>NC_134144.1:17504509-18129509 GCF_033958435.1 Carettochelys insculpta
GTGTGAAACTGTTTGTTCCTTCCTAGGTGAACTAATTTGTCCGTATTGAATTTATCCTATTTACCTCATATCATTTCACAAGATTATGCAGGTTATTTTGTATTATAACCCTATCCCTTAAAGTGTCTCCCAGCTTGGCATGATGCACAAACTTTAAAAACACACTTTCTACGCCATTATTTGAACATTGATGAAGGTCTTGAGGAGAACTGGTCCCAACGTTCATTGATAAGAAGGTCATGTGAGATAGTATCAAGTAATTTATTAAAGTTTAGGTATACCATGCCTACCATATCCCCCTTATCCATGACGCTAGTTATCCTATAAAAGAAAGCTATCAGGTTGGTTTGACATAATCGGTTCTTGACAAATCCATGCTGATTGTTACTTATCATGTTATCTTCCAGAAATCTGCGGATGGATTACTTAAATATTTCCTCCATTATTTTATGTGGAACTGAATTTAAGCTGACTGGTGTCTTGTTTCTTGAGTTGTCCTTATTTCCCCTTTAAAGGATTGCCACTATATTTGTCCTCTTCAGCCACTAATACATTTCTGAAACATTTTCCTTTCAGGCTGACATTTCCATTCTGGGTCTGTGCCAAAGATGATTTTTGTAAAGTCTGACTAAAAATAACTCATCTATATTTTGAGTGAGAGAAGAATGAAAATAAATATTTTTTCCTATTGTAAAATATTCTGCACCAAAATGGCTGTGTCTTAAAACTCACAATTTAACATGGAAGTAGTCCTTACCCAGCCATAGTGCCTGGCTTGTTCTTTTCCTGTTTTAGCTTCTGAATCTCTCTTTTCTCTCAGATTCACTAAGTATTAAAAACCAGACAAATGGACAAAAACAAAACAAAAACAAAAAAACACCCTGGACCATAAACAAAATGACTGAATTTGGCATGTAGGCCTGTTGATATGAACAAACCAATCCAATGAAATTGTTTCTTCAGCCTCATTTGACCAAATAATTGCACCGATAATTTTAACTTCATTTCTGCTAGTCTTTCATTTCAAATGCATTATTAATTTGGCAATTTGATTGCAACTTTGTTCCCCTGATTAATTCTCATGAACATGGAAAATTGAAAACATTTGTTTTTGTTTTTATTAATGTGAAAGTAATTCTACCTCAAAATTGTTAGTAAAGCAAGCAGACCTAATTGGTAGCCAAAGCATCATGTATGGAATACCTACATTTCTTCTATCTTATTTTCTATTAAAAGGAATATGCTTTCACTGTCTCCTTGTTCCCTGTGTGCTCACTGCCTTCCAGTATTCTAGGGAATGAATTTGCAGGAAGATAGGTCAAGACAACAATCTGCAAGAAAATATTTTAGAATAGCCACAGAATTCAGTCTTTGATCTGGAAATATAATTATAATTCCAGTCAAGGTCTAGAAACATATTATATGACCATGCAAATAAGGAAAACACCTTCAATTTCAAATAGCTAATACTGAAAAGTAAAAACAATACTTGTCAGGAAAGATAGTTTGCATTTCATAGCCTGAAACATTGACTAAAACAATCATCAAATGTGGTTGATCAGGGACACATTTCTGGAAATCAAGCTTTGTTTGTAGTCATTTGGCAAACAGAAAAAAGGGCTTTACGTAACAAATTCATTGCAGTTTACTTCTCAGATCATGCCAAGATTTGGTCTGTGATGTTGATTGGTTCAGTTAACTAGACAGAGGCTACTGTTGGGATCCTGCAGCTGGACTCCAGCCTCTGTGCAGAGCTCAACTGTCTTCTGCTTGCTCACAAAATTTTTCGGTAATAAGGGCTAAGAATGTTCAACCAATCAAATTGTTTTACTGTGAGAGTGTTGAAATATTTTGTTTAGAATATCTTAGGGGAGGGGTTCCCAAATTTTAGTCTGTGGAGAAGGGGCAATACAAAGTGGTTTGGCTAATACACTTCCAGCACTAAATTGCTTTAAAAGGTGGTTAAACATATATTAAATGCTGCCATAATCTCACTGTGTTCATGTACACAGTTACTGTAGCTCATGCAGTAATATTCTGCAGTCATGAATGACACAAGAAGCGGTCTTCCAAACTGTAAACGGGAGAGGAAGAGGTTCAGGGGAAAAAAAATCTGTATTGAAATTCAGTTTAAACTGCAAATGTCTGAGAACTCTTGACTGTGTGAAGACACCAACACAGAAAGCTTTTCTGTTACTTTTGGAGAAAGGGATTGTTATTTATAGCAGACAGTGAGTTCTGTAAATAAGGTAGAAAACTAGTTAGCATTGGAAGTACCTGTTTTCAGTCACTAACACATTTCTGAAACATTTTTCTTTCATGCTGACATTTCCATTCTGGGTCTATGCCAGCGCTGATTTTTGTGAAATCTGAACAAAAATAACTCCTGTGTATTTTGAGTTAGAGGAGAATGAAAATAGATATTTTGCCTATTGTAAAATATCTGGAACCTAAATGGCTGTGGCTTAAAACTCACAATTTAACATGGAAGTAGTCCTTATCCAGCTGTAGTGGTTAGCTTTATTCTTCAGGAAACTGATTTTGATTTGCCCAGTAATACATGATGAATAGCATATCTTTATCATATCTAATTTGTTTTATTTTTTGCTCCCATTATGAAGTATGCACCTAAGGAGTGATGCACTATGCATACATCCAAAGCTGAGTACACAGTTAACACTTTTGTTCTCAGCATGTCTCCCAACTTGCCATATCACATTTAGCAAATATTGTGGGATACTTGGGAATGTGTATGATGAAAAGGCTTTTTCGTGCTGCAGGTTGCACCTCTTACATCTGGTACTCTCTTGTTCAGCAACATCCATTGTTTGGCAGGACCATGGAAGTTGTCAGCTGAGAGAGCAGCAGACAGGGCAGGAGTCCCAAAGAGGCTGGTTGCTGGAGCCCCTGCCTTCCCCATAGGTGCAGGGTTCAGGAACCAGAGCCCTTCTTTCCCTGCAGCAGCTGGGGCTGGGAGGCTGCTGCTGGACTGGGACCTGGAGCCCCCTGTTGCCCTGTGGGGCTGGGACACAGAGCCCCTACCCATCCTGCAGCAGCAGGGGCTGAGAAGCTGCCAGAGACCAGCGCTAGAGCTTGCATCTGCCCTTTGTCAATGGGGCCTGGGAGGCTGCAGCAGGGCTGGAAGCTGGGGCCCCCACCTGTCCCATGGGGCTGGGAGCCAGAGCCCCCACTTACATTGTTGTAAGTAGAAGCTGTCTGGAGCTGTTGGGAGTAGAAGCTGTCTGGAGCTTCGTGACAGCTCTTGGGAGCCTGTGCTGTCCACCTTCCTGCGTCCACAAAATTCTCTTGTTGGGGACCTGTCAGTTCCCAAGCATGCTGGGTAAGGGAGGTGCCACCTTTACTGCATATCCCACCAAAATGGCTAAGCGGAGAAAGGTGAGGTGAGGATAGAAATTTTAAACTCCCAGATTTTTCCTTTATTAGCCTTAATGGCTGTTTGAATATCATTACTCTTATCAACTGGAGCCTTACTGAAGAATGTTTAAGAAAGAAGGAAAAGCAAGGAAATATTCCACATCAGAAAAATGCATTATGTTTCTATTCATTTTTAAATGCAGTCAAAAGTCAGGATGGAGAAAAGAAAAAAAAGACAGATTTTAAGTGCAACTGCTATGTTATTAAATATTTAAATAGTGTAGGATATGTGGTTTTAACAAATACTTTTATAAGTGCAGACATGTCAATATTTTTAAAGGTCACGTATGCTTCTTTACAATCTTTATAATTACAGTCTTCATTCAGGAGGGATCATGGCTTTTGATGATTTCATTTAATGACCTTAAAATTCAAGTTCAGCTCTTTGTGGAATACTCAAGGACACCATCTCAAAGAGATATTTTACTCTAAGGAGTCAGCTGATCAGATTTCTAATTTAAGCCACTATTAAGGACCTATACAAATAATTTTGATTTTTTTACAATATTTTTGTTTGGAAACCATTTTATCATAGGCCCATATACTCTCTTGTCCTTTTGGAAAACTACATGAGGAAATCCGGACACTTAATTACATGTTTTAAAGCCTGTTGCTAGATTAAGTTTTAAACTTTTAGGTACATGTTTTAAAGCCTGTTGTCAAACAGGGAGATGTGGATTCCCCACCACCACCCAGAATAGAAGGTAGCTATTTGTGAGTCTTCTATGTAACTTAAGCACAGTGAAATAAAACAAAATGGAAGTTCAAGAGTGGGATGGGAAGTCCACATGAAAGGACAAACACCCTGCCTTTTGAAACAAGATAACTGAACTTTATAAGCCATAAGCATGCACAGAAGCTGTTTTTGTCATCCATTGCTAGATAGACTGAAAGAAATGGAGCTCCCGTGAGATGAGAGGAAAGACTTCTTCAGCCAAGAGGGGAGGAGTTTGAAGTCTCTGGGAACTGAATGTTAAGTGAGAAGAAAAATCTTGCACAGAATTCATACCTTGCTAGATTAAGTTTTAGACTTTTAGGTGCATGTTTTTACTTTTATTTGCTTGCAGTTCTTTCTAACGGTATCCTTGTTACTTGACATCATTTAGCCTATCTCCTGTTAACAAATATGTTGTGCTTTTACTAAGAACTAAGTCAGTACTAAAGGTGTATTTACCTTAGCTGAGTTAATAAACTGTGATATTTTTATAGGAACAAGAATGTTTTTTTTCTCTGTGAACTCTCCAGAACAGGCTTGGACATTGCAGAGCACATGGTTTTGGAAAAAATTGGAATTTGAAGTGTGTTGGCATCATTCTGCAAGTGGTAACCAAGGCTTTTAGGAGCCAGAAAGGATCTGTGGAGCTGTAGATGCATTGCTGTGTCAGAACTGCTGAACAAGAGCTGTCTAGTACAGGGATGCTCAGGATCTGACCTGCATGCTTGTGAGCGGTTCTCATTGTCGCAGGTTGTAAGTTATGGCAGCAAAGCACTGTGAACCATCCAGGGTTGTAGGGCAAGAGTTGACACAAGTCTTCACTGATCTGGATTCCCCCCCACCACAAACACCAACACTATTAGTAATGTACATTGTAGCCCAAGTGTCTTCTCAGCGGTAAAGAAAACAGGATGGAATATTTGTGGGTGAGCATTATGCCAACAACAAGCTAGATACTATTACCGAATATGGATTTATTTTATTCTAACAACCACCCTAATGAACTCAGAAGGACTCTAAACAGAACCAGGTGCTACTCAGATGAGCCAGATTATCACAACCTGTCCTATATTTGTCAATATATTGGTATCTTTTTAGTTTGGTCTCTGACACTCAAACCAAATGGAGTGTGTGTGTACAGTATTACATATGTTTGCAAATGTTGTGAGTGTTTTGCGACGGGGACACTATTATTATCATACGCACAGTTGTATTCATGTCTCATTATCCTGTCCAAGTGAGCTCCTTGTCCTTTTGTGTATTTTCTTGTTGCAGTTGGGTTTGAGGTGCTCGGCTGAAATCAAACTGTTTCAAAGTATTTTCTTTAATGTGTATCCTGATTTCCTCATTAGAATTAAAACATGTATGCCCATCACCCTTTTCTGGGCAGGCAGAGGGTTTCTACAAGACAGCAAAGCCGCATGTCGTTAAACATAGGGTCATCTGCAAATATATGTTTGATATTGATATATCCTGGCCTGCTGAGTCCCCAGATAGAACAATCAATGGACCTCTGCCACACTCTCCCAGACAGAGCCACAAGGCTGCCCCCCACCTAGAGAAACCCTGAGCACCATCCCTGAATCATCCCCTGGTCAGTGTCATCCCCATCCCTCACCTGCCCCAAGGATCCCACCTACCTGGAAGAGCCCATACCAGCTGTTACAATGACTCTCCTCCCTTTCTCAGACCCAACCCACCATATTTCATACAGTCATAGAAGAGATGGGATCTCTTGAGATCATCCAGTTCAGTTCCAGGTACTAATGGCAGGACCACGCACCATCTAGACAGCTGTTTGTCTAAACTGCTCTTAAAAATCTCCAATGATGGATATTCTACAAAATCCCTAATTGTTTTGTTTTCAGACTTTCAGCAATAAAACTTTATTGTGTAAGGATTCCTTCTACGTCCAACTAATCAGTTGTGTGTCGCAGGATGTTTAACATGTCCCAGCAACCAATCAGAAACTGGCTTCAACATCAGAATCCTTGGAATGAGTCCAGACACTCAGAAGCCTGGGGTAGGAGAATAATTATCAAACTGATTTAATGTAAAATCCAAAAATAAAATAAAATAAAAAGAGGAGAAGGATGTTCAGAGCAAAATACGGGATCCAGGATCACTGCTGGGTTTGAAATTCTACCAGTGGATAAATTTAAAAAATGTTCTTTAACATCATGTTTTTCTTCCCCAACTTAACAAGTTTTTACTTTCTTCCATAAAATCCCCTTCTCAGGTAGAGACTAAAAGAAAATTCAGAATACCAGGAAACCCAATTGTTGTAAAATATATGGAGAAACTATGTCAATTTCCTTTTCCACACCCCAAGTCCCACCTTGACCTTTGGGCACAGGAGTCCTGCTGAAAGAAGTGACCTTATACTTTGTAAGAATTAATAAGTCAGATCGACATGGAATATGAAATGTACCTGGTGTGTAAAAACCCCTGATATTAATTCAATATTGCTCTCCAATCTCATGAATAAAAGCATCTTTCATGGAACATTTTCAATGCTACACAATCCAGCATAAACCAGTTTTTGTTCTGTTTCCAGCCTGGGGACTTCCAAGCCCTCATGCTGAAACAACACAAAAGTGAGAGGAAATAGGAAAGCCAAGACAACCTGCAGGTCATCAAACTGCTATGCCTCAGTGACAGTTGTTGACCTTCGGAGAGAACCAAGCTCTTCATCATAATTAGCTCTATCTTAGTAATAGCTCCGTTGACACTTGTGAAGACATTTACCATTAAAATTGCAAGCAAAAAGTAAAAACTTTTGCTGTCTTGGGATTATGAACACAGGGCCTGACACAAGTCATGTTTTACTCTCAGGGACGGTTTCCATTCCAGAGAGGTGTAATTGGCTGTTGTGTCTGGCCCCATGAGGCTTTGAGATGCTTTGAATACACTAGATAATTCTGTTCAAGTTAATCAGGTCACTTACAGCAGCAGTTTTCTCAGGGAAATAAAAAGCCATGGGTTGCTGCACTGGTGGGATAGGCAAAAGCCAAATAAAGGCAGCAAAAGGACTTGTTTCATTCTGGTCAGGGACCTCTGCTTTACATTCAGAGTAAGAGACATTTTTTGTCTGAGATACACACTTACCTTCACCCTCAGCATCTGGAAGTTTGACCAATTTGATTTCTATCCCATATGTCCTTAGTACACCCCAAATTCCCGGTATCCCCATTTCATAGCTTGAGAACTGAGGCACACTGATGGGAGTTGTGCACTTGTTTCATTAAGATCCTACTTGTATCTAAATGTTTCAATGTTTTGAGAACACTGACCCTGCATGACTTGCCTGGGGTGACACAGGAAGTCTGGGACAGAGCAGAGAACTGAGCCCGGCCATGAACAACCCCAGGGGAGTGTCATGCCCCCTGAATGCTTCCTCATTGCTTCCTTAGGCCACTTTCTGATTCCAGAGGTAGAGAGACTGAACATTTTAGTGAGGCAGTGTTATGAGTCACAAGCAGAGGATATGAAAACAAGGGTTCTGTTTAAGTTTGTCTCCCTCTCTCTCTAGGCTGCATCCAGAGAGACTGTCTACAGCCCCTGTCTCTGTGCAGTTACCAGCAAAGCCTCTGAGAACTTTCCCCTCCAGCAAGAGAGAAAATGAGGTCTTGGCCCTTTTTGGTTTCCTTGCTGGGACTTTGGAAGTGTTCTGTGACATGGTGAGGCCACAGAAGACCCCTTGGGATGTTCCACAGTGTGCTGATCCTGCCTCTGACATCAGCCTTCTTGCTTTCTGTGGTTCCCCCACTCCTCTGTCCTCCTGAGCCAAATCCCAAGCCAAGACACAGAGGTGGAGTTGTTGCCCCTGAAGAGCAATGCAGATGCTATTTACCCTCAGCTATGGCGGGAGCAGTGCTAGAGCACAGACCTCAGGGAATCAACCCCTAGAAGAGATCAAAACCCAGTTAGATTTCTCTCTTTCTGTGCAACAGATTTGTGCAGGGAAAGCTCCCCTTATCAATGAAAGGGAGATTTGCACAGTGGTAGCTCTCCTCAGGTAATAATTTACAGTGGGTTTGGTTATAAACAAAAGAGTTTTATTAAGGAAGACAGAAGGATATAAGGGGGTATATATAAAGACAAGCAGATCAAAATAAGCTACCAAATCAAGTCGAAGAGAAAACACATTGCTAATTCTGGCTCCCTCAAAATCTAATTACTTGTGAGCTCTTACTCTAAACAGTTGTTCTATTATCAGGAGAAATCTTCAGGTCAGAAACTATCTTACTCTGACCTGGGCCTCCATTAAAGTTCTCTATTTTCCTAAGAGGGTGTCAGGCAGTTTCCAAGGCAGGCTCAAGACAAACGTGGAATAAGCTACAGACAACAGATAGAAAAACTATATGGTCCCTTTATACCTTTCCCTTGTGACAGGAATTCCATTATTCTCTCAGTATGCTCTGAGCTGGAGACTGTCACATGAGTAAGTCACCAGTCCAAGTTCTTTTTTAGGCAATCGGCCATTGCTTGTCTGCTGGATTGCATGTTCACAGACAAAGTTCATCAGATGTGGATTGACGCCCATTAAGTGGCTACGTACTGCTATCCCCTCCCACGACATACTCTCACAATCGGGTAGCCACACCTCTTGCTAAGTCTTCACAGAGACCAACATCTGGAATACAAATATGCAGATAATACTCATAACTTCAGCTTTTAAAAAATGGTGCATACACAAAAAATAGGATTTACAGATCCATCAGGATATAACATTAAAAATGATACTGAGAAGTCCTGTGGCACCGAAAAGACTAACAGATTTGTTGGAGCATAAACTGTCATGGGCAAAGACCCCTGTCGGCAGATGCAGCCTCTCCAATCTGGAAGTCTCTTGTCGGACTGCCTCTGTAATCGTGCATGATTAGGGTGATCATATCTCCCAGTCCCAAATATAGGACAGGGAGATAGCGGGGGTGGGGCAGCTCCACCAAGCCCCAGGGAGCCGGAAAAGAGGCAGCAGCTGCCGGCACTCCTCAGGAGCCCTGGGGAGGAGCAGCTGACACCCTGCACCCCCAGCTCCAGGGAAGCCACAGCAGCCAGTGCTCCCCAAACCCCAGCCCCGGAGAACCGGAAGCCCCGGGGAAGCTGCAGCCGCCGGTGGTTCCCCCCAACCTCAAGGAGCCACAGATGAGGACTTCTGGAGAACTCTTGGAGAACACCCACCAAGAGAAGAAGGTCAGCCAGAGGGAGGGGCCAAATACGGGACAACTAGTCCCTTTTAAAAAATAAGTTGGGACGCCTTTTTGGTGTCCCAAATAAGGGACTGTCTTGCCTAATACTGCATGTATGGTCACCCTAGGCATGATTTTAGTTAGCTGGATGACCACTTATCATGGGTGTGGCCATATTTCCTGTCATCCAATAAAGTGTGTTTCTAGCCACCAGCCCTGGCTGTTGTTATTTAGCTGTAATTTACCTCTAAATATCTTCTCAGATACAATAAGCAAAGGAAGAGTTGGTAATGCTGCTAGATAATATTGATCTCCTGTGGTCCAGCAAATTCTCTTGTCTGGCACCAGCCAGTTCCTGAGGTTCCCAAATTAAAGAAGTGCAACCTGTATTATGAGATGAGCTCAGTTCTAGAGAGACATTTCTCAGGTTTCACTGAGAAAAAAATAATGGTAGTTTTGTTTGTGGAATGACATGAGGAACAGTGGTCCCTCTAATATTTTCCATCCATGGGCAGAATAACTTTGTTATGTGAACCAATGCATGTGTGGATGTGTACCTCCAATAGAAACACATGCTGCCTGCTGTGGACAATATGCTAATCAGCTGGACAGCACCCGACTCTGTCCTGGGGAGCTGCCCGGGTGCTCAGCTTACAAGAAACACTGATGAGAACTGGGTCCTAAAATAGCACTGGAGCATGATTCAAAAAATCAGTATATGCCCTGAAAAGCAGGGTCAGTTTATTGTTGAGCCACATCACTAAACAACTGCCTTTGATGTAGCGTAATGGGGTATGATGCAACAAAGGAGTAGCCGTGTCAGTCTGTATCTGCAAAAGCAATGAGACATCCTGAGAAGTCATATGCATCTGAAAAAGTGGGTCTTTGCCCACGAAAGCGTATGCTCCAATATATCTGTTGGTCTAAAAGGTTCCACAGGACGTCTCATTGTTTTGGAGGACGTGCTGTGGCTAAACTGGGAGATCTGTGCATGGACTACTTTCTGCGCTATAATTAGCTTTATCAATGGCTGTTTGTTTATCAAATTCTTGTGTTTGAAATCTCAAAAATCCAAGAGCAGAAGAAGCTACTTTTTACTTTCTGCGTTATAGCTACTATAGGCTCCATCTACACGATGAGATACATTTGAATTTATTAATATAGGTTTTGTAATTTGGGAGTTTATAAGTCTGAATTGGACCGTCCTCACCTCCCACATGCTCCTCACAAAGTCGACTCATTGCTGCCACACTCAAATAGGTGCACATTGATTGTTGCAGCTTGCCACACTGCATTTTCCTCATTCCCCTCCTGTGCTAAGCAAATACCCATTTTTCCCATTGAAAGTAGGGAAAGGTATGGCATCCACACAGATGGCAAAAAAGTTTACACAAATGTCTTCTGTATGTGAATTCTCAACTGGCTGTCCACTGGGTGTCCCGCCGCCCATGATTGCATCTGATCCCTGAAAATATGCTGACATATGGAAATAATACAGGGATCCTGACTGTATTCTCAAAGTTAGAAGAAAGTGGATAGAGAAGTCTAGGAAAATAGATTTTTGACTTGATTGAAAATAATACTGGGACCCCGAAAAGCATGAAGAAAGAGAAGATAGGAAAGTTTTCCATAAAAGAGAGTTGCTGCTGGGGAGAGTCTTTGGCTTTCCCGTATATAACTGTGGTCTCAACTGCCGTCCACTGAGTTCCCCACCTCCCATCATTGCATGTGATCCCTGAAAATAATGCAGGGGCCCAGACTGCATCCTAAAGTTAGAAGAAAGAAGGTAGGAAAGTGTAGGAAAAAAGAATTTTTGACTTTCCCCTTCACTACTCAGATATTGCCAATGTAGATGATGGCTGTGAAATATCA
This sequence comes from Carettochelys insculpta, assembly GCF_033958435.1. Lineage (NCBI taxonomy): Eukaryota > Metazoa > Chordata > Testudines > Carettochelyidae > Carettochelys > Carettochelys insculpta. The sequence continues at coordinate 17,515,724 of NC_134144.1, forward strand.
TAAACTGAACTTATAAGCAATCTCTCGCCCCCCAGCCCCACCTGTGTTTCTGAGAGGGGTCAAAGCATGAAGATAGATAGTAGCAAAAAGATTTTATAACCAAAATACAAAACCAGAAGGTGTCTGCAATGGACAGCAAGTTCCCAAAAACATTTATGGCGGGGTGCGTGGGGCAGGGTGCTATGGTCTGCGGCTGCTGAAGTAGCTAAAATAGTCCCCCTGACTATCTTAGTCACTGGGGGAGACTTCTCTCTTGCGGCTGCAAGAGCAGTATGGGTATGGTGAGGGTTCAGTGGGGGGGCCCAGCTGAAGTGGTCCTTCCCAAATATCTTAGCCACCAGGGGAGACTTCTCCCCTGGCAGCAGCAAGCTCCTGTGTATCTTAGCCACTCGGGGAAATATAACAAGCGTAGAGAAAGAACCATGAACTCCCTGCAGGGACTCTTTGTAATGGGTAGATGCACTCACAGCACTAATAGCAAAGAAAGAAAGACATTTCTCAGGCTCTCATACAAGCACGAGCCCACAGCCAAAGTCTTGCTGCTCCCGCTTTGATATTCATGGTCTTCCTGTCAACTACTTAACTTGAGAGCAGCAGCCAGAGCACAGCACTGAGCGGCATTGTGGGTTGCATACGGGACACCTCTGGAGGCTATGATTTTAAGACACGGTGCTTCCACTCCGGCCTTTAATTAAACTTCTGAATTTGAGCTTGATGCTATACCCGTCAGGTAACTGTGATATTGTAATCTCGATATTAGTGCTCCCTAAATCGAGCTAATGGTGTTTACAGTGAATACAGTCATGTGGAAATATTGAGCTAACTGCCTTAAATTCAAATTTATCTCGTGGTGTAGACGCAACCATAGTGTCCAATAGAGGATATTACAGGTTGAACCTCTCTAATCAGCAGCTCTCTTGTCTGGCAATGTCTGTAATCTGGTATGATTTTAGTTACCTGGACAGCCACTTATGGGTGTGGCCAAATTTTCCTCACTCCCGTAAAGTTTGTTTCCAGCCACCAGTCCTGGCTCTCAGTGTTCTGTGCTGTTATTTAGCTATAATTTACCCCTAAATGTCTTCTAAGAACCCAGTAAGCAGTGGAGGTGTAGGTAACGTGCTAGAAAATATTGAGCTCACATGCTCCAGAAAATTCTCTTGTTCGGCACCGGTCAGGTCCCGAGGGTGCTAGATTAGAGAGGTTAAATCTGTACCTCACTTACCCTTCCTTTCTGTTTAATTATTCCATTTAAATGAAAGAGAAATCCAGACTTTATAATTGTCTGCATGCCAATGACATTATTTCAAATACTGTAGATTCTCCTCCCAAAGGCAAATGGGGAGGCTATGAAATCTTTTGTAATTTTAACAGCCACAGCAGGAATATGTATTTGGTACTCTGCACAGGCACTCTTACTCTTTGATGAACTAAGTTCTATCTGTCACAGCAACTGTGAGGGATAAGGTGAAGGTTTAATAAATACAGTAGATGAATGAAAAGATATGAGTATTAAACATCAAGGAGAAATCTTCGCATTTACATTTTTCTCCAATGCATTTTTTATGTTTGTAGCCTATTGCATTGTATTATGTTTACTCTCTGAACTAAGAACTTCTGCTTGTCAGAGCCAATGTGAGGAATAAGGTGAAAGTCTAATAAATAAAGCAGATGAACTGAAAGATATGAGTATTAAACATGAAGGACAAAACTAAGCATTTACATTTTTCACTAAAGCCTTTTTTATATTCATAACTCAGAGTATCATCTACTTTTTCTTTTTGTGGACTACACATTTGGTTCCCTATTTCCTGACTGGTCAATTGTCAATGGGTGCTTAAATATTACCACAGTGATAAGAAAATAAAAGTACTAAATTATTTCAGAAAAAAGAAAATTTAAAAACAAGACTTTATCTGGGGTATCCTGAAGATAGTTTTATTTATAACAAAGGTGAAAAAAACTAAGTTTGAATTTTGGGTCTGGATATAAAACTTTTCAGGGTTCTGATATTTCAAATCTGAAAACCTAGTTCTCACCTTCAGGGTGGACTCTAGCCTTAATGTATGTATTTGACTGTATTTAAAAGACAACCAAAAGAAGGGCTAACAAAATGTACACAATATTTAACACACTGCAGTGTCTTTCATTATGACCATCACGGTCATATTTACATTCCTACCCCTTTTCTGTGGATCTATATTAATATTAAAGAAAGAAAGAAAGAAAATACAATACCAATAATAAATAAAATAATAAATTAGACTGTGTGAGACATTCTAAGCCCATGAAACATGTCCATCTAATAAATAATGATAATACACATTGAACCTCTCTAATCTGGAACTCTCTCCTCTGGCAACATGCATAATCTGGCATGATTTTAGTTAGCTAGGTGACCGCTTGTGTGGCAAAGTTTCCCTCAGTCCTATCAAATTTGTTTCCAGCCACCTGACCTGGCTGTCAGTGTTTCGTACCGTTATTTAGCTCTCAGTGTCTTCTAAGAGCTCAGTAAGCAGTGGAAGTGTTGGTAATGTGCTAGACAATATTGACCTTCCATGGTCCAGCAAATTCTCTTGCTCATCACCAAGGGTACCGGATAAGACAGGTTCAACCTGTAATAATAGTACTACTACTACTACTAATAATAATAATATGGTGTTTTTCTATGATCACAGTATGATTTAAAAATTGGGGATATCTCATTCATATCTATAGAAACAAGAGAAAATGAATGTCATCCTATGTTGTCAATTGGGGTTGAACCTGGAACTTCTGCTGCTAAAAATATAGACTCTTGGACTGAAAGAATAACCTTATAGGTGGTAGTTATGCAGCAGATTTATTTTGGTGTCCCAACCTATGAAGGATGTGCTGTCGAGGGAGGAGACACCAAACACATTTATTAACATCAAAAAATTCCATACACATAAGTCTGTAGGTGAACACTTCAATGGAGTGGGCCGTTCTGTTAAAGACCTGAGAATTTGTGTCCTGAAACACAGAGAATTTAACAACAGATTAGAGTGTGAGATTTCTGAGTTAGAGTACATATTCAAATTCAACACATTAACACATGGCATGAGCACAGACATCAACTACCTCACGCATTAAAAGGATTGCTTCCCTTCCTTTGATGCTGGTAATTATCTCAGACAGGACAATTAACATCCCCCCATCTCTCACTCCCTTCTTTCAATCCTATTTGATTTGTCAGTTTCTATTGTAATTTTTTCTTTTTTTTTTGTCCTCTGTACACACATATGTCATTCTGCATTGGAAATGAAGTTGCTCTGAAGAAGAGGGTCTGTCCCAGGAAAGCTCATCACCAAATAGATCATTTTGTTAGTCTTTAAAGTGCTACATTTCTGCAGCTTTACATTTATTGATAGTTTACACAAAAGAATGCGCTGAAAAGTGATATCTTTGACTAGAGTCAGTGGGGCCTTACAGCAAGAGTCAACATGACCCTAAGAAAGGTACTATATCATATAGAGCAGGGGTCAGCAACCTTTCCCAGGCGGAATGAAGAAAGTTGACCTTTTGACCTCTATGTACTGATGTTACTTTTTAAAGCCACTGATAGTGCTACTTAAAACAGCTTCATGAGTAAATAAATTAAGATGCAGAGCTCTACCACTGAGGTGGTGGTGGCTGGTAGCATTAGCTGGGCTTTTGTTAATCTACAGTCAACATGGCTTTAAGCTGCATGAAGGGGAGGGTCAGGGCTGAGCTCCTACTTTGCTTGCCCATAACAGGAGTTGCTGACCCCTGGTATAGGGTATGGCAATCTGTCCCAGCATGATTAACTGAATGTCAAATAGTTTACTTCATGACCACTATCTGCAAACTGATCCTATATTTTCCTGACCAAGAAACTTTGTTAGTAAATATATTCAGGTCCGCTTGGATTGGTGCCGCACACATGCAGTGTAAACTATAAAGGACCACAGTTTACAAATTATTGCTGGTGGAGAAATTTTTTGGGAAATTTGCCAGACTTCTAAGGGAAAAATATACTGTAGCAGACGAAAAAGAGATAATAAATTTCAACTTCGTGTAGAGCTGTGGACTTTGCTAGTCTTTCGTGTTTTGAAAGGTTTTATGGTGAAAATATTTTATTTTTTATGTTTTGAAATATACCTCAACATAAAAATGTAATGGTTAGCTTAACCTATAAAGAGTTTTCTAATCAGTTAGTTCCTGACAGAAGGTGGAATTTGTATCTCAGTGGAAGATTTACTTATTTATTTTTTCCTTTCCTTTTAATTTTCGAAGTCCAGGATGCCTTGAAGTTACTTGACATAATAGGATAAATTTTCAAAGCTCCTTGCAGGAGAGATGTCAATGAAAAAAAAAATCACGATCTAGCAAACCCTGAGTTATGTGTGTGCATCTCCTGTGCTGTTTTTGGATAATTCATCCCATATATCAGTAAGAAGACAGGGTTTGCAAATAGAGTGAAATCATATATGGGCCTGGTTACTTTCCTTTTGAGTGACATGGAAATTAATAAAGTCAGTACGCGTTACATTGACTGTGCACAGAATTATTTGGTAGTTTGATAATGATTAGCATGGTTACAACCTGATATAAACAACTGTGTAGCTAAAATGTGCAATTATGTTCGGTGTATGCTGCACTGACTCTTACTGAACTTATTTTGCTGATTTTGCAAGCAATTAATAAATACTCTTGCAATTTGGCTTGTGCAAAGAGCCCATTAAATATCAAAGTCCATTTTCTGTTCAGCATACACTTGTGCATGCACTGAGCACACTGTTATAGTTCATTAGTAAAGAAAAAACAGAGACAATTTAACTAAATCACTATGAAAACTAATTTTAAAGGAAGGTAAAGGCAATTTTGTTCAATCCTGGATTTTAACCCTCCTATTATTTTCCATGTGGCATATTAGTCAATAAGGTTAGAGCTGCAGTATTGATAAAATGTCAATTTTGGCTTACTGGAGATTTTAAAGAAGTGTAGCATTCTGGCATATTTCCCCATTGCATCCTCTTTCATCATTCCAACCTGTAAAGTGGTATAACAATCTGCCTTTGCATTGAGATACTACTTTTAGTTTTTCTCTTGCTATTAAATAAAGCTAATTATGGACCTGAAAAACTCAGGTTTTTTGAAAAGTCAGCCATGTTCTTCAAAGCTCAGCCAAACTGTCATCCACACTGATAGTTCTCCATTAGGCCTGGTCCCTCACAGCCGCAAGAGTTTGACGTCCCCAAGGTTGAATATTGGAACAGGCTCAATGAACCCATGCAATGGGGGAGGAGGGGTCTCCCTCTAGGCCACCTCCACTCCTCAGTTGATTAAATTTGTATTTTTGGTGTCACAAGCCACTTAGATGACAGCATTTGGTGGACTACGTTTTGACATTCTAGTGACATGCCCAAAAAGCATAAGGTGCCATCTGTGGACCATGACTGCAGAAATTTTGTTTTTCAATAATAGATAAAAACTAAGACTTACTGTCTGTTTAAACAATTTGTATCCCTGAAATCAAGAGTAATGTGGTGGCTTGTAACAAAGAAATTCAATAGTTTTTTAATACTTTTTCAGTAGCTTTATTTGTTCACATCATATAAGGAATGAATACTAAGAGATATGTATTAAACTGAGAGCTTTAAAAACGTCTCGCCTTTGCTTAGTGACCTTAGAGGTCCTAGCAAAAGTTGGTTATTTTTCGTTTGGTGTCAGGTATGCACATAAAATATCTACATATATTACAGCGATGCCAGCAGGATACAAGCCTGATTCTGCACTTCCAGGCATCTCCCGTGGCCATTTCCACCTGTATAAAACTCCACCATCATGATTTTGTGCCATTTTCCCATATACTTTGCACTCTTCACAGGTGGAAATGACTGCATACAATGTGCAGGGTAGCAGAGAATCTGGCACTTTAAGGACAGCTATCATTCATTCGTTCAGGCTATAGGCTATGTCTACACTATCCAAAAACTTTGAAATGGCCATGCAAATGGCCATTTCAAAGTTTACTAATGAAGCGCTGAAATACATATTCAGTGCCTCATTAGCATGAGGGAAGCCACGGCACTTCGAAGTTGATGCGGCTTGCTGCCACGCGGCTCATCCAGATGGGGCTCCATTTTGAAAGGACCCCAGCAACTTCGAAGTCCCCTTATTCCCATCTGCTCATAGGAATAAGGGGACTTTGAAGTTGCTGGGGTCCTTTCGAAAAGGAGCCCCATCTGGACGAGCTGCGTGGCAGCAAGCCGCGTCAATTTTGAAGTGTTGTAGCTGCCCTCATGCTAATGAGGCACTGAATATGTATTTCAGTGCTTCATTAGTAAACTTCGAAATGGCCATTTGCATGGCCATTTCAAAGTTTTTGGCTGGTGTAGACACGGCCATAGTGTTATTCTTAATAGCATGAAAGGAGAAAGGAGATGAAAGCAGCATCTACTCTACAAGATAAAATTGAATTTAAAGGCGTTAGCTTGATATTAAAACATCACCGTCTTCACTGTAAATACCATTAGCTCAATTTATTGAGCCCTAATACCGATAACAAAATGTTGATATTATGGGATGGGTATAGCATCAATTTTGAACTCAAAATTTCAAATTAAGGCTAGTGTAAAAGCGCCATGTCTTTAATTCAAATTTACTAGCCTCCAGAAGTGTCCTGTATGTATCCCACTAAGCTAAATGTGACCGTCCATGTATGATTGCTTCATTTTCCGCCACTGCCTATCCTGGTACACAGGAAGAAGGTCACAGGAAGCCTGCCAATTTCTGACTGAATTAGAATTTGAATCAGAATTTGAATTAGAATTAGAATTTGAACTCAGCTGTGCCCAGACCTGCAAATATAAAGGGCGCCCCTAATGAAAAAATTCCTTTGCCCATCACATCGCACCCCATTGGTAGCCAGTGCACCACATCAGTGGCAATTCCATTGGTAGCCATCTACTGCAATTGTGAGCACTCGGGGTAGTGGTCTGCCTAGTACTTCTCAGGCTCACAAGAGAGCCCCAGCTCAGATCCACTAGGAGATTCTGGATCTTCTTGCGATTTGGGGAGACAAATCGGTGGTGAATAAACTTTGTGTGGCTAAGAGAAACACAGCACTCTATGATCAAATGTGTCACCAGATGCCTGCCAGAGGTTACACATGGAAATCTCTGCAGTGCTGGGTGAAGGTGAAAGAACTACAGCAGGCTTATCAAACAGTACAGAAAGCTAACCAGTGGTCAGGGCAGCTCCAAAGACCTGCCACTATTATGAATAGATGTACATGCACCATGGATCCCAGTCTTAATTACGACACTTGTGGAAGCCCTGGTCTGGAGTTCGAGGTGAGCTGAGAGGAACTGGGTGCCCTGGAGGAAGAGGGCAACAGAGAGGAGGAAGGGGCAATGAGCAGGGACTGAGAAAGTTCCCAACAGCCCAGAGCCTTCACCATAGACTGGAACTGGTCCCCTCCACGCTGATCCCCTCCATGCCAGTCCCTGAGCTCCCTGGACAAAGCTGTTTGGGTGAATATTGATTCTGCAATGCTAGAAGCGGTTTGTGGGTGGGTATAGGTATAGGGTTGGGTATGGGTTTGCTATGGATCTGTGCCCCTCAGAACATCATGTTAACATTTCTTGGGATGAACAGCTTCTTCTTTTTGGATATGGCCTCAAAGGCCTCATTCAGGCACTTCTGGATTTTTTTCCCACAAGGTTCTTGCACAGGTCTGACTTCTTGTGGCTTCCACAGTAACAAAGCTTGCTACGCCAGGCAACCAGATACTGATCTAGTGTCATGGTGTCTCACAGCATATGAGCAAATTTTCCAGGCTTGTGGTCAGACAGCATGAGCTGGTCTTCTTTGTCCATCTCTGTTAGTTTTAGGAGGGTGATGTCTTCTTTGACAACCAACAGAAGCATGGGAATTTACATCGGAATTTTTTTACTACGCTTCCTGCCCTTTTACATTTCCCTGCAGCAGCTGGCAGGCACTCTGTTCACCAGCCCACCGCACAGTTTGCAGGCTTTGCTGCGTATCTTCTCTCCCACATCCTTTTCCACCCTGCATTTCTTTTTACTTTATAGGGATTCCCCACACCATGCGGATGCTGGGCTCTGGTGGGCATCTCCCTTCCCACATCCCACCCAGCATTTATTTTCACTTTACAGGGATCTGCTCCACACAGCTGTCCATGCACCTATAATTGAACTCTTCCCCACCATCCCCTCTCCACATGGCTGCCAGGCACTGTGTTCCCTCATTGGGAAGGCTGACTCCAGGAATGGCCAAAATATGTTTTCCTCTGCCCCAGGACACCTGACATCTTCCTCTGCTTTGCATCTCTCCCCTTCCCCCAAAAAGTGGACAATTGCTTGTAGCTTACCATGTTGACAAAGAAATGTGCTGGATAAGTGATGGTAAATGCTGTATTTGAAATGCACTCTTACAATCCCATCCTTAATAAGGCTTTTGAAGCCTTCAAAAAAGAAACTTTACCTGATACTAGACACAGAGACCCATTCATTCCATTTGAACGCACATTGTGTGAATTGTATCTTAATTTTGACCTTCACTTTCCAGCTGCCACGCTCAGCATGGGAGACAGGTCCAGAAAGAGAAAAAAGGTCAAGCAGGATCTCATCTTGCAGCAGATGGAGTGGAATGAAGCAGAACACAATAAGCTGATAAAGGACACTGCTCACTGGTGCCATAGTACAGCTCAGTGGTATCAAAATCAGGCTGAGTTGCAAGCAGAGAATGCTCGATTTCCAGCAACAGTAAGTGGCAAAGCACAGCGAGGCCATGGCAAAGGTCGTAATGGTGGTTACGGAGCATGCAGAGGTCCTGCTCCCCCCCCCGCAACTGCAGACAGACTTTCAACACAGCACTGCAGGAGCTGATACTTGTTGGCTGGACTCCACTGAAGAGAGGTCACCCATGCCCGCTCATCACAGTCCCTAAACATGGGGAGAGAGGGCAAGGATAGCCTGCCGCTCTAGCCCCAAGGGCCACTGAAAAAGGCTATTCAAGCACACTTGACAAGGCTTCTTTTCCCCACCACTTAACCCTCTCCTCCTCCACAAAATAAAATCATTCCTTTGAGCTCGGTGTGATTGTGTGGCGTGCAGGAGAGGTGGGGAACAGATATCATTGTGGGAGGTGGAGGAGGGCTGAAGGCACAACTGCCAAATTATACGCCAACATCTGCAGAGGATTTGTGACACAGGGAAGCCGGGCAGGTTGGGGGAGGGCTGAAGGCCCAGCTGCCCACCTCTATGCCCAGGTCTGCAGCGGATGTGCGGCTGACAGAAGCGGATGGGTTGAGGGAGGGTTGAAGGCACAGCTGCCCGCCATGTGCATTCTACTAACCGCAGTTTATCCCCCTCCCACCAAGTAAAAGCATTCATTCATTAAGACACAGTATAATTTATTGGCATAACAACACAGAAATACATCGGTGGCATGTGTGTTACAGATCCTCCATGAAGCTATGCTTTAAAGCATCCCTCATTGCTGCTGCCTCAGAGTGGTTATTGGTGGATGGTTGTGTATCAATTGACCTTGAAAAAAATCTTCCACGAGTGCAACAGCAAAGTGAGTTTTAAGGCTTCACCCCAAGCTGATGATTTAAGCTTTGTGCTCTGCACTGGAGCTTATAAATCTTGCTTATTTTGCTGCTAGTGCAGGTGCTACTGCAGCTTTTGTTGTCACTATGAATATTATTACTTCTTCAGTCCCTTTGGGACTCTTAAGTTATTTCCTCAGGAACTCGTGAAGAGTGTTTTATGGCAGTATTTGACTTTTACGGAGAAATAAATGAAAAGGAAGAAGAAGGAAAACAGGCTCCACGGCTCAAATAATTTTGTTTATGGAAATGTTCAGTGTCCTGCAAACCCAATCCCTGGAAGTTATCATTATTAATATTATTATTGTATGATCACATCACCTAGGAGCCTCAGTCAGTGTACTAGGTACTGTGACAACAGAATAAAATGACAGATTGTAAGCTCTTTGGAGAAAGGACTAAGTACAAAGTAAGCGACCACAATAGAGGTAAATGGTCAGAGAACAACAAAAAAACAATGTGACAATGTTGGCTACTGTGATAGTCTCAGCACACCAGTGGCGTAACAGTTGTCAAGTTTGTTCAGCTTCATGGCAATGGAGTGCTTCACAGAACAGTTTGGAGGGAGGATAATGAGTTTGTTTTGAGGATGTTTACTGGGAAATTCTCCCAGATGTGTGAAACAAAAAACACACACAGCTTTCTGTTACTAATATGTCTTTGTTATTTTTCTTTTGGCGGATTTAGGTGACAGTAACTGGAATTATCTTCACATTGTAACTGAATCAAGGCTAAGCATGAGGCTAGGCAGTTAAGATGAATTAAGAACTGACTTACTTATACAATCTAACTTAATTTAAAATATTTGTCTGGCTTGCTGGGTACAATAAACCCAAATCAAAACTATGCCATGAACAGATCCTGTAATTGCTGCAGCTCCATAACTGAGTAGGCTTAACAGATCAAACTAGCACAATTCAGAGGCACAATTCAATAATCAAGGCACATTTCCCAACTGAATGCAATGGGACCGGTCTCACTGGATATGCTCTATCAATCCCATGACAAGATCCAGCTTTTGCAGGTATAAAAATGCAATAATCCACTTGGCACTCCACATCTGTTGGTGAGAAATATTCCTTTTCCAGTAATGATCTGAGCCCAAAGACACAAACAGTAAGACTGGCAGAAAAAGAGTTTAACAGAAAGGCTCTATCTCCTTTTGTGGTGGTGAAGATGGGTCAGGCCACATTAATTCAACAGCCTATTAATTCCAAAGCCATACTGTGGAACAAGTGAGTATAGAATTTGTGATAACAATGGAGACACACATTTGTGAAAACAACAAGAAGTCTTGTGGCACCTTATAGACTAACAGATGGACTAAGGCCACATCCTCCCTGACTGACTGTACTGACCTGATTTCTCCTCTCTTGATGTTCACAACTCCACATTAACGTCTGATAATGGGCCACATCCTCTGTGACTGAACAGACCTTGTCAGTTCTGGCCCTCCGCTTGACTGAGACTCCCTCCTTTTCATAAGCCCATATATTTAAACCCTCCTGTGGAACTACCCCACTCATGCATCTGACAAAGTGAATCTTTGCCCACAAAAGCTTATGCTCCAAAGTATCTGTTAGTCTATCAGGTGACACAGGACTTCCTGTTGTCTTTGAAGATACAGACTAGCTTGGTTATGTCTCTGATACACATTTGTGAGTCATGAGTGTATAGAGAATTGCTAATGCCATTGGAATGGACGAAGCAATTTACCTGAATTGTATAGAGGAGGTGTCACTTGGGAAATAGCTGAAACCAGCCTGTGGAATGCCCTCTTCCAGCCGGTGTTTCGCCTGCTGTTACCTGTCTATCTGTTCTCCACCACTTGTCTGGACCTTCCAAACCATGGTACCCTTCCCAGGTCACCTTGCCTTAGTGACCCAATGCAGGTCATCATCTAGCTCCTGCCTAAGGGGTAAACTACAATCTGAAATGGCCACTCATCATTGGCAATGGCCAATGATGTCTTCTCCAGCCCTGGCTGTCTCCGTGAAACCTTCTCTCAGTCCCTGCAGCCTGGGCGTGGGGTCAGGCCAGAGCTCCCCAGCTCTGCCTTTCCTCAGCACTGCTCTGTCCCAGGAAGCCACTGTAGCTTTCCTGGCATCCAGGTTCCTCCTGTTCTAAAGCTGGAGCAAGAGTTTTCTCTCCTTCTCTCCTGGAGCTGCTATTTATACAGGCCCAGCTGGGCCCTAATTGGCAGCTAATTGCTTCATCTGCTAACTTAATAGTCTCAGCCCTCTCCCAGAGCTGGGTTTAACTCTTGTTCCACCAGTGCAAGGCAACCACCCCACCATTGCGGGGGGGGGGGAAAGGAGGAGGTTGAAGAATGGAGCTCTATCAGATATCCACAGAAAGGGTAAAAGGGGATGAGGAACATCCATTTAAAGAGGTTCTGCTGGAATAAGAGGAGAATTAGGAGGAGTACAATATTCAAGGATGTTGTTTTGAAAAAGGAAACAGTGGTCAACCATGTCAAAAGTAGCTGGGGAGTTGAAGTGTTTGAGTAAATAAGCTGTCATTGGATAAGAGGGACAGTCCTCTCATAGATTGGTAACTGTTTTAAAGATAGGAAACAAAAGGTAAAAATAAATGCTCTGTTTTCTGACTGGAGGGTCTGTTCATAGTTATAAATGAGGTTAAAAAAAGGCATAATCAGTTAGGTGGCAAAATTTGCAGATACTAAAATACACCTGTCAAGTTCCAAGCAGACTGTCAAGAACTGCAAGAGGATCTCACAAAACTGGGTGACTGTATTTATCAACCTTGGATCATTGCCCAAAGTAATGCATATTGGCAAACGGAATCCCAACTATAGATATAAAATGATGGGGTCAGAAGTAGCTGTTACCACTCAAGAAGGAGATCTTGGAGCCATTGTGGATAGCTCTCTGAAATCATTCACTCAATGTGCAATGGCCACCAAAAACAAACAGAATATTAGGAAGTTTTAGGAGAATGTTGGGGATAACTTCCGGGTACAAGTGCTGAAGGAACCAGTCAGGGGCCAGGCACAACCTGATCCGCTGCTCAAAATCAGGGAAGAACTAGTAGAAGAAATAGAAATGGGTGGCAACCTGGGTTGCAGTGTTCATGAGATGGTAGGTTTCAGGATCCTGACAAAAGGAAAAAAAAGGGAGCAGTAAAATACAGATCCTTGATGTCAGAAGAGCAGACTTCAGCTCCCTGAGAGAACTGATGGGCAGGATCCCTTGGGAAGTGGATATGAAGGGGAAAGGAATTCAGGAGAACTGACAGTATTTTAAAGAAACCTTATCGAAGGCACAGGAACAAACCATCTTGATGCACAATAAGAAACACAAACATGGCAGGCATCTAGCTTGGCTTAACAGGGAAGTCCTTGGTGAGCTCAAACCCAAAAGGATGCATATAAGAAGTGGAAACTTGGACAGATGACTAAGGAGGACTATAAATATATTGCTGGAGAATGCCTGGGAGTAATCAGGAAAGCAAAAGCACAATTGCAACTGCAGCTAGCAAGGAATTCAAAGGGTAACAGAAAAGGGTTTCTACAGGCATATTAACAAAAGGAGGGTTATTAGAGAGTGTGTGGGGCCATTACTGGATGAGGGAGTTAACCTAATGTCAGATGATGTAGGAAAAGCTGAATTACGCAATGCTTTTCTTGCCTTAGTCTTCAGGGACAAGGTCAGTGGCTGACTACAGAACTAGGCAATGCAGTATGGGAAGGAGGTGGGCAGCCATCGGTGGGGAAAGAATAGGTTAAGAGCTACTTAGAAAAACAAGAGGTACACAAATCCATGGGTCCAGATCCAATGCATCCAAAAGTACTGAGGGAATTAGCAGATGTCATTGCAGAGCCTTTGGCCATATCTTTGAAAACTCATGGAGATCAGGAGAGATCCCGGATGATTGGAAGAATCATGGAGGAGATCCTCAAGGAACTAATTTTGGAGCACTTGGAAGAGAGGAATGTGATCAAAAGTAGCCCACATGGATTCACCGCGGTCAAGTTGCGCCTGAGCAATCTGATTAGCTTCTGTCATGAGGTAACTGGCTCTGTTGTCATGGAGAAGTCAATGAATGTGATATGCCTTGATTTTAGCAAAGCTTTTGTTACAATCTCTCACAACATTCTTGCCCATAAGTTAAAAAGTATGGATTTAATATACGGACTGTAAGATGGATAGAAAACTGGCTTGATGGGCAGGCCCACAAGGTAGTGATCAGTGGCTCAACCTCTGGTTGTCAGCCGGTTTCAAGCAGAGTTCCCCAAGGATCAGTTCTAGTGCCAGTACTGTTCAACATCTTTATTAATGACCTGTATGCATGGATTGGTTTGCACCCTCAATAAATCTGCAGATGACACTAAGCTTGGGGGGTCAGATAGATACATTGGAGTGGAGGGATAGGGTCCAGAGTGACCTAGACAAATTGGAGGATTGGGCAAAAAGAAATCGGATGAGGTTCAACAAGAGGAAGTACAGAGTCCTGCACTTGGGATGGAAGAATCCCAAGCATTGTTACAGGCTGGGGGCTGATGGTTAAGTAGCAGTGCAGCAGAAAAGGACCTGGAGATTACAGTGAAGGAGAGGCTGGATATGAGTCAACAGTGTGCCCTTGTAACCAAGAAGGCATATTGAGGAGCATGTTAGGAGGAGCATTGCGAGCAGCTCCAGAAAAGTTGCTGTTCCCCTCTATTTGGCACTAGCAAGGCCTCACCTGGAGTATTTTGTCCACTTTTGGGCCCCCCAGTATAGAAAGGATGGGGATTTGCTGGAGCAGGTTCAGTGGAGGGCAATGAAAATGATTAAGGGGCTGGAGCACATGACCTATGAGGCGATGCTGAGAAATCTGGGCTTATTTAGTTTGAGGAAGAGTAGACTGGGGCATTGATCCTGCTTCAGGCAGGGGGGCTGGACTCGATGACCTCATGGGTTCCCTTCCAGCCATAGAATTCTGTGATTAGGAGCAATAAGAAAGGGAGAGATGATAAAACAGAAAATATCATATTGCTGCTCTAAAAATCTATGAGTCACCCATACCTTGAATACAGATACAGATTTGGTTGCCGCATCTCAAAAAAGATATATCAAAATAGGAAAATTGTCAGAAAGAGTATACAAAATTATTAAGGGTATGGAACAGCTGACCTATGAGGAATGATTAATAAGATTGGGACTTTTTAAGCTTGGAAAAGAGATGACTAAGGATGGGGATCTGACAGGGGTCGATAAAATGATGATTGTTGCAGAGAAAGTAGATAAGGAAATGTTACTTAGGTGTTCTCATAACTCAAGAAATAGAGGTCACCAAATGAAATTAACAGTTAGCAGGTTTAAAACAAACAAAAGGAAGTTTTTTGTTTTTTTTTGTTATTCTTGTTGTTTTCACACAATGCACATTCAACCTGTGGAGGTCCTTGCCAGAGAATGTTATGAAGGCCAAGACTATCACAAGGTTCTGAAAAGAACAAGGTAAGTTCCTAGTGGATAGCCCTATCAATGGCTGTTAGCCAGGATAGGCAGGGACAGAGTCTCTAGCATCTGTTTGCCAAAAGCTAGGAATGGAAGATAAGGGATGGATCACTTGATGATTATTTGTTCTATTCACTCCCTTTGGGGTAGCCGACATTCACCACTGTTGGAAAACAGGATACTGGGGCTAACTGGCCCTTTTGTCTGTCCCACTGTGGTTGTTCTTATGTTCTTCTTATGATAGAGACACTAAGATCTGGCCATGAAGAGGTCATTTGGGAACCTGGTGAGAGCAATTTTAGCATAATGGAGAGTGCAGCTACTAGAGCAAATGCAGGCCAGAGATGGAGAATAGGAACTTGAGATAACAGTTGTAGAGATTCAACATCATGCTGAATTATTAGTACATCCAGTCTCACTTTTGGCAAGTGGCTTCTCCTCTGCTGCTCTCACCAACTGGGACAGCTTTCCTGAACATCTGTCTTCCTCGTTTCAGATCTCCACTGAGGGTGTCTTTTCTCCTGTGTCTGCTTTTCTTAGCTATGGGGAATGCCCTGGGCTACAGTTAATATGAAAAATGCTGTGCAAGCTAAAGTTATATTAAAATATTTCTCCTCTGCAATAATTTCTCCTAGTTTGTGAAGTGCTATGTATACATTTTCTTATGGCATAGTAACTATCAAGTAAGTTGCTTCCAACAACAAAAAACAAAAAGAAAACTTCCTTTTGTTTGTTTTAAACCTGCTAGCTATTAATTTCATTTGGTGACCTCTATTTCTTGGGTTACGAGACTACCTAAATAACATTTCCTTATCTACTTTCTCCACACCAATCATCATTTTATAGACCTCTGTCATAGCCCCATCCTTAGTCATCTCTTTTCCAAGCTTAAAAGTCCCAATCTTCTTAATCTCGCCTCACATGTCAGCAGTTCCATAGCCCTAATAATTTTGTGGACTCTTTCTGAAAATTTGCCTATTGTAATATATCTTTTTTGAGAAGAGGCAATCAACTATCAAGTAACTATCATATTTATTTAAAGTCAGCTAATTATCATGAGCCAGGGTTTTTTGGATGATCAGTCTATAGTAGGGTGGGCAATAAGCTGGAAGCCATTCACCATGGTTAGCCCCTAGTGGGCTGCTGGTGCTGTATTTACCTGCATCTCCCCAGATATGATGACTTGCAGATGCTGTTGGTCACAGATGGCTATCCCCAGCCAATCAGAGCTGTGGGAAGCAACATGGATCAGGGCATTGCTTCCTGTAGCTCTGATTGCCTGAGAACACTGATTTGCATCTAATGAGAGCTTCAAGCAGCTTTACCTGCCCAGGTAAATGAAAATACTTTGTGGCTGTCCAGGGGCTAACTTGGGTGAACCACATCTGGCCTGCAGGTAGTTATTGCCCACCGCTGGTCTAGAGGAAGACAGAATTATCCCACAACAGCGAGGTGGGGAAGAAGTAAACTTCACATATGTGGGGCAAAATTTTTAAAGATTTCAGTCAACCCATGAAGTTCTGTAATTACTATTTTCTTACTTGCAAAATGCTTAGAAGAGCAAAAACTCATTCAATTTTCATTCTTTTTCATCCTGCCCTAGCACCTTTTATTCTCTCACAACTACGGTGCGACATATTTTGTCTCACAGCCAGAGGCAAAATTCAGATATGAATTCTTTCTGACAGAAAGAAACACCGTGTTCTACACTTCAAAGAACTTTTAGTCAGATTTCTGTTTATATACCAGACATCAGAGCCACAGTACTTTTCCTGCTCATGGGTAACATCGTGGGAGGGCTATTTTCATATTCCAGCAACAAATCTTTGATAATTATTTTAGAATCCACCTGGCATCTCCAGCAACTTCTTCACCTTACACCTGGGTCTCTGGCCACACTGACTAATTGTTCACTACGTGATTCCTCTGCTTCTTTAATGAGAACCTGCTGGCTCCCTGGTGATGTCCATAAAGGGAGACTTCACAGACAGTTTGGGAATTGGACAATGGTTCCTTCCTCATGGCCTCTCCATTCACAACTCAGGAACACAAAGCAGACTTAACCCATCAGGGCATTAAAATTAACACCCTTTAAGATCCTGTACCATTTACATGACAATGGAAATAAAGAATGGGCAGGCATGTAATTAACTTGTGGTACAGGAAATGTGGGTTAAGTTCTCGGAAGACCTGCTCAGAGAAGGTGGTAAATTTCAATGAAAACTGAAAAAAATTGTTTCAATATTCTCTGGATTTTTTAAACTTTTCTGCGAAAAATTAAAAACCAAACATTTTTGGCTGAAACCTTTCATTTTAAAACTGAAATTTTCTATTAAGACATCCCATTGCATTGCCCCATGGGAGCTGTATTCCAAACAGGGATCCTAGATCAAATTACAGCTTTCATGCTGCACAATCATTTGTCTTCTTGACAAACCACCCCAGTACTCTGTAGGAGTGCCTGTTCTAGGTGCACTATTGAACAAACAGATATGTTTTTTTCTCCTTCCTTTCAGGAAGGCCTTTTTAGCTGGAGGTTAAGGATCACATTCTCTGACTGGGAAGTTTCTAAAACAATATATTTCAAAAGCTCAATTTTCTCCCCCTCTATGGCAGCCTCTCCCATCATCTGAGCCTACCAATAACAAATGTGAGGTTGCAGCTGCCTTAAAGAACCCCGAAGCAATTACAATTTAGATGTTACCTTCATGCTTTATGATATGGTGCTGTTAAATCTTCATTAGTAAAACCAAACTCCAGATAGAAATGAGTGCAAACACTACATGTTCATGCATGATTTTTATGAAGCATGTTGGGAAACTTAAACCTTGCACTTGTTTATATTTATTCATTGTTCAGACTGTCAATAGCCATAAATCATTTGTGGAAACTCTTACCAGTCTCTACAATTTTAATAAATTTCTAGTGCAACTGATTTGTCAGAAAAAAAGAGCTGGCGCCACAAATACCTTATTTATTATTTATTATTAGGCTGTGTCTACATGAGAGGTTTTTCACAGCAAAATTGGGCTTTTGTTGGGAAAAACCTTGGAGCACCTACATACAAAATGTGCTTTGTCAACAGTTTGTCAACAAAACCCAGCACTTCTGCTGGCAGCGTAATTTTTCTCTCCATTCAGGTATAACGCCACTCTCCACGGTGTTCTGTTGAAAAGAACAGCTGTGTAGATGCTCCCGGACCCTTTGTCGACAGACAGGGCTTCCGATTCACCGGGCAGCCCTGTTTGTAGAGCTTCTGTTCAGTCGTTCTGTGAAGAGAGGGCCGGGCAGTCTGGCTGCTCTCTGTCAACAGAGTGGATTGCCCTTTTGATTGGCTTTTATGTGTAGACACAATCTGTCAACAGAAGTTTTGCGGGAAACCCCTTCTGATTGTGTCTTCTGTCCTCAGAGGCTTCTCCTGTAAACATAGACTTGATGTTTATTTGTTAATTTTAAAAGTTTCAAGTATCCAATCACAGAACAGAAAACATAGTGTATTACTTAAGTGATCAGCCCCAGAACAGAAATAATGTGACAGGCCAGGGACATAAACAAAAATTCACGCAAGTGCATGACCTGTCCCTGAGTTTTAGGAGAGAGAGGTCAAACACTGGTTCCTGGAGGGGATCAGAGGTCTGGGGTTCCCCCACCCCAGCTTCCCACAGATACTGAAGCTGGCAGGGCCCCCCCTTTGGCTGAGAGTGCCAGCCCCTGAGGCTGAGTCTGAAACTGACATAGAGATCTCTAGAATTCACTGATTCTGTGATTTCATGACCCCCGTGACCTCCGCAACATAATCTTAGCCAGTAATCTTGACAAGTTGAAAATTGTTTCAAGAAGCCAAGCAGCATTTTATGTGCTCTGTGTGTGTAGAATTCAGAATTGGTTTGTGACCTGCAAACGGAAAATGAAAGCTCAATTCACCACAAATAGTATTTGTAATGACAAATTCCAGCTCTAGTCAGGGCTGTCTTGGGGGTTGGTTTGTGCAGAAAATTAAAAAACCACCTTCCCTTGCTGCAGGCCCTATACCTCCCTGCCCTCCCCGCCTATTTCCCTTTCCCCTCCCGCTCCCACTGGGCTGGGAATTATCTGGGCAGGACATAGCAATGGTGGGAATAAATAGCAGAGGGGTACCTCCCCTTTCCCTGTGCTCACCTGCTCCACTCTACCACACTGCACCCTGCCAGCTCACTAAGCACAGCTTCTCCTCAGGTGGCGGGGGAGCAGAGGCCCCTTCCTGCTGCTGCAGAGATGCAGGACTCAGTGGGCTGGGAGGACATGACACAATGGGGCAGAATGGACTTGGCTGACATTTCCCAGGCCTGTGTGATGAGTACAGGGGGTGGGGGCAGGGGCGAGGGGAGGCGACCCCCTGCTTCTACTGCTGCTTGCTGCTGCTGCACCCTGCCCCAGGTAATCTACCCACCCCCCCATAGCAAGGCTTCCAAAAGCACACAATCTCGGGCAGCTGCCCCAGTCCATCCAATGGATGGGACAACTTTGGCTCTCGTTTTGGCAGGACCCAACTAGCCAATGAACAAGCAACACCCCATCAAATCAGGAGGCCTCAATCTGTCTTGACTTACATTCACTTTACAGAGGTGTAATTATACCCGAGGTTGAAAACAGCAGCAAGCAGTGCCCCAAAACATGAAGGAATCTAAAGACATTGTGATAACAAGCACAAAATTCAGGAGATACGGCTGATAATACTTCAAAGAGAAGAACGAGTAGGGGGATAATGTCAGCGGAATACAGATAGAACATATCAGGCCAGAATGCTTCCAACAGTTGAGCTGATCTGTCTATGGATTGTCAAGTTTCACTATACACTTAAAAAAAGGCAAAAGTTCACAGTGCTGAGAGGACACCAGCCCCTCCCACTCTGGGGTTACTCAGAATTCAATGATTCTTCAAGGTGCTACACACCCTCAACTTTCATAATTTCTGTGGGGAACGAGTACCCACAGCATAATGCAGGCCTGTCCATTGAAATCAGGAGCATTTCCTTTGACCTCAGTGGGTCTGGGATCAGGCCCAGAAGCAAAATGGAAATAAATTTATGATGGCATCTGAGCCCTGCAGAGTATGCATGATTCAATTCTTAGGTACTGAGCAATCTCACTAAAAAGCAGAGACAGCTTCTTTCTCACCAGGTAAACCAAATCCCCAAAGTAAAAATTCTTTCCCAAAGAAGCAAAAGGTTAATTTCAAATACTCAGGGTCTCCCATGAATCAAATGAAGTAATCCCATGTCTGAGTTTTAAAAGCATCCTTAAATTAGTCTGGTGCAATGCGTGGATCAAAGAAAGGGTTATCAAAGATTAATAGAGTGAGCAGGAGAGAGAGAGGAGAAAGATTCTGTTAGAAACTCCCTCATCACTGAGAGTGAATTGAAGAGTGCAATCCACTTATAATGGACATGCTTAGCATACCACTCAATCTCCTGACACAGAAATCAGGGCAACACTCCTGAAAACCATGAGGAAGGGAGAAAAATCAGACACCCTTTTAGAAAATGGATAATAAAGGCTTTTAAAATAATAGATGCAAGTGATTTTAGGAAAGAGTGATGAAATTGAATGGAAAAGAAAAAATAGATGTTTTTTTCCAGATCTAAGTGGGGTTATTTTTTTACTACCAGATGTCTCTGAAGGGCAGGTTACATGAGGAAAGGACGTTGCAATGAACAATCAAAGAGTCTTGAGAAAAACTGCTGGTTAGGTGAACAAACAAACAAGACAAAGAGATCCCAGAGAAAACACGTCATGCTAATGATGAAACTTTTGCTGCTGAATGAGCAGTTAGGACCATCTGTTGCCAACACTGTAAGATGTCAGACTCCCACTGACTTCAGTTTAGATGAGGATTTAGAACAGGATTAGGTTTAGTTACTATGATGTCCTGGAGACAGTCAGGACTAATTTTCAAAAGTGAACTCCAGTGCTCTATTCTTGCAAACAACTGAATGTGTATAAGCTTGATCCATCAGAGTGTTCCTGTCAAGCCCCTGTGGACAGGGACTCTCTTTTAGCCAATATAGTAAAGTGTCCACCATGGTGGGGCCCTAACATGATTGAGGTCTCTTGGTTTTTGTAATGGTTTCTCTCACTTCTCATGAGCACTCCCTGTCTGGACATGTCTGCCCTGAATGCAATTCCAAAGTCTCTTAAGACAACTCACCTCTCCAGGCGAGTCATGCACCATATGGCTCACACAAACCCCTTCTCTGGTTTCCATTTAACAGGGACCCATCATGGTGCCTTCACTAGCATCCCGCCACAGTCCATGACCCACTTGGACAGGGAATGGTGCTTCCAGGGCTTCTTCTCCTTGAGGCAGAATCCCCACCTTTAGATTAGGGCTCTCTCATCAGTCCACCTCCACTTATCAATAGTCTCTCACCAACCCTTTGCATGGAGCTCTCCATGGTGCTGGTCCAGGTCCAACTCCAGCAGCCAATCCTGTAGGCCCTCTCTCCTGGAGGACTCTTGCCCACTGAGCTGGTACTCATCCTGAAGCTCTTCGTATAGGGCCTTCCTGGCCTCTGATAGGACGCTTTCTCTAGGCAAGACTCTGGCCTCCCTTGTCAGGGCTTCTCCATGACCAGGGTGTGGCAAGGCTGCAAGCCTCCAGCAGTGGGCTTCAGGGCTCATTCTGCCATGTCACAGAATAACACTATTATTCATATTATTAATTGTAATACAGCATTATTAATGTGCCTGGGTAAATTGATATTGAACTTACTTACAAATACCCTGAACATTTGGTAGCTGCTATTTCATAAAGCTCTGCCTCGTATTGTCATGATATTGCTAGATGGCATTTAGAAGAGGATGGAAGGATGGAGTTGGCAGACTGAAGACTGAACAGGGAAAAAATGGTCACCAAATACCATTGACATGTCAGAATCTTGCATATTACACTATCTATGAAAGTGCTGACCTGCCAAGATTCCAGCTGCATCAGCATCCCAGGCAGACGGGAGGGTGTGTCAGAAGCACTTAGAATTCATCTGCGACAGATATCACCATGCCAAGATGAAGCAGTCTTCCCCTGGAAGCGCATATTTTTGTCTCTCACACCACTACATATGGAGACAAAATGGTTTCATAAAACTGGGAAAGAGTGGCAATGGTGAAAATCTCTGTATAATTGCAATCAGTTATATTTTCAATTTTAGTTCCAGTTCCTAATTGCCCATCTTTTTTTTTTACACTGAGACTTGACTTGAACACAAGTGAATGTGTGCTTTAAAAGTGCATCTTTTTTTATTAACAACCAAACGCAGGCCCTTATCCTGCAATGAGCACCTTACAACAGGACCAATTGCTCCAAGGGGCTAGTTGTTTTCTGCTGGCATACACCAGCCACACATTATTACCTTCCCACCCCTTCTCTTTCCCTCTGCCTACTAACGCCAGCTTTTCTGGTTGGCATCTTGAGGGACACCGCAGGGTTCCATGCATTCTCAGCCAGTGCACATACCTGAGCTGTGAAAGTAGGTACAGATGTGTATGAAGGATGGTTTAATTTCTCCTTATTCCCCTGCACATATGCAGAGTTCAGTCTACAGCCTAGTTCTTGTTTTTTAATCACGCATGTGATAAGTTTCCTTGAGTCTGATAGCAAGAAAAGATTCAAATGGACTTGTCCAAGTTTCAGAGATGCTTGCTCGTTGGCTGGGCTTCACTATCTTTGTATCCTGCACAAATGAAAGGTAAATCAGGAGCCTTATTGTCCACAAGCAGTTATTCTGTTGTCCACCTCCAGTTAGTTTCCTAGTATAAAAAGAAGCTCTCTCCTGTGCCCACAGATCTGCTGACCGGGTCCCATTATAGTAATTTACATGGTTTCCATTGACTTTTGCAAGCATCGCCTTGAGCTCTGTAATCAGTGCTAATTTTATCTCAGGCTGAAGTCTCTGCATATTTTACACTTGATTCCTGTACAGAATTGCCTAGAAACTGCTCGAAATTTTAAAATTTACAGTACAATCATGATGCCCACTGATTTTTATTCTCTGGTAAAAGTCTCTGGATTAGTGACCGTGCACAAATTGTTTTCTTTTTAATATGACGTTAACCTCTTAGTAGAGCATCATGTTTGATTATCTAACATGTTGCAGTAAAGAATACAGACCTTAGCAGTGCAATTAGAAAATGTCAGCACTAGCTAATAAAGTAATAACAATAATAATAATAATAATAAGTAGAATGAAACACAGTGGAAATAACTTTGTACATTAAATTTTTAAAAAATGTTCTTTTGTGTCATTGAAACTGTTCATAGCATTTATATTGGATTCTAACTGCAAATGAAAAATCTAAACACCACCTAATTATTACAACTGTGTTGGGTTAGATATGACTATAAATATGCTGTCTCCTCAGCCTGCTTTTTCTGAAAGCTTTGAATGCTGCAGTGTTTGAATATTTCTGTTTATGAAACAGACAACCTCCTCATGGTCTCCTGGCTCGTATATCAGATGTGTGTAGCATGTTGTTGGAAATCCACATTGCTTAAGAGGGCAATTGCTAAATGAGCTATAAAACATAATCAGCCATCTTCCAAAGGTGTCAGAGTTAGGAAGTGGCATTTCAACACTTGTCAGTGTTCTTATTCTATATAGTAAAAATCAAGTGTGTCAAGACTTCACACCATGTGTTTGAAATTTGCAGCCCTATCTTGTGTTGTGATCCAGTAAATCAAAGGAGGCTGTATCTGTAATTGGCATTCCTGTTTCCCTCTCAGTCATGGTGTTAGAGGTCATTATGCAAGGTGATGTGCTGACTTTCGGATGAAATTTAATACCAAAATCCTAACTATTCCTCAGCTTGTTGCAATTGTTTTTCATTTGTGCAAATGTTGAGAAATACCCAACATTCGAGCATTTCTCGATATTCATTTGAGAATCAGAGGATTTGTTACTCATGCTGGAAGGTCTTTGCTACCCACATGTAAAAGTTCAGCCATCCAGACGGGGACCAGAAACTATACCATGTGATCTAGGTGACCAAATAGACAAAACAATCAATTAATAGTTAAAACAATTATGTTCTGAACAAGCTGTAGGTAGGATGCACTATACATGAAGTGTTCATTGAACACTTATGAATGATGAATACATTCATGAACATTAGTGTTTCTTGGTGGGTAATTCTGAGACAAAAGAAGGGTTAACTTGCTTAATTACGCTGTTTACTATATACCGTTCATTCAGTTCTTGTCCCAAACTCTTTGGGCTTGTCTACACTAGCCCCCCCTACGAAGGGGGCATGCTAATCAGCCCAATTGGAGAAGTGCAATGAGGTGCAGCGCTGCATATGAAGCACCTCATTATCGTAATTCCTGCTGCGTGAACGTTGAAGTTGCTAACTTTGAAGTAGTGGCAAGCAGCGTAGCTGCAGGCACTGTAAGTACACGTGCAACTTTGGAGTTTCCCTTACTCCCAAAACATCTACATATACGTGTTGATAAGTTTTATGTTTTCAGTAGTGAATGCACATAATATCTTTGATGGGTAAATACCCTGGAAATGGTTTATTAGGGATATTGGATTTGTCAGGCCTTAGCAGAAGATGTGGTAAAAGAATAGTTGCAAATCCATCTATTAAAGGTATTAGACTATAGCTTACTTTTGGCATATTGTGTGAGTAAAGAAGATAAAATTTTAAATCAGTTATGTTAAAAGAACAGCCATTCCCTACCTTCATCCCAAAGTTTTGGAGTCGTAGAATGGGTCCCTGATCAGCTGTCAATATTTGGTGCTTACCAACGTTCAGTTTTATAGTTCACTGATTACCATTAAAATATCCTCTGCAAGGAATGTTACCATTACCGTATCCTTTGCAAGAACCAGGAAATACATATTTTTAGTCCAATTTATAATAAATGTCACAATTAATCTTGTGTATGAGATCACGGATTTCACAGTATTTCAGAACTTTTCACAGCAGTTTTGGAAATGCCAAAGGTCCTCTTTGGTAAATGGTCTAGGAGGCACCATTCATCTGGAATCACATTGTAGCTAAACAGTTGCATCTTACTACAGCAATCATAAACCCACAAAGGGTTCTTTTGTTTCTGCTTTGTGCATATTGTGGAAATAATTTATTACTTGTTAAGTTATAGTAAATTGCTGTGCTGGCTTTGCTATGTGATAAGTGCTCTAATTACATGAGCAGGTAGATTTGGAGCAGTTTACAAACATTCATGTTGTTTATTGTTTATGTACCAGGAAGCAGAAATTCTTATGCTCAGTTGTTTTGTCATAATTAAAGTAACTAATAAATAAATGATTATCACAGATATGTTAAGAGCATGGGCAGAATATTTTTGTTTTTTAAATTCAGGGTTAGCACTACAGAGAAGCCACGTTTTGATGGGTCTTAAATTACCACAAGAATCTGCTAAAGTCATTTATGATTTGGTTGATTCCTTTTAAAATGGGCTTAATAGAGAAACAAGAATTTTATTTTATTTTATTTTATTTTATTTTCAAATACCCAGGTATTTGTATCCTCTACCAGGAAGGGCAACCTTGGATAAAGATGCTCCAGATGCAAAGCTGGTTACATTAGTTGTTTACCATACCAGGATGCCTGCTTGGTCTTAAAGGAGAATCACTCTGGTAACTCATTGGCTACAACACACCAAATGTATTTAGAATACACATTTCTGTCCTTTCTGTTTCTTCCAGATACTTAATTGCCACAAGGCTGATATACTCAT
Source organism: Carettochelys insculpta (assembly GCF_033958435.1). Lineage (NCBI taxonomy): Eukaryota > Metazoa > Chordata > Testudines > Carettochelyidae > Carettochelys > Carettochelys insculpta. Next base: position 17,541,539 of record NC_134144.1, read on the forward strand.
CACAGATGCAAGCACAGAAACTAGACAGAAGGATCTAGGGGTCTAGGAGAGACAGATGATGCCCAGGGTTTGAAAGCTGAGGCATTCCCTTTTCTGATTCTTGCCATTTTGTGTAAGATGTCATGTTTTCATCAGAGTCTTCTGTGACAAAGTGTATTAGGTGATGAACCTGGGTTTCTGAAGGAGAAAATAAATCTTGTGTCTCAGATTGTAGATTATTATTAACATACCTGGGCATGGAAAAAGATCCTGTCTCTTACATGGACTAATAGAAGAGAAAGCTTAGATCACCTTCTCACTCTGCCAAGAATCTTCTTGAAGATCTGCCTCCACAGAGGAGTCTTCCTTTAAGGAGATGTGTGGGTGTCTCCATACTTATGGGGTTTACCTAATTGTTCAACTGGAAATCTAGGTCAGGATTTCAGTGCTAATTTGCTCTGTTGAAGGCCATCACTAGTCAAAGTGCCTTCTGGTGGAAATTCCCCCTGGTGTGTTTGCACTGCAAAAGACAAAATTGTTCAATTGACTCAGGATAAGTTGAATGTTTCGACTACTAGGACTGTGAAATAAAGAGCTTTTGTTCTAATTTCAGTTCCTGGTGGTGAACTAATTGTCCACATGATGTTTGGCTTTAATTTAGGCTGTGTTGGAAGTCACAACTGAGAAGTTGAAGACAGAGCGCCAGTGGGGCCATGGAAAATGGTGAGGACTAGAGTGTAGGCAGCAGCAGAAGCAGATGATCCACGGTCTCCTACCCTGTGGGTATTGTGCCACATCCTGCATTCAACTCTGCTTTTGAGTTGGATCAGGATTAGAGAATTACGGAAAATATGGGTGCAGAACATCTCATTAGTATCCATTCAATCATCCTTTAGGGTATATTACTTATTTGTGCCCTTGTCCTGTGCTTGGCCATGCCCCATTTCTCTTTGTGATGGTACTGCAACATGCATGCAGTTTCTAGAGCACATGGGTGATGATGGAAATATGGTCTATGGAAACCTTGCTTCTCAGGAACACGGCTGGGAGGGCTTAACCAGTATACCTCACATTGTCTGTCAGAAACGGGGAATAAGTAACAGGGAATGGATCACTTTGGTGATTACCAGGTGTGTTCATTCACTTTGGGGCACATGGAACTGGTTGCTGGTGGAAGACAGGATATTGGGCTGGATGGACTTTTGGTCTGTTCCAGAATGGCTGCTCTTGTGTGGTCTCAGCTCTCCAAAGATTACTGTATCTAGATCTCACTCAGCTAGCCTGCATAGAAAAGTTCTGTAAAATGTAGTAGGATCAGACTCCTAGGGCTGTACAAACATTTGGAAGTTTAAATAATGTCATAACTTTAATTTAAAATATAAATCTATAAACCTATACATAATAGAGAACTATATCCTTCATATACATTTTGGAGCCATGTTTTACAATTGTATGGAAGGGATAGAAGTCTATATGATTAGTCACTAGAGGATGACACATGATCCTTACAGCTCAGAACTGGGGACCATAGTTGAGGCAGCTTGCCCTCTTGTCTCTGTTCTATCGATAGAGGACTCTGGGATTTGCCATCTGAATGCTTTCTGATGAGTAGTAAATTCAATCTTTTGAAAATGAATTAATCAGACTCCAGGAATTATGAGGAACACTCCTGAATGATTTATAAATGTCCATCACGGTTTGTCGTTTTGTTCACTGAGGAGAGTCACATGGTTTATGAAGCCTGCTTTGGCTTTTGCAGGTTCATTACCCACTGTATGTGAACAATGAATGTCCCATTTCATTCTGGAAAGATTGCTCAATAAAAATAAAAGAAAATGCCATAAGAAACATTCATAAACAACATCTAACTGTGTTAAGTTGCCTGAATGCTTTCGAGAGAAAAGAGAAACTGTCATGTTGGAATAGCAAATAGTTCAGTCAGACAAAAACTTGAGTGGAAAGTAGAAGTATAAATGAAACCATAGCAACTTCCTCTAACATATCCAGTTAGTTGTATGGTATTTAGGGATGGAAAATTTTGTATCTGATCTTACCCAGTTTATGGCTTAATCCTCAGTCCTTGATCCTGAACAATTAAAATCAGTGAAATTTTCCAATCCTGTGAACCTACTGTTCAGCACACAGGCTTCAGAGGCACTAGTCATGCCCATAATGTTAAGCACATGTTATTTGTAACTCATTCCCAGTGCTGTTTCTTCTTTTCTTTTGCTTGGTTCTGTACAGTGTGAGCTCAAATTCTTTTAGAAAATGTGGTTCAGCAGTCTCAATGCAAAGCTACACTAATTTGCTCTGTGTCTTCACCAGTCTAAAATGTGTTTCCAAATGGCTGTCTCCTCAACAATATTTCTAAACAAAATGCATGAAGGGCAGGGACATGAATATGTATGTATTTGCACAGTGCATACTGCAAGGGGAGCTTAAGGCTGACTGAAGCCACTGTTGCAATAATAATAGGTAAATAAAATGCTGTTTTCTTATTTCTTGCCTTTAACAGTATGGGACGCAGATTCCAAGTTTCCTTAAAGACAGCATGCTCCCTCAGAAATTTGTGTACAGATTTGACTCCCAATGGCAAATTCCTTGGGACATTTAGAAACATAATTTTTCATTTGACCTAATTGAAGTCTTTTCTAATTTTCTTTTAAACCCTTTCTTCTAAGGACTCATAAAGTCAAAGCTGGCCTGAGCTCATTTTTAATCAAATAAGCAAAGCTGTTCTGCCCTTGTAACTCTCTTAAGAATCTGCTGTAGAGGGAGAAATGGAATAAAGCTTTTGTATTTGCTGGGTGTTTCAGGAGAGATCTGGAAGGTTGCAGTGAATTCGGAGTTCCAAATTCAGACACTCAAAATGTCATTCTCTGGGAAGATATACTTACTAGAATGAAACAGAATAAAAATGTCCAATATCTTGCCACTGCTGTATCTTTGCTTGATATAGTCATACTGCATCTGATACCTACATGGCCAAATCACATTATGGATTGTTATTTGTGCTTAGTGGATCAGTTTTGTTAAACTGAATTACATTCTTTGTGTCTTACTAATGCACTTAACCTGTAATATATTTTCTATTTGTACATACTTGCAAACAAGGCCTTATAAGTGTCCAGTGACTGAATCTGTATAGTTAAACACCATTTTCCTTTTCAATTTGTGATTCTTAACATATATTTAATTTTAATCTTTCTTTCTTTCCTTCTTTCTTTCTTAATTGATTATTTGATTGATTGATTTATTCCCTAATGGAGTTTAGTTTTATTTTAGGAGTCTTTGGAATCAGTAAGTCGATATTCAAGAAAGCATACCTTTTACTAAAAATTAATGAAATGTCAATTTACTATGAGAATTAAAAATAGGGTAAAAAGACTTTTCTTTGGTCAGATTCTATGACTCCATCGCCTATTTTTGCTTCAAACCCCTAAGTGTGTACTGGACTCCACGTCAAGGAGTCTTGGAATGGATTTGTATATGAAAGAGAGATCTTTAATTTCAACTGTTCTTGCTGTTGAGCCACAGAACAAATGTTAATGTCTTTTGGAGATGCCAGAGATATCAGCATGAAAAGCCATTCTGAAGTCTATTATTTACTCACATAGTGCTTAATGAGATTATATGAAAAAATAGATCTCACAGTAACTATATTGACACTACAGTGGTCTGTCAACAGAAGTTACTGTCGGAAGAGATCTCCCGGAAAATCTTCTGTCAGGAGATCACATCCACACACAAAAGCAGATTGAAAGAGTGATTTGCTCTGTCAACAGAGAGTGGGCAGACTGGACAGAGAGTGACCAGACTTCCTGGCTGCTCTCTCAACAGAATGGCCAATTGGAAGCTTGGCAAACAGGGCTGCCCTGTCTGTTGACAGAGGGCCCCATGGAGCATGTACATAGATTTTTTGTGGACAGAAACTGTCAACAAAGACTTTATTCCTCAACCTGAAGAGGCAGAACTCTGTTGGCAAAAATACTGAGTTTTGTCAACAGACTGTTGACAAAACACATTTTAGCTGTGTCTGCACTATAAAGTTACCTCTACAGAGGAAGCCTTCTGTCAACAAAACCAGGGGGTGTCCACACTACAAATGCATTTTGTCTAGACTCTGTCCACAGAACTCAACCTTTCTCCCAGCAGAGTTATGTCTTGAAAGTTTGAGGCATAGTGCTTCTGTAGACAGATTCTGTAGACAGAGAAATAGTGTAGACATTCTGGGGAGAGGGACGTGGGGGTGTGCCTTTGTCAACAGAGAGGGCTTCCATTTCACCCGGCAGCCCTGTGTCCAGAGCTTCCGGTTGGCTGTTCTGTTGACAGGAGTCTGGGCAGTCTGGCTGCTCTCTGTTGACAAAGGCAGTTGACAGGGAGAGCCCCTACTAGATGTGAACATGTCCTGTAGACAGAGGTTCTGTTGGCTAAACTCTGTCGACAGTGATTTCTGAAGACAGAACTTTGTAGTGTAAACCCCGCTTTTGTGTATAGATGCTCCATGAGATTTGTCAACACCACCCGGGTTTTTTCAACAAAACTCTCTTGTATAGACCTGGCCAGTGACAGAGGTTCAAAGAGCCCAGTTTACATAGGTGATTTTTGTTTGAAATTAGAAGGTGCTTGTGATAGTGTTATGTGCCATTGATCTCTCACGAAGTTGAAGGGCTCAGATCACTGGTGGGCAGGAGTAGCTGTATTTTTGGGGATGCATTATGAGGTTATCCTTGGTGTGCCTACTATCCCTTCATAAGTATCCTCATCTTCCCAAGCAATAGAAAATCCTGTGTGTAAATCTGGACTACTCTAAAAATACAGAGCCCTAATTCAAGGTCCCCTCATCGTAGGTCACAAAACCCAGCTCTGCTGGCTTGAATTCAGGCACAAGAGGCTGGTAACAGAGGGGCTTGTTGCCAGCAGGGCCATGCCCACACAGCCTCTTTACTGCCAGCACCCCGTCTGCAGAGACCGAGCTCTTGCACAACTATGCTAATGAGCCACGGGACCATGCCAATGAGCAGCCATTTGCAACTGTGAGGCTGCTCATTAGTACGGAGCTGCCAGAAGAGCAGCTCCCTGCAGACCCAGCCGCATTGTATTGTGTTTTAAGCGTGGTGGATAGATTTCACTCAGTGACATTTCTCATGCAGAAAGGACATTCAATCCCTGTTATTCTTTGACAAAGGACAACAAAATGCTTAATTCATAAATTCTAATGCTTTGCTTATTTATTCATTTTGAAACCAACTGCTGGGAGCTGAGTATACAGAGATCCTTTAAATGCTAGGGAGTGAAATCCTGACCCATTGGCAGTCCAGGGGAGTTTTTAAATTAATTTTATTATGGTTTCACTTTCTTTATTTTTCCCTGCATTTTAACCGTGATCACCAATCAGTCCATTCCATGTGTGATCCCAAGTGGCATTTTGGACCAATCCTCAAGGTACCCCCAAACTCCAATTGATTTCAATGGGCATCTAAATACCTTTGAGGATCTGGTCCTTGGAGTCTTGAGTGGTTGAAGCTAGTGGACTATTTGGTACTGTAATTGATGGGCCTATGAGTCAAAATGATGTCCAGAGCCTCAGCTATTGTAAGCTGGTATAGTTTCATTGCTGCTAGTAGAGCTATGTTATTTGGCCAATTGAGACTGATCGGGTATCACAAGCTCAATGCCATACTTTCAAATTAAGCAAAGTTTCTGTCCCTTATGAATGAGACATAAACATGAAGCACGTCTATGAAGAAATTTTAAAAAATTGCATTCAAATTGCATGGCTCTGCTATTTCACACTGGCTGCGTTTTTGTTTTCTTTTCTATGCTGCTGTGCAGGATAAAGACAAACCAGCATTGTTCAAGCCATGAATTTTTGCAAACATCTGTCATGGGAGACCGTGAAGCTCCAGCTATGGCTGGCTGCTGTTTCTGACAGAGGAGCAAGCAAATGCATGATGATACCTTTTCGGGGAGAGAGTTTCCAGATGCAACCACATGTTCCATTGTAAGCACAGCCTGCTTATTTACATTTTGTCCCTTTTCACATATGCCTTTGCAAGCTTCACCTCCTGCAAATGGGTCCATCAAGTCAGTGATGAGTCAGATCCATCACTTCCAGTGTGCAGCAGTGATCCCAAAGGAGAAATAAGTTTATTAGTGATACTTACTGCCACAAGGGGGCAATTTGACCTCAGACATTCTGCTTTCTCCATTTTCCCTTCCAGGCAGCCTTATCAATGCAGCTTTGAAATGTTGGCAGCTAAAAACAAATCTTGAAATTGCAACCTCAGATACCTGCCTGACATAGTCATGAACCCCTGAATATGCTTGTGTATTAGGCAGGCTTGATGCAGCTGATAGACAGGGAGCCGTGTAGTAAGTGATCGGTGAAGGCGGAAGAAAAAGAACCTGTCTGGTGTTAAAATGTAAGGGGGTGGTGGTGATGGGGGCTTGCAGGCAAACTGTAAAGTTCCCATGTAGAAAATACAGGTTGCTTTGATTCTTGTTATTTTAGTGGTAGCTGTCTTGGGAAGCCCTCCGGGGATTATTATCATAACTGTGGTTTTCTATAATTCATGCTAACGCTAGATGATCAACCACTGTCTTGCTTAAACTGTTTCTGAACAATAGCAAAGCATCCATCTGGGAGGTTTAAAAAATAAATGCTTTAGGATTTTTAACCTGTTTTATTGTGTGCCTCAAGATAACACATGGAGCGTATGTGGTTCACAGCTGCATTGCCTGGCATTTAGTAACAGCTAGCCTGGTTGGTTTATTATGTTTTGAACAGCCTGATTCTCAAGGCTCTTGTTTGTCACAGCAAACATTTGAAAAATAAACTTATGCTCTCTGACATTCCGACCTCCTGGTAGGCTCCAAATCCCTCATTTCTTAGCAACAGGCCTCATCCTCAGGCACTCTTTCCAGGGTCTAACCTGATGGTTGTTTCATCCATACACACAGACACATATCTGCACAAAAGGACAAGAAAAGAAAAAGCAGCATGTATATTACATGTAAGTTATGGGAGTTTATGCTCTGGATGATCAAACAGGCATATACATAGCTTGTTCTTTGGAGATGTAACTCACTTCTTAAAAAAAAAAAAAAATCACTACTAATGGATGGTTGTCTTGGTCACCCATGCACCAGGGGCTGTGCTTCTGGCCCTACATGCTGGGAGCTCTGTTGAGGCCCCACATGCTGGTGAACTCTGCTACTGGCCCCACATCCAAGCTGCTGGCTATACATGCCGGGGCTCTGATGGAGAGAAATAAGAGGAAAGTCTTTCAGCATCTTCGTTCTCAAAAATGTTCCCACACTACTGCATTTCCCATTCTAATTTATGTTAAATGCCTCAGCTGTGTGATGGATTGCTCCCTTTAGATATCACCTGAGGTGCTAAAATACCACTGATTCCTCCTGTTATGGCAGCCTGGACACCCTTTCTGCCTGTGTTGCTGAGTCAGGCTAATAACCCTCCTCCAGCAAAACACATAGACAGGGCCACACCCAGCTATAGCATGACAGACACTGAGATCAGGCCTGAGAACATTTAGCTGAAGGATTTGCCCCAGCATTCAGGTGTCCATCACCCTCAGAACACAGACCCAAAAGTATATTATGATATCCACCTCCTTCCTCAATGTGGAGGAAGGTATGTACAGCCACTGCCCTCCCTTCTTATGAATTGTACAAATGTGATTATTTTATAAATAATAAATACAGTTATTAAATACAAAAGGTGGACTTTAAGGCTGTTTTTACACAGCCCACTTCCTTTGGAAGTGGCATGCTAATACACGGAGAGAAAGATGCTAATGAGGTGTGGATGCAAATGCCCTGCACCTCATTAGCATAACGTCATTTGATTTGGAGTCCAGAAGACTGTTCTTTTGGACTCCAAAATGCTGTGTAGAAGCGCGGCCCCTGGGGGTGGGGGGGGCGCTTCTGGAAGGAAGTCCTTCTTCTGGAGGCCCCTTATTCCTGAAAATTTTCGGGAAGAAGGGGCCTCCAGAAGAAGCACATCCTTCCAGAACCCCGCTCCCAGGGGCCACGCTTCTACACGGCGTTTTGGAGTCTGGAAGAACGTTCTTCCAGACTCCAAATCACATGATGTTATGCTAATGAGGAGTGGGGAATTTGCATCCATGCCTCATTAGCATCTTTCACTCCATGTATTAGCATGCCACTTCCAAAGGAAGTGGCCTGTGTAGAAATGGCCTAAGTGAATAAAGAAGTAGCAAACAAAATAAAGCAGATTACTAGGCAAATAAAACAAAGCATGCAAACTAAGCTTGATTCACTAAAGACATTAGTTACAAATAGTAATTCCTCACCCTAGATATTATAACAGGCAGAAAGTCAAGAAACGAAAATGCACCGTCCTGCAGCTTGAGAACTGGGGAATTATTATGCATAATGTAGGAATTCTTCCATCTTGGGATCAACTCTTTGCTCTCCAGTTTAGTTCTTGTTTCCAGGTGTTTCTTCATTGTCTCTTAGGGGCAGAAGGCTGAGGAGAACCCTGGTCATCTTATTTCCAAGTGTTACATAAAATACGATATAAGGCAGGAACCTTTCGTTTCCCTGCTTGAGCTACCCCTACTTTTAGTGGGCAATTACTAGAAGGACCACTTGTGCTAGTAGTGTCACAAATAGGTGCCAGGATGCCTGGAGGAAGATGAGAGATAAATATCTTCAGAGTCTTGTTGTTTCTCTCTACTTGGCCCTTCAAGTCATAACAGCCTGTTGTCTGGTGGGTATCTCCCATAGCCACAGCTAGTTTTAATTGTTGCATAGTCCATATTCCTAATTTTAGATACTGAAATGATACACGCATACGAATTGAGTAAGCATATTCAGTAAATCACAGCCTTGCTAATGATGTCTCACATGACCCTTCTTGCATAAATCATATCTTAGTTATGCCTTCTTCATAATATAACAATATTTTTATAGGTTGCAACATCTCAAACTGTTGTCAACGTTTCACAGAAGTGCAAGTTCTATGTGGCTTATTGGTGACAGCTCTTTGGCCACCAGCCTCTTATCTGGTGCAGCTTACTTATTCCTTTGCTCTGGCTCAGCTATTAGCCTATGCACTAGAGGGGATAGAGTCAGCTCTGGCAGGATCAGGGTCTAGATGTAAATCACTGGTTTGAGCCCATATTTTGCCATAATTGCATGATTGGGTTCATTATCTTTCTCAATTTTATGTCTGCTGCTGAGTTACTTTCTAAACAAATATTATGTGCTCAATATGTAGTGTATAGGAAAGCTGAAAAGGGCCGACGAAACCCTTAGATTTTTGGAGAGGGAACAATTTATTGAACTTACAAACAAGTGCAATGTCACAGTTCAGAAATTGTCAAAAAAAAAAAAGGCAGTCCAGTAGCACTTTAAAGGCTAACAAAGTAATAAGTGCTACTGGACTGCTTTTTTGTTTTGATAGTATATAGATTAGCACAGCTATCTCTCTGTTACTATTCAGAAACTGTGTGTGTCTGTCTGAATAGTGTTCTTAAACTTTTTAAATGCATGCTGTGACTTGTATGACTTTTATACACTTTCCAACTTGCACCTATTCGCATACTCTCAGGATGTACTGTAGAAATCTCCATCAATGTCACCTACAATGTTCCTTTTTTATGCCTCAGTGCTCCAGTCTATAAGAATGGGCCTTTTGCAGCTCACCCAAAGTCAAACCAAACTGCAGTTGTCATGGAACTCTGTAAAGAAAATGGAATGAAAAAAGGATATCCTGGAAATCTTTGTTTAGACTCGGGGGTTTGGTTTCCCAGGCAAACTGCACAAGCTGTTTTTTAAAAAACACGGAATAAGACTTTTGCCCTCAGTTCCTCTTATAAGCACCTGTCAACTCAGATAAGATCATTTTAATGTTTATTATATTATATGCATCGAATCACCTTTCCTAACTAAGAAGCCCAGATTCATGCCAAGATACATGTGACCACTTTGACTGACACTAAAATGCATCTACATTTGCAGGTGAAAGTGATATCTCTTTAACAGTATATGGCACTGAAGAATGAAATGGTACAGGAAATAAAGAATCCACTGGCAAAGTAAAACTACATGGACAATTTAGGCAGCCAGAATGTCATTACCCAAATTGAAATTTGGATAATACACAGGAATTAACATCCCTGTCTCTTGTGAAAACTGCTTTGAGATCTTTAATAATGCGAGTTGGAGAGAATCTCCATGTTATGTCCAATGGTGACATGTATGCCCTTCTCATGAAAACATGAACTCTCTGATTAGTGACAGATTGACAAATATCCTTGTACTTATGATCAAATAGCAATGCCAATGTTTTAATAGAAATGGGCAAATTTACGGAATTTACCTTGTATTTTAGTGGAACATAGTTTCTGCGTATCTTTAATCAGTAGTGGCACACATACAGCTAGCCATGAATAAAGATCTGTGTGAGATTTTGGACTTGACAGATTATCAGATTTTTTTGGTGGGATTATTCAATTTTGGAGGAGAGAGAGAGAGAGAAATTAATTGAAGTTCATTAATGCTGATTTACCATAATGAGGGCTGTCACTTAACATGTTACTGCCTGCAATTAATGAAGGGCAGGATTTAAAAAAATTAACATGTTAATCTCAGGCTTTGATAACCCTGCTTGTGCTCCCTTGAAACCAGCTCCCAAGCCCTGATGCCATGCAAAGCAGTGGACCAAATGTTCCCTCCAGACACTGTGGGGTTGGCAGACGCTGCGTATTATATCTCCCCACTCCAGCTTCTGCCCAGCTCATGCAACGGACTCCCTCTGCCCATCTGTGCCACCCCACCTCACTTGGAGCTGGTGCACGCAGTGTGTGTGTGTGCGGGGGTGGGTGGAATGGCTGTGCCCAGGCTTGCAATGCCAGTGGAAAGTGGGCATGTGCATCCCCGCAGCCAGCTCATGCTCCTCTGTCCCCCACTAATGATCTCCCCCACTCCCACCTGGGTCCTTCCTTGTTTGAATGACACTCAGGAGCCTGGGGAAGGTCACACCCCTCCCCCAGCAACAGCTCGTTGGTGTCCCGCCACCTCCCAGGAGAGAGACTCTGCCCCCACAAACAGGGACCTGAGGGGCACCCCCTTCAGCAAAATGACCCCCTCTCTAAGACAGATACTCTGTGCCCATACCTGGCTGAACACCCCCTAAGATATATTCTGCCCTTGCCATAACCACACCCAGAGCCTATGCATCCCCCAGCCTCCCTAGCTGCCTGAGCTCTTTGAGAGACTCTCTGCGCCTCCACTCGCCTAGGTCTCCATATTCCTTATGAGATACTCCAGTCCCTTTTGTGGACCTTCCAGAGGAGCCTGAGAAATGGAGTCAGGGTGGCCACCCCGCTCCCATGAGAATGGGGTCAATTCCAGATGCCTTGGTCCTGTAAGTAGACCTGGACCTAGGCCCAGGGGGTGTGACTAGTCCCAGGACCAGCTTATTATTATTTAACAGAGCAATTAATCATGCACTTAATGAGGATAAATTTTTTTAATTGCTTGACCATCCTAAAAATAATCCTTCTTTATAATATGTTCCACAACCGTACTATAGCTACTTACCCTATTCACCCAATCTCCGTTAAATTCTCCATGTGTCCCACTATTCCCAGTGATGAGGAACAAATTATTTTGGAAAGACTTCAACAGATATCTGCAATGGAAAAATCTTCACTTCACTTCCTGTTAGCTCTAAGTTTTGGAGGTTCCTCAGAATCAAACCTATGAACCTTTTTTTAAGTTCATCTATTACTCTTAATTACTGTGCATGGATCACTGCATAGAAGTAGTAGTTCAAGTAATTCGTGAACATTTTCAGCAGAGCACTCTCATTTTGGGAAGAAGATATGGAAGAACTGGTTGCTGAATAATCTAAACGTCCACAGTTACAGGTCTGACATCTACTTTTATTCTCCATCTAAGAACTAATTAAAGAAACAAAGAAGGACATTCCTCACTGTTTATGGGAAATGCATAGCTAGAAACTAATGGTAATGGTTTTTAACAGAAAATTGAGGCAACAAAATGCTGCCAGGTTTCTTTTTTAAAGGGTGAGGAAAGAACATCTGTAGATTTTATAGGGCTTATGGCTTGAAAGCTTAAAACTCCAGTTCTTTTCTCCCACACATACTAGAATGGGAATTGAGTATCAAGCATGTTGTTTCTCAAGAGAGGAGCCATGCCATTAAAAATGTCTTAACCATCTCAGTGCAGATACTGTGACATAGTAAAATTAAGGCAATATTCATTGAAGATTTTGGTGGGCTGAACCTGTTGTACAATTTAATCCGTTGGCTGTTTTGCAAAATAGCATGGTTGTGCTTATATTTGTAATCTCCACCGGTTTTGCTAGAATGGAGGCATAAGTGAAAAGTACTGTTAACTTGTAGGAATATCAAAGTTTAACTGAGTATTTTACAGAAAATCATAGAATCATAGAATCACAGAAGAGTAGGACTGGAAGGGACCTTGAGAGGCCATCGAGTCCAGCCCCCTGCCCTCATGGCAAGACCAAACACTTTCTAGACCATCCCTGAAAGCCATCAGTGGGAAAACTTACGACTTCCTGAACAATTTGTGTCCTGGAGCAGAAAGAATTTAAAAACAGTTTACATAGAGAAAGGTGTGAATTGGAATTCATATTCAAATTTGATACATTGACAAGTGGTATGAACAGAGACATTAATTACCTCACACACTACAGGGACTGCTTCCCTTCTTTCGATGCTCAAAATTATCTCAGGCAGGATAATTAACATCCGCCATCCCTCTGCCACCTAGTTCAGTCCTATGTACTTGATTTGTCAGTTTTTATTGCAATTTTTATTTTTGTGGTCCTCTGTACTTATAAACATCAGTCTATACTGGAAATGAGATTGATCTGAAGAAGTGGGTCTGTCCCACGAAAGCTCATCACCAAATAAATCATTTTGTTAGTCTTTAAAGTGCTACATTTCTGCTGTTATGTTGTATGTATATAACCTGTCAAGTCCCCCAAGACTTTTTCTAGTAACAGAGAGGGAGGCATACTAGTCTATATATTATCAAAACAAAAAAGTAGCCAAGTAGCACTTTAAAGACTAACAAAATAATTTATTAGGTGAGCTTTCGTGAGACAGACCCACTTCTCCAGACCATAGCCATACCAGAACAGACTCAATATTTAAGGCACAGAAAACCAAAAATAGTAATCAAGGCTGACAAATCAGAAAAAAATGATCAAGATGAGCAAATCAAAGAGTGGGGGGGGGGAAGGGAAGTCAAGAATTAGATTAAGCCAAGTATGCAAAAGAGACCCTATAATGTCCCAGAATACTTTTTCTGTGGACAGTACTTCACCTACTTTCAGCACAATAGCTGAGGGAGAATTTGTCTTCTATTATCTTTGGCCCTGATTCAGCAAGATAGCTGAGCATGTCCCTCTTTGACTTCAGGACTGAAGTCAATAGGACCACTCACTTTCACCTTTATGACATAAAAAGTATGTGTAAGTACCTTGTTGAATCACAGCCTGGATCCGGATGACCTGAAAGCAATACCTTAGGCCAGTTATTTAATGAAAGCATAAAACCAGGCTTACTTGAAGGCAATGGGGCATGCAGTCCAGAGTGGTGCTGTGATTGGACTTAAAATTGTCATTTTTTTAAATAAAAAATCAGAGTGCAAAGGATAGCACAGTGGAAGGATGACTCAAAAAAAAAAAAAAGCAAAGAGGATACAGTATAGGCAAACTGTGAATGGAGATTTAACAACAGAGCTGGATAATCTGCTCATAGATCATTCATAAGAATATCATATTTTTCTTGAACGACTCTGCAAAATAATTTCTAGAAATAAAACTTGTTCAGTAGGTCATTCACAAACAGTACTCTGTGTGCCTTCAATATTTAAAATCTGAGGAGTTTTAACTAGAAATGTATGTCACAAGGTATAAATTTCTATTCCCTGACTGTCATCCTTAAACTCTGGTGAAAATACTCATGAGTATTGGTAGTAATTCAATTAATTAGTGCTATTTCCACCTATAAATGTGCAATATTATTGGAGAGTAAGCCCATAGTCAAGTTTACTGTGAGGAGAGTGGGAAGGAGTTCATTACAATAGCGAGAAGGAATGTCCATGGATACTGTGGCAGTATTCACTCAGCTCTAGTGGTCCATAAAAAAAGCTGACAGAAATGAGAAGCAATAGAAGAGGAACAACAGAAGCTGGAAGAAAGATAAAATAAAAAGGGAGAGGGACAGATGAAGAAATGAAAGGGAAAAGAAATGGGAGTTATGGGCTTTTACTCCTTCCTTTAGTTTCCTTTGCTAAATCTCTCTTTCTCCCTTTAGCTACTGCTTACCAGGGAATGGTTGGCTAGTGTCCTCACCAGTTCAGACCATCATGGTAAGAGCATAAGGTAATGAACAAGGAAAAAGTCTGGATCCATACTTTAGGTAATGTATCTTACCTTCATACATTTATCTTCTAGAGGGGATAAAAATGAATAATCATAGTTTAAAGTCACATGGCCCATAAGGGTTTATACAATGACAGATGCTGCCAATGGCTGAAATGTCAGTGGGGTTCATATTGTAGGGTTACCATACTTGAACTTTCAAAAAAGAGGACAGCCCTGAGAGGGAGTGTATCTGTTTCAGTATCTGTTTCAGTATCTACCAATTCAAGTTGTATTAATGTACAATACATACTTTAATACATTAATACAAGGTGAGTTGGTAGATACTGATACAGACACACTCCCTCTCAACCGTGTCTTCTTTTCTGAACATTCAAATATGATAGCTCAACCATTCTGTGTTCCCCATATGAATAGGTTATATATCACTCTGGGCCATGGATCACATGCAACTCCAGAGAAGAAGGTTATCACAGTTGATCTAGGAACTAAAGGCAATGTGGGCTGAAGTAGGCAAATCTCTTGGCTTGTGAACATCTTCAGAGAGGTACCACTCCATGATGAGGCTAGCTCAGGGAAGAAATTAGGTTTTTCAGAAACTGACAGATAAAGACAGGGCTTTTGATAGAAGTGGGCTTCATTTAAATGGACTTGTGGTCTTTTCTCTGATCTAGCCAATGGGCAGGACTTTTTATTCAGAGACACTTCCACACCTCCCCACCCCCCAAATGTCAGAAGAAGTGGGAAAGGCTTTGGCCTACTAGGCCTCTTAAGACTAATAGCTAATCTCTGGTAAGCCTTCAGCATGCACAGAAAGACATTTCTCATGTTGTATGCTTTTCCAGTAATTCTTTTACCTTAAAAATAAATGTGCTCACTTTAAACAGCCATGTGGTAACTCATAACTGCTGACAATACTTTGCTTATACCCCTGAGACAGAAAGCAAGACACAGGCTCTGGCTGTTCGGCAAAGTGGCTTGCTCAGGATATCACAGTGTAAGACAGCAGCTGTGCAGCTTTAAATCTGCAGTCAAGATGGTGAGAGGCACCAAGAAAGGTAACAGCTGGGTGCTTGAAATCATAGGTGGGTGTTTTCAAGGAAGACCAGAAAGTGGAGTCAAAGGCACAGTTAGCCCTGAAATTACAACATACACAAAGGAAGAAATCTGTATTAACAATCACTTACTATTTTAATCAACCACTTCAAGATTTCCTCCTTGAGAGAACAGCCTGGAACAGGAGAGCAATTTTTGCCAATCTCTTGAATGACATTTCTCTAGTAAATGTTGCATGAAAATAACAGTTTGTATTATGACTGAATGTGATTGAAGCAATGAAATTCTGAGTCCGAATTTCCACCCTCCCTCTTATCTTCAACACCTTCACTCTAGCAAGGCACCATAGAGAGCAGTGGATAATTCTCTCAGGAGGCTGATTTAAACCACCAGCCTATGTCTAAATTACAAGGATTTGTTGACAGAATTTTTTGTTGGATCTCTTGGATATCTCTCCCAAACTGCCAAGCAAATTGCAAGAGAGGTCCACCCTGTTGTCAGGGAGCGGCTGGACTGCCTGGGAGCTGTACCAGCAAAATGGACAATCAGAAGCACAGCAGACAAGGCTGCTAGGTGTCCCAGAAGCCCTCTCTGTTGACAGAGCAACCCCACCCTAGGAACATCCAGATTCGCTTTCTATCAACAGATCTCTGTCAACAGAGGTGGTATTCCTCATGGGGAGCAGGATAAGGCTGTAGACAAAAGTGCTGCATTCTGTCAATTTAGTGTTGACAGAATGCCTTGCGAATCTGGATGCTTTCTGGGTTTTGTTGTAGACATAGCCCCAGACTTTAGTTTTTCAGAAGACGGCATCACTGTTTACCTAAGATCATCTACACAAATCTGTTGGCTGATGTGACCAGAATCATTGCAACCTTTTTGGTAGGCAAAACACTATTACTTCCTATAGGGATACATTGATCAAGGTATTATACAATATATTCACTAATCATTCAGAATGCTGGTTTAAATGGAGCCAATCCAGTTCTTCTGCTCATCTGTCAAGGAATATTTAAATGAGAATATTATGCATTTATATGCATTTGTGCTGATTTTATTATACGAGTGTTTGAACATGGATGGCCAAATTTCAGTCTCAGTTATACATGTGAAACTTCATTGAGCTCATGAATTGTGGTCTGTCCTTCCATTCAAAACAGCTTTGAGACATATCAACATTCATACACTTTCCACTACAGTTGTTTAACAGCTTGGGCATAGAGATGCAAATTAAATATGTGGAGCTTTACCTCTCTCATTGAACTGGAAGGGACCTTGAGAGGTCATCAAGTCCAATTCCTTGCACTTACACTAGGACCTATAACCATCCCTGACAGATTTTTTTTAAATTAATTTGCCCCTGATCCCTAAATGCCCCCCTCAAGGGCTGAACTCACAGCTATCCAGTGCGCTATCCCTCCCCTCATGAAATTGAGAAAATATAAGACTGGTTTTGGGCATAGAGATGTTCTCTCCATTATATATCTTGCTTAGCACAATAGGCTCCTGGCATCTAGGATCTCCTGTAAGACAATTAAATAATAATAATAATAATAATAATAATAATAATAACAACAACAACCACCATTAAGTTTTTGAACGATTTTTGTGGCTTCATATGATAGGGTTCCTTAGAATTATATGATCCTATGTCCTGTGAATCATATTACCTGGACTCAATAGATCACTTTAAAATAATAAAGGAATATTAGATTTATTTTCTCAATTTTTTTAAAAAAATTAAAAACAGGAATCATTTAAGATAATTAGTAGCAAACAGAGTTAGAGAACTCCATTTCATAAAATTGATGCCCTGCTGCTTAGTAATGAATATTTTGCCAAGTGTTTATTTAGAATTAAAGCATCTCAGGCTTCAAATTAAATCTCAGATAGATGCTGGCATTTGAGACATGAAATGTGTGAGTTTCTCTGGAGGGAAACAGTCCATTTAATTCAGTTCCAGCATCACTAGCTGTGACCTATCTAGGTGAAGGAAAACTCCTTGGCAGATAGTGATGCTACAGAACTACCCTTTGTAGCATTTGGAATACAGAAAGTTATTGATTTTAGGAAATGGTTTCAACCTGCTGTTAAAAAATTATAAGAACCAGCTGAATGGCTCAGAGCTTTGCTTTACTAGTACTCTGACCTTCCATTATCTCCTGCCCATCAGAATAGGCTGTAGAAGTGTGAAGATCAGATGTATTCCAAATAATATACTTTTTGCAAGAGTGCTTTCCTGTGTCTTATGAAATCATGAAAAATAAATACACTATGTGCTTCCTGCTTGCTGATGGCTGGAAGCAAACAGGAGCAGTTGCCCTAGAGCCATTTAAATTGCCAGGGAACTCCACTCTGTGCAGCTCTGAGGGTGGTGGTGGTGGTGGTGAGGAGCCATCACCATTATCTGGGAGGCACTGAGGATTGGTTGTCCCTGACCACAACCCTTCTGCCTGAGATCCTGTCTTTCTTGGGTGATGGAGCCACCCACCACACACCTTGCCTGGATGCCCATGGAAGCTATCGGCTCGCCTGGTAATATGTGATAAGGAAATACCACTGAACACATTGCAAATGGTGAATTAAACATTAATTATGGAACTTGATGATTGATGGTGGAAGGAGTTCTACATCTTGAATGGTAAGGGCTCATAACTTGTACTGAGTATACAGTTAGTGGAATAATACATTATTTGATGAAAAGTTGCAAAATGTGATGTCATTATATCCGGCAAGATCTTTTGTGAACAATTATTGAACAGTAAATACTCTCAAAAATTGATCAGTTGATTCTCCTGAACAGCCCTTTAATGGAAAGATAATATTTCAATGTACAATGAAGAATAGATGCATGAAAAAATGTATTAAATTGTAAAATGATGACGACAGACCCACAAGGTTTCTATTATATTTTATTCTGTAATTGCTACTGTTTGCAGCAGTAAATACAGCCATATCCACATGACACCACTGATACTATTTATCTTCTCCCAAGCGTCAGCAGCAGGGTCTGGACCAGAACAAGATACATTTGTTTCTATAAAATGCATTACAGATGTGAGGGTTATGCCCCATGGGGAAATAAATCCTTTATGGAATAATTTGGCTATTCTCTTTAAAACAATGCGCCTCACTAGAAAAGTTCCAGTAAAAAGCCCAGGATTGCAATATGTGGGTCTCCAAACTTACTCATAATGTCACTGTCTCCCTGACGGGGACTTTACTATTACCGAACTGGAGGTTTGTTTGGATGGCAAGGAAATAAAAGTTGTTTCTAACTTAACATGAGAAACTTGACATATGTCAGACCTCATTTCTCCCTGGGAAGTTGAAGGGAAGATTAAGTTGTAAATAGGGGCATAACCAATGTTAGGCTGGAGTCTGTAGCTAAGACTAGCAGGAACACCCAGGCAGTAGGGACAATGGAAAAAAAACAAAATAAAATCTGGAGTGTTGAGGTCAAGGGTTACATGAAGAACACATCAACTGAGCATGCTGCACAGGGGTTGGATCCTGAAAGTAACCAAGGCAGTCGTGAAGTCCATGATACAATGTGGTTAGGAATGCAAGTGTTAGGCTGAATCTCACAAACAGTTTTGCTGTGTTACTTTGGGTTTGTGAGGTACTGTGCATCTGCTCCATGTGTCTGAGCTGGGACATCTGGCTGTATGTAGAAGAAAGACACCTGATAGATTCTGGAATCAAACTGCATTTTGTGGGATTGAATGAAGAGGGTCATTTTGGGGACCCCAACATTTCCAACTGAGCGGCAGATACATTCATTTTGTTTAGACAGAATATGCCAGGTGCAACAGCATCCTGCCTAAGATAGTCTAACCTATTACCTATATTGCAGATTACATGTCAGAGATTAAGATCATAACATGTTGACATTTATGAGAACAACCCGATGCTGGGTTCTATAGGCTACTGTGGAAGAAAAGCATTGTGGTCACTTTTGGGGAAATCCCATAAAAACACACAAGACACTCAGAGAGGCAGTGCTATACATTTACATGCCTTTTTCCCTTTTGCAAGTGAATTATAAGCACCTGTACTGTTAGGGATCAGTTTTTACTCCCACTTCAATTCTTCCACAGGTAAGAGAATAGTTTTAGGGTAGCAGTTTTCTCCTTCAACTTGTTTTATCAGAGCTGGTCTGTTAATTAGATCCAGGGTTTGGCTTCCTTTACTGTGAAATATAATTCTGTTATCAGTGAAGCCACATTCTGCCCTAGGTGATTTCTGCTTTGGCTTTAATCCTTTAAAAAAAACCTCCCATTAAATAGAGTATTTTCTTACTAGGGTAAGCTGGATAGCCCTTTGGTTTAAACTGAGTTCTTTTACTTTGCGATTTCTGATATGGTAAACCTTTGTGAAAGTTTGATAAAAGGTGACACTGAGGCTTCTAATTAATTATGTACAAAAAGTTGACAGAACTCTTCTGAGAGGTATTCTTAATAATCCATGCATGTAATATCGTGGGAACATTGTTTATAAATATAAATGAACTGAAAGGTTTGTAACCCTGGAACAAAAGAAAATGAAAAATCAAATCATGTTTGGCAACCTCAAGATTAAATGACTGTTTGAGAGACACAATTTTATCTTTGTTTTCTAATAAATTCGTGAATGCTGGAGGGAGAAAAAAAATCCTTGAAACAGTTCCTTAAAGCTCTTTCTGGGAGTGAGGAATGGAAACTTTGTTTACAATATCTCCCACAAATGAAAAGATTCACTCTTACATTGCAGAACACTTGGGCACTTTTCAGAGAGAGCGAGAGACAGAGAGAGAAAGAAAAGTGTATGTTAATATATCAGATGCAAAGAGGCAACAAATGGAAATGGAAAACCATGAGTAAGTGAAAGAAAAAAGGTTTAAGAAAACTTTTTAAAAAAGTAAGGCTTGTTAAGAAGGGATCAGAATACAGTATTAACAAAGCCAAACTTTTGTAAAAGAAACAGAGGAAGGGCCAATACACTGATCTAAACCACTCTGTCAACCTAGCATTCATCTGGGTTAGGAATTTTAATACCACGCACCGGTACAGATTGAACCTTTCTAGTCTGACACCATCAAGACCTGACTAGTGCCAAATGAAAGGAGTTGTTGGATGACGGGAGGTCAATATTGTCTAGCACATTACCAACACTTCCACTGATTACTGAGCTTCTGGAAGACATTTAGGAGAAATTATAGCTAAATAGCAGCACAGAACACTGAGACGCAGGACCAGTGGCTTTAAACAAACTCTATGGGACCACAGAAATCTTGGCCACACCCATGATAAGTGGTTGTCTGGTTAATTAAAATCCTGCCAGATTATAGATGTCACTAGCTGAGAGTGCCAGACTAGACATGTTCAACCTGTAAGGGATTTAAAAAACATTTCATCATCAGTTATTCATCTATTTTTCAGATTCCTCTAGCTAAGCAACAGGAAATA
This sequence comes from Carettochelys insculpta, assembly GCF_033958435.1. Lineage (NCBI taxonomy): Eukaryota > Metazoa > Chordata > Testudines > Carettochelyidae > Carettochelys > Carettochelys insculpta. Next base: position 17,562,455 of record NC_134144.1, read on the forward strand.
TATGCCCTCTGGCAAAGTCAATGCACATCAGAACTATGGCACAGGTCATTCATGGCCACCGGTGTGAGGCAATGAGTCTTCCCCATTATGATCTGTGCCCATCATTAAAGAGAACACCAGCAACTGTAAAAACCAGGCTTCTGTCAAAACTCTGCAGTCCCATTATCTTTACAAGTAAAACTTTAGGTTTGTATAAATGAAAAGAATTAGCAAAGGAATATTTTCAGCTCCTTTATGGAGTGCTTTTGACAATAGTTTGTATATAGTCAGTTTCATTGTTCCCATGAAGAGTCAGAGCTAGGTTGTGTCATAAGGACACAGCTTGATAAGGACACAGAAGGGGAGATGTATTGCTGAAATGCACCATGAACATTCTACAGACAGCAATGTGTCTCAGACAGTTACCCTTTGCTACAGAGAAGTAATAATTTACCGTTGGCTTATACCACCAGCAAATTATTACATTCCCCTGGGCTAGCTTAGATGGGTGGAAGGGCACAGCCAGTGTTTCATCCATTTGAGGAAAATATCTAGTCCTTCACTATTTTCACTGTTTGCTGAAAAAAAACCTACTACAAGAGAAGCGAACAGCAAATGTTTTAAAAGTTTTTAAAGGTATTTTTAAATGGCGAACACAAGATGACACTATTGTTCTTTAACCCTTTCTTTGCTTTTTAGTGGCACTATCTAAACCTCCCAAACATTGTGGCACCCTTTATATGCAAATATTCTCAGTCATCTGGAGGATGTGTCTGGTATCCAGGTTTTGCATGCACAGAACATTCAGAAAGTGAAAATTCTACTTTCTCCATTGCTAAATTCTTTTGTGCAGCATATCCTAAGTGATTGTCTCTCTGGAGAAGTGTCCAAAAGTATCAGAAGCAGTGCTGCAGTATGTTTAAGAGATAACAGCTATCAGAGAAAACATAGAAATGTAAAAATGTCTTCCTTCTTCACATAATAGCAAAATAAGGGAGGGAAAATAACCGTTGGTTAATGCTTTACAGTATATTTTGGTTATTTCAGACAGAGCTGCTCACATAGCAAAAGTATGACTGTATTTTCTGTTTTTAGGCTATGTTTAGGATTAATGAATTCACTTTCAAATAAGCCATGAAAACATGTAGGATGCATCTACACTAGCCAGCTACTTCGAAGTAGCTGGCACAACGTTGAAATAGCACGCGTCGCATCTACACTCACTGTGTGCTATTTCGATGTTGAAATCAACGTTAGGCGGTGAGACGTTGAAATCGCTATTCCTATCCGAAGATGGGAATAGCACCCTACTTTGACGTTCATCATTGAAGTAGGGCATGTGTAGATGATTCGCATCCTGCTACTTCAAAATAGCGGGGTCCTCCATGGCAGCCATCAGCTGAGGGGTTGAGAGATGCTCTGTCCAGCCCCTGCGGGGCTGTATGGTCACTGCGTGCAGCAGCCCTTAAGCCCAGGGCTTCTGGCTGCTGCTGCTGCTGCAGCTGGGGGTCCATGCTGCAGGCACAGGGTCTGCAACCGGTTGTTGGCTCTGTGGATCTTGTGCTGTGCAGGGGAAGTGTGTCTGGGAGGGACCCTTTAAGGGAGAAGCTCGGGGTTTTGCTGGCCCCTTATTTTGATGGGGAGTGCTTGCATGTGTGGACGCTCCACTTTTCCTTTCAGGGAGGCTCCTTTCAATGTTCCCCGTTGCTACTTCGACATTGAACGTCGATGGCACCAGCCCTGGAGGACATGTAGATGATACGCGTTGAAGTAGCCTGTTTTGATGTCCTTACTTCGAAATAGGCTACTTCAACGTAGCATGCTAGTGTAGCCGTAGCCGTAGAGTACTGGAAAAGCATAGGGAGCTAATACTGACAAGTTCTGAATTAATCTCTGTTATGGAACTAATCCTTCGGCTGTCATGTCTGTTGTTCCTAAAAGATTTTACAGTTTTAATGGAATGGGCATTAGATTTTCAACTTCAGGGTTGTAGAAAAGAACTGAAGAAAGCTGGGAGCAGGGGCACACTCTGCTTACCGGTTGACTGGTTGTTTCTATCTGTATTAGTTTTTGTTTAATACAAATGTTTGAAGAAAAGACTCTTGCCTGAATGCTACCTTGGAATCTCAGGAAGGAATCACTGAGGCTGTGTCCTGACAACATTTTTAACCACCACTTAGTAGAACTGTGAGGCAAATTTAGACTTCAAACTGCTACTGGAATCAACACCTCCCCTATAAAGAGATAATAAAATATCAGAAGAATTGTGAAAAATTCTGGCACAAGTATACATATTTTATGACTGCACAAAATGAAGACATCAGGACACACAACACAAATGCTTTCTATCTGTTTGAATCAGGAGCAATTGCCCTAATAAGCAAAACCCAGAATTTTTATAATATTGTCCCTGGGTTCAACTGACTAAATATGGGGAAAAATAGATTTTTTTTAAACTTCCCAAAGTCCTTCTTACAGGATTCCAGGTGTTTATAAGATCCTAATAGTTTGTAGTCTGAATTTTGGGGAATGCCCAGAGATGATAAAGTGACAGTTTTAGTAATACAAAACTAAAGATCATTCCTAGGAAACTCACAGTCCTGCCAGTCTTCAATCAGTTCAGTCACCAGAGATATTTGTGACCCTGGGAGCCTGTAGAGGCAAGTGACAAAGGGCCTACCATACTGTAACTCATCTCAGGTCAGACACACTTATTGTCTCAACATTCTGTTATCTTAATAGGTGTCCTGCAGGTTAATTGATGACATGGTGATTCTGAAATCTTTGTGTGAGTTATGTGCAAGGTGTGTAAAAAAAGTTATACATGTGTGATGGGAAATGAGTTTGTGACTCAGCTTGTCCTGGACAAAAAAATGTGTATTTCCCTGTCTGACTAGCTTGGTTACCTGCACAGAACAATGAAAGGACCTTTACATGTAAGGTAAATAAAAAAGTAAAGTGGGGGAAAAGACCATTAACAATCACCATGGAGGACAGAATCTGCAACCCAGGAAGCCCTCCTGGCTCCTGATTTTGCATAATATAAGGGGAACAAAAATACGTTTAGTTATCAGTCGGGTTAATGAGTCAAGCTTCTTGTAGCAATGTACTTCCAGGGGCACAACAGAGAAGATGACTGCAAAGTGTTGCAAGTGTCATCCCTGATTCTTATGTAGGATGCCCTGTGCCCTCCACTGAGGACTGAGAAATACTAACCCAAAATAGAGGTCTACTCCTGACCTAAGGTGTCTAGGAAGTACAACAGTAGCTAACGGCCTGTGTGTCTCACTAACAGTCCGTTTGACTGATGAGCAGGAGCACATCACATCAGAGTAAAGGTGGGAGCAGTGGCAGAATCCCATGTAGTGAGCAGCACCTCAGCCTCTGAGCCTTCATTCTGAGGGAGAATTACATCCTTGCAGGTGAAGCTGGAAATAACAGCTCTCAGTTGATGGCATTTTCGGTGATTTAAGATCAAAGGTGCTGAAAGTCTCTAGCAAGACCATTTTCATTGCTATTCTTATATCCACACCAGTTTCTCCATGCGGCAAATGATAAAATCATCTAATCTCTCCCCAGGGTGCTTATTGTTTTCCCTCACATATCTTTGCTACATTTAATGTGAGGCGTGAAGAACTCCTGCTTCATTAGTCCTTTTAGCCTAGACAATCCACCTCAAAACTCCCTTAAAAGAAGGCACCTGTCCTCGCCTCAATCTGCTTGCATAACTTCTCTTTTTTCCTGCTTGGTTCTTTTCTCCACTGTGTGCTCACAGAACTTGTACACAGTCACCAATAGTGAAAATAAGATTTTGACAAAACCATTGCCAACTTGGCCCATGATGAGTTGACCCAGCCACCTCTGCTACATATGTATGTTTATTGACCCACCTTCCTGGTTTTTATCATCATGTTTACTGTCACTTTTTCGATTGCTGGTTTGCATAGCACAATCTTTCAGGTCACATGATATGATCTCTAATTCTCTTCTTCCAGCTGCTCAACAGACATCCATAGTTTGTAGCAGGTTTTATTCTGCCTCACTTAAAAGACCAGCTCTGAGACTTATTTTCTAATAATGCCACCAATGATTACATCTCGAACTAAACGCAGAGGGCCCAAAGTGACAAGTAATTCAGATGGGTAGCTGCTGCAAAATGTGGATCTGGATTTAGATTTTAAACACTAGGAAGTTCAGAATGTAATGGAGCACTGTCTTATGAAGATAAAGGTAAAATGTGGGTTCGGATCTACTTTCTGATTAGTCATATTCAGAAAATTCAGGAATACTCAGACTTGGGCTTTGACTTTGGACCCATCTCTGCTGAGAGAACACTAGCCTCAAACTGCATCAAGCACTGATTGACGGAATAACTTTTCTCAAGTTTCTGATCAAACAAATGATGTTAGGGATCAGTTTTATCTCTGGGTTTGCTGATGGTTTTGCTAATGCTTTGTGAGATTGTAACATAGTTCCTTCTTGGTCCCACAGGAAAAAATATAAAGAATTGTAATTGCATTTCCTGTAATGCAAACAACTGGTTGGGGGTCTAACCGCAGCTGGTTTTTTGCTAAATTTAATAGCAAAGGGGAGGATATCAAAATGAGTTAACTGCAGTATGGTTAAGTTACAAATGCTCCAAGAGCAGCAGATAAGATGACAGACAGCATATACTGCAATAAGGATTTGCTTACACAATCCCTGTTTTTGAAGTGTTGCTCTGGTAGAGAAGATGGATTGTCCTAGCACAGTTTAGCCTGACTTGAAACTGAACAACGCTGCATCAGTACACATTACTTTTTTACACCACTACTGTGGGTGTATGCTTTGGATTTACACCAATGCAGTGACATCAGTGTACAGCAAGACTGAAAGTCAGGTCTCGCTGAAGTCAGTGGGCAACTTTGGTAATGAGTTTAGCAGGGCCAGGATTGCTCTTCGCTGCCTGTGTGATGCCCCAGCGTGGATTGTTCTTGCATGTTAGTCATAAGATGAGTTAGACTTAATATTCCCAGTAAGGTGCGCATTGAATACCTTTTCATTTCGTGACATTGGGAATATTAGGCTGTGTCTACACTAGAAGCATCTGTCCACAAGCATTCGTGTGAAGAGCTGTTCCTAGAAAACTTGTCGACAGAACGTGTCTGTACATAAAAGCTGATTGATCCTTTGATCCCCTTTGTCAACAAAAGCCACCCCCAGAGCATCTACACAGCCTTTTTTGTCACCAGTTTTATCTACAAATCCCCAGTTTTGGCTACAAAACTCTGTTGTGTAGATGTAGCCTTAGTGTATACGTAGGTTTAATTTAGTGAAATACATTACATCTTTTTAGACAGACTTTCCAATTTTCTGAAACAATTCCACCACACCTAATGGGCCCTGGCTCTTTTTAATAATCTCTATTATCAGAGTTTCAAGGTGTATAATCCTCTCTCTTCATGTGCAGAAACAAATGAGAACGTGCCTAAGAAATGAGCGTATTTGTAGACTTTGAGGATCATTGTGTGGCATGGGAAAGCAGATTCTCCTGAGCTCTGGAACCATTATTATTATCGCTACCATCCAGAGCCCCTTGACAGTCCCACCAATAAAATCTCTGGAATGTCAACTGGCAAAGATTTGTCTACTGGGAATTTTATATATAGCTGAAAAACAAGACTGGGGACCCCACACCCACTGCACCAGCTGGCTGGTGATGAGGTACTGTGTCAGTGATGGCTGCGCTGGAGAAAGTTGCTGGGAGACATAATAGGTAACAAGGCCACCATGCAGTTGATTGTTACCTTAACTCCCCTCCAGAAGCATAGGCAGAATGGGTGAATGAAGCAACAGAGTACGATGATAAGGTCAGGTACAAGGGGTCTCTGCCCCCCTGCATGGAAACCTCACAGACTTATCATAAATCTAAAGTGGAAGACCTGGAGGCAAGGTCTTGCCACAATAATTTGAGAATTATAGGGGCATCTGAAGGAGCAGAGAAAGACAACCTCACAGAATTTGTTCCCTGGCTGCTTTCCAAAGTGCTCAGCCTGCCAGATAATTTTTAATTTGATTTAGAGAGCAAGCACAGGTCCTCAGCTCCCAAGGCAGGCTTAAATGCAAAATCTCATGCACTGATCGTTACGTTTCTCTGCTTCTCTGTGAACAAAAAATAATTCAGCTAGCTTTGTGGAAACAAAGAGCTGTTTGGGGTGATACCACAAAATAAGACCATAATCTTTTAAGATTTTGTAAATAGGTGGCTGAACAGAGACTAGCCTTTAGAAGAACACAAGAACTTTCCATGCAGCCGGATCTCAAACATTTTATAAAATTTCCAGCTCAGCATTATGCCAACATTTGTAAGCCAGTGCACCAAGCCCATAAGCCACAAAAAGCAGCCTGCAGTGCCTTTTGTATTGCCACCTCTTGCTTACTATATCAAGTTCACCTCCCAGTTGTTAGATCTATCTTATCTCCTCTTTGGAACTTATCCAAAGTTATTGTGACTTTCTGATTCTGGTTCACTCTTCTGCTCTAAGTTTTTGCGGTTTTTTTTAAACTTTTGGCCTTTGTCCCTCAATTCTCATCAGATGGTTGAATGCAAAGGGCCCCTGCAGGAGAATTAAGGAAAAAGCTCATTCTATATTGACCTCCTGGGTGTGAACTGACTGTGGAAAGGATTTGTTTAAATTGCATGGTAGCAATAACCAGTGCCTTTGCTCAAGTATTTGTTCTGGGGAATTAATTAAACATCTGACAGCATTCTTAACTGGACTGATCAATATGCACCTGTACTTGTAATCAAACAAGTCTGTGTTAGTGTGGCACTGAAACAGAGTATCGGGGGCATTATAGCACCCTGTTGCTCTGTAGCAGTTTGAGCACTTCAATATACAGAGGCTAGCATGTAAATAATGATCTCTATTAAACCACTATAAATACCCTATCACAAAATAACTTATTTCAAAGTTTGTACCAGCTACATGGCACCGAAATTCAAAATAAGTGCCTATTTTGAACTTGTCGCTATCTTTCTTATGACAACTGTGTCTACATTACCCCTCCCTTTTGGAAGAGGTATGTAAATGCCTTGGATCAGAAATGCTAATGAGGGCTGATATGAATATTCAGCACCTCATTTGCATAACATCAGCCACCCAGAGCACCGCAAGTGCTGCTTCCAAATAGAAAACTAGCTGTATAGATAGGGTTCCGTGGAAAGGAAACCCCGATTTCGAAAACACCCTTCAAAAAACAAAACAAAACAAAACAAAAAAACAACAACAAAAACAGCCTGTGTCCACCGTACCACCTTACTGCTGGCAGCATGACACCCTCTGTACTGCAAATGTGAGAGATGGTTCTCCTCCCTGCAAAGAAAGGGAAGTGGAAATGCAGCTGACCAACACAGTTGCTCTTCTTACAAACCAGAGAAGACAAGTGAACGTTTGGTGAGCTACACGGACAATAATTTCTACTCCCTATTGCCTCCTACTTCCTCTTCTCACCCTGCCTCTGCCCTTGCTCTAGCTTGTCCTGTTCCCCACATACCCTGCCTTCCTTTCTTCCTCTCCTTTCATCCACTCCTACTGCACCACCTACATCCCCAGGCTCCCCTTGCCCTGACTGCCTTTTCAACCTACAACTTCTCCAGCCTCTTCCTGCATCCAACTGAGCTGCTCTTCTTTGGTAATTGTCGTCTTTTCATTGGCATCTCCTATGCTTGATAATAGGTAAGGTGTCTTTATATTTTTCCTTTAATTTGCCTTTTGTGCTTTTCCTTTTGAATCTCTGGAAGTCTGGCAAGTGGCAAGCATCTGGCGAGGTAATTCAAAATCTGCGGACTAAGCGCGTGAGACATTTTATGCATAGACTCCCCTCCTCTTGGGTGTCTGTGTGGTGACATAGCAGAGCAATTGACACAAGCCTTCCATCACCTGTGTTTGTGAGACAACACATAGAAGAATACTTGTTAACGCAGCCAAATGGGTCTGAATCTTAATTTTATTTTGTGGAATGTAAATGAAAAGAAAACAAAAATGTTCTCATTATTGAAGAAGGCAAATGCAGCCATAGTGGTTATGCAGAGCACATACTTGACTGAAGATCAGGCTGCTAAATTGGACTGTGTCTGGACAGGAAAAAAACTATTTTGCTGCTCCCCAGCCAACTCTACAGTGGTAGTGTACTTTTCCATTAAGACCTGGCACTAATAATCTCTGAATCAATTTCAGATGATGGAGGCAGATTTTTGAGCCTTAAAGTGAATGGATCTGAGCCAATCATTGCTAATACATTTGGGCCTTACCTGGATGACCCAGAAACTTTTCATAGGTTTTTTACTAAATCATTTGGAGAACCATATATCTTTACGGTAATTGCTGGAGATTTTCAATGAAGTGCACAATCTTTTTATGGCTAGGTCTTGGCCTCAGCATCATAAACTAGAATGGCTCTGGAGTAGGACATAAGGACACCTGGGCTACGTCTACACGTGAAGCCAACATCGAAATAGCTTATTTCGATGTAGCAACATCGAAATAGGCTATTTCGATGAATAACGTCTACACGTCCTCCAGGGCTGGCAACGTCGACGTTCAACTTCGACGTTGCGCGGCACCACATCGAAATAGGCGCTGCGAGGGTACGTCTACACGCCAAAGTAGCACACATCGAAATAAGGGTGCCAGGCACAGCTGCAGACAGGGTCACAGGGCGGACTCAACAGCAAGCCGCTCCCTTAAAGGGCCCCTCCCAGACACAGTTGCACTAAACAACACAAGATCCACAGAGCCTACAACTGGTTGCAGACCCTGTGCCTGCAGCATGGATCCCCAGCTGCCGCAGCAGCAGCCAGAAGCCCTGGGCTAAGGGCTGCTGCCCACGGTGACCATAGAGCCCCACAGGGGCTGGAGAGAGAGCATCTCTCAACCCCCCAGCTGATGGCCGCCATGGAGGACCCGGCAATTTCGACGTTGCGGGACGCGGATCGTCTACACGGTCCCTACTTCGACGTGGAACGTCGAAGTAGGGCGCTATTCCGATCCCCTCATGAGGTTAGCGACTTCGACGTCTCACTGCCTAACGTCGAAGTTAACTTCGAAATAGCGCCCGACGCATGTAGCCGCGACGGGCGCTATTTCGAAGTTAGTGCCGCTACTTCGAAGTAGCGTGCACGTGTAGACACAGCTCTGGAGACTTATCAATACAATAGGTACTAGGGACTCTTTATACCTTCTCTCCAGTACATGAGCCCTATTCCTATATAGTTTTCTTTGTGACTGCTTCATGACTTAATTAATTCTATAATTGACTCCTCCATTAATACAGTTGTAATCATGCCCCTAAAATTCTTCAAATAGCAAGAAGCTCTGGTGAGAAAAAAACAGGTAGATGGAGATTTAATTCTTCACTGTTATTAGGTGCTTATTTAAACAAAAGAAGAGGAAACTGGCCTGTTCCTTGAGGCAGGCAGACAACCCCACAACATCTTTCGGTGATGTATTATAGGAAACTGTTTGAGGGGGTTCATATTTGACAGGAAACATGGGCTATGTCTACACTAGTGCCCCTCTTTTGAAAGGGGGATGCTAATGAGACACTTTGGGACATGCTAAAGAGGTGCTGCAATGAATATACATAATGGAGGCTGTGGCACTTCAAAAGTGCCTCTTTTGATTATGCACAGCTCGCCTACATGGGGTCCTTTTCAAAAGGTCCCTGCACATTTTGAAATCCCGTTATTCCTATAACCAGATAACCAAATAGGAATAAGGGGATTGCAAAGTGTGTGGGGTCCTTTCAAAAAGGACCCTGTGTAGACAAGCCGTGTGCAATTGAAAGCGGCACTTTCGAAGTGCTGTGGCCACCATTATGCTAATGAGGTGCCGCATATTCATTGCAGCATATCATTAGCATATCCCAAAGTGTTTCATTAGCATCCCCCTTTCAAAGGCGGGGCTCTAGTGTAGATACAGCCAAGGAGAAAATATAATGGCCATTTAGAAAAAAAAAAGAATTTGGTTTGCCGTATGCCACAGGCCCTTCTCCAGGTGTCCTGCAATCACTGATTAACTGAAGATGTGAACTCAATCAAATGCACCCAAAAGAGGCTGAATGCCCCCTCTTTTGACACAGAGGCAAGACTTCTGAGGGTTAGGTCAAGAAAGATGGCAAGTTGCTGGTATGTAAGCTGTGACAAAAGGACTCGCCAGCAGCCAGGGAGCTGTGGAAAGAGATGAACGTGGCTGAAAATGAAACTCGGTTTGTGCAACTAAACCTCTGCTGAAAATTATATTCTAGGATATGCAGCTACTATTCAGGGGCTTTGGTGATTGAGGACTGTAATGATTATGAAAGATGCAGTTTTATAGAGATGGAGATGGCAGGCTTATGCCCAGGATAGGGCAGTGGCAGGTAAATTAGCAGCAGAAGAAAGAATAGCTTATTGACACAGAGAGCAATTATATGCATCTGAAGAAACCTGGACCCTGTTTCTTGCTACATTTGGGTAAAAGATTCTGAGATAGCTCCAATAATGCCAGACTTCCATTTCTCCTGACTCTGTTTCCCGTCCACTGCCAAATTGCAATTTCCCTGCTCCCTTTCTTGTTTAAACCTATTTTCTCTTTCTCCTCCTTACTGTTAACTGCCCACTCTTGCATGTTACACCTTTGCAATGTTGTTTGATCTTGCAGCTTTGAAGGGCTGTGATGGTAATTTCATTGACTACCCTGTGGAATGTGAGGTATGTGGTAATACATATAAGGAATAGGTCCCCTTGTATATATTTTACATTATTTGTTGATGAAAATTGATCACAACCACTCCTCAAAATGTGCTCCCGTTTTTGTGTCTGGGATGTTAGCTATCTCGTTTTTACATCAGCTTCCTGCCCATTTTACATTCTCTCCCCTTTTGTATTTTTAATTACAGTTCTTGGTAAAATATTGTCTCCTGTGTCACCATCTCTGTATAGTAGCTGCCAGTCTCCTGTGCTGAATTGTGAGTGATATGGCTCGATCAGTACACTATTTCCCATTTCCTTCAGTTGCTCATAGCTTTCTGTCAGTATTCACCATTCCTGGAAGCGTTTCCTTTTTCAAGTAAGCTGAAAGTATACTTTGGAGCAGCAGATTCCCTCCACAGGAGAGGGCAGGGAAAGCCTGTGGAAATAGGGTGGGACCTGCACCTCTGAGAACACCTTCCTCTCTCTCTCAAGGCCTGAAGAGTGGTGTTGAGCGTGGGGAGGTGCTCTGAGGATCAAGCCTGGAGCAGGTTGGCTGCATGGTGGGGTGGAATTGGAACAGTTACTATACTGACAATGAATCTCTTGCCATGTTGGCAGGTCTCTAGAAAGAAATCCACTTGGGAGTTAATGTTACTGCAATCAGCTGTACCTTCCCTGTCTGAGGGGAGGAAAAGGACAGGTGGGGTGGGGGAGAGAGTTGGAGGAAGGGGGACCCAAGAAGACTCAATCAGGAAATATAAGTGGCTGTTGCAAAGCCAGAATTCACAAGGCTTCATGGTTTCCCTGTAGAAACACCCGATGACTTTTTTCCTCCCCTGGGTTTTTCTTGCAGGAAAGGATCAAACCTTTGTTCCCTAAGGTTTCAATATCTAAAAATAAAGCTGTGGGTTTCCTTTTCATGTGCAACTCCCAGTTTTGTGCATGAAGAAGGAGAAAATATAGTATAACACAATTCCCCCAGTCTGCTAGCTAGTCCTATACAATTTACCTACATTCATTCCGTCATTTATAAACATTATCTATATTGACTGCATCTATGCTTTGAGTGGTTGCTTTATGGAAGATGCATAAGCATACAATTTTATTCAAATCCTTCCCTGATTATATATCCATGGTGCATTTAAGGAGGTTACTGCTGCCTTTATAATGCATCAGAAAATGACATTTACATTAAAATGGAATTTTAAATTTTGTTTTAAACACCTTTAAATACAGCAAGTTCTGAGAGGAGACTCAGCCATTTGAATGCAGCACACTATACAGTTCATTGAGATAACTCTGCTGGGGCATATAGGGATAGAGAGAGACTTTCTCACACTGGGAAACAGCAACTTACTCAAAGTCAATAGGACTGCCTGTGTGAATAACTGATATACAGGAAACAGTAAAAGCTTTAGGCTTGCTGCAACCTTTCTAGCTCAGAGTTGGGGGATTCGCACCTCAAGGAGCAAGACACTGGCAAACTGATGACAGCTTTTGTCAAGGCTTTAGGCCTCAGCTGAGTACTGACAAATTCACTGCATTGACACCAATCTGCTTTTGCCATGGGCTAATGTGGCTAAGATCAGTATTGAACATACACCAATGTGTTTAGTGTTTAGACTTTATGAAAAGATTATGATTTGCTGCAGGGACTGTTATCGCTTATAGGCTACATCTACATGGTGTGCTGCTGCTGGCAGGTTCATTCAAATGAGGGCACGTGATAATGCAAATGAGGTGCTTATTTACAAATCACGTGCCTCATTTGCATTCTCTCGCGTGATCCCTGTCCTGGCAGAGGATTCAGTCGCCATGTAGACGGGTTTTGTGGACCAAAACAGCCCCTTATCCCTGACAGAAATGAGTGTGGATGGCCTTTGCTGGATTTGCCATGTCTCTCCTTTGTGTAGCATGGTGCCCTGATATCCGGATTCCTTTCTGCAGCTGTACACAATGATCTCCTCCATGGAAGTTAACGCTGGCTGGGTTGGTATCAATGTCTGTAGCAAGTTACTATACACTTTAGACAGCAAAGGCACTGACCTCCCCTGTAGCTAAGGTGGGAGTGGGCTGTCGGTGGACCTGCTTCTCTACCCCACGCTCCGCCCCCACTCCACCTCTTCCACCAAGACCCTCCTGCCCTGCCTCTTTACACCACTGCTCTTCTCCAAACCCACTTGCTACCTCCTTCCCTCATACACCATCCCCACACCCCATCCCCTCACCACTTATTCCTACTCCTGTGCCACCTTCTCCTCCAAGTGAACCCCATCTCTGCTCCTCCCCTGCCCTTCTGGAGCTTCCTGAATGCTATGAATCAGCTGTTTGCAGCACTCCAGAAGTGGTGGGCCGGCAAGTAGGAGGTGGTCATTGAGGCCACCAGCAAGTGAGAGGTGCTGGGAGGAGAATGGCAGAGAGGGACCCTGGGCTGCTGATGGATGCTCAGCACCCACTAATTGGCTCCAGCCCCACAGCGCCCATGGAACAAGTGCCTTTAAAGTTCTAAGTTGACCATGCTGTGTAGAATGGTTATTTCCCAGATCCAGTTCTCTTGTCTAGCTGGCCTTACCCCCCAAGAGTAACAGAGCACCTACGATCTGGTGTTTGGAGAAAGTGGTTCATCATAAGCTTGGGAGGAAAGGAAAGCATGCCACAGTGCTGCTAATACTTGCCAAATGTCTCCCAAGTCCCACTACCAGGAGTGGTGGATTTCCTCTCTGTACAAGGGAAAGGGCGTGTCCCAGTCTTGGAGGAGCTCATTTTCAGAGATCAGGTTAGAACGAAGAAACTTTTGGCCCCTAGTACTGTGCTCAGACTAGACTATGTCTCCGTCATGTAACCATTGCAATCAGTGAGTCAGTAGGAGCTTTTTCCCATGATCATCAGCCCAAGTGGTCTATTTCCCTCTTCCATCCATGCAAACCCTGTTGACATTAATGGGTTGTAATATATGAGGACAATGAATAAGCCTGATATTGTCAGCTCAGATATTAAGTATAAATGGCTAGACAGGCAGCAGTGAGATCAGGAGGATCATGCATCATATTGTCTACGTAATTAGTAGGAAGGTTATTTTTTAATTGGCACACACCAAAACATGTCTAACTCTGCACATGAATATAAATGTCTCCTGAGCTAGGAATCTCTCTTTGGCTATCTGCAGCCTCCTCTTTTCTTAGACTATCCTTACACTTCAGTCACTCAATGCAGCTGTGCTTCTATAGCATGGCAGTGTAGACACCCCTTTTTATGATAGAAGGAGGTCTCCTATTGCTATAGTTAATCCGCGTCCTTGAGAGGCGGTAGCTAAGATGACTACTTTCATTGATCTTGTGTGGTCTACATTTGGGGTTAGGTCAGCTTAATTATGTTGCTCAGGCATGTGCATTTTTCACACCCCTGAGCGACATAGCTAGGTCAACCTATTTGTTTAGTGTTGCTCTGACCTTAAAAAATTCCCTTTACTTGTAATCTCACTTCTCCCCACATGCAACTGAAGAGCAATTCTACTGATGTGCATGAGAAGAACAAAGTAAGTTCCAAGTAAAGAAAGAAAATATAAATGAAAAAGCTTGTTTATGAGGGTTGAGAAAATCCCCTGTAATTTTTCTACATTTCATCCCTATCCATGTGCATTTTTAAAATCATCTCTGGAGGTAATTCTGTCTTGGGCTGTACATAAGCGATGATATATAACTTAATTCTTCAAGCCAATTCTTGCGATACATAGATTTATATGTATCAATATTTGTGCAGCCACAGCCATGATATATGACACATGGATTATTTATTAAAAACAGATCCTCTGTTAAAATCTGCCGAGCTGTTTCATTCATCTCCTGTTTCTTTACCCAATTTTTTCCATTTAACAAGTTATTTTATTAAGGAACATGTTTTGCCAACATTCCATAGGTTTTTGTTAAATGTTTAACAGATGGTAATTGATGTATTTTTGTACAATATCGGTGTCAGTACCAGGAAGGCAGCTCAGTAAGTTATGCATATAAGGAAGCTATATAGAAAAAGAGGAACAAATTTGGCAGGCGACTTTAACCTGAAAATGACTAACACAGATAAATCAGCCCAGTTGGAAATAGTTATATTGCCTTCTGGAATATGTCATATATTCTATAGTTAGAATTATGCAAAATCTGTGCACCAGTCTTCCCTGCAATGGCTGGTAATGAACTGGAAGAAAAGTGTGAATAGCTCGCCTTCTAGACCCTTCAACATTCAAGTGAGAAATCTTGGAGTCAGTGTAGCTGGTTCTCTGCAAACGTCCACTCAATGTGTGACAGCAGTCAAAAAAAGCAAACAGAATGTTAGGCATCATTAAAAAAAGAGATAGAGAATAAGACAAATAATACCTTATTGCCTGTATATAAATCCATGGTACACCCACATCTTGAATACTGCATACAGATTTGGTCTCCTCAGCTGCGTCTACACTGGAGAGTTCTGTCAACTGAAGGGGTCTTCTGTTGACAGAACTCAGGGAGCATCTACACTCATAAAGCCTTCTGTTGACAGAGTCTGGACAGAATTGTGCTTTTGCCTCGACAGTTATCCCTCAAAAATATGAGGCATAACTCTCTATCGACAGGTACTGTCAGCACAAGTAGGCTGGGTCTACACGTGCCCCATCCTTTCGAAAGGGGCATGTTAATGAGCAAGTTCAAAAAATGCTAATGAGGCGCTGCAATGAATATGCAGCACCTCATTAGCATAATGGCGGCCGCGGCAATTCAAAAGTGCGGCTTTTCGAATCGCATGCTGCCCGTGGAGACGGGACTTTCCGAAAGGATCACAGATAGGAAGAAGGGCTTTCGAAAACTGGGGGTGTCCTTTCAGAAGGTCCTGTCTCCATGGGCAGCGTGCGATTCGAAAAGCCGCACTTTTGAATTGCCATGGCCGCCATTATGCTAATGAGGTGCCGCATATTAATTGTAGCATCTCATTAGCATCTTTCAAACCTGCTCATTAACATGCCCCTTTCGAAAGAAAGGGGCACGTGTAGACCCAGCTGTAAAGTGTAGACACTTCTGTCGACAGAGTGGGCTTCTGGTTGCCGGGCAGCCGTGTTTGCAAAGCTGCCATTCCACTGTCTGTCACCAGAAGGCAGTGCAGTCTGGTAGTTCTCTGTCCACAGAGAAAGTTGTGTGTAGCGGCAATCTGTTGACAGAGGTTCTGTGGAGATTCCTCTGTCAATAGTAACTTCTGTCGATAGATGCTTCTAGTGTGGACATAGCTCTGATCTCCAGAAAGATATATTGGAAAAGGTTCAGAAAAGGGCAACAAAAATGATTAGGGGTTTGGAACAGGTGCCATATTAAAAAGAAATTAAAAAGACTTGGACTTTTCAGCTTAGAAAAGGGGCAGGGGGGTGGGGAATATATGATAGAGATCTATAAAATCATGACAGTTAGGGAGAAAGTGTATAAGGAAAAGTTATTTCCTTGTCCTGTTAACATAAGAGCTAGAGGTCACCAAATTAAATTAATGGTTAGTGGGTTTACAACAAACAAAAGGAAAGTTGTCTTCACACAGCACACAGTCAACCTGTTGAACTCTTTGCCAGAGGATGTGGTGAAGACCAGGACTTTAGCAGGGTTCAAAAAAGAACTAGATAAAGTCATAGAGTTTAGATCCATCAATATGTATTAGCTAGGTTAGATAGGAATGGTGTCCTAGCCTGTTTGTCAGAGGCTGGAAATGGATGACAGGATTCACTCAATGATTACCTGTTCTGTTCAGTCCCTCATGGGCATCTAGCATTAGCAATGGTCAACAGACAGGATACTGGGCTAGATGAACCTTTGATCTGACCCAGTATGGCCGTTCTTATGTTTTTTAACCTTCATAGGTTACTGCTCCCAAGTCTGATTAGTCTTGTGTGCCCCCAAGTTTCACTTCACTTAAGAGCTACGTGCTTATAAAGCATCACAACACACTGTTATGGAAAAAGTGTCATACACTTTCTCATTTTCACCATGTATTTATAAAATAAATCAATTAGGATATTTACAGTTCAGTGTACAGTATATGGAGCAGTATAACAAGTCACTGTGTGGATGAAATTCTAGTTTGTACCAACTTCAGTAGTATTTATATTGACTTTTGTTAAAATAGGCAAATATCCATATGAGTTGATATATCCCCTGGAAGACCTCTGTGTACAACAGTGGTACACACAGGCCTGTTTGGGAACCACAGCTCTAGACTACCCTACGGAAGGCAGAAGCCTGGGACTAGAAGGATACCCTTCGGCCAGGTTTGGTCATTTCTCCTATGACAAGTGCAGCTGGTCAGAAAACTTGTGCTGAACCATTTTCCATAAAAGTTCTGTCAAAACCAATATGCTTTAGGAGATCAGGTTTATTGTTTTGGTGGAAAGCTGAAAACACAACAACAAAAAACAGTTATGATAATTCCAAAACCATCTCTTTAGTTAGATGTTTTTGGAAAGAAACATTTTGACTTTATACCTTCAAATGATTTTGCATTTGTACTATTTATATTTTGTATTATATATGAATAATATCAAACAATGAAATATCCAAACAAAATATTTCAATTTTGTTGCAATGAAACGTATCACTAATCCAAATTAGATTTTGTCCTCAGAAATTTCATTCACAGAGAATTTCAAAATCTTCATGCTTCGCTCTAATTCCAAGTGAAGTCAGATTTTAAAACGCCTAAGTCCTTAGTGAAACATCTACTGCAAAGCCATTTTTAAATTTGTGTGTCATCCTTGCTCAGGGGCCATGCTTCTCTGTACTGTACCAATTTCAGTGCATGTCCTGCTGTGGCAAAAGGTATGCAAGTGTATGTTGGGTGGTGGGGAACTGTGTATTCTTACTCACTTGTATTAAGCACTTATGAGGCACTCACAGACTAGGGTGACAGCAGCCAAATAAATAGATTTGATAGGTATATTTAGTAGGGATTGTACATATAGGCAATGCTGTAAATACTGCATTTCAGTAAATGTCTTTGTTTTAATGGCAGTCTTCTAAGTGGTCTGAGGGCCATACTGGACAGTCTGCTGAGGAGTGAGCTAAGGCTTTTTGAGATGGTTAAATTAGGCATTAAAATTTTCAGTCATCTCTTAAACCAAGTGCTAAATCTTTGTTTTATGGCCTCACAGTGGCAGTGTTAATGCTATTAGTCATTTATAAGGATAAGATTTAGTTATGAAGGTCTCAGATTCCCAGAATTTAATGAGCCTCCATGACTTCTTTGCCTTCAACTGCTGTGACTCTGGGAGGAGCAGGAGCTGTCAGCCCCTGCGGCAGAGGTGGGAGATGGAGCTGTCTGTTGCCCTGGATGTGGCAGAGGTTGAAGCCCCTCTGGTAGCAGGGCTTGGACTGTCAGGCCCATCCCTCTGAGCTCCAGCAGAGCCCTAACAAACGTCCACACAGTTGTTTTTAGCAGACTAGCCTTGGCCCCGCTAACAGGCATGTATCCAGTTGCAGTGTAGATATAGCCCAAATGACGTATGCATGCTTGCTTCAGAGCATTAGTTTATAGACTAACCCCTTGCAGGTCCTATGACCAGTAACCAAAGAACGAAAGTTTGCACACGAGTTTTTAAAAGACCGTAGCATTTACTCTCAAAGCTCACAAGAGTTATAGCTCTTTAGGAAAAAAAGAAAAAGAAACAACAACAAAAGCCTAGATATTGGAGAAAGTGTGTATGCTCATCGTTGTGTGATTCATGAGCCAATCAGTGTGGCAGGTAGGTTGGCCCCTCCCATCTTCTGCCTCTTGCAATCCTGTGATTGTCTCTCAAGGGTCATCCAGTGGGAAAAATGGAGCTTAGAACAGATCCCATCTAACCCTTACATAAGATTTCTACTGCTTTCTGTTGGGCGCCCAAATGATCAGCTGCAGAACACAGGGCAACTGGCTATCTGGAACCCTCCAGCTGCGTGGAGTACAAAGTGAGAACACCAGTTCCCTGCAGAGGCTTCCCTCTGTAGTCTGCCCTTGGAACTAGTCCTGGGTCCTTGATTGGAAAACAATCAAAGTTGTTGACTGTTCTGTTGGCCCATTCAGGAGGGTGTCAGGAACTGCAATAAATTGCCCTTGATAATTCAATCCAGCACAGAGATTAATTAGTCTTGTTACGGATACTTGTGTTTCACAAAAAAATGCAGTCCCGTAGCACCTTAAAGACTAACAACTTTATTTATTAGGTGATGAGCTTTTGTAGGTAAGACACGCTTCTTCAGATCTGGAGCAGATAATAAGAATCCAGGGTTTATACAGTGGGTGGGGGGAAAGGGGAAAGAGACAGAAGAAGAAGAAGATGATGATGCAGCTTGTATGGTCATAGTCTCTGGGTTCTGGGGAGAAATTTTAACGAAATGTAACTGAACCTACAAAGAGATTTTGTGCAGGTTCCATCTGAGGTTTAGGGGAAGGAAGAGAGCTCTAGCTCTTGTTTTCTTTTATGCACCATATATTGTGGGGAATGTGAACTGAAGTTCTTACTAAGTGAATTTTAATAAGAAGCGGTTAATTTCTGAGCTATTGTAATGAATGCTGGTAACAGGTAGGACTCTGTCTCTCTCTAGTGGCTGGACAATATAAGAGAATAAGAATCTGCTGCAGCTGTAAGTTTAAAGAGTTTTATCTTTAATACCCTGTATTTCATAGCCTAGGAAAGAGGAAGTCGTGGCCTCCAGAAGGAATTATTTGCAGACATTCTAGGACCTTCAGTTCTGAGAGCCATTTGGGAATTTGTGTGACTTTTCCCTTCTTTATTTTTATACAGGTTGAACTGGTCTAGTCTGGCACTCCCTCATGCAGCAACATCCATAATCTGGCATGACTTTTGTTGGCCAGATGACCACTTTTCATGGGTGTGACCAAGTTTCCCATGGTCCCATAAAGTTTATTTACAGCCACCAGTTCGGGCTCTCAGTATTCTGTGCTGTTATTTAGCTGTTATTTATCTTTAAGTACCTTCTAAGAGCTCTGTAAGCAGTTGCAGTGTTGGTAATGCTTCCAGACAATATTGACTTCCCGTGGTCTGGCAAATTGCCTTGTTTGATGCTAGTCAAGTCCTGAGGGTGCCAAACTAGAAAAGTTCAACCTGTACCTTCTTGATTTTATTAACAAACTTGAATAAATGAAGGAGGTAATCACCAGGCTGATCCATCCACAATAAACTTTAAACCACCTTTCACTGGTCTTTACCACCAAACAAAATCACAGAACACTGTTGAGAGCCGATGCATTACTGCTTTGACATGTATGGTTGCCATAATGGTCTGCTGTTTTTATTTCCCAACAACAACCTGTTAGTTACACCAGCTGCTCAAGCCTCTCAAGTCTGTCTTTGCTCTCTACAGCTCTGCATGTCCATATTTTGAAGAATCTTCCTTGCAAACAGAGCCAATTTTAGTTTTGGTGTAAGTATGAACAACTCCCTAACTTTACTGCTGTTAGTGGCATTGCACCCACTTAAAAATGGGATGAATTTGGCTGTTGGAATTGCAGGAGCTAAATGAACTAGGTCAGCTTCATAGACGTCGTTTGCTGTTGAAAATGTTATGTGAGATTACCATAATATTCCCCAATACATAGGCCACTTGTTACCACACAGTTACCAATGGGCACCTCCAAGCCTAATTATTCTAGGTCACTCACAAAGGAGCTTCATTGAAAGACCTGAAGTTTATAGAGATACTCTGCTGCTTGAACAAAGACCTACTCATTGCCAATAAAAACAAATATGTTGTAGTTTTCTGTTGTCATAATGTTACCCAGATACTGTATGTGTGAGTCACTGTCCCATGTAGTAGCACTCAGACCACTTACAGAAAGAAACTGTAACTGAGAGCTTGCTGGCTTTTAGCTCAAGCTATAGAAACTCATGCACTATGCTCTAGAGGTCTCCAGTTCAAGTCTGCCAGTTGGCAGTTACAATAACACAAGAGCTGCTGTAGCAAATAACATGGGTCATTTTAGAAGCCAGAGAAAGTTGTACATCATTAAATAACAGGAACAAAACAGTTGGACACTTCTCCCCAACACGCCCAACCACAAATGTAAACAACCACCACATGCTGGCGGCCAGTTGCTGGCACCTCATGGGACAAAACATCAGTTATAGATTCATAGTTCAGCCCAAGAAGTACAATTAGATTATTTAGTCTGACCCACTGTATATCACATTTCACACATTTATGCCTGTGTTGAACTCAGTAACTTGTGTTTGGCTAAAGCATGCCTTCCAGAAAGGCATTCAATCTTGAACCTTAGGACATTAAAAAAGCCAAATCTATCACCATCTTGATAATTTTCTCCAGAGGTTACTTGCCTTCACGTTTAAAATTTTTCTTAAATTTCCAATTATGCAGTTATCTTTTATCATCCTAATTTGTAATCTTATCAAAGAATAAAATCAGGCCTATTTGACAAGACTTACTTTCCATAATATGTTTTTACTGTCGTTAATTGTACTGCTAACATTTAATTCTTTATTGACTGAATCTTTTATGAGAAGTTCCAATTTTTGTTTTGGAGCGGAGTGGAATGTATATCAGGCAACCAGCCTAAAGTAGCTTGAGTCATCCTGGTTTCCCTGTTTGAATATTGGCACAACATTAGCACTCTTCCAGTCTTCTGGCATTTCCGTAGTACTACAACATTTATTAAAAATTAGCATAAACAGGCCAGAGACCTCCTCAGCCAACTCTTTTAGGACTCTTGGGTACAAGTTATGTAGGACGTGTAATTTAAAAATATTTGCTCTGACAGATGTTGTATATCTTCCTCAGTTACTAGTGGATTGGCAACTACTTAATAATCCTCATATTATACAAAGTCCATCATTCTACTTTTCCCAAATACAGAACAAAACTATTTATTGAACGGGTCTGCCTTTTTGCATCATTAAAAATTATACCATCCCTATATATTTACAAAATTCATTCTGATTGTCCTTAGCTCCACTTGTTATGAATTTGTTCCTGAAGTCTTTAGTACCCAACAGTTTTGTGGATTTCTTAATTTTTAATTCATACCAATTGCTGTCCATTTGTTATATGTTGCCTTTTCATTTCTAATTGCTGCCTTCACTTTGCCATTAAGCCAAGATGGGCTTTTAGCCAAAATTGTCCATTCTTTCTAAGTTGTTGACTTTATTTTTTAATTGTCTCATCATTTATTTTTTAATCATAAGGTTCACTAAGTGAAGCATTAAGAGTGTAAAATGAAAAGAAATGCCAATATGCCAGGAGCAATGAACAGTTTTTGAATATTCATTTGTACTTCTCTTTCTACATATTTGCTTCAAAAGGATTCTCAGAGCACACTATTCATCAACATTTCCACTCTATGCATTAGATCAAAATAGTTATGACACAATAATTTTCTTACACTTCGTTAATCTTGTTGTTTCACTTTGGCTTTATCCCTTGTTTTTTGTATTATTTGGCATAAGTGCAAATTTAGGGAGGGTTAGCCCTGGAATAACAGATCTCTGGCTAAATTATGTTAGGAAGGATTTGATTGCAAGGAATGATGGAAAGAAATGCCACTCTTGTTATTTCTTCCTCTTTCTTACCCTTTTAGAGGAAAAGGTCTCAGTAGGTCAAATTTGCATGTTCTCCAAAGGAAGTCGATCGATAGGGCACTTTGAATGACATCTGAAAGTTCGGGGACTGAATAACTTCCCAGAACTGAAAATGCAAATGTGGTACCCATGTAAAGGAAGGAAAAGATTGTTCTTAGCATTTATATGAAGTCCCTCAAGAATTTGGAAAAGACAGAAATAAGACAGACATCTTGAGTTATTCCATGAATTTCTTAGGGGCAAAGATTTCCTGGTGAAGGATGTGGTATAAGAACTGAGACAGACGAGACAGAACATCTCACAAGAGTGGATCTATGTGAATATGATGCAATAACACCTGGAATATTGTGTTTAACTCTGAGTCATGTCTGGACCTTATTATCAAAGTGGAGGTGCCTAGCAACAAAAATGATTATGGTTTTTGAGGGACTGACTTACTTTTTCAGCAACGAAGGGTCTTGTGGCACCTTATAGACTAACAGAAAAGTTTTGAGCATGAGCTTGTGTGAGCACAGACTCACTTCATCAGATCAGCAGCATCTGAGTCTGTGCTCACAAAAGCTCATGCTCAAAACTTTTCTGTTAGTCTATAAGGTGCCACAGGACCCTTCGTTGCTGTTACAGATCCAGACTAACATGGCTACCCCTCCGATACTTTTTCAGTGTCTCCTCATTTGAGGGTGAGTTAGGGAAGATTCAGCCCAGTAGAGATCACATGCTCGTTGATCATTGGCTCTCAGAAGCCTGACGCTTCCATTTTACTATCTATCACACATTCAGTTTCACTATGGCAAAAACAAATGGGGAAATCTAATGACACAGATATCTTACTTCGTTACCGGGACGTGAGGGAAAGCCTGTTTTTCTTAAAATAAATAAATAAATCATGGAGCAAGCTTCAAAACTCTTTGTCATTGTGGTTGCTGCCTGCTGCACCTCAATATGTCTTGGATGTTATATACACAGAGCTAGTACAATGGAAGTGAATACACAGATAAATAAACAAATAACTCTTGTGTATATATATATGTTAAGGTAGAAATTTCAGAAAGACTTTGTGCAAGTCCATTGACTTTGTTTCCCCAGAGGACAGAGAGTAACACTATTTGGAAACAGACTGAGATATGGATGGTTTACGGTAATGTAGTCATGTGAGCCTCAGGGTATTAGAGAGGGAACGTGGATGAGGTAATATCTTTTATTGGACCGTCTTCTTTTTTCAATTATTTTTTATAAGAGAGTGAATCCTCTGGGGATTGCTATTTTCTTTCTTGCATTTGCTCAGGAGATATATGTCACTGTTACGTTTTGCTTCCTTTTTCTTCATGTTATTGGCTGGGTCTACACTTGTCACCAACTTTGAAGGGGGCACATTTATCAGGGCGACGGGAGATTACTAATGAAGTGCTGCAGCGAATATGCAGCTCTTCATTAGGCTAATTCTCCCCTGCAGCAACTTTGAAGCATCGAACTTCGAAGTGCTGGCATGAGGGTTGCCGTGGGCACTTCGAAGTGTCCGCACTACTTCAAAGTGCCTTTACTCCTCCTACAAGCATGCCAGCACTTTGAAGTATGGCTTTGATGTTGACGTGGGGGAGAATTAGCCTAATGAAGTGCTGCATATTCACTGTAATCTCCCAACGCCCTGATTAGCATGCCCCCTTCGAAGTTGGGGGCAAGTGTAGACAACCCCATAGAGTTTTCATTTCAGAGGGCAAAATGTGGTATCTTCCATTGTTGTTTTCAGTATTAATTTAGCCATATGGGTCCCAATATACTAGACAGACATGGCATGTGAAAAAAGAACCACTTTGTCTCTCTTGATATGCTAAGCATTGTCATGGAAATTAGCACATCAAGCCTTCATATCACTTGAACTTAAGTGGGAATCATGTAACAATCACTAATGAATGTCCTAAGTGAGTGGAAACTACCAATAAAAATGGCAAAAGAAGTAGGTAACTTGTGTATTTGCTGCAATACAATTTAAGAGACTACAGAGTAGCATGATACAAACGGTATAGCTGATATTTGTGGCTAGACTATTAACTATGACTCTGAGTCTCTGGAATGAGTCTCATTATACAATTAAATACAAAGATAAAGTGCGTATTGATGTGACAACCATGATATTATAGCATTGTTACTAAAACATGAATCTTGTTGAGAATAATTAGCTGGGACTTTGCTTGATTTAATTACTAGGAAGATAAGGAACCATAGGCTCATAGGCTGTGGCCACACTAGCTCCTCCTTTTGGAGGGGCTATGGTAATGTAGGACTTTGGGATACGCTAATGAGGTGGTTCCATGAATATGCAGCACCTCATTAGCATAATGGCAGCCATGCATGCTTTGAAACTGCCGGTTTCAGAACACATGCTGCCTGTCATGTTGCTGTTTGGTATTCATCAAGCTGTTTTTTGAAGAAGGCTCCCTGATTAGCAGTGCCCCTTGCTGTGCTATTCTTATTGCCTTGGTTGCTGGCTCCTCATAATTAGTGGTCAGGTCAGTGGTCAGGTGATTGCCTGGCATGATATTTTCCCCCCTTAGTCTCACATAAGTTATGAAGCACACAGCAGGCTGCCACCATAAGGGCAATATTGCTTTCACTGAAGTCTAACTGAGTCAGGAGGCTCCTGGACCTGGCCTTTAAACAGCCAAATGCATTTTCTACCACCATTCTGCACTTGCTCAGCCTATAGTTGAATTGCTCCTTACTATGGTCCAGGCTGCCTGTGTGTGGCTCCATGAGACAAGGGAGCAAGGATACGCTGGGACTCACAGGATTGCCATTGGCACCTTCACATCTCCAGTGGTAATTTACTGAGCTGTGAAGAAAGTTCCATTTTACAGCTTTCTGAACAGACCAGAATTTCTAAAAATGCACCTCATACACCTTTCCTGATCATCCCACATTGATGTCAATGAAATGGCTCTTGTGAAACATGCAACACCATTGAGAAGTCCCCCTTGGGGTTTTTGAACTCTGTGGCAAGACGGCCTGATGCCAAGATAGGGATTTGTGTTCCATCTATTGCCCCATCACAATTAGGGAACCTCATCATGGTAAAACCATCCACTATATCTTGCACCCTTCCCCGAGTCACTGTCCTTCATAGCAGAAGGGTATGGATGGCCTTGGCTACCTGGATCACAGCAGTCACAACTGTAGACTTGCCCACTATGAATTGGTTTGTAGCCACCCGGTTTTGCAAGATTCCACAGAGCAATTGCCATTCACCTTTGAACTGTCAGAGCAGGTCTCATTCTGGTATTGCTCACTTCAGTGTCCGAGAAAGCAATTCACAAAGTTCCAGGATAATTGTCTTAAGCACATGAGAGTTTTGTAGCCAAGGCTGTTTGTCCCATACCTGCATAACAATGCAGTCCCGCCAGCCAGAGCTTGTTTTACAGCACCGGAACATTCTTTCTCTGCAGTGTTCCACATACATGTTTGTCTATGTCCTCCTCAGAGTCTTCATTGCTCTTAAGGCTACTTAGGCTCTGCACATACCATAACATAATGTGTGAGGTGTTCAGAACATTTGCCACAATAGTTTAAACTGGACAGGTTCCTTGCTCGCCTTGCCGTGATATCTGTGTAGATACTAAGTGTAAAAAGGTCACAAAAACACTGTTCGCTATTGCTTTACAGCATGAGGGGGAAGGAATAAGTGCACAAGGTACCCAGAACCGCCTCTGCCAGTGTTTTGTCTTATCAGACACTGGGAGCTTAACCCAGAATGCAAGGGAGCAACAGAAACTGTGTGTAGTGTCTCCCTTGCACAGTTCTGGGGCATATGGGTATTAGTTTGGCTGGCCCCATTTTACCACTTGTCTTTCCAATGTCACAGTTCCTACTTTGGCTGCTTCTGCAGCCACCGGATGGAGTATCTGGCTAAGATCCAAAACTACAATTGATTAGGCTTTGGCAAGACTGGGGTAATAAAATAAGGAAGCAAAATCACACTTGGAAAAGGTAACTAAAGATGTTCTTAAAAGCCCAAGCTGAGAATTATTCCCCTCCCAAATGGCTTTATCATGATAAAAAATGTGAAAAGCTCGACGTGGACTCATCTACTTGCACTGATTTGTAGCTCTCTCTCATTTCAGGGTAATCTACTGACTAGCTGTTAGCAAACTCTTTTTCAGGATGTGGATGCTATCTATTTTTTAAAAAGAATGAAATGGCTATCCATTTTAGAACAGTGCCATTTTTATAGACTGACAGCCAAAGGAGTTTCTAAAAACAGAGATCTCAAATCACTATTATACACGTTCAATTTTTTCTGAAATATTCCCTATCTTTACCATCACCTCACTAAAGATGAGTTTAGTTCGTCCTAAGTGTTCTGTTCTGAAGTTCTGAAAAGAATACTACTACATACTGGAGGCAGCTTCTTGCTGTTGAAATGTGGTACTGAACTCTTGAACACTAACTGTTTTCTTTGTTCTTACCAGCTGGAATCCCTTTCCCAATCAATACCTACTCCTTTTCTACAGCAATCAAGATCTTTCCACCTGCCTGTCCCTTCCATACTACCCCATTCTCCATCATTGCTGGCTGGCTCCATTTCAGTTCCTCTCCATCCTCAACCAAAGCAAACTGACTCACTACTGCAGGTTTCCTTTGAAGGAGGGGACACCAACGGGCACCAAGAGTGGATGGTTCATGTTGGGGTTGCAGGATAAAGAGCCGAAGAAGAGGAGAAAGTTCCTGACAGAAAAGAGGCAGAGAAGGGTGGGGGTTGCTTTTCTTAAGATTGAAACCTTTCTTCCTGGCATCCTCCTTTTCCTGTCGTCTAAATGGTGCCATAAAACCCTGGAAATCAGCCATTTCTCATATACCATCCATCTAATTTGCAGATGATTAATGAAGAGTTGTAGTCAAGTTGTACTGCCATGGTCCTCCTCTCATTTATTTGTGCAAGGTCAAGCTTGAAATGGAGCCTGATTGATCCCAAAGTTAACCCTAGCTCCACTGAGGTTTAGTGCAGAGACCTGCATGAGAGGTGCAAGGACTGACCAGTACAATTCAGAATTTGATTCACCAGCTCGGAGAAAAGGTGAAGATGACATTATCCTCTCCCCTCCCTTAGATCAGCTGCACCATTGGTGACATAAATCCTTGCCCTTGTTTAATGGAATATTCTCATAATGGGGGTCTTGGACGCCTACCTCTATTCTGAGCTCAGTTGTAGAAAAGTGGGTGAAAGTTCATAAAATGTTACAATAACCTGTAACAGTGAATGTTGATAGAAAAGACACTAAAGAGAGACAGATTGGGTTGGTACGAACCTAAAGGGCTGCTAATATAATCAACGGACTGAGCTCAGTCCGTAACTTTTAAATGAGAGGAAAATAGAACCAGAAATTATTGGGGCAGAAGCCAATTTGACAATATTGGGGCAGAAGCCAATATCTGACAAAATAGTGAGGGGACAAGAGAGATGTGGAGAACAAAATAGTGGAACAGACTCCTGGAGGAGTCCCTTAGGAAAGGCTGGCAGGTTTCTGCTTCACTCCAGGCACTCTGTTGTTCCACTGGTGATCCTTGAGGATCACTGTGACACTCAAGCCACAGCCCACTCATGGCAATGTTGACCATCATCAGCGAAACAGACAACATCTTGGGTTAATACAGATGAAATCCTGCTCTCTCCTCCCTTCTGTGCATGTCCCTTTTCTGTTTCCCATGATCTTCCTCCTAATCTGTCTCTTTTCATCAGTTTTCAACTTGATCCTGGGACCAACCTGCATTACCTGGCAGTGAGACGAGATGGCTCATTGGGTCTTCCCAACTAATGAGGGACAGTAAGAAAGACCTTTGATCTGCCCAGACCATCCAGATGACTCCCAAAGCAGGGAAGCAAGCCATGGTCTAAAGCAATTGGGGTCATAACCAGTGTGCCAGCTTAGAGCACTGATCAGTGTGACCGACCAGCTGCCTTGATTTCGGAGCCAAAAGCCATATTTCCCTCACCTTTACTCTTCTTTCTCCTCTCCCTGTTGTGTCTGTTTTCTCATTATCCTTCCTACCTTTGACAAGACCAACTTACAGGTGGACTAAAAATTCAGCAACAGAACTAGCTTTTCTTCCTGACTAAACAGCATTGCTTGGCAGAATCAAAAATCTTTTTTTTTCCCCCCTGAAAAAGAGATGTTGATAAGTTTACCTTCTGGTCCCAAGTAAGAGTTTTAGGCAGCTTGGGCTACCACATCCCCATTTAAGTCATGGGTCTTTTCTTGCTAATGTTGGGAGCCAGCAGTCTGGGTTCCAGAATCAGAACCCATTTGGGTGCATCTACACTACAGAGTTTTGTAGACAAAACTTGCAGAGCATCTACACACAAAATGCATTTTGTCAACAGGAACTTGACAAAAAAAGCTGGGCAGATGTTCCAGTGGCCCTTTTGTTGACAGAGAGGATCAAAAGATTGAACTGCTTTTATGTGTAGATGTGATATTATGACAGAAGTTCTGATGGAACATCTCTTCTGACAGTAACTTTTGTAGATAGCTGCCTGTAGCCCAGACATAGACAAGGAGTCCATGAGGGAAAAAGTCTGAGCTACATAAGCTGGCACAGTGGTCTGAAGAAGCTGAGCAGCTCTGCGTAAGTGGATGAGAGGATTCAGTCTCCAAAGCATTAAGAGCAACTGATTTGATGGTGTGATTTCCAATTCTTTGCACCTCTGAAAATTTGGCCATGAACCTTTTCCTTTTTCCTTTTTTTTAAAAATGAGTTCCAGAACAGGGGCTAAAATATAGTGTTGCAATAATAAAGAATGATTCTCCAAATGCCAGATAAGATCTGTATTGTTATTATGCATGGAATAGAATGTGCTGTACTAGAATTCATTTTTCTTACAAAATGAGCCTTCAGTGATGAACAAACACAGATCTTAAAAGCATTACCTCTGCCTCAGCAGAGATGGATGCAACAGTATTACAAATATTATACACTGCAGGCTGTTGAAGAGATTTTTCATTGAAACTGGCAGTCACATTGGGAACCAGCTGTTGGCTGTAGGTAGATCATTTTAAAGTGGTTAAAAAATCTAAAGGATAATTCTGAGTTTCTATATCACAGGGCAGGAGAATTCCCTGAGTATTCTAACCAAGAAAATTGCACAATTTCCTGACATAGTATTGCCAGAGGTGATGACATTTTTTCTGTGAGCCATTTTGTTACAGAATAAAAGGGAATGCTATGAATTCTGAGCCTGATTATTGCAATCTATTCAATCTGTGCAAGGTGGGAAAGGGAAAATACTGTTTTTGGAAATTCCATGCTTGGTTACAGTCTCAGGAACAGTAGAATGTCTGTAGTTTATGTCTCAGAAGGCATCCATTCCAGTTGGCCATACTTGTGGTAAAATACATTCTAAGTGACCTTGGGCAAGTCCTCTCGTTGTTTTGAATAAACCTCAGCATGCCACCATTATGTTGAAAATGGGTGTAATTGTATTTGTATACTGCATAGGTCTGTTGTGAGGGTAAATACATTTCATAAAGTGTTTTTAAATCCAATAAATGTTGCTAGGTATTAGTCAGCTGGGGTGGGACAGATTTAGCTTTTCATGTTTTTGAATAGTGTTCATTAAATAATCCAAGTGAATGATGCACTCTATGGGGCTGTGTCTAGAGTAGCCCCCAACTCTGAAGGGGGCATGTTCATCAGGGTGATGGGAGATTACTAATCAAGTGCTGCAGTGCATATGCAGCACTTCATTAGGCTAAATCTCTCCCGCAGCAATTTCGAAGTGGGAAACTTCAAAGTGCCAGCTTGCGTGTAGCCGTGGGTCAGTCACAGGCACTTCGAAGTGCTCCTGCTACTTCATAATCCCATTACTCCCCAAAATTTTGAGGAGCGAAGGGACTTCGGAGTAGAGCGGGCAGTTAGAAGTACTTGCAGCTGACCCACGGCTACATGCAAGTAGGCACTTCAAAGTTTGACACCTTGAAGTTGCTGCAGGGGAGATTTAGCCTAATGAAGTGCTGCATAGGCATTGCAGCACTTCATTAGTAATCTCCCAATACCCTAATTACCGTGCCCCCTTCAAAGTTGGGGGCTACTGTAGACACAGCCATGGTGTGTCAGTAGGACTGTTCAAGATGTCTTTTCATTTGAATAGCTAAAACTAAATTAGATGATGAATAATGGGGTACAGCAATAAACAGTGCAGTTACATATATTTTATTTGGTCATTTATTAAAATAGGATGTCAGCAACCTTGCTAAATCAGCCTTATTTGGTTTTGAATCAGGATTTTATTATAATATTATTATATATTATGTATCACTCAGAACCTATGTATTATGTATTATTATATATTGTGTATCACTCAGAACCTAGGTTGGGTGTGAGCAGGTTGATTTAGAACTTAATGTATTGTAATATTGTGAGTAAAGCTCATTAACAATCATTAGCTAGCTTCAGTCCTTCACAAAAGGAAACATACCATTCAGAGGTTTTCCTCTTTGGCTGGGTCCACACAGAGATGTCCTGCTGGCAGCTTCATGCTAATGATCAGTCTTGCAATTGCAAATGGCTGCTCATTAGCTTATTCCCACTGCTCATTAGCATAGTCTCACGAGAGCTTGCTGCCGGCAGAGGATGCTACTGGCAGTAAACAGGCCATATATACGTGCCTCCACTGGCAAAAGCTCCCTCAGGCATAAGGGGCTTCAGAATAACCACCAGCTTTATCTGAATACAGATGGTTCTCACCTCTCAATGCTACTTTTCCAGGCAGCCTGCAGACTCTAATAGAACTCATTTCACCAGCTTATATTCAGTTCACATGCTCAAGATTTACCTTTGTTATTATTTTGTTAAACACAAGCTCAAACTATGGAGCACAACAAAAAACACCCGCTTCAATCCTGTCTTCCATGACTGGCCATCACTGCTCTATTCATAAGGCACTCTGGAAGTGGTATCTTATGGAAGTACATTTAGATACAAACTTGCTCATACAACAGATAAAGTGTAAACATAATTTGGAAGCATTGTAGCAGTCTGCTCTCTCTTCTAATAAATCTATCACTAGACTAAGGTCAAGCAATCTAGTTTTCTCAAGTTATCACAGTCAGGGAGCTCAGCAAGAGGGCTTTTTTGTTGTTAGGCCATTGGCTATGGAATTTTCTCCTATCAGAATCAGGATGACCGAAAGATCTCCCATAAGCTCATGAGGAAAATATGAGGGCCATCTTCTCACAACTGCCTATGGACAATGACTACACCTGAAGAATATCATAGCAACACTTCAGTAAAGATAAACAATCCGACTTCCACACACAAAATTTAATTATAAAGACGGGCAGAAGAATGCAGCCCTTCAGACTGAAATGAACTTTACTTGTTTTTGTTGACATACGTAGCAGTATTAGAAATACCTGGATGAGTCTTCTTACATGACACTTCAATTTACCCCTCTAATTCTGGCAATCAAAGCACTGACCTTTTTTTTTTTTAACTTGTGTCTTCCTGAATCAGTTTCAAAGTGTTTTTCTTGATGCTTAGCAACACAAGCATCCTTTTATAGTACTTAAATGGCTCTCAAGGAATGAAGACAAATGAGCAATACATTTTTTCATTAAAATACCAGCAGTCAAAGAGCTTTTTTACTTCTGAATGAGACAGCCTTAAATAGTCATGTAAAAATCCCAGTCTTGCTGTGGGGCTGGGTTTACCACCTATTTTGATTTACTGGGATACAGGCAAGGCACTTGGGGAGTAAAGAACTTCAAAGTAGCATGGCCACTTCCAAGTGCCTGTGGCTGCACGCATGTCGGCACTTGGAAGTTTGACACTTCAAAGTTGCTGCGGGGGAGAATTAGCCTAATGAGGTGCTGTGCATTCACCACAGCACTTCATTAGTAATCTCCCACCACCCTGATTAACATGCCCCCTTCGAAGATGGGGACAAATGTAGACAAGCCCATATTGTTCCAAAACTCATTAGGCTTTTCAAAGATCATCCAGC
Source organism: Carettochelys insculpta (assembly GCF_033958435.1). NCBI lineage: Eukaryota > Metazoa > Chordata > Testudines > Carettochelyidae > Carettochelys > Carettochelys insculpta. The sequence continues at coordinate 17,594,735 of NC_134144.1, forward strand.
AAGTGTGTTATTCAGTGGCCTAGTGAGGATGCTATGAGTCTATAATAACACACACAGTTTCATTTTGAATACAATGTACTACAGATGTGTTGAAACTAAGTCATTAAGGTTGAACTTAATTCAACAAAATTCATTCAGGATATTGTCAGTCAGTCAACTTGCAAATAATGAATGATTGTGAACTATAAACAGACTAAGAACAAGAGGCAGCCAGGCAACTCTCTACCACCACATTCTACAGACCTTTTTCCTTTGAGCCCACTGAAGAATACCAAAAAGGAACTATACAAAAATGCCCAATTATTACAATTCAGTTTCTTAAGGTAAACTGCATTACTTAGGTTTTTTCTCTTGGCAAATAACTGATTGGTTTCACTCCTACTATCACACTAAGCTGCTATTTTGGAAACTAGCAGCTACCTTAGGTTACTCATAGGAAGGAGCAGCTGCTTCTGCAAGTACTAATTTCTTCTCCTTCTCCAGCAAATGAAATATCAGCATTAGGCTAGGAAGTAGACAATAACTATTAGTTTGTTTGTCTGGCAGTGGTGATGCTCTGTTAAGGGCTACTGAATTCCATTCAAAGGGTCTTGCACAAGCATCACAAATCCACATGGACAGGCAACATTATCTCCTTTGCTATCCAGAACTTCTGCAACAGAAATTAGCAACCATAAATGTGTATTCTGTATCATGGGAAATGGAAGCATGAGAGGTTGGCAAGCTGCAAGTTGTCAAAGCAGACCTTCTCTCTGGAACAGTCACAATGTAACCTTCGTTCCCTTTCTGTTATCAGACAGAAGAAAATGCTTAAGATTCCTGTGTAGGTTTAGACTCACAAAATTGTCAGTTGTATATTAATTTGTCCAGCTGCTGATGTAACCTCTCTCTGAAACAGAGCCAAACATGGCAAGCTACCCAAACCCAAGACATTATTAAATATGGTTCACTCTTTATCTGTTACTAGATCATTTCATTGGCTTGTTCACCTAAAAGTTTATTTCATTGTTGTACTAACACACAAGTCTACCTCGTACCTCACCTGGAGGAGCATCCTTGTGTTCCTGGCTGCTGGGACAATAACTTTAGGGGAAAAATATTATCTTACTGCAGGAAAAAATAGCCATAACAGAAGGAACTCCCTTCTTCCCTCTGTACGTTAAGAATGCTGTGTAACTAAAGGCTTTGCAGAATTCCCACCAGTTACAGAGAATGATGATCTGGCTTCTCTGATACACCAGCAAGGTGTGCTGGAAAATGGCAAACTGCTGGGTAGTTTTTGGCTGGAGATGGAGAATGTTGGCATGCAGGGTGATGTTTTTAGATTTCCTTTTTTGGGACACTGTTGTGCATCATTTTCTGTCCTGTCACATTGTGCGAAAGGTATGTTTTCTAAACTTTCTAGGATCATTGAGTGTCCTGTTGTAGGTCTGTGATCAAATGTCTATACCGTGCTTTATTTTTAAATTTAGTCAACAGTGCTGTGTTTCACACGCAAGAGAAAACTGGGAAATAAGTATCCTCTATCCACATTTACTGTAAGGTATATGTAATTGTGTAAAATATGGGTGATGCTACAATTCTATTTTCTGTTGCTGTTTCCTTAAAAGTGCGACAGGTTGGATCACAGGAGTAGCCTTGGGAGTGAACCCTAGTGTGCTGATCAAGCCACTGACTCTCACCTTCCTGCACTCTGGGGCTCCCCAACACTCTGTTCTGTAGGGCCAGAGCATCTGGTCTTCCTCATCTAAGACACAGACTCCCTCCTGCCACCGAGCAACACAGACACTGAACCAGCTCAGTTCTGGGAGGACTCAGCTATGGGACTTTAGTACCCAGATATATGGCCCCCAAAGAGACCAAAACCCCACATAAATCCATTGTACACACAGAAAGCTCATAATGTTGTTTGTCCCCTTTATTGTGTGTGTGTGTGTGTGTGTGTGTGTGTGTGTGTGTGTGTGACAGAGAGCAAGAGAGAGAGAGAGACAGATGCACAGAGGTTGCTCCCCTCCGGGTAACAATTATTTACACTGGGCTTGATAATAAACAAAAGTGTTTTTATTAAATATAAAAGGAGGATTTCAGTGGTTACATGCAATAAGAATCAGATCAAAGTTACTAAGTTAAACAAAAAAACGCCAGATAATTCTAATTCACTAAAAACCTTGTTACATGCAAATTTTTATCCTAAACAATTGATCTTATCTCAGGTAATATGCTTGAAGACAAAGCTGATCTTTACTCTGGCCTGAGTCTACAGATTTTTCCAGAGTTCTTCATATTTCTTTGTTGATGGGTCTCTTGGGCTATGTCTACACTATAGAGATCTTTTGAAAAAAGCCCTTCTGGAAGATCTCTTCCAAAAGACCTTCTTTCAAAAGAGTCTGTCCACACACAAAAAGTGGATCAAAAGAGCAATCTGCTCTTTTGAAGGAGAGTGTCCACGCAGCCCCTGCTATTTTGAAAGATTGGTCCAGGGATAGAAAAATCAGGTGCCATGAGGATTGCTCTTTCGAAAGAAGGACCCTGCAGAGCATCTGCACACTTTTTAAAGAAGCTTTCGAAAGAAGGTGTTCTTCCTGAAATGGGAAAGGAAGAGCGTTTTGGAAAGGCGTGCTGCTCTCTTTTGATTTACTTTTGAAAGAGTGCTTTGTGTGTGTCGACGCTCCCTGGGATCTTTTGGAAAAGCCACCCTTCTTTCAAAAAATCTTTTGAAAGAACTTGCAAGTATAGATGCAGCCTTGGTGTGTATCTTCTTTTAGGGTGGGTAAGGCAGTTTCAAAGGCTAGTTGAAGGTGAAACAGATTGCCTTCCATTCCTTAAATAGACTTTCTGTCAAGGCAAGAGCCATTTTTTTAACACTCCCCATCTCCACGGACAAACACCAGGTTCAAAATGGATTCCTACGCCAGGTGGCATAACCACATGTCTTTCCAGAACCAACAACAATTTTGGCTAACAGGACACACAGGACTATTGATTTACTTGACTTAAACCCTTGTACTCTGGGTGAAGCATGACTTGGGGTTAACAACTCAATCCATAAAACCTATAGCTATACAAGTCTTGGGAGGAACTGGCAATCACATGGAGTGAGTCTGAAGTGTGGTAGGGAAAACTAAAAGGAAGCTGCCTTGCAGATGACCCTTCTCTCATTCCCTTGGTTTGAGTACTGAGCCATTATGCTCCTAAAGTATCCCTTCTGGCATATTCAGAATTAAACATAGTTCATACTTCTAATGTAATGTCACATGATCCCTGCACAAAAATAGGATATATGGATTCAGCAGACTTTAACTTTCAAACTGGTATGTTCCATGACTGGTTTTACAGAAAACATCCTTGAGTTATGCATGCTTATAAGCCAATTTTCATAAAGCTGGGGGTGAGAGGCATGACAGTAAGCAGTGCCCCTTCCACAGGGTTTGTCGTAGATTGATTCATCTGATATGCACACCAGTCTTTTGTTCCTTTGTGCCCTCTGTCATGGAGGTTCATATATGTATATATGCATGTGCATATATACATAAACACACACACATGCATATTAACAGAGAGGAAGCCGTGCTAGTCTATACACTATCAAAACAAAAAGCAGTCAAGTAGCACTTTAAAGACTAGCAAAATAGTTTATTAGGTGAGCTTTCATGGGACAGACCCACTTCTTCAGACCATAGCCAGACCAGATGTTAAATATTGAGTCTGTTCTGGTCTGGCTATGGTCTGAAGAAGTGGGTCTGTCCCATGAAAGCTCACCTAATAAACTATTTTGCTAGTCTTTAAAGTGCTACTTGACTGCTTTTTGTTTTGACACATGCATATATATAGTTTTTCCTAATTTGCGGTACAAGACTTCAAGACTGAACATAATAAATATGGCAAACAAAACAGTTACTGGGTTTGAGCGTGGGAGCAGTAAAAGCTAAAATGTCATTCATGTTACAGTCATATTCTTCTAGTAATTGCTATCTCTATTTAAATATCATTTGATAGTTTCTGAGCATAATTAGCTTCCTGTCTTTGGAAATGTAATACACTTTTTAAAAAAAAATAAAATGAGGAGTGAAAAGTTTCTGGTCAGCTAGGTCTCAATGTTTCTGTGAGAAAGCTCACAGCATTTTGTTAGGATTGCTTTACAACTTCCTGCAATAACCTATATTATTCAGCTGAGATTCACAGTAAGGAACACCACAGAAAACCCCCCAGAAATTATGACTGAAAGAATTCAAAGTCATTTAATATTATATTTCATGATTTCAGTTCCCTACCTTTTATTAGTCCTTTACCTTAGTTCTCTGAGAGCTAGGAGTTCTATGACAAAGGGTGTGTTATAGTACTCTTCTATCTTTGCGCATTTGGTTAATGCCTTTCTCCTCAAGAAATCATGCTGATTTCAATACAATCACCTGAGAAGTACATATGTCTAAGGGTGGCAAAGTCTGGCCCAAAGAGATACTTTCCTAATCCCCACTTTAGCCTTTTTGCCATCTGTCCGTTCAAAATAAAGTAGCAACCTGTTTTGGGAAGCTGTTTTGCTTACATTTAGAAAAGTAGTTCGGAAGTTTTTCAAATGAGTTGAATTTGTCTTCCCCCGCTCCACAGATTCAAGAGTTCACAGTCAGATGTAAAGTGGAAAGGTTGTTGCCAAACTGACTACATAGGGATTATTATATGTCTGACAAGTGGAGCAGTAGTTTCTGAGCCAATACCATGTCTTTAAAGAAACCTTTGGGTGTAGAGTTCCTCCAAGAGTATCTGATTGGCTGACATAATATTTATTTCAATTTGTATGTGGGATTCAAAGCACCTAACCTGACACCTAGTAAACAATCAGTCATACTCAGAACCAGAGGTTTTTTTAAAAAAAAGAAAAAATGAGGAGCCGGTACTCATGCTAATCCCAGGGCTGGGGCTGCCAAGGTGCTGGTACTCAGTACCAGCAAGTACTGGCACAGAAAAAGCACTGCTCAGAACTATGAGATCTTTCAGTAGGTTTAACTAAAGGTGAATCTTTCAGACTTTGCAAGTTCTGACTCTGGCAAATTTCCCCTTGATTTCAAGGGGATTTTGTCAGAATCTGAACTGTAAAAGTTCTGCAAGATTTGCTACCAGTTAGAATCATGCATCAAAGTACTTAGGACTTACTTGTCTTAAAAACAGTTGAGGCAAACATGTCCTTTAGTAGTATTTTAGTTCTAATTAATGCAATAGCCCTAGAGTTCATATGTGCCTCAAACACTGTATTCTAGATACTTGAGATAAAGATGGATTCTTGCGGAGGTATAAATTATGAATGACAGTTTAGTGTAATAAAAGTAATCTTAATTTGCATTTTACTAATTAATTTCTACATTATGCTATCAGCATTTGGGACTGTTGGCCTTATTAGCAGAAATGAATTTGCTCATAATCTAAAACTAAAGACTGGACAAACACTGAAGGTTACCAATTTTTCTTTAAGTTTTCAAGGGTAATTACTAAATTATTTAGGCCCACTTGTAGCTTTGATTAGGAGAATATACTTTTTCCAGGTTTGACATAGGAACTGGATATATAGTTGAAGGGATTTGTCTTCTCCGGTGTACTCAATAGTTTTGCAATGTTCCTATTAAAATTATTTCAGGGTATTCCAAACCCTAACCAATGTAACACTATTTAACCTAAAGAATAAATAATGCATATCTAGTGTTATATTTTTTCCTGTTGTTACCATTCAGTTTTGATTATCTTAATTCAATCATGAAATTGTATTTTCTCAGAAATGTTCTTCACATTAAACAGGAAATTAAAATAGACATTTTGGATGTATCATGTTCTTTTTGTGTATTGTCAGTGGATGAATGGTAATACAGCATATCTAACATACAGGAGATCCTTATAAGCACTTTTTGTATTTTCTGTGATCTTCCTAGCATATCCTTTTTATTCCCTAACATCAGAGATGCCAATGCTTTTTCATGGTTGCCATAAATTAACGAAGGAGAAAATGGAGACTTTTATTCTGCTTTCATTTTCAGCTCTGTTCCAGCCAGCAAATCCTGGGAAATGTTATTAACTGTTTGTGTTCTGTAAATTCTGGGAGGCCCCAGCTGAGGTCAGAACCCCACCATGGTTGAAGCTATAAAGAGCAAGCCACAGACTTTGTCTAAGCTAGCAATTGAGTGACAAAGCTCACAGGTGCTTCCCCCACCTTGCAATAACAAAATCTTTGCTGGAGCAACTTCTAGTATAAACAAAGCTTTGTCTGCAGGAATGCTCTGCTGCAAGCAAAGCAAATGTCTCTTCTAGGGTGGGGGAAGGATATATTTAGTCAGCAAAAGTGCCAACAAACAATGTTTACATCACCTATGTTCACATCGCCCCACTCTTTTTTAGCAACACATCTAAAATATGCCCATGTTTAAGAAAAAAAAAAGACCAAAACCAAAGCAAACCAAAAACCAAAACCAAAACAAAAACAACAAAAAACAAACCAGGACACGTGCAGGAAGACTGAAATATGGTACTGTCCCTTTAAAAATGGGGACCTGTGGGTCTCAGCCATCTGTTCAGGGCCATTTGAAGAATTAAAAATAGGCTGAAGTTAGTCAATAGTTATGGTGTCTACCTTGGGAGTAGGGCAGAAGGTAGCTAGAACAAATCTTATTTACAGCTATTCTGCAACATTCTGCAACAGCTAACATAAATCCATCATTAGTTCTATGCCTCACGAAGCTTCATTTCTCCTTCAGTTATACTGTTGGGCTTGTTTTAGAGTCTTCTTTTCCTGTTCTTACTAAGATAATCCAGTATTATTCATTGGTATTACTTACCCTCTCTGAACAGTGCCACTGAAGTATAGTAAGCTCCGCAGCTTTGACAAAAAGATCAGTCCCGAGGAATTAAGCTATCAGTACAATCAATACAGCACATTCTGTGCAATCAGTACAGAGGTGAGCAAGTGTCTCCTTTTAGAAGAGTCACCTTGCCTGTTTTGCAGTGTTGCTAGTTCTCACTTGAGAACTTGAGGGAAACCACACAAACCAGGTTACAAAAGGATGTCCATTGGTAAAGTAGCTTCTTGAGCCCCAAATGACATAGTGGCCAATGAAGCGTCGTGTGTGTCACAAACTGGCAGAACTGAGCTCCACAAGGTCAGTAATGAAGTATGTGGAGTAATATAACCTTTCACTGTGTAAGGCTAAACAGGTGAAAAGTCTAAATGGTCTGTGGAAGTCTTATTTGTAGCGATGGGCCGCACTGATTTAAAATCATAACTTGGGAAATTTGACCTAGTTTGTAAATCGTCTGCCAAATTTCCAGGGAAATGAATAACCATTTTTTTTGTGCAAGAAAGAGACTTGTTAACCTTTAATGAGGATTTTATTGCATTTATATGTATGTGTTTTATAATGCTCACCTGATCTTTTCACAGCATTTCACCAGCATGAGGAATGTTGCATAAGGTTTGGGGTAGTCATGAATGGAAGGACAGCTTCTGATCTCCAGAAATGTCCTGTCCTTAAGCTGTTTTGGTGCAACCACCTTCGGCCCTGGGCCTGCACTTTGGGGCCCCACTCCAGGTCAGCTACCCCACCATCCTATGCATGGGACAGTCCCCCATACTGAGGTTTGCTCCAACCTTATCTGCAGGGACCAGGGTGGCCTGAAGGATTATCTGTGAAGCCTGGGGCTAGCAACAGGAATCAGCCTCCCCCATGCTCACTGTGGTGGTGAAAGCCATGGGAAGTGAGCAGCGCAGCAGCCTGTGCCACTTGTCCATCTCCCAGGAATGTGGGCTCTGGAGAATAGATCAGAGTGGGCTGAGGCCAGGTTGCTCCACTTCCTTTACCGCACCTTTGGCTCCTCCTACTTCCTTGCTGCTCCCTGGACTCCAATCTGTCTCCAGGCCCAGGCCCGGTCTTGCAGTACAGTGCAGGGAGGATCCTGTCATCAGCAAAGCTTCCTTCAGGGCCTTGCTCCTGGTTTCTGACACCTGTACTTAGCAGTAGTGGGATGGATTGACTCAGAGCAGGAATCTGGAGCACAGGAAGCCACTATGGTGAAGTGGGATGTCCTGATTGGGAGACGGGCAGCAGAGCAGAGCAGGCTGCAGGATCACTTCACTTTCTGCTGCTCCCACCATCGTGGTGAGTCCCGGTGGCCTGAACCTTGCTGGCACTCCTTGCCAGGCCCCTTGGCAATCCACTGGGTAGCATTGCCTGAGGAGGGCGCTTTGGGGAAGGGGTGAAATGGGGATCAGGGATGGGAAGAGACAGGGCATGGGGAGATCATGGGTGGGATGAGGTAGAGCAAAGCCTAGGGAAGAGGAGGGCAGCCCCCCCGGGATGGCCTTGTTAATTCTCTTTAGTTAAAGCTGAATTAAAACAATAATTCCATTTCAGTAAATGGAGCTACCCCAGATCTATACCTTTGGAATGGGACTGGAATCCACTCCTCTGAGAGCTGTGAGTTTCAATAAAAATTATTTAGATGTGCTCCGTCTCTTCTTTAGGTCTTGTGGGTTTCAGTGATAATTTAATAAGATTTAATTCCTTTAACCTTCATTCTTTCACACAAATTTAATTCCATTTGCTTCAGTGGCATATCTCTTGGTTTATACCACTGTGGCTATAGAATCAGTCCTTTACTAGCACTTTTCGGGTACAAGGTGAGTCAAACAAATCAAATAGGCACCAGTTATGTCAGCCTGAGCCTTGTCAGTTGGTGATACAGAGTGAACAAGGATTGCAAATGGTTATTACAAACGACCCTTCGAGAGCTGCTGAAAAGGCAGGAACTGGTCTTTATTCTTTAAAAACAAAGGTGAGGACTCACCTGTTTTCTCCTTTGTGTGCCTTACTTCTGCAGAGTGCCTTCCGATGTCACAGGTATTGAGTACAAGTTTTTTTTTTTTAATATTAAAAATATGCTTTATAGAAACCTACAACAAAATACGTTTAAAAGAGAACTCTTGAACTTTCCTTTTTCTTCTTTTCTTTCCTCACATACTTTTGTGACACACACAACCTTTTTGCAATTAATGGCTTGTCAAAGTCATTCTTCCCCATTTGTTGTACTAAGTTGCTTTTGCTACTTACAAGCAATTTGTGATGTGTTTTTCTCCTTCTCGTGACATTCTCCATCTTATTATTTACTGCTGTTATGTCATCACCTCTATAGGTGCACTCATTTGCTCTTTCCTGGGGTTTTCTCAGCCAAATGTCAGCCTTTCAAAACATTAAAGTCCAGACATATCCTCAATTTTGTATATCAGAATGATACAGAAATACACAAAATTGCAAATTAATTTTAAGCAGTTAATATTAGAAATGTTATGGAATTAAGATATCTGTCTCAGGTGAAGATACTCCTGTGATAGAGATACACATTCATTACCTGTGATTCAGAATAGAAAGAGGCTCATAAAGAGGCTGCTTGTGTCTTTTATTTTAATTTTAAATTTACAGTGACAAAATTGGCATGAGCACCTTTTCCTGGGTCAGAACAGCAAACTAAGGTATCGAGCATCTACACTAAATTTTGTACGAATTATCAGGCTCATTAAATGCGCAGCCATCCCTTTTATGATTTTTTGATCACCTGGAATTCAGTATCTGTAGCTAAAACCCAAATAATCTGCACGTCTCATGAAGAACTTGAACTTTAAAGATTGCTTACCCTTTTGGTCCTACCTGTTCTGTCTAGGTATTTCCTTTGAGCTGCAAATTTTAGGGTTCAATGGGATGTAATCAAAGGGGTCTGTCTATGCAGAACAAAGTGCAGGATCTAGGGTTAGGTTTCCCTTTCTTTCAATAAGTTAGAATTGTTTCAGTGCTCACACATGTAGCCTATTTGCTTCCTGCTGCGATAACTAGACTCTTTTATCTTGCACTATTCTCACGTGTGTCCTCAAGGTCACAAGGTACATGTAGGACAACGTTCTAAGTTTTGCATGGCTGAATGGGATTCATATGGCTAAACTGCTGTGAAGCACTTAAAATAGCCTGAGGCATACAAATAATGATAATGTCAATAGTTGCTTCCTTGCCATCGGATAATGAGTGATGATTTGGACATTTAGGAGTCCTCCTGTCTTGCTGGAATACTCTCTCCTCTCTTGTTAATAATGAATTAAGAATGCAAATTGGCTAAGGAAGCATTCCAAAAAAGAAAATAAATGGCCTTTTTACGGCTGTTCTCGGAACATCCCATTAGCCTGTTGTACTTCCTAGGTGGCAAATTCTACTTCCCTATTTGCAGGTGTGGAAAGCCATGAATGCAGTGAAAGTGCTATGCATCTGCTATATGGGCACTGACAAGATGAGGGATCCTGTGCCATTAATTTGGATGGAAGGCAAGCTCCCCATGTCCTAAAACCAGAGGGTTTTTTGGGGTGTGTGACAGGGCCGTAATTGGGTCAGTAGATCTGCAGTTACGCACAACTGTCCATCACTCAGTCAGAGAGGATTTAGTCCTATAACACTGGTGACTATGGCTATGTCTACACTACAGAGTTATTATGGAATAGCTTATTCCAGAGTTAATATTCCAAAATAAGCTATTCCATCATTAAGAGTCTACACTACAGGAAAGCCCTGAAATAAGCAAAACATACTCTGAAATAGTGTGTCTTCACACAATAGAGTCTGTTTTGGATTAGAGCCCCTGAAAGCACTGCTTCCCAGGGCTCTTATCCAAAATACTATGTGCACACAATAGCTTTCTTTCTGAAATAAGGTATTTCAGAATAGTTTATTTCTAAATAGTCCCTATTCTCAATCTACACAGCTTCTGGTTTTGGAATACCTATTTTGAAATAGACACTATTCCTCATGGAATGAGGTTTACTAATTTCCAAATGAGCCAACTGCTATGCATTATGCAGACGCTCACAAATTTATTTAAAAAAGTGGCCATTATTTTGAAATAACTTTGTTAATGCAAAGCCCAATAAAGTCAAAGTTCAAAGTTATGTTCAATTAATACAGATGCTCACACTATGAATTTATAGTGTAAGTGTATAAACCCTTCACAAACACCTGGAATTCATTTATACATGAATTAAAAATTATATATTAATGAACTGCAATAATAAATTTAGTAGTATGGTCAAATAGGAATGTGATCCTCTTATTGGTAGACATATCAACTACCTTACCTTTATTCTATAGTACACCAGTATGCAGCACTGAGTGGGCATATATTAAGTGGCACATGCCATTGCTCAGAACGAGTTATTGCTTTAATATGTCTTTTTATAGGCACCAGAAATTCCCTTGTGGCCCAGTCACATTTTTAGGCAATATAGTCAGAGTTCACTTCCTTGTTCTTTATATTAAATTATAGGATGTTATGGCATGTCATACAAGACTACCACTGAAGCCACCTGCATAACTCTGCCATTTACCATGTACTATGTAAATTAGGACAGGTATCAATTAATACCAGCTGTCAGTGGCCTCAAAAAACAGCGATAATACTCTTTTCTCCCTGGCTATGTGTCCATAAGTGGCATAAGGACTGTTACTTGGGGTTCTGGGTTACCCAAGGAATCAGCAATGTTGGCTAAACTAGCTTTTGGACAGCTTTTTGCTGCTTGTCAGAGAGAGAAAGAGATGCAGCCCAGAACTGCTAAGATTTCCACTGGCTAACATATCATTCTCCCAGCAACATGAGAGACATTTCACATAATCACCGTTACACAGTTTCCCATTGATTTCAGTGAGGAGTATCATTCATGGGTCGATGACAGAATACGGTGAAACTACACTTCTACAAAATCTAGCCTGCTAGACAGTAAATATCTGGCTGTTCCCCCTCCCCACTTGCACGCACCTTTTTAGTATTACTAGAAAATTTTAAAAATTTTAAGCTAAACCATTTAACATCAGTTAAAACCAGCTAAAAATCCACTTTCCGTATTCAAACGCATTGTGTTAACTGTAGATATTTGCATGACATTTTATGCCTTATTTCCTCTCTTCCTTGGCTGACTGCCTGCAGCTGCCAACTTTGCCTTTACTTATTGCGAGCTGAGGGTTAGCCCTTTCATTACTTTAGCCCCTATTTAATAGTTGTTGTTCTTGGCTCACAGTGATTGTGCCAAAATCACATTCCATCTCTTTGAACCATGATCCTGAGCATCAGTTTTGCATTTTGTCAGCTTTAGTTTTGCTTTTCACTAAGCGCACAGGATAGAAACAAAATGAAGAAAAGTCTGAACTCCACAGTCATAGACGTCATCTACACGACAGTGATCTTTCGAAAGATGATGTTCCAGAAAATCTCTCTCTCTCTCTCACACACACACACACACACAGAGGGAAAGGGGGACCCTGCACAGGGAAGCAGGGATCCCATCTACATATATCCCAGAGAGAAGGGGAGAGCCCAGCCCCCCCAACACACAGAAGACAAGGGGGAGCCCAGTCTGCACACATAGGGAAAGGGAGATTCCCATTCCAGCAAAAAACACGCACACACGCACGCATTAGGGAAGGGAAAGCACCAGCCCAGCCACACCCATGCACACACTGCCACTCCCCCATTTTGGGATGTTGGTTTGGGGGCGGGGGGGCTGATGGCTGACTGCCCTCAGCTCTGCCCCTTCTGCCCTCAGCCCCATTCCTTGGAGCTGGGTCACCTCTCACTTTGCCCTGGGAACCAGTGTGGCTTCAGCTGCATTGCTCCCCACCCCAAAACCTGAAATGACACCCCCGCCACTCGATAGTAAAAAAGGCAATTTATGGCTGACCCAAGACATAAGAATTCCAAGGATACTCAGCCAGCCCACTGTATGTAGCAAGGAATCTATCATCTGAAACAGAATGTGGAACATTTTGTGATACTTTCTTGTGAGAAAAACGCCATAAAGAAACAAGCTGACCAAATTGTAACTGTGTGCTCCTCTTTTATGGGCAGTCTAGTGATATCTTAAAGTACTGTGACAGCTTGCTAATGTATCACTGTATTTGAATACATGGAAGACAGGGAGTTTATGAAACCCATACTAATTGCCAAGTGGGTAACAGAATATTACAAAAGTGCAATAACTTACTTTTTTGTTTATACAAGCTGTTCTCCACATAATTGATAGGTGACATAGATATGGGGAGTTAAGACAGACATGAAGGTTTAAGGAAAAAGTTGCACTCACATTTCATATAATGGATTTACTTGTGTGGCATCAGATTATTGGACCAAATGCAAAAAGCAAATATGCTTCCCTTTCAGTGCAATTTATAGTAATTAACACTGAGCTACTGAAATCACAATCTTCTTAATAATTTTTGAGATCATTTGACAGTTACATGGTTGGAATCTAAGCATAATTTGAGTTCTGCTGCTAAGTGTGAATACCTGCTAATGACAGACTGCCAGATATGTTCATATGGTTATTTATTGAAACAATATCTCAGCTCACTACAGGAATATTTTTATATCATAATAACAGCACAGTAATAGTCAGTATCTATTACAGTAGGCTGATACCAGCTCTCAGCAGCAGCAGAATATGCCAGCAGGGTAGGAACATCCTGGAACCTCTCCTGTGATGTTTAGCTTTCCATCCCAGTCCATCAAATTTGCTGTGAGTTAATCAAAGACTTCATCCATTCTCTATGGCTACGTCTACACGTGAAGCCTACATCGAAGTAGCCTATTTCGATGAATAACGTCTACACGTCCTCCAGGGCTGGCAACGTCGATGTTCAACATCGACGTTGCGCAGCACCACATCGAAATAGGCGCAGCGAGGGAACGTCTACACGCCACAGTAGCACACATCGAAATAAGGGTGCCAGGCACAGCTGCAGACAGGGTCACAGGGCAGACTCAACAGCCAGCCGCTCCCTTAAAGGGCCCCTCCCAGACACACTTGCACTAAACAGCACAAGATACACAGAGCCGACAACGAGTTGCAGACCCTGTGCATGCAGCATGAATCCCCCGCTGCAGCAGCAGCAGCCAGAAGCCGTGGGCTAAGGGCTGTTGCCCACGGTGACCATAGAGCCCCGCTCAGGCTGGAGAGGCAGCGTCTCTCAACCCCCCAGCTGATGGCTGCCATGGAGGACCCCACAATTTCGACGTTGCAGGACGCGGATCGTCTACACGGTCCCTACTTCGACGTTGAACGTCGAAGTAGGGCGCTATTCCGATCCCCTCATGAGGTTAGCGACTTCGACGTCTCGCTGCCTAACGTCGAAGTTAACTTTGAAATAGCGCCTGATGCATGTAGCCACGACGGGCGCTATTTCGAAGTTAGTGCCGCTACTTCGAAGTAGCGTGCACGTGTAGACACAGCTTATGTGTCTCTCACTCTGGCCAAGAAACCAGTAAGTCTCTTTTCAGATTTCTCCAGAGCTGGCAACTGTCTACAATTATAAATGAAAAAGGTCTCGCTATGTTTTCAAACCAGTGACTATGTATGTTCTCTTCTTGTGGTAGCTTACAAAAGAAAGGTGTTCTTAAACTTGTGAGCCAGCAGTTAGGTGTCTAAATCTAAATCTAGAGGCACACCGAGCTGGCTCTGTCAATGTTGCTTTGTGGATTGACTGATAGGAGGTAATGAAATTCTATTTTATTCCTCTCACACCTCTGGAACAAATATGTCACCTTCACAGTGCCTATCAGCAGAAATGTCAAAGCCCTGGTATGCTAAAGATGGGACATCAGTGCAAATGATGAGGTGGAATAGTTTTTTCCCCCCACCCCCTAAGGCTGTTTTCTTTCCTATTTCTCAGCAGCTGTTCATATCCCTTCTATTTGTGTGCATTTTGGGCTCAATGTACTTTATTCTTCGGCATTTGTATGTCATAAGTAATAGCAGCACTACTGACACTCTCAGCAGAGCATGTCCCAATAAGCCCATATGACATCTGGGAAACAGCTGGAAAATGTGTCCTATGTTTCTTCAAATAAAAATGCAATGTAGTGTTCTTACAAAGTCCTATTTGGATCCTTTCACTTTTCAGATCATGAAGCCCATTCGTTAGAAGCTGGAATGGATTCCTTTATTGAGCTGAATAGTATAATGTTGAGAATTGAAAGTCATGTAAGCCCCCAAAGGTGAAATGTATAGTGTGGAAATCACCTGAGCAGATTTTCTGCTGCTGTCAGTAATATCCAGCTGTTAAACTGCAAAATACTCAACTTTTTAACACCAACTTTCTACCCTGCTAAAGATAGTATAGTAAAATGGCCCTACATTTCCAGTCTCAGCCAGAAGATCTGCCTCTCATGATTGCTAGTGCATGGAGCTTGCACATTAATCACTCAGATGAACCAGTGCAGTGTCTCATATGTGTGCAGGTGTTAAAATTAGCAGTTCCGAGGTAAATGTCCAAAAATTCAGATGCTAAACTAAAAATTATCTCCACACCCTATGAAATAATCACATTTATGATCAAGATTTACATTCTTCCAGGTTTTGGGTGGGCCATGGAACCAGCAGGTTTGATGATCTTGTCATTTTGCTTAAGAGGCTTTCTATGTCATCTAATTATTCTGACAAATTTTTGTAAGGCATTTCTTTTTTATGGCCATTTCTACAGAGGCCACTTCCTTCGGAAGTGGCATGCTAATACACAGAGCGAAAGATGCTAATGAGGCATGGATGCAAATTCCCCATGCCTCATTAGCATAATGTCACGTGATTTGGAGTCCGGAAGACCATTCTTCTGGACTCCAAAATGCCGTGTAGAAACGTGGCCCCTGGGGAGGCTTCTGGAAGGAAGTCCCTCTTCTGGAGGCCCCTTCTTCACAAAAATTTTTGGGAAGAAGGGGCCTCCAGAGGAAGGACTTCCTTCTGGAAGCCCCTCCAAGGGCTACGCTTCTACACAGCATTTTGGAGTCTGGAAGAATGGTCTTCCAGACTCCAAATCACATGACATTATGCTAATGAGGCATGGGGAATTTGCAGCCATGCCTCATTAGCATCTTTTGCTCCGTGTATTAGCATGCCACTTCCAAAGGAAGTGGCCTGTGTAGAAAAGGCCTATGTGTCTGGTTTTTTTTGGTACTAGTCTTTCTTTAGAACCATGGAGTAAAATGCTACACTGATTTATCTAACTAAGTCCCCAGGCATGGGTCAGCAGTGAGGATAAGACCCATAATAGGGTCATTAATAGCCATCCCTGAGCTATTTATGTTACACATTACATATGCATCACATGACTTGCCATTGAAAGCCAGGATGTCACGCGGTGAACATTAGACTATCACCCTTAAATAAATGAACATCCCTTCCCTTTCTGCTCATGGAAAGTTTAACCTGCAGAACTACGCATTGTAAATAACAACCATTTTCCTCATCTGGGAAAGAAAGGTTTTAGACAGTAGCCCAGTTTCCATGACCACCCAAAGGAACTTATCTGCCATGAAGAAGTGTCAGGTTTGAAAGATACATAACTTCATGGACAAGTAGTACAGGACATCAGAAGAAGAAACTGAAAGTTTCAAATGAAACTCTCATTTGTATTAATGAGTTTTGAGTTTCATTTTCTAGTTACAAGATTCAACTGTGCACAATTTAGTAGAGAAAATTCTATTGAACATTTCTGATGAATAATATAGATCAAGTTCAGTTAGTAGAACATTGTTGTGACAAATTCAGGTTGCAGATAGGATGTGGTGGCCAGATTTTGGTTTAGTTACATGCAGGTAAAATGAAGTATAATTCCATTGGCCCCAGTGGCATTAGTTCACATTTACACCTATATCGCAGAAGCCGAGAGAGAAGACTGTCTCTGAGATTCATGACACAGCTTGCAAGTTCAGCATATAAAGTTTTACTTCACAGATTCCATGTTACCTTTCATACCATCAATCATCATCCATTGTAATCTGCATTGCATAGGAGAGCATTTTATTATGAGCATTATCGTTGTAGTATAGCAAAGAGCATTGTTAATGAAGCATGGAAAAGGAATAAATTCAGCTAATGGGTCTATGTGTCAAATTTCAATTAGGGATATGTTGGAAAGTGAAAAAGAGAGATGAGCATACAAATTAAACCTTTGACCTTCAGAAGAAAGGAAAAAAAAAACCTGAGAACTTCCTAACTAAATGCCGCTATTGAGACCTGGCTTTCTAACAAAATGTTGCAATGTCCAGGGCAAGACCTGTAGCGTGCTTTTTTGTTTGTTTTTTAATCCTCACTACATTCGTACGTTAATAGTGACTTAAGAACAATATCCACTCCAACCTGTTTAGTGATAGAAATATTATTGAACACTTTTAGCGGTCCCTAATTTAATATGAAATTAAAGGCTATCCCTTTTTCTCCAGGTCCCCGACATAAACCTTAATTACTGCAACGCTTGGATCAATATGCCAGATGGTTATCGCACATTAAAATGCAAACAAGTACAAGAGATGGGGAATTGAAGTCGAAGGACAGTTGCTCAGGCT
Source organism: Carettochelys insculpta (assembly GCF_033958435.1). Classification (NCBI taxonomy): domain Eukaryota; kingdom Metazoa; phylum Chordata; order Testudines; family Carettochelyidae; genus Carettochelys; species Carettochelys insculpta. Next base: position 17,612,129 of record NC_134144.1, read on the forward strand.
ATAAACAGGGATGACTATAATCAGTGCCAATCCAAGTAATCTGGGGACTGGGTTTACTTGTGTGATGCTCCAACTATAGGTGTGTTTAGACATGAATTGTTGGGCATCTGTGTTCAGCTGATTCAACATCATACATTCTATTGTGTTTAATTTGACTCCAGTAAGTTGAGGCATTTATCTATGCTGAGAAGTAAGACTCTCTTCTAAAACTCACTGTGGTAAAAGGAAAGACTCCCACTGATTTCCGTGGGCATTGGGTCAAGCCACAAGTTCATGGTCAGTTTGAACTTTTACAGAAGTAGCTGATTTTCAAGTTATCACCTCCCAAAGCAAAATAGCTGATCAGTTTCATGGTCAATACTATACCATGCCACCACCATGCCACTGATAGAGGGGTGAGGGAATGCGGGCAATGGCCACTGGACATAGATGTGGACCTTCCTGCTGCTGGATGAAAGTTCTAACCCAGCTTAGGAGCAGCCTGTGCAGGGGATGAGAAAGTCCTGTCCCTCTCCAGCCCAGGCAAGACTAGCAGCTGGAACCCAGTGCAAGGTAGGAGCTCCCAGCAGGAGCCTCTCCAGCCCTGCCACTCTCTGATTCTGGGCCCAGTGCTTGGGGTTAAAGGTGCCTTGGGCTGGCTATGTGTGTGTTGGGGAGTGACCCTGTAAGGATGATCATGCCCCCACCCCCACAAACATGATGACTTTCCACCATGTCACCATCACTTCTGTGCTTCTAGTGGTAGTGGTGCTGCCTTCAGAGTGGGGCATGTGGCCAGCTGCAACTGCTCTCCACTCTCTGGCCACCCAGCTCTGAAGGCAGCAAAGATATAAGAGTGTCAATACTGCAGCACCCCTTCCGCCAGCTGGATTTTACAGTCCATAATGCATGTTCATGGCCATGAACTTGACAGGGCCTCATTCATAACCTTTGATAACCAAACTCTGCAAAGCAAGTTTTTTATGAGGTCCTGTGGTAACTTCTATTCCATACCCTGATGACTTATGTACTTGTAATTAAATATTACAGCAGCATTTTTAAAGTACGGTTCACAATTTGTTTCTGACAAGATTGTAGCCTTAGAACTTTACAGTGTTTTTTGCATGAATGAAGTGTACGTATGTGAAATTTCTGTACATGCTCTTGGTCCATACAAATTGTCAAGAGCAACTTGTTTAAAAATATTCCTATCTACATATCAATTCCAAGCAGCGTTGATCAGTTTTGATTGTACAAGTAGATCATATGGTTTCTCTTCTCATGGTTTCTGGATAACTTTAACTCTTAGGATGGCATTTGTGATGGTAATAGGCTCATTTACATGTTTATGGTAATACTGGAGAATATTCACAGAAGGTGGATTTTAAAGTGTGCTGTTTACTTGAACATTCACCCAGTAGTCTTAACTGAAGGCACAAGAACAAACTATCCCAATGCACAGAAAAAAAAGCAAATACGGTAGGCATGGTAATGAGCTTGGAAGGGGCATGGTAACAAGCCACATCAGCAGATGCTTATGAGGCGCTGCCATGAATATGCAGCACCTCTTTAGCATAATGCCAGAAGCAAGCAGTTTGAAAGTGCTGCTTTCGAATCGTGTGCCACCTGTGTAGATGGAGGCCTTTCGAAAGGAGCCCTGGACTAAAAAGCCCTTTCTTCCTATTTGGTTTTAGGAAGAAGGAGCTTTCAAAGTCCAGGGGTCCTTTTGAAAGGCCCTTGTTAATATGGACAGTGCGCTATTCAAAAGTGGCACTTTCAAACTGTGCACGGCTGGCATTATGCTAATGAGGCACTGCATATTCATGGAAGCACCTCGTTAGCGTCTGCTGATGTGGCTTGTTACCATGCCCCTTCTGAAAGGAGGGGCCCAGTGTAGTCATGGCCACTATGAAGTTTACCAATTTTGAAGTAAGACATTTGCTCTTTTGAAATTATTTTGAAATAGTGGTTGCATTGTGTAGACACTTGCATAGCTATTCCAAAACAACCTTGCTGTGTAGACATATCCATAATGACCCCTTAAGATCAGGCTGTAACATGGTGATCCCAGGATTAGAGGCAGAAAAGACTCCTTTGCACTTTTTCACCTGTATCCCTCTATTCTATAGAATTCTTGATCTACTCGTTAATCAGCACCTTTACTCAATGTCAAGAGATTTCTTTCCATACAGGTTTGTGCATCACATAATGCAATTCTTGTCTTTCAGATGCCATTTTACTCTCCAGTAATGAACACTTTTGATCACAAAAAGATTAAAGGTGTGGTTCTGCAAAAATGTACTACCAGGATAAGTGCTTATTAATCTAGCAGGTCTTATTGAAATCAATGGGCCAGATTATGGCCCTTATCTCCATCCTCTTTGTATCAGTTTAGTGGGAATGGAAATCTGCTCTATTAGGTCATTTAAGGCTTGTCCCAATATAGAAAAAAACCCCATGGGCTGTCAAGACTGACAGGTTTCGTCCACAAAATGGCCATTTCGTCAGCAAAACTGGGGGAGTGGCCAGATTGCAAAGCATGTTCTGTCAACAGTAAATCCACAGGATGGAGTGCTTTGTCGACAGCTGTGTCCCACTTGCCATGAGGAAGAAAGCCCCTCTTGAGAGAGATCCCCCAACAAACAGCAGGTGTGCACATTCCAGGGGGCCTTTGGTCAATAGAAGAGGCCTCCAGGATGCCACACAGGTGCCCTGGTGGACATCCCATCCGCAGCAATCAGTGCTTTATGGTTTCTGCCCCTGGGATTTCTTAAAGCCACAGGGAGCCTGGGGAACCCTGTGACAGGAAGCTGAGAGTGTGGGAGCTGCTACACGGCATGCAGCTCTCTCCTATGCCCTCACAGCCATACCCAATCAGAGATGACTCCACGCTAGGCATCCTGTGACACACCTGGGTCATCAAGGGAACAGCCCCAGGGGCCCAGAATCCTCCCTGGGGCTCCAATAGGTGTGCCCCATCCTGGTTTGGGGCAGAGATCCAGGCCCTGCTGGATCTGTGGGCTGAAGAGGAGATGCTACAGGACCCCAGAGCCAGGCGCTGCAATGCAGACATTTACAGCTGGATGGCTGAGACCTTGGCTGAGTGGCACCACCCCCACTGCATTCTTGAACAAGTCCAGGCCAAGGTCAAGTAGTTGTGGCTGGATTATGTCCAGTCCTGGATCCTGCAGGCTGTTTGAGGGTAGACCTGTACACCTGCCCCTATTACACTGAGCTGCACCGCATATGGGGAGTCACATTACCCCCTGGCCTGAGCCTAGATTCAGGGCTTGATGTCCCCATCATCGAGCATGAGCCAGAGGGGAAGGACGAGCCACAGGCAGGGCATCTGCTGGATGGGGCACTATCATCTTCCTAATGGGTAACACAGACAATTAAAACAAAAAAAGAACTATTATGAATATTATGCCTATCCCTTATCGTGTAAATTGAATTTTTCTCTATACGTATTTTCACTGTTTTGTGCATTCTGGATTTCTACAAGGCATTGTTAGGTGGGTGCCATGAAATATAGATTAATGGTTGCATTTTCATGCTTTGATGTGCCATTTAATGAAGTGTATGCTCTTTCACATTTGACTAAAAAAAGACATCTGCTAGAATTTTTAACATACACATCAAAAGGGTTTTTTGCATTAATAGGTATAATAATCTGAGCAACAGAATATCTGCTTCTTACAACGACTGCCATACGTTAAATTACTGATTTAATCACTGCAATTTAATATGCTATGAACAACCTTAGAGTTAACATAACTGCTTATAGAATCACAGAACTGGAAGGAACTTTGAGAGGTCATCAAGTCCAATTTCCTGCACTCATGGTAGGACCAAGTGCCATCTAGCCCAGCCCTGACAGGTGTTTGTCTAACCTGCTTTTACAAGGATGGAGATTCCATAGTATCCTTAGGCAATTTTTCTCATGAAGTCCCAGAGCTCCAGCTCCAGCCTCAGCCTGAACATGTGATTTTTCTGTCCTGGATCCTCAGTCCCACAATTCAGAGCTAGGTAACCCAGTACAGTTGTGGGGTGAGTTTTGGCCCCTCTATGGACCTAGTATGCTGTCATATGGAGGCAAGACCTAGCATATCGAGAAGTCTTCATACCACAACATAAAGATGCCTGAGATACATCCTTCATATCAAATGGTAAGACTTTGTCACAAATGAGGAGCTTTGGAGCAGAGCAGGACAAGAACCACTTGATGTTCAAATCAAAAGAAGGAAGTGGGGATGGCTGGGCCACACTCTCAGAAAACCGTCATCCAGCACAGTCTGTGAAGCTCTCACGTGGAACCAACAAGGAAAACGCAGCAAAGGAAGCCCTGGGACAACAAGGAGAAGGTCTACTGAGACTGAAGGACAACAACTGGGGTACTCCTGCAGTCAGCTAGAAGTTTTGTCCCAAGACAGAGTGAAGTCGAGGAGACTTGTAGATGACCTGTGCTGCAAGTGGAGTACAAGGGTTAAGTAGTAGTATTTACAAATTTACTAGGTGCCCAATGGTTCCCAAAGGTCCAGAATATGCAGGGATGGACTGGTTCTGCTATATCACCACAGAAGCCACAGTGTACACTGCTCCTCTTTTGCAGCCTGACCCTGTCAGCCCTCCCGTCCTCTTTAAGCTCTCTCACCTGAGCAGAAGCTGAAATTATGCCCTGTCCCTCAGGATAAGAGAGATATCATGTATGCCACATGCAGGCAAAGCAATATCTGACCCAGAGCGAACAGATTTGCTATTTGAGGATGAGCTAACACATGCAGCAGTTCTTAAACAATATTTGGTTATTCAGCCATAATTTGGCAGTTTTATTTTTTATTTTTGGAGAACATGAATGGCTCTTCATGTTCAGTAATCATGTCTGAAGCTGCACAGAGAGCATCATTGTTGGGAACATGGATAGGAATTAAAATACTTGCTACTTGCTAGTACTCGGCAGGCTTGCCCTTTAGATTCCTCACATGATGAATGAATAGGTACAAAATAAAACAATACAGTGACAGCATTCCTGGTTGTGCCACAATCATCTTAACTAATAGTGTCAGTCCTTCAGTGCTACCATCATGTACTGCCTATGGTGTAGATAATGACCACTATGTTCTCGGTCTTCTTAAATCAGGTACTGAAATCTCCATTTTAATCAGTGTCCTTGTGTGCAGAATAGCCTATCTTCAGTGATTCTCACTTTCTTGATTTGTGGCTATAAAATTGTTCAGAATTTGAATGCAGCTAGTAGGAAAGCACTGATCAGAGAGCTTTTTCAAGTGGAATTTTGAGAGACAGTACAGCCTTTTGGAATATGTGTGCTCCTGCATAATCTTTAAGTAATATTTATATGGCAGCTTTATTGCATGAGTTTTGACTTGTTGAACATTGTTCTTCTGGACAGACTGATGTCCTATCTGGCATTGGTGCTAAAAGTGTCTCATTTCACTCTAACTAGCCTTCATGTGGCCAGACTTACACAGCACTTTGATTATTGTCACGTAATGGGCACAGGCACTGCTAGGAACCGATGTTGCTGGAGAAAAACCTTTGTTCAAAAATCTTAGCTTCTACCTTTTTCCAAACAACATTCTTGACTGCTGATCAACTCCACACACAGTGTTTCTGTGGACATTCCACTTCCTGTACAATTCAATAGATTTCATTCACATCTGTGCAACGTTTGTAATCTGGACACAGTCTCTGACTTATTACCTATTTGATGAGCTTGTAGGCACAGATCTAATACTCTGTCATTTCAGCAGGTCACAGCTGTGTTTTAGCAAATGAACCAAGCATACAGCAGCATTGCATGAATGATGTGAACATATACAATGAAAACTTCAGTCTCTTTCAATGATTCATACAATAGCCAAAGATTATCCATCTGAACACAATATGGACAAATTGCAGGACGTCTCCCCAAAAATATTCAGTAACAAGCATGGATTTCAGTCTTCCTTCATTTCTTCACATTCACATGTTGTATGTACCTGTTCTGGTCCAGACAATACAGTTACAGTCTGGAAAAATCTTGTGGAATAATTTTCCTTTAAAAATAATAAATTGAAAATGAAAACCTATCTTGTTTTAGAAAAATACAAATGGTCCAACATTAGGGGTCTTGGACTGAATGGCAAACACTGATTCTGATACAGTGTATGGGTGTGCTGAAGTACTCTCCACTTTGCTCAGCAATAGAAGCAGCTGGTGTCCTTTGCTAGTGCAAGAGTATCAGTGGAGCCGACAGTCACCTTGGGCTCCAGGGCAAGGTGGGAGAGGTGTATGGCTCCACGACCCCAGAAGGGGTGGGCCAAAGAGGTAAGGGGTGGGACCAAGAGCAGACGACCCTTAGCGCTGCTTGGATTGTGGCCCTGGGGGCCCCCCATTTCTTCAGAGCCATGCAAAGTGGCGCAGCAGCCCTATCACAGCATTTCAAAGGGGCCCAGAGCTCTCATGCTACTGCCAGAACTGCCCTCCACACCTCAGAAGAGAATTGCACAGAAAAGAGAGACCTGGAAGACCATACAGTCCAGATGAAGAATGTGCAGCTAATGGGATTTCTTACTTTTCAAGCTCTGGGGTTGAGTGCTGGAACAAAGCCATTTGGTAAGCTCCAGGATGCTGACTGTGGTGCCATCCTGGAAAGACTCAGTCTGTGTTTGGCTGTGATTCTGTGTGAATCCCTGGGGAGGAGCAGAAGCTTGTTGTAGCTGCTGCTTGGTGGAAGGAGATGTAATTCCTGCAGAAGGGTTGTTGCTAGCGTGCTGTTTGCTCCTCCTGACATGACACAGGTCCATTTTGTAAATAAATAGATTGCAGAAAGAAAATACCTGACTCTGTGTCACCCATTTCCCATCCAAACAGAAACTCTCCTGCAAGGTCTCAGGTTGGGTAATCACGCAACAAAAGGGTAACAGCAGGAACACAAGAGAGAGGGGAGAGAGAATCCAAACAGTACAGCAGGAAACTCTGAACAGGACTGCTTTTCGCTCGCTGAAACCCATTTCTTCACTAAGTCAGTCTGTATGACCTGTATATTTATAAAAAAGGACAGATGAGGAGAATTTATTATTTTGGTATTGTTGCCCCTTTCTGCCTGAAAGACTAGCCAAAGTTTGGGGCCCTGTGAGTGCCCAGTTGGGAACAGAAAATTGGTACTAGTTGTTTCTTTGATGTAGTTGGTACAGAGGACTTCTGTTGCCAACACTAGGGAACATCCACACTACAAATGTGTTCTGGCTAGAATCTGTCACCAGAACTCAGAGGTTTTCCCGGAAGATTTCTGTCTTGAAAATATGAGGCATAATGCCTCTGTTGACAGATTCTGTTGACAAATAATAATGTACATGGTCTTCTGTCGACAGAGGGGTCCTCCATGGCATCAGCCACCTGGGGCTGGAGATGCTCTGTCCACCACAAGTAAAGCTCTACGCTCTTCTCCTCCAGCCAGCCTTGAAGGTACAGCAGCCATGGAAACCCAATACCAGGAAATAGGAAGTGTGTGAGCAGCCCAGGCAGCATATGTGCTTGCAGCCTGCCTACAGTCACTCCTTGCAGCCACTCCACAGCCATGGCAGCAGCTTGGCCCACCAAGGAGCAGGGAGAGGAGCTCTAGGACACATCCCTGGCCAGGAGGAGGTGTGCCCCATTCTGGGTGGACCCCAAGGTCTGCGCCCTGCTCAGCCTCTGGGCAGAGGAGACAGTCCTGCTGGACCCTTCACCCAAAAGGAGGAACGCCCTGGGCTACAGCAGAGTCGCCACAGCCCTGGGCAGACCGGGGACACCCTGTCCTAACCATGGAAGCTTATCTTTCAATGGCCAGTAAGTTTTGTGTGGCTGATGGAGTTTTGAGATAGTTTGTCCTATTTATGGTGTTATACCTGAATGGATTGCTTTAATATACTATTGAGCTGAACCCTCACTCTGGAAAACCATTACGTGGTAATGAATGATCATCCTTTCTTATCCTATATATTAGAATAAAATTTTCTCAGTCAACCGCGCTATCAGTGTATAACTTCAGTGAAAGGTCACCTGGGAGAGTTATTTAGATGCAATGGCAGTAATCTGTGGGGCACAAATAGCCAGTAGACCTTTTCTTTCATCAGCAGGCCAGGTATATGCTGTGAGATTTCTAAACCTTTACTACACACTAGACTTTAAAAGCATATATCTCTATCTTCTGATTTCATACTGACTGCTAGTTTAATATAAAAATGGTATTTAAAGGATCACACTTTTATATCACTTAGTTTATGATTGATTTTTTTTCTTTTGAATACACTCTCTTTATACTTCTATTGGACTCTGAGAGAGCAAGCTCGAGAAGGAAGTTCTTTTCACTGCCTTTTTTTTTTTTTTTTACCATCTCTGTTGACAAAAGTACACGAACATTATTCATAACACAGTGGGAGGTATTCATAACACAGTGGGAGGATTGGAAGACCACATATAGAAATACAGCAGTCTCCCATAAAAATCAACAGTAATATGTTTATATCCTCTACTACATATAGAGAAGGCTTTTAAGAGTAAACTTTACATTTATATCAGGCCTAATGAAAAGCCCATTAAAGGTCTCAATAGTAGGCTTTCGAATAGGTCGACAGTAAAAGTCAAAATTAGTTAGTATTCAATACCTAAGTAACTCTATTCTACAAAAAAATCAAATGACGATTCAGACCTCTCTAGTATTAAATGTCCAATCAGTTGGACTGTGTAAGAATTAGTTCATTTTTGGAACCTTTATGGGGCAGCAAAACTTCCATAAATAACACTACATACTTGACAAATACACTAAAACTAATTTACCAAGAGGTAGAAATGAATTGTGTATTGACGGAACAATCCTACTCTATCAATCAATTCCATTATTCTATGCAGATCAAAAAACTATTCCTTATCATCACTTAAAAACAGTGATGCTTGTCTGGTTTCCATTTTGAATTCTTGTTTAATTTTTATTGTTCTTCTTTTGTATTCTTTGAGATGGTGATCAGGCCAAGTAATGTAAGTGCTGAGAATTAATCTTCCTTTGCTTTTTTTTTTTTTTTTTTTTTTTAATAGCAGTGAGGCTTGTATGCCTAGCATGAGTGCCATTTTGTAGTTGGTACATGGGTTATGAATTTGAAAGGTGAGGCAAAAAGAAGCTTCCTTGAGTGAGCCAGATATGGGACTATAAAATGGTTAGCAAGCTTACAATTCACCAGTTTTATTCTGTGTGTAGTTAAGTGACTACATTTAATTCAGTAAATAAGCTGGAAAAAAATATGCTGAATTAATTTAGATGTCACCTATAAATATCACTAACTTTATACCTTTTAAAAATGGGTGTAAACTGCCACTGAGGTCTATGATGCATAAAACAGGCCTTCCAGAAATAATTGTAGTAAATTGTACGTTTGCTCATAATGAAGCTATATATAAAACTACACAATAAGGCAAGTTGTGCCCAGGGAAAACTGATTTCTAGCACACCAGATCTGCTATCATTATTACCTCATTATTCTTGATCCCTTTCTGGCCTACACAATTCCTTCTTTCAGTTTCATGAAAAAGTATTTTATTTTCTTCATAAAACCCTTTCTGTAAGGGGCAGGTCAAGAGGTTTATTTTGAACACCATAGCAGGGGCCATGTAACTCCTGGATCCCAGTCCTCTGTTCAGGATATGATCCCACAGCATGGAGCCTCGTTTCCCCTGCTAGCAGTCTAGGCTTTGATTCCATGTCTCAAAGTGCAACAGGTAAGACCCCTGCCTGTCTCAAACAGGCTCAGTCCTGTGTCCCCTCAGCCTTTGACTGAGCCCTCAGGGTATCTACAGGAGCTGCTCTCTACCTCCATTGTCTCTGAGGTGACTCTCTGGACCATTATCTAACACCCTCCTTGCTTGTTTGAATCACTGACCTCCTTACCCACCTCCTCCTAGATTCTATCCTTCAGCCCTCCTGTGGGAGGGTTTTTAAAGGCAGTCTTAAGTGGGACCAGTTGGCCCTAATTGACTTAGGGCCGCCTCCTCCTCATCTGCTCCCACTCAGCCTGATTGCCAGGGCTGTGCTGAGCTGCCTTTCTTCTTGTGAATTGCTCCCCTGGTCTCAGCTGGTCCCCAACACTCACTACTGTATATCACTTGATTTGCTGACACGGTCCTTTCTGACATGTGCAATAGTAGGAAAATCAGATGATAAAGACTGACAGCATGTTTCCCCTTTTACACTGTTGAATGTAGAGCTGCAAGTACTGATGATGAAGAAACTATTGCCATTGACACTGGAGGTGTTGTACACCTGACTCCAGGAGAGGGGCAGGTTGAGACAGTGAGTATAAACACTGACTAATCCCCCACTAGCGGTTTCCCTTCACCAGAGCTCACAGCTTCCATTCTGTTCTCTATGCCTGGGTGAAACAAGTGGAAGCAGTCAGAGAAAGACATGGCTTGCAATGTTCTAGAATGGTGGTAGTCATGCCAGATATACAACTGCAAGTATTCCCATCATAAACATGATACCATCCCTGCCCCATCAATCAATACAAGTAAGTTATCCTCAAAATTATAGGTAACATGTAGGCCCCGGCAGAGCATTCAGAGCCTTTTGGGGATTTAGTATTGGAGGAATTCCACAAATCTCTCAACATTTTAGGGATGGAGTGTTGGGATTTCCCCAAGACTGGTTCCACTCAGTTCCCCCAAGAACTCAAATTGAGTTTAATCTTATTATTGGTACAGCAGAGCCTGAGTTGACAGAACTAAAGGGTGGAGGGTGGACATAGGGTATATGATCCGTCAGAAGTCTCTATTGTACCATTTACCTCCTTAATCTTGCACAAATGAGGCAAGTTACTCATGCCCAGGTGCAGATAAGGGATATGCACACAAAGCTCACAGAGGAGGAATAGCTCAGTGGTTTGAGCCTTAGCCTGCTAAACTCAGGGTTGTGAGCTCAATCCTTGATAGAGCCACCCAGGAATCTGGTGTAAGTAGATTAAAAGGGAAAGGGCTGGTGCTTGGCCCTCTTAAGAGGGTAAGGGACTGGATTCAATAACCTCCCAAGGGCTCTTCCAGCCTTATGAGATGTGCATCTCCATATGTTAAAGCCACCTTTGAGGTAACTGGTGTACATTCTAGGTCAGCAATGTCATTCTCCTCATATTGATATCAAAACCCTGCAGGAAGAGAGAAGGGAATGAATCCCAGAGGAATAGCTCAGTAGTCTGAGCATTAGCCAGCTAAAAGCAGGGTGGTGAGATCAGTCTTTGAAGGCGCCATTTAGGGATCTAGGACAAATAGAATTAAAAAAAATCTGTCAGGGATGGTGATTGCTTCTGCTGTCAGGGTAGGGGATTAGACCCAATGACTTCTAAAAGTCCCTTCTACTCCCATGAGATAGGCTAGGTATATCAATCTCCTTGCTCTCCCCAGCTGATGACTTTCTAGCAGAACTAGGAAGGAATGCTTTATCCTTCCAAACGCTAAAGCTTCTGTTCTACTGACTATAGGGAGTGCAGAAGAGTGGGTCTCTGCTCCTGCAAACAAAAGGAGTGAAGTCGGAGTGAGGGGACTCCCTCTTCTCACCAGTTCCTTACTCTCCCAGTTCACAATAGGACCTTTTTACAACTTTAGAAATCCTGAGGCAAAACTATTGCTGTGATAAAATTAAAAATTGAGAGCTCTTAACAGTAATTTCAGAGACTATATTTTTATAAAAACATTAGAGTCACTAAAAACAAACAAAAACCCCTGTATTTCCCCCTATTCCAACAGCCAACAACCAAAAAGGCAGGACTTTCATAGTTAAACTTATGAGAAATTAAAATATGAACACACTGTAAAAGTGGTAAAAATAGCTTAGGTCTAAGCTACGCACTTTCAGGAGATGTTGCGCGTGGTTTTCAAATGAGGTGCAGATTTACATATCTGGCACCTCATTTGCATATTCTTTCAAAAGAGCTTCTTTTAAAAGAAGGAAAGCAATGTAGACCTGGCTCTTTCGAAAGTAAACCCCATCTACAAAAGAACCCTTCTGCCCATTTTTTTTGAAGATGGGGGTGTTTCAAAGATGGGGGCTCACTTTCAAAAGAGCCATGTCCACACTGCTTTTCTTCTTCAAAAGAAGAAGATGCAAGTGAGGTGCCAGATACGTAAATCTGCATCTCATTTGAATTTTCAATTTTTTGCATGCCTCTTTTGAAAGTGCAATGCTAGTGTAGACACAGCCTGACTAAATAAATTCTCTTGAGATGATAGAAGAAACTTTTGGGGTTCTCAGCAGTGGCAGTAGTATCCCTATGGAATCCTAAGAAATAAGTGGAAGTCATTTATGGAGTCATGAGAAGCAACTGGGTGATGAAGTATTTCCTCCAGCGGGAAGGTAGCGACAAACCAAATATTTCAGTCTTGGCATGAGGTGACATTGTGGATCTTTGTTTTTATTTTTCCAGCTTGCCAAGGGTGGGAATAGTTACCTGCATCTGACAAAGTGGGTCTTTGCCCACGAAAGCTTATGCTCGTACATTTCTGTTAGTCTATAAGGTGCTACTGGACCCCTCATTGCTTTTGCAGATCCAGACTAGCATGGCTATCCCTCTGACACTTGACACCTTTTTAAAGGGTGGCTAATTTAGCCTACATCTCAGCTCAGCAGAGACTCTCACAGATGGTAGGAGGGCTGTATAGTCCCAGACTAGCAGCTTACTGCTGTCACATGGCAGAGCGATTTTTGGATACCTCGACATCCCAAAATAACTACTTAGTGTCTTTGAAACATGCCCGTTATTTTGAAATATTTTTGAAATAACAGGTGAGCTATTTTGGCTTCCCTGTACTCCTTGTTGCAGGAGGAGTAAGGTATGCTTTGAAATAGCATGTTATTTGAACATTTGGCATGGCTTACACAGCATCAAATGCTAAAATAGCCTATTTCAAAACAAATTGGAAATACAATACACACTTTGCATAGTGCAAATTACATATATTATTTCAGGTTTAGGGTACCATGTAGATGTAGTCTCCATCCAGTTGGCAGCCCTGGATAGGATTCCCAGTGGCCTAGAGTCAGGGAGAATAGCCAGAAAGGTAGATCACTAGACAAAAATTCAATTTTCAAACCAAGTGTCTTAAGAATCCTTGAGAGTTACTACTGTCAGAATGTTATCCTTAAAAATTAAAGGCATGGAGCTGGCTGAGATGATGGTCAGAAAAAATATTGGCCATGTGCTTGATATACTATGTGCAGAAGACCAGATGGTTAGGACATGCAGTCTGAGAACATGGTCACGGGGGTAAATGCTACCATGCAGGTGGTAATGAAAGGAGAAATGGTGCAGAAGTTGGGAGATTATCAGGATGAATGATCATTGAAGATCTGCCTGAATATGGGTAAAAGAGAGTGAGTTGTTCGTGGTATTTTTATAAGTCATTTTTAAGTACCTTGAAGAAGTCTTGAATGTTCAAATCCCTTATTGGTGACATGTCTGCCAACAGAAATCAATTTATTAATCAAAAATGAATAAGCATAATACAGAAAGTTTAATACATTATCTCTCCAGAGGACAATCTTTCATCTGTTAAAATATTATACCAAATTATGAATTCAGTTTTATTCATATTTATATGCTACATGCTTGTGTTGGATAGCTAGTTCCATGCATTCCAAAGATGTTACCACCTTTTCTTACTTAATTTTTTAAATAACATTTTGCAAACACCTTAGAGATATTGGTAACTGTACCAAGTACACTGCTACTTTTCTGTCGTTTCCTGCCTTCACTTTTGTCAGAGTCTCTGCTGTGATCCATTCTTTGTGATGCCTTGTCCTCTTTCCCAATGTTTTATCACAGGTTTGTTTCCAGGCTGTTTTGGTGTGTTCCCAAATTTGTTCCACGGTAGCATCTTTTGGGATGAGCAAAACAAAAACAGCCAAGGTAGAAGCTCAGAGACTGTATTCAGAAGTCAACAAAGAAGTTAAAAAGGCTGTAAAATGGGACAAGAAGATCTTTGTGGAAAACCTTGCTCAACAAGCCAAACAAGCTGCAGGACAGAGAAACTTGAAAGAGCTCTATAACATCACATGGAAGCTAGCTGGGTCATGGTGTACACTGGCTTAGCCAGTACAGGGTAAGGAGGGGCGTGTACTAACAAACCCAAGTGAGCAGTTCAGTAGATGGAAGGAACACTTTGAAGAGCTACTGAACTGCCCTGCCCACATAGAACCTCCTGAGTTACCACCTGCAAATATACCTCTTCAAATTAACAGCAGCAGACCTACAAAAGAGGAAATCAGAAAAGCCATTGCCCATCTGAAAAGTAGAAAAGCACCTGGTCCAGACAACATCCCCCCAGAAGCAATCAAGGCAGGTAGTGAGATAGCAGGCAACGTGATGTATAATCTATCTGGGAAAATTTGGGACACTGAAGAGATCCCACAAGACTGGAAACATGACTACATTATCAACCTTCCAAAGGAAGGCAACCTGAAGGAATGTGATAACTGAAAAGGCATCACGTTACTGCCTATTCCAGGAAAAGTACTCAATAAGATTCTCTTGGAGAGGATGAAGACAGAAAGTGATAGACAGCTCAGGGAAGAACAGGCCAGCTTCTGAAGCATGAGATCTTGTACTCACCAAAAAGCAACTCTCAGATTGATCATAGAACTGTCGTGCGAGTGGAACTCTCCCCTGAAAAAGCCTTTGACAACATTGATAGAGACAGTTTGTGGAAAATGCTGCAACACTGTGGCATCCCATCTGGAATTATCAACTTGATTCATTCAACGTATGAACCCTCAATATGTCAAGTTATTCAAATGGCAGCTTCCCAGAATCCTTCAGCATACTGTCCGGAGTGCAACAAGGGTGCCTATTGTTACCTTTCCTGTTCTTGATCACAATGCACTGGATTATGAACAGGACAATAGATGGCCATCAACGAGGCATTCAGTGGACACTTTTCAAACAGTGAGAGGACATTGATTTTGCTGATGATGCCTCCCTCCTTTCACACCAATATGAAATCAGGAAAGAAGAGGTCACAACACTAGACAAACCTGCCTCAATGACTGGACTGAGCATTAACAAGGGAAAGACTAAGACAGTTCAACACCACCACCATCACAGGAGGGGGGATGACCTGGAAGATGGGGAGCAGTTTACCTGCTTGGGGAATATTATGTGCATGGATGGACCAGAGGAATAGCATAAATGACTGTATAATTACCAATAGTGAAATGGTTGCACCCCAATGCAAACCACTAATGGCTACCATTGCAACTGGGAAAAGAATGTGTCATGAGCTTTGCTCCAATGAGGTGTGCATCAAAATATGTAGTCTGCTCAGCATGACAGCAGACACTGTTTGGAAACCAGTTGTGAGATTTGAGCCAAGAGATGCACAAACTGGGGCTGCAGAAGGGGAGCAGAGTGGGTTTTTCCATGAAGATGAGATGCTCTGTGGATGTGCCAAGCTAGATAGACTACAGTCTCTTTAAGAATGGTGGTGGAATGAGTAAGTGCAGCCATACAATAAGAAAAAAGCCGAAAAGGTAATTGAAAATAGCCCAGTGGGGGAAAAAGAACAAAAACCAAACATTTGCTGCCTATAAGCCTCCAAATGAGTAGTACAGCAAGGTGAGAGACCTAGCTTTAGCAGAGCTCTGTCATTAACTGAACAATGATCCTCAACTTGACAAAAATGTATACACAATCATGCAGATAACAAACACACTAGCAAAAGGAAGAAGACAGAGTGAACACACCATTCCAAAGGATTCAGGGAGCAGACTGCTAGTGATAGGAGACCAGGTACATAACCATGGCAAGAATATTATGAAGATTTGATTAATAAGAACTCTTTATATGCTACCATCATCTGAACCAATAAATACAGATGCCAGTGAGCTGTGAGAGGCAGGCAGGAAGGCTGCATTGCTGAAGATGGCATTTGTTGAAACAGCAGGTCCAGTCAAAGTCCTGGTGGAAATCATCAACATCTCGATGGAGCTCAGTGTATGGTGGTTCATGCTAATCGTCTACACAGTTTGGAAGGAGGAGAAAATCTCAACAGAATGGAGAAACCATATATTGGTACCAATATACCAGTAAAAATGTGACAGATGTGATTGTACACAGCATTGAGGAATTAGGCTGCTGCGCCACTCTATGAAATGGTTACAAAGAATCATAGATTGGAGTCCATTTTAGCTCCTTGGTTTTAGAAAAGGAAAGCGAAACTGCAGGGTATGGTCACCATGAAGGAAGAGAAGCTGCAGGGAAACCTCAAGCAAGCACCAAAGCACCAATGTGCCTCTGTTGTGATTTGATGCTCTCTCCAAGGATATAATCCAAATAATGGTTTTAGAAATGGAGACACGGATAGGCAGAGAACTGACAACAGAGCTGCTGAGGATGGGGTAGGTCTGGCACTGGGTAAATGGAATGGATACCCAGACTACTGAAGGGACAACATACAACCAGCTCCGTTGTTTGGATCAGAGATAAAGACAACCGAGTAGAGGCACTTGAGAAGACTTGAAGCCATTAAAAGGAAATATTTGAAGGTGGTGAGAGGGTGACATTGCTGAAGCCCTTGCAGAATGGTGTTAGCAGGAATGAAACTAAGGTCTGTGAAATCAGAGAAAAGCAGTAAGAGAGGAGGCCGAGAAGGTATGGAAATGTGCAAAGGTTGGATGAAGGACATATTGTGAGGGAGATATTTGAAACTAGCAAGGGAGTTGACAATTTCCAGGGGTTCCTGGACAAGGTGTGTGTGTGTTGTGGGGTGGCTGCACACTCCCAGAAGGGGTAGGACTGGGGGCAACCAGCCTTCAACATTGCCCAGAGCATATGACCCACCCCAAGCCCTCAGAGCTACACAGAGCACGTGGAATTCTGGGTGGTGCTTTAAAGAGCCCATGTTTCCAACTGCCCCCTCAGTAGCAGTGGCAAGAATGCTAGGCCCATTTGAATTGTCAGGCCCTGAGTTGACTGCCCCCTTCCCTCTCCATTGTGAACAGGCCTGGAAAGTAGGTTTCACTGGTGCAGAGTCTGTACTTTGAGTGGATAGACTATGTATGGCAGGATGGGGTGGACATGGAACATGCACTGGACCAGCATGCATGGGAAAGACTGATATGGTACCTGATCTGAGCTATCTGAGAGAAAAGAAAGAAAATAAGATGAGTCACAACCAAGCTTGGGGTGACTGGAGGACAGAAGAATGAGTGGATGAAAATATATCTCTTGGGACAATATACCAATAGGGTAACTCAGAGAGGCTCTGGCCACACTAGCCCCATCCTTTCAGAAGAGGCATGGTAATGAGGGGTTTTGGAAGTTGCTAATGAGGTGATCCATGAATATGCAGCACCTAATTAGCATAATGGTGGCCATGCATGATTAGAAAGTACCGCTTTTGATACGCATGCTGCCCATGTAGCCAGGGGCCTTTTGGAAGGACCCCTTGACTTCGAAAGCTCCTTCTTCCCAAAACCAAATGGGAAGAGGGGCCTTTCGAAATCAGAGAGGCCTTTCAAAAGGCCCCCAGTTACATGGGCAGTGTGCGTTCCAAAAGCGGCACTTTCAAACCGTGCCCGGCTGCCAATATGCTAATGATGCATTGCACAGTCATGGCAGCTCCTCATTAGCAGCTTCCAAAATGCCTTAGTACCATGCCCCTTCTGAAAGGAGGGACCTAATGTGGCCACAGCCAGAGTGTGAATGGGAGCGTGAGATCAAGAGACCCCTTGAGGGACTTTCATACTTGAGGGAAACCCATAAGACAGTGTTCTTATTTGCTTTAAGATGAGTTCTAATTCTACTCAGCCCTAGAATGCCCCTGGCTGTAAGGCTACTTTTCATCAAGATGTTGTAATAGTGAAAATTTAACACCTCATCTTCTTTTCTAAAGCAATTCCTTATCTAAAAGTCAAAATCTAGCAACCTTTTTAATAGAGTTACGTTGGTGTAAAAGCAGAGTAAAACAAGAGAACATCAAGACCTCATATTCTGACTGGTTTCTTCTGGGCCAGACTCAAAAGCCCCTATGGATGTATTTGGCTGAGTTAGTTGAGAAGGAGAGTGAATTTTGAGCTCTTATATTCAAAAGAGCAGTTTATTAATTTGCTTTAGCTAGAGGCTGGCACACCTGCATCAACTCCAGAACTCGTGCTTCCATTCACCTCCCCTAATTAATGACCAGGGCCAGCTGGCTGAGAGGTGGCTTGGGGATGGTAACACAGGAAGCACAGACACAACTTGCCTTGAAAGAGTGGGAGAACTTTAACCCAGAACAAACTATGTTCTGGCCCAGGGCATCCTTGCAAGATTTTGAATAGATCTGGAAGTGGGAGTACTCCATATAAATTGTGCAGTTTTAGTCATCCTCAATATAAAAAAAAATATGAATGGCGTGCACATCTGACTTATAAACAGAATAAGAAATAACATCTGGATCTGTGTCCACTTATTTCTTGCTCAGATAACCTGCTTCAGGGCTAGTCTTTCTTAACAATCTAAAAACCAAAACATACCATCATTTTGCCGCTGTTTTATTCACTATTGGTTAAACCACAGCACTCCAGGGACATTTTTGTTTTCTCTTTCATTATTGCAGTTTTTAGAATTCTAGTTAGCCCCATTCAAAAGAAGCCAAACAAAGAAACAAAGGGGGAAAATCTTAACAAAACAAAAACAAACAAACAAACAAAAGGCAAACCCAAAAGCAATAAAATGGCAACAAAAACTGGTAACATTACTCTTGTATGTCATCTTAAATAATGGATATTTCATACACAGCTCATATTTTTATCATTTTATTCTGATTTTTCCCCTGGAGCTAGACATAGTGGAAAGCAATTAGAAACATAGGAACAGCCATACCAGATCAGATCAGCGGTCCATCTAGTAAAAGTGAAGAAGAAAGGTCCAGTAGTGTAGTTCACAGGGTAGGATGTGACTGGGATTCAGGAGGCCCTGGTTCCATTTCCTGCCTGCCTTTGTGACCTTGTACCACTCACATAGATCCAGATCCTCAAAGATACCTAGGCACCTATTTCTTTGGGCCTGTACCAGAGTCAACCGATATGGTGCTACTGACCTCTTCTTAACTCTGGTGTCTCAGGCACCTGGAGATGAGGTGGCAGCTAAGCTTCTGTCAACTGACATTTGCAAAGTCACCTAAACTCTGATGCAGTAGTTAACAAGCCACTCAGAACCCCAGTGCAAGCTAAATCAGGAATCTCCCATTAGGAGAGGAATGCTTGTCTTGCCAGTAGGACCTAGTCCTTTGGGCATGCTCTGATAATATCCAATAGAAGATTCTTGTCAGATACTGCAGGAGGAGGCTTATATGCATGCCACCCGTGGGAAGAGTGTGCAGCACAGCAGCCATATGAAAGCTGCAGGGGGAGGGACAAGGAAACATGGAGGGAGTATCAGACATTAAATGTCAGCAGAAGACAGAATTAGAGAGGGAGATGGTTTCAGGGGATAGGACATGAGTTACATAAGCAGCTGACCTGGTTCAGGCACATGGCTACAGAAAAGAGCTTTGTGGCTCAGGATGCTGAGTGGAGGGAGGTACTCCACTAGCCCAGTGCATCAAGTCAGCCACTTAGGACTCTGAGCCTTATCCTTTCCTTAGCTTTTCACTCACAGCTTCCCTAGGTTCCTCCTTGCTCAGTTTGCTGGTTTCTTAGGATCCATTTCTTAGGATTTCTAACTGCACCCATGTATTCTCTGGGAAGCCAGGGAGCCTAGCTTGGAGCTGAGTATTCCACAGTGCCACGGTGCCTAAGTACATTTGTGAGCCAGGGCCCAGTCTCTCTGTTCTTCATCCGTTACACAGGGATAACAACATTGGCCTGTATTGTAGAAGTGTTGTGTGGATAAATGAATATTCTGTAATCAGGAGGACTATGTAAGCACTGAAGATATAGAGAACAGTGACTAGTTTCAGTTTCTTAAGAGGAAAATGCAAGAAATCCTTCCTAACTCCCAACAATTGGTAAAAATGAATAGAGCCATCATTCCATCTTCGATTAATTTATACATATTCTCACAATTATCACATGCAAATACTTGTGAAACACAAAAGTTGGAATCACTTTCTTCCCCTTGACAACGCTGTGAGTTTTGAAAGCTGCATGTTAAAAGAAATAATGGCATCTTTCCCAGGTGAGGTTTTCATGTAATTGAAATCATCAATAGAGAGCAATTGTTTCAACAGCCAGGTGCTTAGCATCATTATCTCGTGTTAGTAGAAGTAAAGAACTGATGCACTTAAATTAATCTCTGATGACACGATTCTCATCTCACATATTCTACTGTAGGTCAGAAATAATTCCAGTTTTCTACCAACATAAACTCGTGCAACTGTGATCTGAGTTGGATCCAGAGAAGACACAGCATATTTATGAAAAACCTAAACACAATCCTATGCACCTAGCATAAAATTATCTGTCTCTTTCCATGTTTCTTCAGGTCTTCCAATGCACTATATGTATTTAGGTTATTCATATCTGAGTCGAAATCCAAGTGTGTCTCATTTGTATGAACCTTAATAAGTTAGAATTTCAGCCTTTTGCTGGTAGGAATGACATTAGGGAAATAGTCAAATTAAAAAAAAGATGTCAGAAATACTAAACAATGCAATGGCATAGCATGCATGTCTAGAAGCCCACGTGTGAAGGAAATAATTTACAACATTATACTGAAATACAGTAGTTCCTTATACATATTAAACGTTGTATGATAGAAAGCAGAAGAATGTGGTTGGCAGAAATCCAAAGTGCTGAAGGCCAGAAGGGAATACTTTTATTTTTCATTTCTATTTAAAGTAAATTGATCTTTCCATTCTTATTATGTAATTTACAATTTTAGGGATGCAATAAGCTTCCTAACCTTATATTTAAATAACTGGTCTGAATTGCAGGCTGACTGATTTCTTCTATATTTTTCTTGGTTTGCTTTTAATGTATTAATTAAGCGTTTTTTTCTTCTTAACTGCAGAATATGGAAGCATTTGGCTGCTTAGCCCCATAGGATCTAACAATTGCTGAAATAAATGAAGTCCCATACTACTAACCATCCAATTAATTGTGTTTTAGTACTAATCAGATGCTTCACAGATTTGTAACCAGAATCCATTTCCAGAAACAAGGATTCTTAAGGATTTCTATGCCTGTAACCAACCCCTAAGAAATTAATCTCAGAGGAGACTGATCAAGGGAATAAAAGTATATTCTAAAATTCCTGCAAGTTAAAAAGTTGATTTATAGGAAGTGTCTTACCTGTCTTAAAATATCTTTTTATTAACTAAAAGCCTCCCCCTATTAATTCCTGTGACACAAAAAAGGCCACTCATGAGATCCCCATGCAATATGGCAATATTTTTTGTTTTTTGCCCCCTAATATTTTTAATTTTTCTGGCAAATTATAGTATTGACTAAAATTGGCTTAAATTTTGAATGCAAATCTTTTTACACCAAAATCCGTTTGCAAATGCAAATGGATTTCATTGAAGTGTTTAAGAGGAATTTAAAAAAGTAGAAACATTGAAATGATTCATTTGGCATATCCAACATAAAATGTTTTGACTTCTCATTTTGGAAAGATGTTAAACTACCTGCATTGATGGGAGGAGTACGCCCATTGGTGTATGTAATCCACCTCCCCACTCCAGGGTTGCTTAGGTTTATAGAATCATAAAATTATGGAATTCTAAGGCTGGAAGGGACCTCAGGAGGTCATGGAGTCCAGTCCCCTGCCTAAAGCAGGACCAACCCTAACTAAATCATCCCAGCCATGACTATTTCAAGCCAGGACTTAAAAACCTCTAGGGATGGAGATTCCACTCACCTCTCTGGTGGGTAACTCATTCCAATGCTTCACCACCCTCCTGGTGAAATAGTTTTTCCTAATATCCAACCTACAGCTTCCCCTCTGTAACTTTAGACCATTGCTTCTTGTTCTGCCATCTGTCACCACTGAGAACAATCTTTCAGCAAGTTGAAGGTTGCTATCAAATTGCCCCTCAGTCTTCTCTTCTGCAAACTAAATAGTCCCAAATTTCTCAGCCTCTCCTCAGATGTCCTGTGCTCCAACCCACTAATCGTTTTTCCCCCCTCTCCTGGACCCTTGCCAACGCATGCACATCCTTTCTGTACTGGGGAGTCCAGAAGTGGATGTAATACTACAGATGTGGCCTCACCAGTGCTGAATAGAGGGGAATAATAACTTCTCTAGATCTGCTGGAAATGCTTCTCCTAATGCACCTCAATGGCTACGTCTACACGTGCCCCAAACTTCGAAATGGCCACGCAAATGGCCATTTCGAAGTTTACTAATGAAGTGCTGAAATGCATATTCAACGCTTCATTAGCATGCAGGTGGCAGCGGCGCTTCGAAATTGACGCACTTTGCCGCCACGCGGCGCGTCCAGACGGGGCTCCTTTTCGAAAGGACCCCGCCTACTTCGAAGTCCCCTTATTCCCATCTGCTCATGGGAATAAGGGGACTTCGAAGTAGGCGGGGTCCTTTCAAAAAGAAGCCCCGTCGGGATGAGCCGCGCCGTGGCAAGGAGCGTCAATTTCGAAGTGCCGCTGCCCCCCGCATGCTAATGAAGCGCTGAATATGCATGTCAGCGCTTCATTAGTAAACTTCGAAATGGCCATTTGCATGGCCATTTCGAAGTTTGGGGCACGTGTAGACACGGCCAATATGTTGTTAAAAGAAGACCTTGCCTGACTAGAGACTTGAACGCTGGGTTCTCAGATTAAAAGACTGAAGTACTACAAACTGAGCTAGCCAGGCACAACACACTTAACTGTGCCTGGCTACGTCTACACTAGCCAATACATGTTCAGCACTTCATTTGCATGCGGGCGGCCGCGGCACATCCAGACGGGGCTCCTGTTTGAAAGGACCCCGGCAACTTCAAAGTTCCCTTATTCCTATGAGCAGATGGGAATAAGGGGACTTCGAAGTAGGCTGGGTGCTTTTGAAAAGGAGCCCCATCTGGACGAGCTGCGTGGTGGCGAGCTGCGTCAATTTCGAAGTGCTGCGGCCGCCCGGATGCTAATGAGGCACTGAATATGTATTTCAGCACTTCATTAGTAGACTTCGAAATGGCCATTTGCATGGCCATTTCAAAGTTTTTGAGTAGTGTAAACACGACCCCTGTGACACAAACTTGTGGATTTTTCACACACCAGAACAGCCTACTTTGACCATGGGATTCTGTTTCGGGAACAAAGATTGCTAGGAAGAGATGGGATCCACCTAATGAAGACAGGAAAGATTATCTTTGCGGGCAGGCTTGCAAACCTTGTGAGGAGAGCTTTAAACTAGGTGTGTCACGGGACAGTGACACAAGCCCTGAGGTGAGTGGGGAAGGAGTAGGGAACAACAAAGTAGGATTCTTGGGTGAAGAGGAGAAAGTGGACCAGTCAGCCACTTCTCTAAGGTGCTTGTACACAAATGCAAGAAACTTGGGAAAGAAACAGGAAGAATAAGAGGCCCTGGAACAGTCAAAGTAACATGAGGTGGTTAGAATAATGGAGACCTGGTGGGATGATTTGCATAACTGGAGCACGTTCACAGATGGGTATAAACTGTTAAGGAAGGACAGCAGGGGAGAAAAGGAGGAGGAGTTGCGCTCTATGGCTGTTTCTACACATGCCACTTTCTCTGAAAGTGGCAAGCTAATAAATGACCTGAAATATGCTAATGAGGTGTGTATGTAAATTGCCAGTGTCTCATTAGCATAAGGTCACATGATTTGGAGTCTGGAAGATGGTCTTCTGGACTCCAAAACGGCGCATAGAAGCGTGGCCCTCAGGGGGTCTTCCAGAAGGAAATCCTCCTTCCAGGGACCCCTTCTTCCTGAAAATTTTTGGGAAGAAGTGTCCTCTGGAAGGAGGACTTCCTTCCAGAAGACTCCCCCCCCGCGGGGGCCGTGCTTCTACATGCCATTTTGGAGTCTGGAAGAGTGTCTTCTGGACTCCAAATCATGTGACCTTATGCTAATGAGAAGCTGGGAATTTACATATGTGCCTCATTGGCATATTTCCGGTTGCTTATTAGCATGCCACTTTTGGAGAAAGTGGCATGTGTAGAAACAGCCGGTGTGGGGGAGCAGTATGATTGCTCAGAGCTCCAGTATAAGGAGGGCAAGTTGTACCTGACCAATCTAATTATCTTCTATGATGAGGTAACACACTCTGTGGACATAGGGAAGTCAGTGGATGTGATATACCTTGACTTCAGCAAAGCTTTTGATCAAGTCTACCACAACATTCTTGCTCAGAAGTTAAGGAAATGTGGATTGGATACTTGGACTATAAGATGGACAGAAAGCTGGCTTGATGGTCAGGCCCAGTGGGTAGTTGTCAATGGCTCAATATCTGGATGGCAATCAGTTTCAAGTGGAGTGTCCCAAAGCTTGGTTCTGGGGACGGTGTTGTTCCAACATCTTTATTGATGACCTGGCTGAGGGACTGGATTGTACCCTCAGCAAGTTTGCTGATGACACTAAGCTAGCAGGAGAGGTAGATACATTGGAGGGTAGAGATGGGATCCTGAGTGACCTGGATAAATTGGAATATTGGGCCCAAAGAAATCTGATGAGGATCAACAAGGAGAAGTGCAGAGTCCTGCACTTGGAACGGAAGAATTCCAAGCACGGTTACAGGCTGGGGACCGACTGGATAAGCAGCAGTACAGGGGAAAGGGACTCAGGGATTATGGTAGAAGAAAGCCAGGATATGAGTAAACAGTGTGCCCCTGTAGCCAAGAAGGCTAATGGCATATTGGGCTGCATTAGGAGCAGCATTTCAAGCAGATGTAGAAAAGTTGATGTCCCCATCTATTTGACACTGGTGAGGCCTCATCGGGAGTACTGTGTCCAGTTTTGCCCCAGTACAGAAAGGATGTGGGTGTGCTGGAGTAGGGTCAGAGGAAGGCAGTGAAAATAATTAAGAGGATGGCACACATGACCTATGAGGAGAGGCTGAGGGATTTGGGCTTATTTAGTTTGCAGCAAAGAAGGCTGATAATTGTGATTTAATAGCAGCCTTCAACTACCTGAAGGGGAGCTCTAAAGAGGATGGAGAGAAACTGTTCTCAGTAGTGTCAGACAGCAGAACAAGGAGCAGAAAGATCCTTGGTCTAAAGGTGCAGAAGGAGAGGAGTAGGTTTGATATCAGTAAAAATGTGCTTCACCAGGAGGTTGGTGAAGCCCTGGAATGTGTTGCCTAAAGAGGTGCATGGAATATCCATCCCTAGAATTTTTTTAAGTCCTGGCTTGAAGCAGGGGGCTGGACTCGATGACCTCTTGAGGTCCATTCCAGATCTATCATTCTATGATTCTACTCAAGCCAATCTAATTTCCTTGGGTAAACCAGGCCTAAGCTATACTGCAAGCTTCTTTTGGTATGTGTTAAGGTCTTGTATTAGATTGAAGTGGATCAAAAAATAGAACCTCTACAAAGACTTTGAAAAAGACTTTGCTGTGAATTCAATCACTTCTTAAGTTAGGAATTAGCTGCGTTTTATTTTTATTTTTCTTGTAATCTATTCTCACTCTCATACCTTATTACTTGTATTCACTTAAAATCTGTCTTTTGGAATTAATACGTTTGTTTTATAATTCTATCTAAACCTTTGTGTCTGAAGTGTTTGAGACATTCCATTCGAGATTACAGGATTTATGCGTATCATTTTCTATTCATAGAATCATGGACTTTATATGATGTTTATTGTCCAGAAGAGTGCTAGGTAGAGTAAGATGTACATGTCTGGGGAAAGTCTGGGACTGGGAGTTTGCTGGTCTCACTTTGCAGTGTAATTCAAGAGTGGCTGGCTATAGCACTCAAACGCTACAGCTGGGGGTAACTTATGTGCTGTATTCATTATTGTCATGGCTAAGGGTTCCAATGACTTGCAAAGTGACACTCACCATTGGATTGGACACATTAAAGAAATCATGCTGTCACCTTACCCACAGAGCTGTTAATATTATGCCTGGATTAAACTGCTTTTCATGGTCAGGACTATTAATGGTTCCTCTGTAGTCCAAAGAAACGGCACAAAACGAGGGTAGATGCCCAGACATACCTTCCTAGGCCTTGTAGTTTCCATGAGCTACATTGGACTAGTGGGTTCCGGGGTGAAGGAGTAAACAAGGCACAGAGTTCTTTAAGCAGTAACGCTTGTGTGAGCATCTGGAGAGAGGCAGTGGTGCAGGAGATATTGCACCAGACAGTTTCGCATGTGCTGTTTGTTCCCATGCCTGTTCAAGGGAACACGACCTGTGTCCATTTTATAAGAAACAAATTACACTAAAAATCCCTACCACTGCTTTCTGAGCCATGAGGTAACTAAATGGCAAATGTTCCAAATTCTGTAACTGCTTCCCCAAAGGGTGATGTTATTTTAAAAATGAATACAAAATTCCAAAGGCATAATTATAAGTGATCAGACATGCATTGGCATGCCAACATTTTGCAGTCATTTTTTTTTTTTTTTTTTTTGGTGGTGGCTCATGAAAGCCTTTGCATCAGCAATGCTCTTCTGGGATCACCAAAATGTTCCACCAGCATGCCTCACCCCTGGCCCCAAGGGACACTCTGACAAGACACTGTAGGAGGTCCTCTGACCCACTGAGAAGCAAATGGAGATCGGGGTCCAAAGCCAATCAGTCAGTGGCCTCTCTTGAGGGTACTAATAACGGTGCTCAATTTGGAGTGTTGTCTTGCCTTGGATGCATGTCTGTTATGAACCAAAATGTTCCCAGACCCTGTGGAAACTCAGTGCATGTAAACTGCAGATATCAGTGCCTCCTCTCCAGCCTGACTACCTGCTAAACATTGCACCCACTGCTGGGGCTGAAGGCGAACCCGTTAGCTGTTAGGCCTAAAGTTTATGACCCATATTTGAGCAGTGCTGATTCCATCCATTAGATGGAGTGGTACCCTTGTACATAGCTATTTTATTACAATATATCCTGGCAATTAACCTTGGTACTATGGCAACCATCTCTTTTCAGACACACAGTTACTTATTTGAAACTTCAGCTGAGGAAGAGGCTGCCTAGTATGACAATTATGAGGTGATACACCTATTGTTGTGGTTTGGAGCTTGACACCTTCTCATTCCACAGATTGTTCTTTGAGTAGAACTCCTCTGGGGAAACTGAGCTATAGGTTCCCAGAAGTCTTTGAGAATGTTTTAAGCTGTTAGAGCTGAGATGAATGCAAAGACAAAGGGGAAAAAAACCACTTAGGGAACAGATTTCAAGAAAAACATTTCAAATGGTTATAGAATGAAAAAAATCTTAAAGCTATTCATTCCCACATAAGCTAAGGGCTTTGAGACAGCAAACTTGTGCAGATACAAATGTGTTCAGTTTCGTTCTGTTTTGTTTTGCAAAGGCTAAATTATCAGTCCTAAATTGTGTGTCTGGGAATTCTAGGACTGAGATGCAGACTAAACAAAGACCTTTGTATCATGTCTGCTCTATTCAGTTGCTTAGGAATAACAACAGTAATCAGAACTATCCTCCAGCTGAACACAATAGAAAAATCTCACAAACAGGGGCTTAAATATGGTTCTTTTTTGGCATGTCTCAGCTGGTGAGGCAAAATTGACTGTCGGTTGTGGCATGTTCCACTGGTGAAGGGGAAAAACAGCAGCAAAATCTTCTGAACTGTGTTTGGAATAACAGAAAATAAGTGCTGGAGGCTGAAGGATTACTTGAGCTAAGAAGAGAGGAAGAATAATCCACTGACTAGGGTCTTCCTTGGAAGTTGGAACACCTGGTCCAATTTCCTGAATCACACAGATGCCATGGGGCTGTGGGTAAGACTTTCTGTGCTTCCTCATCTGTAAAATAGGGTAATAGCACTTCCCTAGCTCATAAAGATGTTGTGAGAATAAATACATTAAAAATTGTGAGGCACTTGGAGTCTGTTCCAATTGAAGCCATAAGAGAAGTGCCTACATAGAAAAGAGAAACATTAATGACTGATACCTTTTGTACAAAACCAATGAGAGATACTAGTTGAAGAAGGAAGGCTGATCTTAAATTTACCTTTAAGCTTTTACCTGTGGCTTAAAAGTGAGATTTAAATATGTCAAGGCCTCTACTGGTCACTGAAATCTCCCTAGATGATTCAGAACTAGACTGATTGAGAGAAGGCAAACTTGAATTAGCTGTTTTTGAAAATGTGAGATAAATATCACTCATTAAAAGCTTTATGTACTCTGAACAAACATAACAATATATTTCACTTGAAACATATAGGAGAAGGCAAAAGCTATGCTTGCAATCAAGACTATTGTGCGCTTTTATGCTGAGTCAATTTTGTTCAAGGGACTAGTCAAGCACAGACTCAGAGATACAATTTTTAATATAGTACCATTATTATTAACTTGGCAATGACTGCAGAATGCATTTACAATAAGGCCCTGCATTGCTTCATAAGCGTGTGCAGATTATCCTTGCTGAAAAAGTTAAAAATCAGTGCTTGTTGAAACTCAGGTATCCAACGCTTTCTTTTTGGACTATAGCCACAGAAGAGCAAATATGTTAACATGCTTTTTAGGCTTCTCTTTCCCCGCTCCAAAATAATACAGATTTCTTCAGTAAAAAAAATAGCTTGTGCTTTGAGGAGAAGAGCAACAAAAGAAGAGTGGTATTTTCCTATCTTTACTGCTAGATTAGGTTAGCATTAGAAGAAAAAAATACAGTCACTCTGTGATTTTGTTGTGGTGGTGAATATATTTCTCCATGTGTAGCCTCTTGCTCTAACTGGTACACCGTCCTGTCCCTCCTTGTTTATTAGTGCTGTGCTGTGCTACAGAATGTGCCTCTTATATTCTGCTTCCATCTGGGAAATAAACATGTTAAAGGAAGACTGAGGGCTTGTCTTCACTTCTGTGAAGATCAGCCTGGTCAGGGTTGATCTTCCGGAGTTTGATTTTTTGCATCTGGTAAAGTCATGCAAAATTGATCTCTTTGGGGTCGGACTCCCTGGGGTTGGCAGTTGACCCCTGTACTCCTCACTATCATGAGGAGTAAGGGAGGTTGATGGGAGAAAAGCTCCTGTCAACCTTCCTTAGTGAAGACAATCAAATAAGTTGATTTCTGATACATTAATTCTAGCTACGCAATTGCTGGAGCTAGAATTGCATATCCGAAATTAACTTATTTTCCTAGTATAGACCAAGCCTGAGTATACTTCATGATAAGTAGTCAAATAATGAGGAAAAATCTGGCTCCACTGAATTTAATAGAAAAAATCCCACTGACTTCAATGGCACCAGGATTTCTCTTGTACTCTTTATAGGAGACTTATGGTAGAGCATTTTTCAAAAAGAGCAGAATTATAACTAGCTGACATGATGTGGTATACGTACTCCGATATGCTTCTGACAACCTGCAGGTTTACAGTGACTACAAAGCATTTCTGCTGGAAATAACAATAGGAAAACAATGCTTTTGTTTCCAAGACATCGTTTTAGAGACATCTAACAACACAAAAGCTGCCTGCAATAAGCAAATACAATATGCTGTGAATGTACAGTACAGCCAGAAACATTGCATAGCCACCATCATTCAACAGCGATTGCCTGAAGCTGTG
Source organism: Carettochelys insculpta (assembly GCF_033958435.1). Classification (NCBI taxonomy): domain Eukaryota; kingdom Metazoa; phylum Chordata; order Testudines; family Carettochelyidae; genus Carettochelys; species Carettochelys insculpta. The sequence continues at coordinate 17,641,752 of NC_134144.1, forward strand.
TTCTTGAGCTGGTCAGCTAATTTAGAGCAGGCTTAATAGAAAATGTCACTGCAGATGGAACAAAGTGGACCACTTCTTCATGCTGTGCTGCAATGATGGAACTACTGGTTTAAAGGTGAATAATGCAGCGGTGCGCAAAAGGCTATTAGGGGAGTCCCCAGACTAGTGGCTGGGTTTTGCAGTGGCTACAGACACTGTATTTATTGAGTGTTCAGGCAAAGAATTCAAGAGCTGCGGGGTGAGAAGATGGAAGGGAGAGAGCAACTCTCTCATTCCGCAGCAGTGACTCTCTCATTCACTAGGGAAGGAGGCCCATTAGAGGCTTAGTGAAGTTAGAGGCACTGCATTATAATTATCATTAATGGTGGAGGGCTACTGCATAATGCTTAGCGGTGCTTACGGTGAAAGATAGGCAGTTAATAAAGAAGTGCCCCATGTGTTCCTTTCAGCAGGGGCCAACAAGCTTCCCTGCTCAGTAGATTGAGGATAATAAGACCTCTTCTCCCCATCCCTTGTCTATTTTGCTTACCTAGGCTGCAGTTTATCTATTTCATCAAGTTCTTGCATCTATATCCTTTCTTAGTAAAGCACTGAGCACGTGCTTAATTTTAAGCAAGTGTTCTGACCCATTGATTTAAGCATGTTCTTAACCCCACTAAAGATAAGCATGCATTTAAGCACCTTCCCTGAATGGGGATACTTTCCTCATCACCCTCTTTATTCTAATGATCGCTCATACTTAGTACAGCACCTAGCACAAGGAGACTTGGTCCTGAGTGTGTTTGTTAGGTGCTACTATAACAAATACATCAATATCAGGAAGCAGCAGGGGAGGACTAGAGCAGTCCAGGTCTAACAACAGAACAGGAAGAAAAAATACAGAAACATGTTTTGGCCAGGGAAAATTGGATGAGAGAGGAATTGCTAGTCAATCAATTTCATGACTTTCCAAGGATGGCTATGTAGTTTTGTGCAAGAACCAATGAATGGAAAAATGCTAAACAGACTCAAAGAAGCTAAGTTAATACTTTGCTACATCTCTGGTTAAGAATCAATATGGAAATGTTTACGCTGAATTTTAACCCTCTGAAACTAAGGACTGATGATGAAACTGCAGATATGAGTTTAACAGGGCCAGTGTGAAAAGGCCCTCTATGAAATGTTGTCTTCTGACGTTGGGGCTATGTCTACACTAGCCAAAAGCTTTGAAATGGCCATGCAAATGTTTACTAATGAAGCGCTGAAATAAGTCCCCTTATTCCTATGGGCAGATGAGAATAAGGGGACTTGGAAGTAGCCGGGGTCCTTTCGAAAAGGAGCCCCGTCTGGACGAGCCGCACGGTGGCGAGCCGCGTCAATTTTGAAGTGCTGCAGCTGCCCGCATGCTAATGAGGCGCTGAATATGCATGGCCATTTCGAAGTTTTTGGCTAGTGTAGACACAGCCTGGGTGTTTTTAACCCATTTTTAGTGATGCATAAACAATTTGGAGAAGCAAACAGCAGTTTTTCCAATCTGAAAATCATAATTGCTCCATTTCATTGATGTCTGTTCTATTTGGGGAAAAAAGTCAATGGTGAGCAGAGTACAGCATATAAGTGACAGATGGTCACTGAATGACCCCACAACATCAGAGACCCTGGGAAGAGTACCAGTCTTGGGAAAAAGTAACATGGTGTGGTTTTCAAAACCAAAGTAGTTACTTTTGAAAAGTAACTTTGTTATCACTTGGGAAGTATTTTTAAAACTCTTAAATATGATGCCTAGGGGAGGAAGCTATTTTTGCACTGGCAGAGATTTCAGAAATGAATTTTTGGCAAGCTCAGAAGAGTTCACTCATTGCACAGTACATGGTAATGTTCATTATGATTACATTGAAAATGATCCATTCTGTGCAGTACTAAATTTGATCTAATTCTGAAATGAATTCAAACTCGGTAAAGCCCATGTGTGTATGAGGAAGCAGGTTTTATTATTATGATTATTATTGGTAATTATTCCATAATTCTTTCATGGTTAATTCTTATTTTGATGTGTAGCTGGATTTTATTGTGTTGTTTGCAAAATGAAAATGTTTATGACTGTGGCAAGTGGTGCTTTTCTTTCTCTGTGGAAGGCCAAGAAACAACAGTGATGGACAAAGAGACCCCAGAGATCACTTAGTTCTCTATTTCTGGAAGAAGCAAGATGACTTTTCTATCTCAGGGGCTGAAACTCCAGAGATTTTTGAATGTTAAGAGTTTCTCATCTTTTATTCTGCCTTATTTAGCATGTGATACATATTCATGAAGGCCATTACAGCAGCACCTAGTCGTGTGGCTAAAGTTTAGAGCAGAGACACTCAACCTCTAACAGCTAACGTCACTGAGTAGAGTTTCTGAGAAGCACAGGAGTATTGAACATTCAGATACTTAGGATAAAGTAATTTTTTTAAAGCTAAAACATCAAAGCAAAAGTTTTCACATATAGAAATTGGGGTACCAGTGGAAACAGGAGTTTAACCTATTTGAGTCAATGTCGGTAGATTTTAGAATTTTAAAGTTGTCTTGAGGCAACTCTGTGAGAGCTTTCTATAATGTATTTCTCACACTGGAACAGAGACATGTGGCTTTGAAGATCTATGGATGCTTTGAGAGCCACATACTGATTCTCATGGGTTCAGAATAGTAAGAACATAAGAACAGTCATACTGGGTCAGATTAATGGTCCACCTAACCCAGCATCCAGTCTTCTGATGGTGGCCAGTTCCAGGTATTTCAGACGGAGTGAATAGAACAAAGCACTTTACTGAGTGGTCCACCCCTTATCATCTGGTTCCAGCTTCCAGCAGTCAGTTGTTTAAGGATACCAGGAGCATAGAGCTTCTAATAGTCAGTTGTTTAAGGATACCAAGAGCATAGAGTCAGGTCCTGTAGTGTCTTCACTAGTAGCCATTAGTTGACCTGTCGTCTACTAAGTCTTTTTTAAAACCCATTTGTATTTTTGCCCGTCACAACTCTCCCTGTCAACAAGTTCCACAGGCTGACTGTATGGTTCATGAAGAAGCACTTTCTTACATTTGTTTTAAACCTGATGTTTATTAATGTCTTTGGTTGACCCCTGGTTTGTGTGCCATGTGAAAGAGGCAAATAACACTTCTTTCTTCATTTTCTTCACATATTCATGATTATATAGAACCTATTGTAACATCTCTCATTGGTCACCCTTCCAAAATGTAGAGTCCCAACCTATTCCACACTCCTAATCATTTTGTTTCTCTGTTCTTTTTTAATAGAACTTTTCTGAGTTGGGGTGACCACAACTGCATTCAATATTCAAGGTGTGGGCATCTTATGTATTTATATAAATGATGATATGTTCTGTCTTATTAAGGGTCCTTTTCCTAATGGTTCCTAACATTTACAGACTGTTTTTGACTGCTGCTGCACATTGAACAGATGTTTTCAGAGAACTAGCCACAGTGAGTCCAAGATCTCTTTAGTAAGCAATGACAAGTAATTTAAAATGTATCACTCTGTATGTATAGTTGGGATAATGTTTTCCAATGTGCACTACCTTGCATTTATCAACATTACATTTCATCTGCCGTTTGGTTGCCTACTCACCCAGTTTTGTGAAATTCCTTTGTAATGCTTTGCAGTCAGCTTTTATGTGTATTATATTTAACCTAAGCTGCATGTTGCATTTCAGATTTAATCAGAACTAGGATTTGGATGTGATTACATTGAAATACCACAATTTGCTATCACCAGGTCCAATCAAATTGGTAAACTGGCCACTTTCTTTTTGGATTTGACCCAGAACAGTAGGGACAAATTTCATCGTGCCAGCAGCCAAAAAAAAGAAAAGAAAAGAAAAAAAAAAGAGAAAAACAACTTCTTCAACATACTGAGTTCTGGCCAAGATTTTTAAAAAATGACTTGCAATTCCATGTGTCTTATTTTCTTGATGCCCAGTTGATAAACATTATAGAAGGTCTGAATTCCAGAGAATAGATTCCTTTTTACTTTCTGAAATGCTGTCTCAAGTTAGGAAGAAAATAAATGAGCTACCTAAAGTAACTGATTTTACTTCAATGCTGAAAGTATTGTTTCTTTTTAAAAAGAAGCCAAAACAAATATTCCCCAAATAGCTGACCTTTTAACTTTGAATTGAAAAATGAATTGTTCCACACGTCTGATAATACTTTTCAGTATATATTTGTGTGTATAAAAATACTAACTTCCTTGCAATACAAAAGAGACTGATATGTGTTCTGAAATGCAGTATCCTGCCAGTTTGTTGTAATTCACTGGAGAGAAACACTTACCACATGTCCAAGCCTACAATCAAAGATGAACATTAGCAAAACAAAGCAGGACAGTCATATGTCCCATCTGGGTCTGGACACCTGTCTAGCTAGCTTTTTCCCCTCTCATTCTGCTTGCACACTTCTTTAACGTATTGGTTGTTTCAGCCCCATCACTATTTTTAGCAGCCACCCCCATGCTAATTACCTTCGCTATAGAAGCTTTTCTCCTAAATGTGCATCTGTCACAGCAGGGGGTTCACAGCCAAAATCAGTTCACAATTTGATAGCGTGGTGCACTAAGGGCCAAGCATGGGGGTTTATGTGCCTCTCTGTGCATCATTGCCACAATTACTTTTCTTAACTCTCTTCAGAGCATGATGGAAATTGGACAGGTTAAAGAGGAAGCAAATGGTTTTTGCACCTGGTGTGGATCCACTCAGCAACAAAGATCCTGAGGAGTGCCATGGGACACAGTGGCTGGTCCCTATGAACTATTGTCTCTTCTCAACCTCTGCATTTGTTCTGTGGATTGGACCCTTTTCTTGGCACCAGGCAGAACCCAGCAAATTCTGAGCCTTTCATGCTGTCTGATTGTTTTGTGACACCAATGAACACCAAGTATTCCAGAACTGCATATACCCTCTATTATGTTCCCTCTTAATTTTTTTACAAGTACAAACCTAAATTCTTCTCACAGTTCTAGACCCTGAGATCATATCTCACTTCTATGGTGCTCTTCTGTATCTCTTTACATTCCTCCACAGTCTGCCTGCCATCTGTCACTGAAAACGGTACACAGAACTCTTCTTGTTTTTTATTAGCTCGTTGTAGCACGCCATTGCTTTCTCTTTTGCTTTGTGCCCTGTTCTCTCTCTTAATACGTCCCAATATTTGGTTCACTCATGGCAAGAGTAACAAACTTAGTGTCCATAGGTTTCACTGTACTTTGACCTATCAGAGGTGGTCTCGTGCTAGTGGCTAATGGAGCATGGCCATGCCACAAAAACCACCATAGAGTTGTAGAATCATAGAATCTAATGGCTGGAAGGGACCTCAGGAGGTTATGGAGTCCAGCCCCCTGCCTAAAGCAGGATCAACTCCTACTAAATCATCCCAGCCAGGACTTTGTCAAGCTGGGACTTAAAAACCTCTAGGGATGTAGATTCCACCACCAGTCTCAGTAACACATAGCTTTTCATAATAACTGGAACTGGCCACCTTAATGATGAAAGAAGTTAATTCAAACAACAGCAGGCTATTACAATAGGGTGGGTTGGAAAACAACAATTAATTCAATGAAAAAATTGAGGTTGTGAAGTTTGTTTTTGTCTTCCATCAGAGCAAAATGGAACTTCTCAGTTATTTATTTATTTATTGTAGAAAAATCAGAGCATGATCAGCCCTGGGATTTAGGGCACTCACATGAGAGGTAAGAGATACCTGTTCAGGTTCCTGTTCTGAGTCATGCCGCAAGCTCCTAGATGAGGGCCTGACTTACATGGGGATACTGGTTATTATGAGATGGATCTCTCTCTTGCCTCCCATGCTGGACCTCACAACACTTACACTGAAGCCAATACATTATTTCAAATACTTCAGTTTTGTTGACAAATGCATGACAAATATACAGACCCTGAACTCCTTCCACACAGCTAGCAATGGTCCTTTCAGACCAACGTGGTGTAACACTGCAATGGCAATGGCGTAAACTTACATTGCTATCGGCCATGCTAGTCTTAGGCTATGTCTAGATTACAGCAATTTGTTGACAGAAGATTTTTGTTGAAAGATATCTGCCAACAAAAATTCTGTCGACAGCTTGCAAGAGTGAGCCATTGTGTCAACAGAGAGCATCTGGACTGTCCATCCACTCTTTCAACAGAACAGCCAACTGGAAGGACAGCAGACAGAGTTGCCCATTGTCCCAGCAGTGCTCTGTCGACAGAGCCCCCCTCCCCCCTGAGAATGTCCAGGATAAGACTGTTGACCAAAGTACTGTGTTCTGTCAATTTACTGTCAACCAAACTCCTTGGGAATCTGGACGCTCCCTGAGTTTTGCTGACAAAATGTCAGTTTTGTCGACGAACCCTCTAGTGTAGCCCTAGCCTTAATTGTGTAGGATATTGTAGTCTCAATTTTCCAGTTTCATAACGCTGACAGCTTCCTTTCACATGTGTATTCTGGACAACAAGGATTCGTCAAAACTCTGGTAATTTTTAGCAGCGGTCTTTTAAATATTAAAATACAATGCTATTTTCAAATAAACGTCGCTATTAATTAGTAAGTAGAAAAAATAATGATACTGCTAGAGTTTTGTCTAAGCATATTGTTAACAGATTGGCTTGTGTTTTTCTGGTCACAAGGCTGTAATTCGTGAGTCTTTCTCACTTGTATGCACTTTCTAAATTATTCTAGTATTAAAGAATATCATTTATTACCTTATGTAAAAGTGGCCATGCATCACAGAGCCACATATGATCAGTAAAGAATCTCCTATCTCAAACAGTACTTGATGTGCAAACATCACCAGAAAATATTGCAGGAGTCTATATTTGCCTCACAGACACTTTCTAACCAATAATAAGTGGAAAAATAAAAGCATACACTCAGTAAATTTTCAAGGCAAACCAAGCAATCATCCATGATTATTTTCATATAAAATCTTTTAGAGAGTATATAAACTTATTCTGTTCCAGTTGGTGCTTTCTAAAAGTATAACTTTGCATTTAAAAGGACCATGACAAAAAGAAATGTACATGGAGAGGCAAAAGGTGTATATTTCAGATTAAGAGTTTCAGGCATTAAAGAGCAGAAATATTTCCTTGAAGGCCGATAGCTTTGGAACCTGTGCTTATATATATCTCCATAGTTTGGCTGGTGCCTCTAAACTTGGAGATATTTAGAAACCATAGAAATGCAGGACAATCTTACTGATAAAGCCCTGAACTGAGATCAGGAGATCAGGATTCATTGTCTGTATCTTTGAGGTGCTAACTAGCTATTAATGAAAAGGATGTTATCGTTGTTAAATAATCAAGCTGCTTCCTAAACCATGTGAATTCAGTTCCTGACTTTACTATTAACTTCCTGCATGACCTTGGGAAAATCACTTAAGCTTTCTGTGCACCAGTTGCCCTTTCTAAAATGGGAATGGTAATGCTAATGTTCCCTCTCTCCCATTTGTTGTCTGTGTTATCTACATACAACACAATGTCTTCTGGACATTGATTGTAAAACATTATGGCTGGGTCTGCACTAGAGAGTTTTGTTGACAGAAGGGGCTTCTGTCAACAAACTCAGGGAGTGTTTACATAGAAAGTATTCTGTCGACAGAGTCTCGACAACTCTGCTTTTGCCTCGACAGTGTTATCCCTCGAAAATTTGCAGAATAACATTCTGTCAACAGAGCAAGTTGTGTATAGCAGCAGTCAGGCAACAGAGGTTCTGTTGAGATTTTGCTGTCAACAGTAACTTTTGTTGACAGATGCTTCTAGTGTAGACATAGCCGATATGCATATATGCCACCTTGCCCACGCAGCCCCCGATTTCAGTGGGTGCTACTGTAATTGATGGTACGGATGAAATGAGTTGGGAGTTAGGCACTTCATTAGGCTAATTCTCCGTGTGGCAACTTTGAAGTGTCAAACTTTGAAGTGCCGGCATGTCACATAGCCACAGGCACTGTGAGGAGTAAAGGCACTGCTAAGTAGCACAGGCACATCGCACCACTTCATCAGTATTCTCTGATCAGTCTGATTACCATGCCCTCTTCCAAGTAGGGGGCAAGTGTAGACATAGCCCTTGAGTTTCTTCAGTGAGTTACACTAGCAGAAAACTGGATCAGAGCAAGTGGTGAATACAATCACATTGTTGAAGATGTGTATGGTATTGTGTTGTTTTAACATTACATAAACTCATGTATCAAAGATAATACATTGCAATACATTTGCAAAGATACCACCTAAACTGTCAACTGGTCAAAAAATTCATCTCACATTGAGCAGAATGGACACTTGTAGCTACATTTGCTTTGCAAATTATACCAAGACATTCCCCCAATCATTCTGGTGATATTTCTGAACTCAAAAATACAGTCTGTCCTGTGATAAATTATAAGAACTTCAGAAAAATTGCAATACTATGGACTTAAAGTACAATTTGTTTTCATTTGTTTACTAAAAGGTTACATTTTCCCTCTAACTGAAAGAGGCAGCGGAAAGGCATCTATTCTCCCCTGCACAATGGAAGGCAGGATTACAGAATAAACACAAGGGAGATAAGAAAGGTGAATTAATTTAAATGACCTTCATTCAATCTCCATTGAAACAAATGAATAAGAGGATTTATCCCACTGAAAATAAAATGGAAATGGAAAAATAACAGCTGCGTAGCAAACCGAATATATTGCTATCAAAGGAAGTATACAAAAGTCTTAGTATATTGAAAGAGATTTCTTCAGGTTTTTTTTTTTATTTTAAAACTAAAAATAACTAAACAATGTGTTAAAAGAGGTATAAATGAAAGCCCAGGCAACTTAACAATGAAACAGAACTGTGCTCAAAGCTGAGTATAGTACAATGCTTTCAGTTGAAAAAGGCTTTGTCTGTTTGAGCCAATAAGTTCCTAAAAGGTTTAAGTGCTCCTACCTCTTGGCTTGGGGGATGGATAGCTCAGTGGTTTTGTCATTAGCTTACTAAACCCAGGGCTGTGAGTTCAGTCTTTGAGGAGGCTATTTTAGGGAGTGGGGCAAATAGATATCAGGGATGGTGCTTGGTCCTGCCAAGGGTAGGGGACTGGACTAGATGACCTCCCAAGGTCCGTTCCAGTTCTAGGAAATGTGTATCTCCAATGTGTGTGTATCTCTCTTGTTTGGAAGACTTTAATCATTTAGTTAATCCTAAGCATTTTTCATTTTATTTTCCTTGCATTGGAATCCTTTCATAGGAACTATGTATGTACAACATACTAAAGATTCAAATAACATCATTACGAAGGTGAAAAAAATAGCAAAAAAAAAGAAACATTTTAGATTTTTATGAATAATAGCTCCTATTATTTGGTTTGCTGCCATTCATACAGTTGTGTTGTTTACAGGGTTACCAGCAGGACCATTTGACTCCCTTAATTGCCCCAAATAGTCTGTATCAGCTGATCAACAGAGTATGCTAAACAAGGCAGCCTGTATAACAGGGCTTCTTTGAAGGTTTCAGGACGTGGGCTTTAGGTGGTGTGGGATGGATATCCACTGCTATTGTGTCTATTACAGACAGGTTACATTGCTATTTTCCTTATTGTATTAAGGTTCTCAGTTCTAGTGGTTTAGTTTTTTTGGCCAACTCTATGCCTTTCCCTTCTTGTTACTCCCCTATGGAGAGCATTGTAGGGTGGGCTGGGCACGAGAGGGGAAGTGGGACTGGAAAATAGTATCCTCCAACAGTCTCTGACAGAAGATGGGCTCCCATTAGCCACACCTTGAAATTAGATCAGCTCTGAGGCTGGTTTTCATGTGCTGAGGATCAGGTCAAGCACCCAATAGGAGAGAGGCAGAAATGTGCTATAAAGCCACTTACTCATCCCCGCTCCCAGAAGCACCAAGTACTCTTTTGGCACTCTTTGGCTGTGTCTACACTGGCTCCCAACTCCAAAAGGAGCATGGTAAGTAGCGTGGCGGGAGATTACTAATGAAGTGCTGCAGTGCATATGCAGCACTTCATTAAGCTAATTCTCCCCTGCGGCAACTTTGAAGTGGCAAATTTCGAAGTGCCGGCTTGCATGTAGTTGTGGCTAACCCGCCGGTACTTCGAAGCGCCTGAGCTACTTCTAAGTCCCTTTACTCCTCAAACTTTTGGACCCTACTTACCATTCTCCCTTCGAAGTTGGGAGCTAGTGTAGACACAACCTTTGAGAGCCTGCCCATATGTGAACATTTCTATGATGGACCCACTGAGACCCCATAATTGTTTACATATTTGGATCTATGAAGCTGGAGTGTGACATTCCTGGTTTCAAACTTTTAATTTAATCTTAACCTTTTTTGTAAAAATGATTTTTTATAATTTCTCATCACAATCATTCAAAAATTAATTAAATGTTGCACATGATGAGTTTGTGTTTAAGCTAAAGTTATGACATTTTGTAGTTTGATACCATCACACCCAACTAACCTTACCTATGATGCGCTGATCAGCAAGTAAAGGTTGGCCTAAGAGATTTAAGCAAAGTAACGGAATTTGACAACTGTCCTTTACTGGCAATTTTAGGTCAGCTGCTATTGAATCCATTGATCCATTTAGTCAGCAATTAGTTAGATTAATGGGAAATGAAGGATTGAAGCCCAAGGAAATGCATGATGCTGATGAGATGAGATCTTATGGAAAGCTCTTTTCAGAAAAAAAACAAAAAACAAAGAAACATAACATGTTAATCAGACAGTGAAAAATTTACCCTTTGATTTTAAGAGAGAAATAATAGCTCACTCTACAGGTAAGGACAAATGCAATAGGATTTATCATAAGCCTGATTTTGTTGGGGACTAGAAGGTGTCTAAGCACATGTTGCTTTACACACGTTGATATTGATGACCTTAGCACAGAGTGAAAATGTGGAGAAAGAAGCAAATCTATGCTAATGTTTGTGGATTACTCAAATCATCTTTTATTGATTATTTTCCCAATATAGGGGGATCTTAGGCTAGAGGCAGTTGTTGCTGTGAGATATACATGGCACAAGGAAAATCAACCCATGAGCAAAGAAAGTTGCACAACTGGCCCTATCTCCCCCATCCCCTAGTTTAGCTGTGCCCAGTAAGAGCTGTGTTCAGGTGATGTACAGTTGGTCCTGAGAGGTGTATGTTAAGACAGGTGCTTAATGGAACTCTCCAGACTGATAACTAGCACTGGCTGAAGAAATGCTTGCCCAGGATTGTCTGTGAAGTTGCTCAGGACCCACTCTCACAACATGATGCAAGGCATAGAAAGCTCTGCCACTCGGTTCCCTAAAAGGTATTTGGGTACACAATGGAAAAGGATGCTACATGCTTTAAAAGGTGATTACACATTCCTCTTCCTCCAGCATACAAGCACTTCCTGTGGGGAGATGGCTCTGCAAAGCCTCACGCCTCCCACAATTCAAAAGCAGTGTCAAGAAGCCACAATCTGAGTCCCAAGTGGTTTGAGTAAACGAACAGAAGAGCTGCTTTCCGGCTTTTCTGTATGTTCATTTCCCATTCTCCCAGATTTTAAACTTTTGAAAACCTCCTGTGAGTCTCGGGTAGCACTGTGCATCTCCAATGCTAAGGACTGAATTTCAAATATGAGATCCTTTGGTTTTTAATGTTATATTTTCACCATGTTTGAACTGCAAAGGTGGACAAAGAATCTGAATGACTGGGGTGTATGGATAAGGTCTCTCAGATGGGGCATGATCCTGCTAGGCCCGGACTCCCTAGACTTTATCCAGTAATGTAGGTTATATTAGCATGATTTACAATTTATTTGACAGAGAATTAAAGGACATTTATGCTAATATTTATGAGATTATTCATAGGTTTAAATGTAAGTACATACTTAAATTCTTTGTTGGCTCAGAGTCAAAGAGATCTTTTGGATGGACCTATAGACATGTTTAGATTTGAATGAAAGGACAGCTTTATGGAGGACTCATATTAAGAAACTTGCTTCGTTTGGGCAAACAACTGCCCATTTTAGTAATCTCGCTGTTGAATGTGTAACCCCCCACACCCTTCGGTAATTAGTTAAGCATGGTCTTTTTGAAGACAAAAATACCAGACATAGTCTAAATGAGAGACTGATATTCTGCTTTCCTTTACATCACCTCCAAAAACCAGAGACACACAGAGCTTAACTGACAGGAGAATAGCGTGTTTGGAGCTCTTACCCTTGAATCTGTATAAAGCTTCAGGTAAGATTTTTTAAAAAATCCTTTTTCCTTTGTTCTCATTGTTGAGTGAGCTGACAAGTGCTGAGATGAAACACTACCTAAAGAAGATGATGCAGAAATATTGCTACCCTTAGCAACAGTGTTAGTGTGCATGAAAAATCTATATAGGGCTTAGAAGATTTTATTTCTTTAAATAAGGATAAGGGGCTTGCAAATATTTCACATGCCTCTAAATATGCTGTAGGTACAATTGAGATAGAAATAGAATTCATAATATAAACAAAATAAAAAGTTCAGTATTGAGACAGAGAACTATGAGAATGCTAAATAAAGATCCTTTTTTTTTTAATGAAAAGCATATTCCACCATTATGTGCAGGAAGAAATAGCATATTTGATTTTGATTCAGAAGAAATAGAAGTTTAGAGGACAGTAGTATTCCACAGAGGGTAGCTGATATAATAACAGGACTGCAAAGTGAATGGGTAAAGGTTGTGGTAGCTCAGTTATATGTGAGAAAAGGCTTAGACACAGTAAAGAGAGCCGTTTCACAAAAGAAAGCTCTGTAAGGAAGCAAAGTGAATAGGAACGGTAAAATAATCTTTTCAGAATCCAGATGAAGGACACATTTACAAGAATGTAGAACTGGAAATAAATCCCCCCATATTTTATCTGAGAAGCATATTTAGGAATCATAACTTACAAAATGTTAATAATGGCACTAAATTAATGAATGCAGGTTATATGCTTGAGCAATTTACAGTCCATTTGATGGAAATATTGAACATTTTAAAGATTTTATATGCAGCTTCCTTTTGACAAGAGTTCTCAAGGAAGAATGTGTGGTTAAAAATCTGAAAGCAAACTGAAGATGTTCAAAACAGACTGAATTTTATCATGTGTATTTTTTATTTTCTCAAGCAATTTATCTTATATTTGCGTAACTGATTAAATTGCAACTTCTGCTGCTAACATCAATTATGGTGTTCTGGTGGCTGTTTCAGTTGGATAACTTCTTGTGTGTAAGAGTACCATATTTTATTATGTATAGTGGGGAGATTTCTTTGTAGTCAAGGAATAAACGTATTGAATTGGAGGAATGAAACTGTGGGTCATTCAATCTATAGTAATATAAAACTGTTGCTCCATTGAAACTTTAATTGATAACATCATGTGGCTGGCTCAAGATGGTGGGATATGGAAAGTTGTATTTTACAGGCTCCAAAGAAGTCTGTTGGAGAACTGACAGCTTTTTCTGAATTTTGTGAAAATTTGGTCAGATGTTTGAGAGTCTTTGAACAGAGGTTGTGAATGGACTTGGTGTGTGGAGCATGAGTTAGCAGTGCTGTCAGAAGTGCTTAAGCATAAGTTCCACGTACATCATTGCAGAATTAATTATAAGTGTGAGTATGCTGTGGAAATGGTGCTTACGTATTTCTAAGTAAAAGAACAAGAACCACAGATGACTTCAGCTTCTGTACTACCTGCCACTGTTTGGTCGACGTAGAGACAACTGCCTAATAACATAAGCACACAGTGGAACTTAAAGGAAAACAGATGCAACTAGTGAACAAGATCAGTTAGGCAGTGGCTACACTAGCCCTCGCCTTTCAAAAGGGGGGATGCTAATGAACCACTTTGGCAGATGCTAATGAGGTACTTCCATGAATATGCAGCACCTCATTAACATAATGGCAACATGCATGTTTTGAAAGTGCCACTTTTGAAATGCTCACCTCTGGTGTAGACAGAGGCCTTTCGAAAGGACCCCTCAGACTTTGAAAGCATCTTCTTCCCATTTGGTTTTGGAAAAGTGGCATTGTAGAAACACGTGTGGCTGCCATTATGCTAAGGAGGCACCGCATATTCATGGAAGTGCCTCATTAACATCTGCTGAAGTGGCTCATTAGTGTCCCCTTTCAAAAGGCGGGGGTTAGTGTAGCCACGGCCTTACTGTCGACAGAGGAAACTCGATAGAACCTCCTTTGACAGATTGTTGCTACACACAACTTGCTCTGTTGACTGAACTCTGGTAACAGAAGGCAGAATGGCAGCTCTGCAAACAGGAATGCCCCACAACCAGAAGTCCTCTCTGTTGACAGAAGTGTCGACACTTGACAGAGTGTTATTCCTCAAATTTTTGAGGGATAACATTGTCGCGACAAATGCAGAGTTCTGTCAATACTCTAGCATAGAAACAAGCGGAGAAGTTTTGGGGAAAAAAAAGCCTACCTTGATTATGAATGGCCACTGACTCAGAGGTCTATGCCCCACCCTCCCCCCAGCCCCTGAAAGGTATTCTAATTTACACCACCTTTCTGCTCTTCAGCAGCTGGCTCGCTTTATTGAATGAAGCCTGTTTCTTTGTTCAAGAATGCAAACTGTGTGGGGCTTATATTATGCAGAAAGGATATTTTTTCTGGTTAACTAGGAGACTTTAATTTACCAATAACACAAAAGTAGATATTATAATGAATGTTTATCAATGGTCCTCCATTTTCCCACAAACAGAGATGCTAGCCACAGCCTGGGTGTGTGCATGTTTCAGCCTTCTTTGACTCAAGTGAAAGGATTTTCATGCTTAAGTCAGTGCAATGCAATCATTGTGTATTCAAGCCAAATCTTCACTAACAACTAGACTCCATTCAAACCACTCAACTTTCTCAGAGATGCAAGGTTGCTTGCATCTCAGAATATCAAAGCCGTAGAATTCACTTACATTGATATTTAGCAAGTGGAAGTGAAAATCAGAAGCTTTATCACCTATGTCCTCTGCAAAACTCTTGAGGACAGCATGTCTTTAGCTGTCCCCTAAAGTTAAAGAGCCCAACATCAAAGTTTACCCAGAAGGCTCTTCTCTGTCATTTATGCCACTAGCGTTGTCATCAAACCTCCGTAGCGGAAGCCAACTTTTTTTGTCTGACTCATGCAAGAAGTATGTACTTACTGTCCTCATCAAGCTAAAATGAACAAAATGTGTCATCGACATTTTTTCAACAATCTTCTTGCAGTTCTGTGTTACAGATGCTCATTCAAATGTTCCACCAAACATTTTGTAATTTTAAAGCACATCACCAAAATTGTTATGGTGTATAGATACTAAGACATAGCTCCTGCAAGCCATTCAGGAATTGAGGCTTATTGGGATTTTTGAAGAAGCCAAAAGAAGGTAGGCCAGATTTTCTAAAGTATTTGGGAACTGAAAGATGCAGATAGGCACTTTGTGGGATTTTCAGAAGACTCCATTTTCTGCGTTTGCAGATTGTAGGAGACTTCTATCTATATCTCCAGGAACGTAAGTGTGTTTGGAAAAGTAGCCCCCAACTCTGATTAATATTCTAAGGTATTTGGGTACCTAAGGCTACGTCTACACTACAGAGATCTTTCAAAACAAGCGCTTCTGGAAGTTCTCTTCTGAAAGAGCTTCTTTCAAAAGAGTACGCCCACACACAAAAAAGTGGCTCAAAAGAATGATCTGTTCTTTCGAAAGAGAGCATCCACACAGCCCTTACTCTTTTGAAAGAACAGGTCAGCGATTGAAAATGAAGACTGTTCTTCCTAGAGAAGGACCCTGTGGAGTGACTACACATGTTTTCTTTTGAAAGAAGCTTTCAAAAGGGGGCACTCTACCTGAAACGAGAAAGGAAGTGTGATTTCGAAAGGAGCACAATATTCTTTCAATTTACCTTTGAAAGAATGCCTTGTGTGTGTAGACACTTAATGGGCTCTTTCGAAAGAGCCCCTGTCTTTCGAAAAATCTTTTGAAAGAACTTACTAGTGTAGATGCAGCCTAAATCTCAGGTTGTCTTGAAAACTCCAGCTATATTTCTTTGGGTGGGTGTGATTCTGTATTGGGGCTTTCAATTGTGTCATTCATGTGCAGAAATACTGTGTGGTATTTGCCCAGTATCTAGGAACCTTTATTCTGACCATTCTATTTCGATGTACTTTCTCCTGAATTTTGGTTTCTCTTCTGAATCTGTTCATGAAAGTCCTGTAGTATCCTGGAGACTCATTATGATGCTACAAATGAATGAAATGTGAATCATAATAAACTACACCCTCGTCAAGTCTGTCTAAAATTAAGATGACTGTAATTTCAATCTGAGTGCATCCCTGCATAGTGGACATCAGATTTAACTGCTAATTTACTTGGGAAAAAATCCTATGGATTTCAACAGACTTCGCATGGGGAACAGCAATGGGGAAGCCTTTCAGTGTTAAATGAAAAACGAATATTTCTCCCCCGCAAGATCTGCAATTTGGCTGTTAATCTGGCCAAATTACAAGAGAAAAACTACACACGGTGGGATATGCTGAGTGTCAGACCTTAGCAGACATCCACCACAATTGTAAGGCAGAAAATCTGGAACAACAGATGCACTGGTATATTTGTCTTGTATTTTATTTCACTGCATATGGCTCTGTGTTATAACAGACTGAAATTATGGTGGCACCACTCACATTGCTCAAGTTAAGGTGGTGGCAGTAATTTCTTTCATTGAAATCAAGTTTCTTGGGAGTTTTAATGGCTAGTCATAAATATTTGGTCTGGTCCAAGAACTGAATATTGGGCCAAAATTGTTACAGGGTCTCATCCAAGTTTATAGTTTGTAGCCACAGTCAAAGTTTCAGTACTGAAGGCACAATTATTTGCAGGTGCAGTGGCTGGCATTTGGATAACTAAAGACATGATTGCATATTCGGCATTATTTTGAAATGTACATTTTCTGGAACAGGTACTTTCTCTGTATCTATTTTAGGTACTTCCCTAGCACAATGGGGTCTCTCCAGACCGTGTAATGATCATGATGCAAAACCATATAATGGCAGCTTCAGAGTGGGAAGGAAGTCTTTAAAAATATAGACCATAAATTTTCAGCCAGGAGCAATCTTTATATTTTAATCAAATATCTAATTGCTGTAATTTGACGTACATATATCAATATCTCTAACTGTATATAGTAGTGGGGAGAGGCAAGGAGGAAAAAGAATTTACATAGCTAAAACCAGGGGTGGGGAGTGGGGAAGGGGCATCTGCCCTGGGTCGTAGTGATTTAAAAGCGTCCAGGGCTCCCAGCCACTGCCACCACTGACATCGCTACAGCAATGGCCAGAGCTCTGTGAACTTTAAATCACCTAGCCCCAGCCCTGTCTCTTCTACCCATGGCCCCGCCCCTTCCAGGAGGGCCCAGAGCCAGACCCTCCCACCTTGCCCACGGTCCTGGAATTTCTATTCTGCCCCCTGCTTCAGACAATACTCAATACTTGTAAAAATTTATATTTCAAAACATAATCGGAAGAGCTTAGAATTTTGAAAAAATGTGTTGTTATTAGAAAAGCTTGGCAGACTTTCATATAGTGCAGGCATTGCTATAGCTCTAAGACATGTAGTCATTCCAGGTATACTTTTCTAAGCCGATTTACCCATTCAGGACACTTTGCATATAAGATGATAAAGCTTTTGGAAAGGCTTATTGGACATAGGGCCTGAGTGGCCACTTTGGGCCAAAAGGAGATGTTAAAGTGGGATGGAGAAAACAGGGAAGGAAAAGATGGAAAAGACAACAGGAAAAAGAGAAAGACATACCGAGGCTACGTCTACCCTAGATATTCTTTTCAAAAGGGGCATGGTAATGAGCGAGGTTGGAAGATGCTAATGAGGCACTTCCATGAAGATGCAGCACCTCATTAGCATAACGGCAGGCGCAACAATTTGAAAGTTCCACTTTCAAATTGTGCGCCACTTGTGTAGATGGGGTCCTTTTGAAAGGACCCCCTGGACTTCGAATGCTGCTTTTTCCTATTGCTTTTAGGCATAAGGGGCTTTCAAAGACTGGGGGATCCTTTCGAAAGGATCCCGTCTACATGGGCGGCACACGATTCGAAAGCGGCACTTTCAAATTGCCATGGCTGCCATTATGCTAATGAGGTGCTTGCATATTCATGAAAACACCTCATTATCATCTTCTGACCTCGCTCATTACCATGCCCCTTTTGAAAGGAAGGGGCTAGTGTAGACATAGCCTCAGAGACAAGAATTCAGGAAACATGACATTAAAGCAAAGATGAATGAAGGATGATAGTAGTTGAATAAGGGATATATTCTTTTAACAGAAAAAGAGATCTGAACATGTTTCACAGCATCTTCTTCTTGATGCTAAAATGCTAGATTTGACAGTCACAGGCTATTTCTTCAGCTACAAAGACATCACTTACAACACAATTGTGGTCTGAATGTCAGCTGAAATCCACAGACAGATGCATTTCACTCTTGGCTCATGTTCTGATTTCTTCCATGGCCTGGGGCAACTCACTTAACTTCTCTCATTTGTTTCCTTTCATTTTCACTGTGTTAAAAATATTTACTTACAGCAGGGCTGTTGTGAGAAAAATTAGCTCAGGTTGGTAAAAACTTTAGAAGATGGAAGGTGTTATACAGGTGATAAGTATGACTATTATTATAACCAAGGCCAAGCTCTGTGGTTGGAAGGCTGAAATATAGGAACCCCATCACTGTGAAATGTTAGGGTGAGAAAAACTACTGCCATTGATTTAGCTTCTCCCCTCTGAGCTGTTGTATATAGGACACACCTCATCTATCAGATAGCATTTCATTATCTTTCAAGCCATAAAAATGCTTGGGTAATATCTCATATTTTCCAATAAATCTTAGATTTGCAAGCCTAGCATTGCTGCATACATAATGTTACATTCGTCATATGTTTTCTTCCAGTTTATTGCAATCAGATATGACACCTAGTGTAAATGATACCCACATTTAGCAAATAATGATACATCTGGTTCCCATCATGTGCCTATTCCAAAGAGTCATGACCAAACAGCTATTTTGTTTTAGCAACTACCTGTATGCCAGACTGAGGGTTCATTAGTTTTAACAGATCAGAAGTTGAATCCCATGTGATAATGACTTTTGGACCACAAGCCAAATTGGCTTTCTTATTGCACTTTAGAAAACAAAAAGCTTTCAGGTAATGGGGTTTTGAAATTTTGAACTGATATTCTTCCAGCCACTGAGACACCATAAAGGACTCTGGGAAAAATTGAAATTATTTATTCAGAGGGCAAAAATATCAGCTTGTTAATAGTGTTCTAAACTTTACTAAAGTAACTACATTGTTCTTATTGGGAAGTGCTACAGGGAAGCAGAAATAAATCAGTGACTTTTACTGTTATGTCTCTTTGGCTATGTCTACATTAGCCAAAAACTTTGAAATGGCCATGCAACTGGCCATTTCGAAGTTTACTAATGAAGCGCTGAAATACATATTCAGCGCCTCATTAGCAAGCGGGCGGCCACGGCACTTTGAAATTGATGTGGCTCACCGCCGCATGGCTCATCCAGACGGGGCTCCTTTTCGAAAGGACCCCAGCAACTTCGAAGTCCCCTTATTCCTATGAGCAGATGGGAATAAGGGGACTTCGAAGTAGGTGGGGTCCTTTTGGAAAGGAGCCCTGTCTGGACGAGCCGCATGGCGGCGAGCCACGTCAATTTCGAACTGCCGTGGCTGCCCGCATGCTAATGAGGTGCTGAATATGTATTTCAGTGCTTCATTAGTAAACTTCGAAATGGCCATTTGCATGGCCATTTCGAAGTTTTTGGCTAGTGTAGACATGGCCTTTGATCCATGGCATGAGCTATAGCCAAACATTTGCAGTTTCATTAGAATATATATCTTTTGCAGGAGGAAAGGAAAGAGATCCTTTGGTCGAACAGTCTACAAACTTACCAAGTTTGCCTAATTCTGATTTCAATTCTTGATCCCTTAAATTGCATTGCACCTACTTCACTCATCTTCAGTGGGACTTTTTCTCTACAGCTGCATCTATAGTAGCAAGTACATTCAGAAAAGCTGGCCTTCATTCAAAAGAGCGTGTGGAGCGTCTACACACAAAACGTGCACTTTCAAAAGGAAATCCAAGGAAAGTGACGTTGCTTTTGAAGGCATTTCTTTGATCCCATACTAGGAAGAATGCCTTCCTTTGAAAGACTCTTTTGAAAGAAAACGTGAGTAGATGCTCCACGGCCACTCTTTCCAAAGAACAGTCCTTCATGGCTCTGGCCAGTGGCAGTGGGGCTCTGTGGTATCAGCACCCAGCTGCACTTAAAGCTGCATGGACCCCAAAATCCTGTGGCAGGAAGCTGAGAGCATGCTAGCAGCACCAAAAACATGAACTCCTGCAGCACGCCTCACAGCCATTCTCAGAATAGTAACCTGCAGCAATGACCAGCAGCTAGCCACCCCAAGAGCCCCAGGGCCCCTCCTCAGAGCCTTCACAGGGCTCACAGAATGCTGGTCAGCCCCCACAAAAAACGGCCAAGCTGGAGCTAAGGGACCTGCTGGGCCTCTTGAAGGAGGAGGAGGTCCTCCAGGAGATGGGGGGCATGGGAAAAGGTTTCCCAGAGGGTCTCTGTGATACAGACCCTGTCCCAGTGTGCCTGGCAGCTCAGGGCAGTGGCCAGCTGCTTGTACTGGGGCCGGACTCAGCCACCCACCCCTGCATGAAGGCCTTGCTTTTTCTCTCGACTATATTGTATAGGATGCAGCAGGCGCCCACCCCCTGGGAGATGTTATGCAGGCCAATCTACAGGCACATGAGGAGTCATTGTGGGCTTTGTTGAGGTGGGTGTTGAATGCCTCCTGAGTGGGGCTGGGGTAGCCTGTGTAGGGCCCCCTCAGCCTGGGCTGCAGGTGGTAGGCAACATCTGCCACCATGTACAGCAGCATGGTGGTGTTACCAACCTGGAACTCCTTCAGCAGGACATATGTCCTGGCCTCCATGCGATGGCAGAGGCCAGAGTTCTGGAACACCCAGGCATCATGCGTCTGGCCCGCTCACCCCACATAGCTGTCCATGCAGTGGCCCTTGCTGTCGACCAGCACCTGAAGCACTACCAACTGGTAGCCCTTTCGATTCACATAGTTGCTGGCATTGTGTTCCAGGGCACGGATGGGGATGTGCGGAAGCAGTGTGAGAAGCTGAATGTGACTAATCCTGCAATGGCCAGGTCCACATCCCCTGCACATACGACCCCGTGGAGAGGCAATGCATTGATGGTGCAGATGATCTGCATAGGTGAGACAGTGTGTGCTTTCATGAGGGCATGACAGGGTGTGCCCAGCCTCACACCCCCTGCCCCCTCCCGGTCCCTCTTCCCCATTCCCCAGCCACCAATAGTCCCCCTTGCCCTAGAGCTCCCTACCCCTCCCTGTGGCAGGTGTGTGACCTAAGCATGCCATACCTCCATAAGGACAGCCCTGACAATGACCTTTCTCACCCCAAATTCATGCCCTGCAGACTGCTAGCTGATGCTAGCTTCCAGATGGCAATGGCAACCTTCTTTTTGAGGGGGAGGGCAAGTCACGTGTGGTGTCCCGTTGTTTCAGAGAAGGGGCGAGCCAGTGGCAGAGCTCCTGAACGTCTGCTTGCTCATGCAGAAATTCTGGAGCCACCTGGCATTATCCCACTCTCCCATCATGAGCCACTTCCACCAGTCTGTGCTGCTGGGGTGGCTCGAGATGCACTGAGGCGCTTGTGGGTTGTGCTGTTGGGATCCCAGGTGGAGGTCTCCAGGGCCCCAGCAAGGGGGCTTGCTCCTGGGAGGAGGTGGAGGGTGGTTGCAACCACATTGGCCAGGTGGCCGACCACGGTGCTCAGTATGGCCAGCTCCAGTGCCAGAAAATGATGCTCAGAATCCATTGGGCATGGGTAGCTGTTGGATCTGGGCATGGGCACTGTGAGGTGCATGGAAACTCTGCAGGCCTCAGCATATGCAGAATGGGGGTGTTGCAGAGGGGCCCTTTAAGGGAGTGGCTGGCTGCTGGCCACAGAAAGGCTTGTCTGCCATGTGCCCCCAGCCTGCTGCATTTCCTGTTCCACTCCTTCAAAAGAGTGCCCATGGGTATGTGGACACTCCCCTTCGGAAGGGCAGAGCCGTCTTTTGAAAAAGTGGATGACAGGCTTGATCCACGTTTTGCATGTAGACATGCTCTTTCAAAAGGTGTTTTTTTGGATGGTGTCATTTCAAAAGACCGCTGTAGTGCAGATGTAGCTTATATGCACCACTCATCACAAATGTGCATGGAAGAATTGGGCCATCTATTTATAGGCATACTTAAATTTTCCATGTGCTGTTAAAAGACCTGGCTTCTAAAGGTATTATTTTGTGGCTGGAAACAAATATATGAATAAAGGAAAAAATAAGTTATAACGATCATATTTCTTGCTGTAACTCAGATGGTTGCTCTGATCCAATACAACAATATATACATATTTCTACACTGAATGAGTTTTATATTGTTTTTTCCCTTTCATTTCTGACAGTTTGCTAGAATTTCACCCTTTAGAGTCAGGACTTAGGACCCAATGCAAAGTCCATCAAAATCAATGGGAATTTTGCATTGCCTTCAAAGGACTTGGATCAGGCTTTGTCTTCTGTAAGATCAGGCCGCTGATGGAGTCCATTATACAAGCTTTTACTGCCAGCTGCACCTAGGAAAAACCACAAGTTAGTTTGTTCCCAGTGTCCTGACCGCAAGCATAAGACACAATACTTCAACTCATTATATACCTTATGTGTGGCCTGTCATGCTACTCTCAAAATTATTCATGGATAATTTGAGCCTATGAATAATTAGTTAACATAGTGTCTTACTAATGTGAAAATCAAAAATGTTCAGGAATATCTAAATTGACAAAATAGGTGGAAAATCACACTTGTCTTTCAGTTACATTCTATTTCACTTCGAACCTTTTTTGATCAAACAAAGAGGAACGGCAGATCAGTATTTGAAATCTCTCTTTCTCATACACAGACACACAACTTTGCACATTGGTAGATGTATAGGGTTTAGTGTTTTTAACATGAGCTTCATGTTTATTGTAGGAACTCCACAGCAGATTAAAACTAGACTGTTTTTCCTTTCAGTACTTAGATAAATTGTAATAAATACAGCACTACATTACAACCAGAACTGATAGGTCATCAGTGTTGAAGACACTCTGGATTTTTTTCTGCAATCTGTTGCTCTCTGCGTTGTCAGTATCTAAAGGGAAACAAGGCAAGACTGCCCATGGTTTGGAAGTGAGAAACTTAGCTGGTAGTGCTTCATTGTGAGGTTCTGAATGACAGTTTTGGATCAAAATATATTTAACAATGCAATAATTTCCTGTCTAGATTAAGCCTGGATTTCACACCCCCAGAGTTGTAGAACAAGACTTAAATACTGTCTATATTTGGCCCAAAATATTTTATGTAATTGGAGTTCACAGTGGCTATGTCTACACATGCCCCAAACTTTGAAATGGCCACACAAATGGCCATTTTGAAGTTTACTAATGAAGCGCTGAAATGCATATTCAGCACTTCATTAGCATGCGGGTGGCCGCGGCGCTTCAAAATTAACGTGGCTTGCTGCCGCGCGTCTCGTCCAGACGGGGCTCCTTTTCGAAAGGACCCCGCCTACTTCGAAGTCCCCGTATTCCCATGAGCTCATAGGAATAAGGGGACTTCGAAGTAGCTGGAGTCCTTTCGAAAAGGAGCCCCGTCTGGACGAGAAGTGCGGCAGCAAGCCCAGTCAATTTCGAAGCGCCGCGGCTGCCTGCATTCTAATGAAGTGCTGAATATGCATTTCAGCACTTCATTAGTAAACTTCAAAATGGCCATTTGCGTGGCCATTTCGAAGTTTGGGGCACGTGTAGACACGGACAGTGTGTTCAATCTTATTTGGCCATTAGTCTTTATATCTCTGCTACTGCTCTCTTATGTTATTAGAAAATAATCTTGCTGAATCACGTATTCTCTACACTATGTGGTGAGCAGTAAGAAAATTATTTGAGCCATATGAGAGTTAGTGCTCAGACCCAAGGTTTCACCAACTTTGAGTTTCCATGGCATCTTAAGAGCCTAATCCATGGTTTCCCAAACTGGGAGGTGTGCCTCCCTGGGGGTGTGTGAAGAAAGTCCAGGGGGAATGTGAGGCAACCCAGCCCCCACCTCCCTCATTCCCCTACCCCAGGAAAGAAACAGCCTTTGCTTCTGGCTCTCAGCCACTGCCATTTCACATGGGTGACCCGGTGCAGCTGCTATAAAAAGCAAGTGGCTGGCAATGTTCCATGTGGATCTAGCTGCTTCCTGCAAAGGTGAGTGCATGGGGGTTGAAGGGGGAGGGGAGGAGGAGGATGGGGTTAGGTGGGGGATTGGGGGTGCCTGGCTCTGGGGAGGGGAATAGGGATGGGATAAGAGTGGGGGGCTGGTGGTACCTGGCTTAGAGGGAGGGGAGGAACTCAGATGGGTAGCTCACAGCTTGCAGGGCTCAGGCAGCTGGCCCCAGAAGCACAAGGCTTGGGTGGCTTGGCCTGGTGGGCAGGCAGCTGGCCTTGGCAGAGCAGCTTGGGCTGCTGGCCCATGGGGCTCAGGCGGGTAGCCCCAGAAGTGCAGGGCTCAGGTGGCTGGCTGGCCCTGGTAGCATGGGGCTTGGTTGGCTCAGGTGGGCAGCTCTGGCAGAGCAGGGCTTGGGCGGGCAGGTGGCTGGCATGGGCACCTGTGGTGGCTGGCATGGGGCTCAGGCAGCTGGACAGCTGGGGCTGCACCAGACATCCACAAGGGCCCCCAAACAACAATTTATGCTTATTTTTAATTTTAAATATTTTTATTTCAAGTTTTTGTGTTTGTTTTAAATTACAAATTGAATTGTTTGTTAAAAGTGGGGTTGGGGGATGGTAAAGAAGAGGTGCGGGGCATGAGGGTTTCTCAAAAATTGAAAGGGGGCGTGATGCCAAAAAGTTTGGGAACCCCTGACTAATCAAACAAAGATTTTCCTACCATGTGTCCTGCCATCTGCCCTGTTTCCTTTCCACGCCTTTAAGCAACTTCATTTTGCTATTGCTTACTTTGATTCTGTCCAGGCCTTGTCCTCCCCAAAAGCCGAACATCTCTCCTGTAGATCCTCTTTAGCAGCAAAGTCCAGTGTATGCTTACTCCCAGGAAAAGGAGCTGGATTCATCCCAGTCTCTGTTTGCCCTGATCAGTAGCCGAACACCTCACAAAGCACCAAATCATTTTCTCCCGGGTGCACATTGACCAGTTTAAGTGGTTCCATTCACTGGCCCAAGGGTAAGCCTCCATCTTTATCAACTCAGATCTACCTTGGGGCAGATGCTCAGCTGCAAACGTAAGGGGGATCTGGCCAATATACAGTACTGGTTTATCTCTGGCTAGGATGTACAGTCAAACTGTCAGACAATCTGAAATAACGTAAACAGGCTTGTATATGCTCTTGAAGTCACCCTAGCAAAGATAAAACAATTCATCAAGTATCTCACCACCATCAGTCAATCACAGACCTGACCTATACACAATTCTCCTTTTTGATAAATGTACTCAACATTCAGGGCCTCAGCATGATCCTGAGCATCCCATGGTCTTGAACTTGTCAAAATAATATTGACCTTCAAAATAGAAACCGAGACATTAAAGTCTGAGGTGCTATTGGGAGTATCCAGAAAACTGACAGTGTGAATTGGTAGCCTTTACAGCAGTTCAGAGGGAAGAAATTAAGGAATAGATCACCATGTTTTGTCTTTCCTGTCAGTCACTAAACCTGCTGGTATGAAAGGTTGGGATATTCAAGTGTTATTCCACATAACATTTTTTGGCCCGTGACCCAAGGAAGATATTAGTAGATCTGCTACCCTAAAAGGCCTAGCAACATTTTACACTTTTTTTTTTTCAAAATCTTACTCCTTGCTATGTAATGTAAACCCCCCAAGGTCTTCAAAGCTTCAATTTATCATATCAAATGTCTCTCTTCATATGATATTGGCTACGTCTACACGTGAAGCCTACATCGAAGTAGCGACATCGAAATAGGCTATTTCGATAAATAACGTCTACACGTCCTCCAGGGCTGGCAACGTCGATGTTCAACATCGACGTTGCGCAGCACCACATCGAAATAGGTGATGCGAGGGAACGTCTACACGCCAAAGTAACACACATCGAAATAAGGTTGCCAGGCACAGCTGCAGACAGGGTCACAGGGCGGACTCAACAGCAAGCCGCTCCCTTAAAGGGCCCCTCCCAGACACAGTTGCACTAAACAACACAAGATCCACAGAGCCGACAACTGGTTGCAGACCCTGTGCATGCAGCATGGATCCCCAGCTGCAGCAGCAGCAGCCAGAAGCCCTGGGCTAAGGGCTGCTGCACACGGTGACCATAGAGCCCCGCAGGGGCTGGAGAGAGAGCGTCTCTCAACCCCTCAGCTGATGGCCGCCATGGCGGACCCCGCTATTTCGAAGTTGCGGGATGTGCAACGACTACACGGTCCCTACTTCGACGTTGAACGTTGAAGTAGGGTGCTATTCCCATCCCCTCATGGGGTTAGCGGCTTCGACGTCTCGCCGCCTAACGTCGAAGTTAACTTCGAAATAGCGCCCGGCGCGTGTAGCCGTGACGGGCGCTATTTCGAAGTTAGTGCCGCTACTTCGAAGTAGTGTGCACGTGTAGACACGGCTATTGTGAGTCTTACTAAGCACCCTTACTACAGTGTGCTCTCCCACAGGAGTTCCCACAACATCTGGAGCTCGCTGGCCATTCTTGTACTCTCACAACTGGCCTGTGCCTAGATAGGAAGCATCTGACTGGCTCCTGCCCCGCTTCCAGCAACATCCTTGGGGGGCTGCGGAAAAGGTGAGAACTTTGCCTCCAAATCTGAATCTGTTCCAACAACATTTGAACTCACTGAAGCCCCAAAAGAATTGTTTGTTACGATCAGGTATGAGGTCTGTCACCTGGGGAATCAAAGTCAACCAAAGTCAACCGTTCTAGCAGCTTATCACTGTCAGCTTAGTCCTACTTCAGTCCCACACACAACGTGTTAGGAACCCAATAGAAGACATTGGTTTATTTCAGCCCGGCTGAGAAGTCTTCTGCACAATGTGCTTCTGCACAAAAGCAGGTGAGCAGCATTTCAGCTTTTGCAGATCTAGGCTACTCTGCTCCAGGCCCTTCCTATTGCTCTTTGCCCTACTTTGCCCATGTATTTCTGTCCATTGTCCTCAGAGGGTCATCTCCACTGACCTGGAGAAGGTGTACTCTGATTGGAACAGATACCCCTGGAGAAGCCTGCCTTACTTACAACAGAGGTACAGGCAGCTGCAACTTCCTTTCTGCTGAACTCAGATGCCCAGTTGGCTCCTGAGATGACCCCAGTGCTGCATGTGTCATTAGACTGCAACAGTGCACCCAGATTCCACCGTCTCCACAAGGGTTCGGAAACAAAGCAATCTGTAGCCCCTGTTATCTGGCCAGCCCAACTGCAGTAGTGGTGGCACTTGAAGCTACTGCTAACTCCTGAAGAACGAAGGGAAAAGGGATCCTCCACCTAGAGCTGGTTCTTGTGTGGAGACTTCTGGCCACAGGGGGAAAAAATACCTCAAAACCCTTTTGATTTTGATTTTAAAACTTAAAAGGGAAAGTCAGTCTAGATCTCAGGTGCCTTAACTTTGGTCAGTGATTGCAGTCCATGCAAAATTCTCTGACTCTCCCTCCTGTTCCTTTTTTGCCCTGTTCATGACTCTGGAGTAACCAGTGTTGAGGCGGGGCATGGGGGGTATATTTACCAGCCTCAGTTCCCAGTGATTCCAGCAATAACTGCTCTGTTGCCTTCCTGGATGCTGAAGAGTTCTTTTCCCTTTAGTGCAGCTTAGTCTCCATAGTAACACAAGCAGCAGGGCTAGCAGGAGCTGCATTCAGCAGTGACTCCAGCTGTTTCCCTTCCCTCCAGTCTTCTGCTGCTGCAGGTGCACACAAGCCTCTGTTTCTGGAGGCCATGGGAGATGGGCACAGCATCTAGATAAATGAGCCTGCTAGCTTCTGCCTCCCTGGTAGCTAAGCAAATAACTGGCTTGTCTTTGGTAGGGAGCAGTCTGCATTGCAGTCTTTTAAATCAGTTATTAGGAGCCGTGCCAACGCCTTAGTGCTACTAGACACGACAAGATAGGAAAGTCCTTAGTGGTGTTCTCTGACCCTCCTCTGAATCCTATGCTATCTTACAAATTACTAAAGAAAATTCACTTCTCACATTCTAACTTGCAAACTTGAAAGCATGAGTCATATTGAAAGGACAATACACAGGTCAAACTATTTTCACCTATCACAACTCCTCCTCGGGAAGGACCTGAAATAACGCTCTCTGAGGTCTGCAGAAAGACTCTCGTGGATCTCACTGGACTTTGTCTCAGGCTCTGGAAATCTTGGGATAAAAGTACATTTGTACTACACATATCTAGGTACTTTTTAACTGTAGCAGTGGCACGAAATCACATCAGTTTCTGAATGATGAAACAGAGGAAGCTAACATGAGTCTGTGAAGCGTCTTGAGACAAGCTGAACTCTTTTCCAATTAAAGTCATGAGGACTGTAGGAAGGTTGCAAATGATTTTTTGAACATCTGTAATGATTTAGTCTCGGTTTCTTCTCCATTTAATTGCTGCATTAACTATTAACACTCAGCACACCTAGGACATGTATATTTTTCAGTAAATCAAAGCAAGCAGGGAAGAGCATGGACCACCCCAGCTCCCTGTATCCCACTCTTTCCAGGCAAGCACTAATCTCACCATTACACACCAATAGAAGGAGAGACTATCATGCCCCAGGGATAGCCTCTCCCCAGAAAGCCAGTTTCATCCCACCTCCTCTGAAAGCACTCCCCCCAGACCTCTTCTGTGTCTCATTATTCATCTCCCCAGTGCTGCTTCTGCCACCCTACAACCTACCTTCTGGACCTGCCTCCCACCTCTGGAAGCAAAGCATGTTCCAAAGGAGGTAGACAATGTGGAGAACATACAGTAGGGTTACCACAACTGAGCTTTCAAAAAAGAGTACACCCTGAGAGGGAGTGTGCTGGTATCTGTATTTCCCAACACACGTATTAATATTTTATAATACATATCGTGCATTCATAGAATGTGAGTTGGTAGATATTGATAGATATACTCCATTTCACGAAGCGTCCTCTTTTTTGAAAGCTTAAACACATTAACTCTAACATACAGGTGTGGGAACAGTGATGTTTCTGGCCATAGGGAGTCATATCTGATTAGAATGTTCCTGAAGGCAGGAGTTCCACTGCTGTCCAGTGTCCTGCTACCTAGCTGGCAGATCTTCAGCATGGCTTCCCTGCTTGTCCATCTGCAAACTGGGTCATTTTCTAAGAATAAAACACCCTTTATATTAATCGTGTGGAGGCAACATTTTTAAAAAACAGCTTATTTGCAGGTAGATTTTTTGAATGTCTCCCAGCAAGACAAACCTGAATTTTAAGAGATACCATGTATTACTACTGGAAATAGGCAAGAAAATTTGAAATGCTCTTATTCCCATTGGTATTACAGGTCACTGGGCTCCACAGAGTTTATCAAAACTGGGGAAGTCGATAGCTTGTGTTTTCTGCCTAGAAATGTGTATGCACTCGCAACCCCTAACAACCTTTGTTTCAGAAAGAAAGATTAAATATTCATGTAATTTAGCTTTGTTCCAGTTTGTTTTCAATTAACAGAAGAAAATCCTCTCACACATAATAGGCTATTTTATGTTAGGTTTTGGTGTATTTATCTAACAAAATTAAGCTTTTAGGCTTATGAGTCACAACTATTAAATATATTAAATGAATGGGTGCTAATAAGATTAGGGAAATCATTTAAAAGTTAAAATATTAATTTTAATTAAAAATTTCCTTTTCTTGGTGTTTTACAGTGTATTTTATACGGTGTATATTCCATAATAAGCAATGAAATATTTTAGTGTAGGAATCTTAGCACTGCGTAAGATTAATCTTTCCTCATCATAAACTTTTCTAAATCCTTAGTTCGTGTTACTATATTTCTGATGTGAATAATTTAAAAAGTTATTTTATAGACTAACAGATATTTTGGAGCAAAAGCTTTTGTGGGCAAAGACCCACTTCATCAGATGCAGGTATCCATCAGCGGGTCTTTGCCCACGAAAGCTTATGCTCCAAAATATCTGTTCATCTATAAGGTGCCACCAGACGTGTTGTTCTCGAAGCTACAGACTAACACGGCTGCCTCTCTGATACTTAAAAGGTTATTGTGACTGATTGCATATCTCATTAGCAAATGGGGATGAGAGAAGCACTGATGATAAATTGACATTGATCAGATCCTTTTCTGACTGTCTGTACTTAAGCAAAAAAAGATTTCCAGCAAGAACCAGCAAACAGAGCTCAACATTATCTTTTTTGAAGATCTGTAGAGGAAGTGGGATGAGAAAAGAGAAGCGTTTTTGGATTGTTGAAGCAAATATAGACACACACACAGCTGTATGAGCATGTATGTGTTTCTGCTTTGCTGGCTGCTGCTTAAAAGCTGTGAAATCCTTCTGGGAAATCCTGCTTCCCCTAGGACTTGATTTAAGCACCACAAAGGGCATCCTTCCACTCAATTCAGTGGGCTTTGGACCAGGCACTAGATGATTTGGGTCATATCCCTGGGAAGGGGGAAAGAAATACAGCTGACTTTATGTGCAGGTTTCTGAAAAATGCATAAAACTGCAAGAAATCAACTTAGGGAAATAAATGCTTTGTTTCCCTTCCATCATGGGAGTTGCTCGTCGTGAGATGGAAGCAGTAGGAAGAGAGGAAGGGATAGTGAAAGAGTGGCGCTGGCTTTGTAAAGGCAGGTCTGATTCTTTCTGTGTGCAGACGTCGGGAACAAATTACACAATGCTTCCCAGATGCAGAAGGTGGGGTAGCCACAAATGCTGCTAAGTCTGATCTGTAGAGCTATAAAAGCCCAGAAGCACTCGGGATTCCAGGAAGAAATAAGATGATACCACCCTCTAATTTCACTTGCATTTTGGTTACATGCAATAGGATTAAACAAATACCCCTTCAGAAGTGGTTGGAATCCATTTCCAATTGCATTCCCTGGAGTATATGAAGCTTTCAAAAGAGATCAGTGTTGAGGATTCGTAGAGAATACGTAAAAGAATAAATGGACATAAATCAGACATCAGGAACGGTAATGTACAGAAGCCTGTGGGGAAAACTTCAATCTCCCTGGACACTCAGTAGCAGATTTAAGGGTGGCAGTCCTGAAACAAACAAATTTCAAAAATCAATTGGAGAGAGAAATCTCTGAGCTGCACTTTATTTGCAAATTTGACTCCATTAACCATGGATTAAACAGAGACTGGGAGTGGCTCACAGTTTACAAAGGCAGCTTCTCTGTTAGTCTATAAGGTGCCACAAGACTTCTTGTTGTTCCCAAAGCTACAGACTAACACGGCTACCTCTCTGATACTCTGTTGAAAGAAGTTCTTTCAAATGAGATCTTCCAGAACAGCTTCATTTGAAAGGTCTCTATAGTGTGGACATAGCCATAGAGAGCACTGGGAAGCTGAAACATCTTTACGGTCCAGAAAGTGCCACAAGTACAAATATTAGTTAGCATAATAAGTACAGTCGAGGGGAAGGCTTTTGGAGGGAGAGAAGCTTTCTGAAAATCTAAGGAGCAGACAAGAACTCAGGTTAAGGAAGCAAGAATTAAAGGCAAGTTAATCCTTATCTCAGGACTGAACTGAACTCATCAACAAGATGCATATTTCTGCTCATTTTTATTTTCTATGGACTGGCATTTCTTTTCTCTCTCATTTCTTTGGGGTCTATGTAGGAAACTCAGAACACCACAGTTGCTTCTTTTTCCAGTTACTCTTCCTGTCACTGCCTTTGCTTTAACTTCATTCATCTCTGCCAAGTGCCACTCAGTGTGGACTGGTTTTAGACAGGCAAGGCTATTAACTGCATCCTGATGTGGCTATCCCACCAAGCAGGAGCCCCTGATCCAAGATGAAATAGTGTAAAGCAAGGTGCCCTTACCTATAGAGCAGTCAGATGGGCCCTCCCTAGAGGAGAAGGGTCTATTATTGTCCATTTGGACCAGAAATTATTAGATTCTGCTATAGTTACATAAATGGGAACTGAATCTCTAGGCTCATGCCTGCAGTACCTATGCCATCAGGAAAGCCAGCTGTCTCATGCTTCCCACTGACCTCACCTCTTTTGCCAGCCAGGTCTCTGAACCAGCTGCTACGCAAGGGTCTGGAGGAGGGATAGTTCTTGGCAGTAAGTACAAGGGCTTGGATCTGCTGTGTCCAAGTAGCCAGATGGCCCTAAATCATAAACGAGTTAGGATTTGCCAATGTCTTTGGGGTTAAGGCAGTTTTCTGCTGTCTTCTGCCACCTACTGCTTTGGCATTTTCTCAACTTCACATAACATCCTGCTTTGCAAATATCTTGCTGTTCTTTTTTCTGGATTCTATTGGTTCTGATTTGATGGCTGTGCCAGAAGTAACTCACTTTACCCACCCTGGAAAGATTTTCTATTTCCTGAAGTCTTTTCATCTACTTCATCTTCTTGCTCAGTGCTTTCCATGTCAGGGCTCCACTCTCCCAACCCTATTAAAATTGACTACTTTGCTTCAGAAAGTCTTAACTGTTGCAAAAAGACCCTGGCTTAACCTGGAGGACACCATTGCCACTTATGGATCATGTCTGTAGGACCTAACATTACATTTAACTGCTTCTCCTGCCATCCATTGTTTTTCACAGTATAGGTAAATTTCCAGAGCATAGGACTGTCTCACCTTTGCTGGTTGAAAACTAGGGTCATATATTATTCTGGCCAGTTAGCCTTAGGAAAGTAAACTAAGTAGCCAGCATTTGTGCATCATCTTTCTGACACCACCTGTGCGTCCTCTTGGATAACAATGCTTTCTGCTGTAGTAACAAACGAAGTGCACCATTCAAAGACTCTCTTGCCTTTCTCTTTCACAGAACTCAGAGTGCTTTAATCAGCCTGCATGCTCCCCTCTAGCAAATGAGCCTGCCTCTTATTTATTTTTTTTGCACAGCTGCCAGAAGCTTCTCCCTTTTCTTTCTTTGTTAGACAATAGCTTTGCTAAGCCACTGAGAAATTTTTTGGTAGTGATCTTTATTGACCTTGAAGAACCTCACATGTTTCTGTGTGCTAAGAGAATTTGCCATTCACACAGTCAATTTAATGACGTGGAGATTCTGTTCTAATACATTTAACTTGGCTTTAAGTTTCTTATTTTTCTTTGAGGTGCATTTAAACCGTGGTGCCACAGTTCATGTATTTTTCATGCTGGCCTTCTGAAGCCACATAATTTGAAAGGTATTTTACTTACCTAACCTCTCACTCTCACATCATATTAGTTTGCTTCACCTTTGTTGGTTGACTAAAGAGCATTTTGTACCATTTCATTCCTTGCAAACCAAGCAACTGAATTGAAAGACATTTATGGAACTTGAAACCTATTGATTGAGAGAAACTCTAGTCAAGCCCTTGTCTTTAGATTTTTTTTCAGAACTCATTAAATATCTTCCTATCCAAATTGACATCACATGTCTCTTAATTCAGAAACACTCAAATATTCTAAGACTCAAGCCCACTGCAAGGATCAAATGTTCTGTTTTAAAAAGAAACTTTCAATAATCTCAAATAAAAAGAATAATCTCTATTCTAATGCAATACAAATTTGATTATTTGGCATTATCCAAATTATTTGGGGAACAAGGGTTGCCAGATATTCAAATGTACTGGTTAGATGAGGTGGGATTCTGGCCCTGCTGGCACTGGGGCCAACAGATACTAGTTAACCAGACTTGCAGAATATCCAAGTGCCAGATAACATGGCTTTCCTGTGACAGCCTTACACAGTAATTAAACAGCTCATTCAAGCATTAACACCTCCATACATATTTCTGAATAATCATTAAATTAAATAATGTTAAATTAAATGATTAAAGGTATCGTCTAGAGATGAACTCCAACTAAAATCTTAAATCAAAATGAACTCTGAAGAAATTTTGATCCAGATTTGAATCCAGATCCAAACTAGGTAGAAACTCAGGTACTTTTTCTGTTTTATGGTATATATCTTTATGGGGTCTTAAAGACTGGATGAGAGGATGTGTTAGAATAAAACATGATGGAAAGAATAACTAAATTCATGGAGGTAAATGGTAACGGGGACTTACTACAATAAAGGGTTATGCTACTAACATGATTTACTTTGAGAAAACAACTATTTTTAGAGATGGTAAAAGCAGTGAAACTAACATACTTGGACTTCAGTAAAACATTGCCATGGCACCACATGGGAAATTATTGGTAAAATTTGAAAAGATGGATATCAGCACAAAAACTCTAAAAGGGACAAGGAACTGGCTAAAGCAGAGAAGGCAAGGAATATTTTGCAAGGTGAATGAACAAACTAGAGGTGACTAGCGCAGTTTCTCAGGGAATGGTCTAGGGATCAAGCTTATTCAATATTTTTATTAACAACCTTGGCACAAAAAGTAGGAGTGTGCTTATCAAATTTGCATAATTTCATAAGAGGTTTGATAGGCATTGTCAATACAGGGGATTGGAATATTATTCAGAAAGATCTGGATGATCCTCAAGGCTGTATTTATAGAATGGAACGAAATTCCAACAGCACAAAGCACAAGGTTATATTTAGGGTCTAATAAAAAAAATGTTCTGTAAGCTGAGGATTTAACAGTTGGAAAATGACCAAGGTAGAAAGAGATCAGGCGTGTGAGTCAGTCACAGAATGAATATGTGCCACCAGCATCATCTGCCCATGAAAAAAGCAAATGTGAATGTAGGAGGTGTCAGGTGCAAGGTCCCATTAAAGTTAGGGAAAGTTGTACTGGGCAGTGGTAAGACCTCATTTGGAATACTGTGTGCAGTTCTGGTCACCCATGTTCAAGAATGATGAATTCCGCCTGGGACAGTTGCAGGAAGAGCTAAGGGCTAAGCATTGGAAAGGAGGGCCTCTCTTCTGAGAGGTGACTAAGGGAATTTGGCTTGTTTAGACTAGCAAAAAAGAGGGCTTAGAGAGGATATTACTCTCTACAAATGCATTGGGAAGGGGATTGGAATGCGTGGAACCACCCCAGAGAATTAAGAGTTAGTTAATCTGAAGGACATTGTTGTCACAAAAACAAAGGGGTATAAACTGGCCATGAACAAGTTAAGGCTGGAAATTAGAAGGTTTCCAATCACGGGAGGAAGATCTGTGTTAACAAATAATTAAATTAGGAGAGAGATGAAGAAACTTAGTGAGATTGAATAACAAAATTGCTTGTGATGGGAGAGGGCAGGACTCAGTAGTCTGGCACTCACTTCTGGTTTTTGAGTTTGTCACAGTTCACTTTGTCACCTGCATTGTCTCAGTGGTCCAGCAAGGACACCTGTTCAAGGTTGCCCACTCCCTAACCATTGTCTCTTAGTTAGAGACACAGACATCTCTCTCCTTTCTTAGTGGCATATTTTGAGGCTGCAGAGTTTCTTGACTAAACTGTGATACACCTTGCAAACAGACAGCCTGCTTAAGAAGGCTATTTTGCCTTCCCTTCAGTTATGTTGCAAAGTGTAACGGCTACAGTTAAGCTACCACACAACTATTTCTAAGCAAGCACAGATTATCTTTAAGGTGAAAGCAGTATAAAGAAAATATTACAAACAATAAAAGAACCTATGCACATGCCAAAATCTTTTACTGAACATTATACCTTCACTCCAAGAGGGACTCTGATAAGTGCTTAGTTTGTCAAACTTAACACAAGGCTTTTTCTGGTGGTCACAAGTTCATCACAGCTTCAACTCTGCAGAAGCACACTCGTGACCCTGTGAGTCATTCATTTATCCAATTTGGCTCTTTTAAGAAACCATAAATAGGAAATAGGCAGACAATAATTTTTTGCTCCGGGTGAAGCTTCAAAAGGGCAGGGATGGATCATTTACATTTTTCTTACATCAAGTATTTTCTAGGAAATCCACTTCCCATGCTTTATCCCAATAAATCCTTTCAAATTCCCAATATTTCCCAGGGATTGCATTAATCCTATCTCCTATAAATGTTGCATGGAGGTCCATAATAATACAGAAAAACAATTGCTTTTTTCATAAACTGGACACTTAAAATACTTAAGTCAGTAAAGTGTATCTTAATTCCATAAGAGTTCTCCAGTACATTGACATATTTGTCACTATATTATGTTCCTGAAAGCCCAAGATTTAGGGCTTGAGTGGCCATCTGCAAGGTTAGGGTTAAATTGGGGGTGTTTCTCTTCCCCAATATACTTCTTTATTGGGGCCTCCTTTTGAAGTTGCCGAGATGACTATAGCTGGAGAAGAGTCAGTGGATGTGGTGAGCCAATTCTCTGATACTGCACTGAACTTTCTGTTTCTCAGGTGGTTGGCTCTTGCTCACATGCTCAGGGCCTAACTAATTCTTCTATCTGTTGTATCTACGCCAATCATCTGAAAAAGTGGGACATACCCACAAAAGCTCATGACCTAATCAATTTGTTAGTCTTTCAAGTTTTACAGGACTGCTCATATGATAGAATTCTAGGGCTGGAAGGGACTTCAGGAAATCATCTAGTCCAGCCTGCTGACCAAAGCAGGATCAGCTCCAACTAAATCATCCCAGCCAGGGCTTTGCCAAGCTGGGACTTAAAAACCTCTAGAGATGGAGATTCCACCACCTGCGAGTGGCTCACAGCTTACAAAGGCAGCTTCTCTGCCCTGGGTGTTAAGCTCTCCCCATATCTCCCCCAAACACCTACTATTGTTAATGGGCCATTTTCACCTTGCTGAATAGACCTTGTCAGCTCTGGCCCTCCCTTTTTCTGGGACCCCATTCTTTAAATACCCCTCTGAAACCACTCCCCCGACTCATGCACCTGATGAAGCTGGTCTATGCCCATGAAATCTTATGCTCCAAATATCTGTTATTCTACAAGGTGCCACAAGACTTCTTGTTGTTCTCAAAGCTACAGACTAACACGGTGCCTCTCTGATATTCCGTTGAAAGAAGTTCTTTCAAAAGAGATCTTCCAGAAGAGCTTCTTTTGAAAGATCTCTGTAGTGTGGACATAGCCATAGAGAGCACTGGGAAGCTGCAACATCTTTACGGTCCAGAAAGTGCCACAAGTACAAATATTAGTTAGCATAATAAGTACAGTCGAGGGGAAGGCTTTTGGAGGGAGAGAAGCTTTCTGAAAATCTAAGGAGCAGACAAGAACTCAGGTTAAGGAAGCAAGAATTAAAGGCAAGTTAATCCTTATCTCAGGACTGAACTGAACTCATCAACAAGATGCATATTTCTGCTCATTTTGTGGTGTTCTGATGCTGCACTGAACTTTCAGTTTCTCCGGTGGTTGGCTCTTGCTCACATGCTCAGGGCCTAACTAACTCTTCTATCTATTGTATCTACTCCAATCATCTGAAAGAGTGGGACATACCCACAAAAGCTCATGACCTAATCAATTTGTTAGTCTTTCAAGTTTTACAGGACTGCTCATATGCTAGAATTCTAGGGCTGGAAGGTACCTCAGGAGATCATCTAGTCCAGCCTGCTGACCAAAGCAGGATTAACTCCAACTAAATCATTCCAGCCAGGGCTTTGCCAAGCTGGGACTTAAAAACCTCTAGAGATGGAGATTCCACCACCTGTCTCAGTAACCCATTCCATCGCTTCACCAAGCTCCTGGAGAAATAGTTTGTCCTAATATCTAACACCTCTCCCTCTGTAACTTCAGACCATTGCTCCTTGTTCTGCCATCTGTCACCACTGAGAATAGTCTCTCGCCACCCTCTTTAGAGCCCCCTTTCAGGAAGATGAAGGCTGCTGTCAAATCACCCTTCAGTCTTTGCTTTTGCAAATTAAATAAGCCCAAACCTCTCAGCTTCTCCTCATAGGTCATGTGTCCATCCCCCTAATAATTTTTGTTGCCCTCTGCTGACCTTGCTCCAATGCGTCCACATCCTTTCTATACTGGGATTGTGGTGGTGGAGCAGGGAAAACAGACCTGGCTGCAATACTCTAGATGTGGCATCACTAGTGCTGAGTAAAGGGGAATA
This sequence comes from Carettochelys insculpta, assembly GCF_033958435.1. NCBI lineage: Eukaryota > Metazoa > Chordata > Testudines > Carettochelyidae > Carettochelys > Carettochelys insculpta. Next base: position 17,679,949 of record NC_134144.1, read on the forward strand.
ACACATTTTCTAGATCTGCTGGAGATGCTTCTCCTAATGCACCCCAATATGCTGTTAGCCTTCTTTGCCACAAGGGCACACTGTTAACTCATATCTAGCCTCTCATCCACAGTAAAACCCAGGTCCTTTTCTGCTGCATTGCCACTTAGCCAGTCAGTCCCCAGCCTGTAACAATGCTTGGGATTCTTCCATTCCAAGTGCAGGACTCTGCACTTCTCCTTGTCAAACCTCATCAGATTTCTTTTGGACCAGTCATCCAATTTGTCTAGGTCACTCTGGACCCTATCCCTACCCTCCAATGTACCCACCTGACCCCCTAGCTTGTTATTTATTCTCTCTGAGACTGGAAAGGAATTTTCCTCCAGGTCAGACTGGAATCAACTGTGGGTGTTATTTTTAGGTTTTACTTTCCTCTTCTGCATGTGGGTGTGACAAGATTATCTGGGTCCCCTAATTATTTCTCTGACATTGCAGGGGCTTTGGCCATTAGTGCAACCTGGTCCCTCCTTACTCTGTGTCTGTGGTGAGTAAGGGTTTAGTTTCTTGTGGTCTATAATACTTTTGTCTAAGCTTGGTTATTAGGTTTATTGTGCAGGGGCTGGGTGACATTGGTTGCCTGTAGTGCCAGGAGTGAGAAATAAGCAGCTTGCAGGCCTAATGCAGTTCTCCAGAATTAAGCCCTGGTGAGCCATGGGATGTTTTACTGACATGTATGTCTTCAGGTACATCAGCTCACAGTTCCTGTTGGCCAGGGATTGCCATTCTCAGACAATGGGAACTGCAGGAAGTTACGTGGATCAGGACATCACTTCCCACAGCTCCCATTGGCTAGAAACAGCGATACTCAGTCAATGGGAGCTGCAAGTGGATGCACCTGTTGACGTGCAGGTAAATAAAGTATCCATCGGCCTGCCGGGGGTACACCTGGTGAACTGTGTCTGGGCCATTGGCTGCTGGTTGCCCACTCGTGGACTAAATGATCCATGATCCTTTCTGGGCTTAAATTCTACAGCCCTCTGACAAGTTTACCTTAATTTTAGGATAGTTTTAAATTATGCCCAGTAGGTGCATTATCTCTACTTGACCTGTTTTCCATTCTTTAAGGAACTACAAAGTTTTATGCCCTTCTGGAGATTTTCTAGCTGTAGCTGTTCTGTTCTTGGATTATTTTATTTCTAAGATTTAACAATAACTAAATTAAAACATTATAACATATAATCTGTGCTTACATTAGCATTGGCTTGCAAGGTAATTCCTTTTGGAGAATAATTTAGTTCAAAGTAAAGAATGTCAGTGGACTATATTACACAGAGCTAATTTTCTTTCACGGGAAGACACTGGGACTGATTCTACTTTAACTTTCACAGCTGGAAATCTGCATTCTTTGAAGTCACACCATCAAAGTCAGTAGAGTTACAAAGGTATTAAAAAGAGAACTGAGCTCTTTATGTGCTCTTGTTTGTTTGCTGTAAACTGACGTAAAAGTAATCTGACTGAAATGAGATTGCTTTTTGTGTACAAAAGGCAGAATAAATGCATTCCAAAATATAGACCAAACATCATCATGATTAAAAATTTAATATCCCTTGTTTTTCACAATATTTAATTCAGTCATTTTATTTTGATGTTTTCATACAAATTTTAAAATCTGGGAAATTTTTTGGTTTATTTATATTTCTCCTCATGAATAACAATTATAAAGTGAGGTCAGTACCACTATTTTTAATAATTTAATGGCAAAAGAACAAGGCATGCTAAAGGCACTGATTCTCATAGGTTCCTTCCATTCTGTCTTTGTGATATAATGAATAATGTTCTTGTTATAATTGGATGTAGTGAATGCATGACATGTGCAAGTGACTGTGCATAAAGACAATTATCCTTGTGCAAAAGTGACTCAAAAAAGAATTACAAAAAAAGAATTACCTGTTTCTCATGAAATGAGACCACATTTGTATCTTCACATAAAGAACCCATAAATGGTTTCAATACAAGATGGAAATGGCACATTTAAATGTACACTCTGCATTCATTCAGACAGGAAAGTCATGTGTACCCTATACATTTGTACATCTCTGTAAGTGGGGATTTATATCTCCGACAAGTGCTTATTAACTTTTGCACCATATTAACTGAAACAACTCTAATCTGCAAAGTGGTTTATTAAGCATGAGATTACTGTTTGAAATACATTTCCAGCTATCAACAGAAAATACAGTGTTATTTCGGGCTCTGAAATTTCCATTTTTTAATATGCAAAAGTAAATTATTATGTTGATCACATTTTAGACTGAAACAAACAGAGAAATGAATAAGAAAGGCATTTTTGTCAGGGGATGAAAACAGCTGTGTAAAACTTTGCACATAAGATGTAATCAGCAAATTTTGCACTTTGGCATTTCTAAAATATGTCAGTTCAGGCTTCCTGAGCTGTGCAGGATAAACATGGCCTGCCGTGTTTTGAATCAGATACCACATGCTCTTTAGTGACTGCTGTAAATTGCCTCAGAGCATACTTTTACCTACCCTTTTTCAGATATCATCCTTCTCCACTGAAATGGCTTTCCCATTCCTACTTATTTTTTATCTGGTTAGGCTTGTTCAGCCTGCCAGAAGAAATCAGAGCCCTTCAGGAAGATTGCTTGCTGTCTCATCTAAACCACAACTTGTTTCTTTTTTGCAGCAGGGGATGAAGAGCTGAAAGTGAAAAGGTAAACTTAAATCTTGAGGAGACATGTTTCATGGGCTGAGTCCTACTACCCAGTTAGACACTGAGTCCTCTGAGCAGAAGAATCCTGGCACAGGAAGGAAGATGTCCTACTGAGAGAGACGCTACAACATTGTGAAAATAGATATCTGTGCTGGAAGTTTGTTCTTTTTTCTTGTGATACATTTCTTAGTGGCTGGAAAAAAAACGGGTACCTGCTTTTTGTACTGCAGTCCCTTGTCCTAGGAGAAATCTTTATTCACCAAAGCTCTTGCACATGTCCGTAGACAGGGCATGCCAAAAAATTCTCATTGAACTGGACTGAATGTATGCTGCAGTCTGGCTGGTTTCACATAAGAAAAATCTTTTTGGGAATCCAAATAAACTCTCTTTCCTCTGACTAGTGAGACAGATATATTCATTGCCCTATTCCTGTGAATGGCTAATAGTTCCTTAGGGAAAAACCAATGTTGCATTTATTGTCTAGCTGTGTTTTAGATTCCCTGGAGGCTGTCATACTTTGTGTACTCTAAGAAGGGTAGCCGGAAAGGGGGCAATGCCACATCAATCAAGAGTTTGTTCAGAATGAAGTGAACGCTGTGAATGATGCTATTAGCATTACACAGGGGACCCAGACTTTCCTGTGCTGTAGAGTTGTGAGTATGATGACAGGTTTGGGAGATAGTAGAAATGGAGATGGTGACTGCAAATATGACAACAATTATTAAATGGAAGACAATGGCACAGTGGAATGAGAAGAAGACTTGCAAGGTATAGTGTCCTTTTAAAAGCAATGGGACAATTACCAAGAACATTTCTTTGAATTACCCAGCAAAACAAGCCCTAAAACACAACTTGGTGGTCTTTCTGTTTGTCTGTAACTGTGAAGGATTGTGGGTCTCAAAGTGGGATCTGTCAGTGCCCAGGGAGTCCTTGGGTCACCACCATCACCCACCAACTAGCTGGTGCTTCTAGGGGCGAGTGTAGACCAAACTCATCATAGGCACCATCCATGAAATCCCAACTGAAAGAGAATAGATTCTCCAACTGGCCCAGGCTCACTATGTAAGCCGGAAGGAAGCACAGGAAGTTATGTGAGAAACAGGGTGTATCCACACAGTGCACATGATGCTCAAGTCAGGAGACCACTGGAGTAACACAGACAGTCATCATTCACTCCCTTCGGGTAAGTTATTTGCATATTTCCTTTGAAAGGAGTCAGCAAATGAAACTGCATGTCAGTGCTTTGGCAGCTTTAGGGACGTGCATCGGCAGGCAGTAGCCTGCAGGCAGTAGAATTTTAAGGCTAGCAGTACCACCGAGAGTTGCTGCAGGCCCCAGGGTCATGTGGGAGGATGGCCTGGCTCTGTGCCTCGGAAAGGGCATGGCCCATAGCAGAAGGGGTGGGACTTAAGACCTGCGGCCCTCAGCACCACTGGGATTGTGGCAGTGCCTCCCCCACTCCAAGTTGAGGGCAGCCAGAGTGGAGTTGAATTTGGCAGTGGAGGGAGTTGGAGCTCTGGGCCCCTTTGAAAGGCCAGGCCCAGGGGCAATTGCCCTCTTTGCCCCCTCCTTCTGCTATCCTGAAGGTTAGGGTTACTTGAGGGAGACAGTGAGGAGTTTCTAAGTTACTTCTGATGTCAAAATGCCATTGCCAAGGCTCCTCCACCTGCAGCACTGTCAAGGGGAAGTTGTTGATATGAAACTCTTCAAGTAATGAAGAGGCAGAGGAGAATGGCTTAGAAGGTCTGACAATGTACTTCAGGTTTAGTGACAGATCCCCGTTGCTAAAGGATCAGGGATAGACCTTGCTTCCCTGTCCCTTTCATGACCTACAGAGTTGGTCTACCTAAACAAAGAAATGTTCTAAAAAGGGGTGGTGTAGTGAGTGTTGCCAGAGCCAGCAGGGTCCAGAACACTCCCGGGCTGCCTTGGGGCTGATACCCTCAACCATCACCCCCTAGTGGTTAGCATGTGACCCAGAGGTTTCCCTTCTACCCTGAATACAGTCCATGTCAGACCATGAGTCAAATGTCTTAGGCTTTGCTCCCTTCAGATGGGGTGTGGGGTCTAGTGGTTAGATCTGGAGATGCTCACAGCCAAGACTCCTGGGTTCCATCCCCACCTCTGGGAAGGGAGCAGGGTCTAGTAGTTAAAGCGGGGGAGTTAGGGTTCTATTACTGAGGCTGCTGCTGATTCCCTGAATAACCTCGGTCAAGTCTCTCTCTAAAGTTACTACAAGAGTGGGCGTAAAGGTCAGAAGATGTTTACATCCTGCTCCCCCTGTATGTCACTGCTCCAGCCACTTGGATGTCTAAGGTTTCAGACATTACCTTTGGGAAGAAGAACAGAAACACAGCAGAGAAGATCTCAGGTGTTATGACCAGCCTTAAATTTTGTCCATATCTATGTTGAGCTGACTTTTGGGTTGTCCCAGCTTGGTTATGTCAAATTTCACTCTGGAAAAGTAAAGTACATTTCTTGTACTTTTCTTCATGGAGAAAAATTTACCAGTGTAAAGTGATAGAAACCAGTTACTGTTGTGGAAAGGACTTGACAGTTGAGATTGGCTTCCAGAATAGCGGGCTGCGAGTGCCCAGAGATCCCCTCAACAAACAAGCGAGTGAAATGTGGGATATATCATAAGGATAGATAGTAGGCATCCTTCAGTCTACGTAGACTATGGATCGCGCCCTTTGTAGTTCCATTTGGGATCATCATTTGCAACATCGACTGTGACTGTGAAGGCCCACACAAGAGTGACAGTCCTTGGTGCATCTGTTGCATGTGTAGTGGGTGTCTGGCAGGTCCTTACTGTGCTTTCTGTGGGCTTGCTTCTCCTCTGCTAGCTGTCTGATCCTCATCTCACCTTTCTGAAGGCCCTTGTGTAGTTCCTGCCTCCATCTGTTGCGATCATCTGCCAGCTCCTCCCAGCTGTCTGGCTCGATGTCTACCTCCCTAAGGTCCCTCTTGCAAACATCTTTGTAGCGCAATTGGGGGCGTCCGGGAGGCTACCGAAGCTAGTTCGCCATACAGGATGTCTTTTGGGATCCTTCCATCATTCATCCTGTGGACGTGGCCAAGCCAGCAGAGCTGCCGCTGCCTGAGGAGGGTGTGCATGGCTGGGATTCCAGGTTGCTCAACGAAGGCGGTGTTGGGCACTCTGTCCTTCCACGATATTCCAAGGATGTGCCTGAGGCGGCGCAAGTGGAAGACGTTCAGCCTATTTTCCTGGTGGGCGTACAGGGTCCAAGACTCACTGCCCTAAAGGAGGGTGCTGAGGATGCAGGCTCTGTAGACTTGAATTTTGGTGTGAGTGTACAACTTGATGTTATTCCACACACTCTTGCTGAGTCTGGATAGAGTTGTGGCTGCTTTTCCTATCCTCCTATTTAGCTCAGTCTCCAATGACAGGGTGTCAGTGATGGTGGACCTGAGGTAAACGAACTTGTGGATGACCTCTAATGTATAGATATCGTAAGGGATCATTTTGATAATGCTCTCCCAAATCCTTAGGCCAACCCTATGATGAAACTGCAGGGTTTTGTTGGCAGAAGTTCGTGTCAGAAGATATCTTGTGACAAAACTGTTGACAGAGCATGTTCAGGTGGCAGGGAGCATTGAAAGACCAATCCGCCCCAGGCTCCCTGACACTTTAAGAAGGGCCAGAGGCAGGAAGCACACAGTGCTGATTGCTATGGACAGTGCGTCCACCAGGGCAACTGCGCAAGGTCCCAGAAGCCTTTTCTGTAGAACTTCCAGACCCACATTGTGTCAACAGATCTCTCTTGACAGCTGCATTCTTCCTTGTGGTGAGCAGGGTACTTATTGCCTGACTTATGGTCCACAGAACATGCTTTGCAATCTAGAGGCTCCATGGGTTTTGCTGACAAAATGGCCACTTTATCGACAAACCCCTGCTATCCTCACTTAGCCATGGTGAGATCCTGGTGGAAAGAACTTGAGAGGCTGAGATTAGAGCAGCACAAAATTAACTAGCCAAAAATACTAATGCCAGCTCGATCCTTTATGTAATTACAGCTGTGGAATGGATACAGGCTCTTTCCACATCTGGCTGGACACTTCTCTGTGTATCTGTCTTTGAGATCTCCGTTTCATCTTGGTGACTTCACAGCACACTGTAGGAAGCTCCAAGGCTCTTGCACCTACCTCATACGTGGCCCATTTAAGCCCAAATGCCGACTTCTTAGATACATACCTGTTTGTTTTCATATCTCATTTTAGTTCATTACCTATATAATTAAACAATAATATTTTTTCAGACATTAGGCAATTCCCATTTCATCCTATCAGAGAGGATAATTGTTAAGGTTTCCTCTATTGAATACTAATTGTTAATTTTCCTGATAGAAGGACCCACAAATCTTTGTTTAGTGCCAACTTCAGGGACAAAGCCAGGCCATTTACATAATTTATGTAACACAATTCCAAGTTTATAGAACAAGTTCTCAAACGCACCTCTATTTAATCTTCATCACATTCTTTGTTTACAGGCAAATAATCCATTAAAGGTCAACTTTATTCAAACTCATATTTTCACACCAGATAGGTATTCCTGATGTTCATTGCTGTAGCAGTTTCAAACACTGTTTCCTCTACTGTCTCCGAAACAAAGTGCTCATCTATGAAACAGGTTTCTTTGGTAGTGACCTCTGAAGGTGATATCTTTCTGTGCACACTAGAATTATATAAAATATTCTCAGAAATGTTAAAACCATAAATTTAGGCTCAGATTTTCAAAGCTTCATGAAAGGATTATCAAACTTTGCAAAGCTGGTGGCAACTGCCAAATAATTTTCATTTATATTGAAGTCTGAGAAAACCATAATTAGCACCTCACAGTTGAAAAGGAAAGCAGCGTTGTCTGTTGACAGTAAGCCAGGAAGCTGATAAACACAACTTCCTTAAATTTAATTTTCCTGAAAACTTAGATGAGGGTATAAATTCTGAACAGGCTGGTGTTAGCACTAATCTGTCAGTGCAGCTGTGGAACATAGTCGCAATGAAACTCCAGCCCCTGCTATTGGTGTGTACTGCCTGAAAACATCTTTCTGTCAAGATTTTCAAATTAATTCAAGGTTTGGGTGAAGTGCTTTTGATGTGGGGAGGGGAAGAGTACACTTTGCTATAATGTATTACACATATTCAAAACATAGATGTACAAAATATTTAGGAATACTCACAAATCAAGAGGGCTACGTATATTTGCATTTTGTTATGAGGTAAAAATGGATCATGCATGTGTGGCCCTAGTGAAACACAGAGTGTAAGGGGAAGGTTTGAATGAACACACATTAGGGTGATAAGAGCTGTTATTGACCCAGGCCTTTTTCAAACTTTCTCTCACCAGGATGAAGTTGAGAGAGTCTCTGAGGAAAATTGGGTGGGATACATGGTAGGAATTCAAGTCACTTAGATCTACCTTTCCCTGAATGGTTTTTGTGTGTTTTTGCATATTTTGCAACCAACTATGTAATTTCCCTTGAACTCAAAGAAAAAGACATGTTGCTCTTGTGGGCTAGGTTATGACTCACGCTATAAGCCAACAGAAGCTTGTAAGTGGGAGAAAAAAACATTAGCCCTTTATGTAGACTCCCTGGACCTTGGTTTGGACAAGCAGAAATAAGGTGGTCAACTTGTTGGTTATTGCATCCCTGGAATAAGTAGAGATAGATAATGGGTGGAATGTTAGCGTCTGTAATTCCCACCTGAATTTGCAGGAGTAGTTTAAGGGTACAGCAACACCTACTAGAAGACTGAGCCGGTCAGGGTTAATCTTCTGGGGTTTGAGTTCATGCTCCTCATGGGGACACACAAAATCAAACTATTAGGGCTTAAAAGTCGATCCCTGTATACCTCATTATCGTGAGGAGTAAGGAAGGTTGAGTTTCTCCCATCAACCTCCCTTAGTTAGGCTGGTCAGATTACACCAATCCAAGATAAGTTGATTCTAGCTATGCAATTGTTATAGCCGGAACTATGTATATACAATCGACTTTCAGGTCTAGGGTCGACTTGCTCTAAGGGTAGTTTATGGCTGGTATAAAGAAAAGACAAGTAAGAGAAGCACTGTGCCTCAGATATACATTTCTGAGACATACAGCCTCCCAGAGCTGCTCCTGAATGGTGAAGCTACACACCAGCTCTGACTCAGATCTTGTCTCTATAGTCACAATATAGCTCAAGGTATTTTGTTTATTGCATTCTTTGCCCCTCTCTCCCATTCTTTGTTATTTGTATGATGGCGAAGGCTTTGCATACTCACATAATACATTCAGAAGAAAGGTTCCCTCTTCTATATATGATTTATTAACTATTTTTTTCCAAACTGTGTTTCACTCCACAAAGGGGATTTTTGTATTGTGTTTTATTACTCCTTTACTCTTTTCATACAGGTACATGATAGTTTCTTGTGTCTGCTGGGTAATTCTTATGTATTCTATCCAAGGTTTGACCTTAGTAAATATTAAAAGGCACACTCAGGGTCATAACCTGAATGAAGCTAATATATATATATATATATATACACACACACACTATTTTCTGCAAGCATATTCGTAGGCTTTCTGTTTTCTTTGACTCAGGGCCACATTCCACACCAAGTTATGTGTGGAGTGAGTTCATTATCTTTGGGGATGGAATTTGGTCCTTAATTGGAGGTTTTCTGAAAGGGAGGGATAAATGAATAAAAGAAATGTCCAAAATAGCAACCCTAGCATTCCTTAAACCTACCATTTGTGGCTATATTCAGTTATGCTTAATAGCACAGAAACCAGGGCAGCACAGACGTGATTGCTAAGCATTGTCTGTAGCTTCTCTTTGTAATAGGTGGAGAAGGATTTTTCATTTCATGCATCATTTGCAGCTACCCTCTGTAATTCAACAGTCAATACATACCATTGATGCAAAGTTAAGGAGAAATAAACTGAAACAAAGAGACAATAGGTATTTTTAAAAATCTGTGCTTAGGGTTCAAGAACAATGAAGAGATTTTTATTCTTTGCACTAGAAGTTACATATGACAATATTTTTGATGACATACTTTTTAGTATAGAATTTTTCACATTGACAGAAGCTCCATGAAACCAAAACTATGCAAACTTCAAGTGTTGTAAATTTTTTAATGCATGTTCTCACACACCTCATGTTATTACAGCTTTCACTCAGAAATTGAACCTGAACTCAGCAGGAATGGTACAGGATAATCAATGATGAGCTGTTCCCCAGAAGTAGATTTATTTAAAGATATAGAAATAATAGCACATTTTTATTTACCTTCTGGTTTTTGAGTATGTAGGGTGTACTAAGGTTTACTTGTTCAAACTTTTCTGCAGCCATGAGTACTACAGACTTAGGCTTTTTTAAACAGTGAAAGCTCAGATTTGCTTGTATTCACAAAACTGCAGCACCAAATATATTTAGATTCACAATAAATTTGGGAGAGCTGGCAACACTAGACCTGCGGTTAAATTTAAAGGCAACAGCATTTGGTTTTGCTGAGCAATATTTCTGTTATAACTTCCTGTGTTCTCATGTACTTGTCTTGAAAAATTCTTTCTTTGATTTGCTTCAATCTGAAATTGAATGTCTGTGTTTCCTCCCTGGAATTCAGAAGAATTCCTTTAACTCCTTCTTCAGTGCGGAATAATAAAAACTTTTCTACAGCACAGAAAGTGAAAGAGTTTCTTTACAGCAAAAGCAACTCTTAAAAGGGCTTAGCAATAAACACTTGACTTTTCCAGGTATCTTTTGCTTGTTTAAGGTTAATATCTAGGCCAGTCTGAATAAACATGTCATCTTCTACATAGAAATAAAAGTACAAATTTGTACATTTATATATACAAATATAAAATATTCCCAAACCCAAAAATTGTGGTAAAATGAAGTTAAGATTGGAAGTACAAATAGGTCAACTGAGTAAAACATTACGGGTGCGTCTACTCTAGCTGGCTACTTCAAAGTAGTTGGCACAACATCGAAATAGTACACGTCATGTCTACACGTGCCGTGAGCTATTTCGATGTTGAAATCAACATTAGGCGTTGGGACATTGAAATTGCTATTCCTATCCGAAGATGGGAATAGCGCCCTACTTCGACATTCGACGTCGAAGTAGGATGGGTATAGACGATCCGTGTCCCGCTGCATCAAAATAGCGGGGTCCTCCATGGCTGCCATCAGCTGAGGGGTTGAGAGACGCTCTGTCCAGCCCCTGTGGGGCTCTATGGTCACCTTGTGCAGCAGTCCTTAGCCCAGGGCTTCTGGCTGCTGCTGCTGCTGCAGCTGGAGGTCCATGCTGCATGCAAAGGGTCTGCAACCTGTTGTCAGCTCTGTGGATCTCGTGCTGTGGATCTCTGTGGATCTCAAGTGTGTCTGGGAGGGGCCCTTTAAGGGAGTGGCTTGGGGCTTTGCTGGCCCCTTATTTCGACAGGGAGCACTTGTGTGTGTGGACGCTCCGCATTTCCTTCCAGGGAGGCTCCTTTCTATGTTCTTCGTCGCTACTTCAAGATTGAATGTCGATGGCACCGGCCCTGGAGGATGTGTAGACGATACATGTCGAAGTAGCCTATTTCAATGTTCTTACGTCGAAATAGGCTACTTTGACATAGTGTGCTAGTGTAGACGTAGCCTACAGAAGTAACGTACAATCTCAAACTAAGCATTGCAAACTCAAGAGTTAAGGATAAAGCCGAAAGAAAGCCAAACACATTTAGATGTGGAAATACACGTTGGGAGATACACTTAACTCTGTCCTGCAGTGATAGCATCCAATAACCACAAGTATTGTGGTCCCAAATTACATTGAACTGATTTTTAAAGCCACATTAGATTTTCTGTCTTTTCCTTTCTCCCCCTCACCCTAGGTGTTACTGTCACTGCAAGGTAGAGTTAAGATTCTATGAGTGGCTTAGCTGTGTGTTTTCATCCCTTAGTAGATATATTATGGAGGTTATGCCAGTGGCAGAAATTGCAGTGGGTTCTCTGCACTTTTAATTAGTTTTCCCTCTAATTTTTTCAATCCATGGGTGGAATACATTTTGTTATGTGCACAGAGGCATGTGTGGATGTACACCACTATTAGATACAAGTGCTTCCAGCAGTGGGCAGTCTGCTAATCAGCTGGTTCACACCTGAATTTTTCCTGGGTGGCTGCCCAGGTGCTCAGCTTACAGGGAACATTGCTTATAAGTCTGCTGGAGCTGGGTGGCTTGAGATCAGAGAGCGCCAACTGGCTGTCTGTGGCTGTCACTTGCCAATAAATATAAGCATTGTTTGCCTACAGTGGAGAATGGGGGGCACAATGTATAAATGTATCCCAAAAGAGCAACTCCCTGGCTACTCACTGTGCTTGATATAGCAGTGATGTATTCCATTTCCGTTACTCCTTGTTGTGAGAAGGGTAGCGGAAACCTCGAAATAGCTGCTATTTCGAATTTCAGTGCCATTTGGACAGCACCAAGTTGAAAATAAGTTAACTCAAAATTATTTATACCATTTTCATTGCAGAAATTTATTTGTATTACATTTCGAGTTAAGGCTACAGTCTAGATATAGCCTCGTTTCTTTCTTTTTGTTAACTTAATAAATCTTTAGATGGTTTGCTATCGGTTTGGCAGAGAGATCTGAAGAATTAACTGATGCAGGGTAAGAGATGGTCCCTTGGGACTGGAAGCAAACAAATATCATTAGGTTCAGTTTGTCTGGGAGGCAGAATGGACTATACTGCCCAAAAGGACTGCCTGTAAGGCTGTTATAGTACTTTAGTGTTTCACACTTGCTTCTGGGTTGCTGAAATCTTACTTGTGGGGTCTCTGCCCTGCTGTTTGACAATCTGCCCTGAGGCGCTCCAGATGGCACACAAATCCTCCTCAAAATAATACTTCTCCATTTCAATAGTTTTAATGTTCAAAAAGGTTTTCAAACACTATTGGTAGCATTTTGACCACACCCCTCTGAAGGAGACAGGACATTCATTTTATCCCTGGTAAGTGGAAACCAAAATGGCTCTCCCAAGGCAGGTGAGAGTGTTGGTGCTGTGCTCAGATAATTAGGTCTTGCTTAAGAAATTGGTTCCTGAAAGTAAACTTAATATGATGGCTGAGGAGAGGGGTTTCTTTGTTTGTTTTTGTTTTAAGAAAAGTTCTGCTAAGGACTTAGAAAACTCTCAGTGCATGCTCCAGTCTATTGCTTCATGACAACATGACATATTTCACTTCCCATTCTGCCCACTGGGATTCTGAGATGATAGGATCTCTACCTTGGTACACTATTCAGCCACTCCACATTCTCAGTAAAATTTATGGCACGTGCCAATGCGTTTGCTTGCTGATTGGATGAGAGCAGGGAAATATCGAAATCTTCAACTCACTGAGCTTCAGAATATGAGATGATGCATTGTTTTGCAGCAAAAAGCAACACTTGACATGCAGAAAAAAAAACAGAAGCAAAGAATAAAATGTAACATTCATGAAAATGATTGAAATGGGATTGGAGATAATCGGTACTTTTGCCCTTATGTGATGGAAAAGCACACCATAAAGTACAGTTAACAATCACATGATGGGATAAACTGCTACCTTGTTTAGGATGATTACATTGCTATGTCCACTAGCTAAGCCTCTCTTAATTAGCAATTTTGTGCTCTTCACAATGCATTTAGCATGTAGCATGTTACATTAGAAACATTAGAAATTAATCATTATTGCCTTTTTCATGATGCTAGATAGTTACTTTGTAAGACGTGGGATGAAATTTGTGCTGTGAGATTCTGTCTCAGCTTATACCATAGTGTGTCTTCAGTGGAGTCACCTTGAAGTTATTCTGGTATACAACTGAGAGCCAAATTTGGCTCCACAGCTAGACTGTTAGATGCAGCTTATTACAAAAACAGTTTGCAAATATCTTAACAGCAGTTTAGACAGTTTTTTTCAAAACAGCTACCAGCTTCTTGGAAACCTTTGCTGATCTACAGAAATGCATAGATGTGGCTGTGTATTTTATGTCACAGTATGGTACAGGGAAAAGCAGAGGTATTTAGGACAATTGAATACTTCATTAATGTTTACCCTTATATGAATCAGGCATCTAGGCTGTGTCTACATTTGCTTTCCTCTTTCGAAAGAGGCAGGCAAATGGGAGAAATCAAAAACACAAAATGAGGTGCAGATTTACATATCTGCCACCTCATTTGCATATTCTTCTTTCTAAAGAAGAAAAGCAGTGTAGATGAAGCTCTTTCGAAAGTAAACCCCCTCTTCAAAAGAACCCTTCTTCCCTTAAAAAAAAAATTAAAACATAAAAATGGGCAGAAGGGCTCTTTTGAAAATGGGGTTTACTTTCAAAAGAGCCACATCTACACTGCTTTTCTTCTTTCCAAAGAAGAATATGGAAATGAGGAACCAGATATGTAAATCTGCACCTCGTTTGCATTTTCAATTTCCCTCACTTGCATGCCTCTTTCAAAAGAGGAATACAAGAGTGGATGCAGCCCTTTAGAAGCCATTTTCTTTGTTATATTTCTCTTGTTGATTAATTAGACATATATTTGCATAGTGAAACAGCTGCAGATATCTGCTACCATCATTGAAACAGGCTGAATTTTATGTGAGCTTCCAAAGTAAGCTTCAACTTCCAATAGCTTTTACTTAGGTTCTGCTGATGTCTTGTACAACGCTCTCCCATGCATGCTGGGCCAAACGTGTGTTTTCCTCTGTCAGCCCATAACTGAGATTTACAAAATGTTCTCTCTATTCTGAAGAGGCACATGATTTGTGAAAATTGAAGTATTTGTTTATTCATCAAATCACTTCTTCAGGGAAGAAGGTGTAGAAAAGTAATTTAAAAACTCAGCAAATCAAAATGATCAGAAAAGGGTTTCCACACTCTTTAAAATAATCTATGCTCTTTCTCCCCACAGCACCATTACAACCCAGTCAAGAGAACTATTACTTCTTTTTTTCCTGGACACAAATCAGAAAGCAGAATAAAATATCATTTGATGATGGAGTAACAAGTGACATATCCAAACAATATCATTTGGTGCTCATCCCCATAATTTGGTTGCCATAAGTCAGATGACATCACTGGAGTTGCAAGCATCAGCCCCCCAAAAAACATGTTCAAGTCCCACCATGAATATATGGACCTACTTTACAAGGTCCAAAGCAGGTTGTGACGTCAAAATATAACAAATGTCATTCTTAGGGCCAAATTGTTGCCTTCCCTGTGTGCGTGTGCTTGGGAGTCTGGACGTCTAAGATGTCACTCGTCCTTCTCCAATACAAGTGGAAAGGAATGGACAGAGATCTGGCTCCATGCCCCATGGTGTACCAGGCAGAGTCCATCAGGATGTACATTGCACTGGGTATAAAAGTGGCCCAGAAGATAAGTCCCTAGAGAAGGGAGGATACCAGTAAAGTGATATGGTTATTTGAGAGTCACAATCTGCTTTCAAGGCTGTTACTGATACCACCATGTTATTTTGCAAGCAGGGCTTATGACAAAGTCACAATTTGGCCCTTAAAAAAGTAGTCTAGGGTACGACTGGATGGGTAGCTGTATTTTGGCTCTAAAATAGTCTTGACTTTCTCATGGCAATGTCAGTGAACTAAGCATCAAAGGGCGCTGAGCAGAAACAATATATTGTTCAGCCTGCAGATGACTCATGTCTGTATGCCACTTGATACAAAATTGATGACATAAGCAAACAGCAGGGGTCTCAGAACAGTTATTCTCACCAGGCTTTTCCTAAGACTTTCCTAATGATTTGTCATCTCCAAGAACAGCACATTCAACTGCTTTAGAATTTCAGCAAAGGGATTCCAATGGAAAGCATGACTTTTAGGCTCCAAATTACTGCTGGAGGTTTTAACCAGGGATGTTTGTCATGTAATTATAATTGGTTTTCCCACAACATGACAGTGTTAACAATAATTGATTGGAGGGTGGGGGAAGGTGAGAAGAAAGAAAGTAAAAAAATCCATTGAGGGCTGGGTTGAGACTAGAAAACTTACTTCAAACCATCAATCCATCTTGAGAAGGTGGCAATATCCTATCTCCAGAGCAGACCTGGAGGTGCAAATTCTCTGTTTTTCACTTATGCTCCTTCATTTTAGTTGAGTGGAGGGAGGAATAAGAGTAGATAGGAGCTGCTGGCACTGGACATGGTTTGAGGGAGGTAAGAATTGGCTATCTGGTCCCATGCACTGGTCTTGGGAACCTTGCCAGGTGCTGCCTTTTCCCACACACAGGTGAAAAAGAGCACTCAGGGGCCTTCTGCAACCAGAAAAAAAGCAGGAAGAAAGGAGGAAACACAAATGGGTGTTGTTCATGGAAACCCTCTGCCACTCCTGTGGCACTGCTCTGATATATTGAACAACAACTATGCACCAAACATCCAGTCTTCAGCTCAGTACAATCTGCTCTAGAGAGGTACAGTCTCTGCAGTTATAATGAAACAGCCTGATTCTGAGTTATGGTAAAGCCCCTTTTATGCTTTCGTGACAATGAAAGAGTATTATACAGATGGGAGAAATGGCTCTCTTAGTGTAACCCCTCTGCAGAGCCCTCTCTCAGCTCATAAGGATGGTGTAAGGAGAAGATCTGGTCCCAATCTCTGGCATAGGGAAATGGCTGGAATGCTTTATAGGACCCACAGGTCCAAAGCAGAGTCCTTCAGATTTGCTTTGGGTTGACAAATTATTCACATCTAGAACCATTAGTTTTTTTTTCTAATATTTATTCATTAATACCTACTCAAATGATAGAATTGCTAGGTGCCGCTCTGGTTCACATCATCGCTTCCTCTCCACTTGGAGCTAACTTTTCTACCTTCACAGTGTTTAATTGCCAAACTCTTGATTGTTTAACTAAAGCCCCAAGCATCTAACAAACTCCATGAGGGCACAGCCTTCACCTGGACTGCAGGAGTCCACCTCTACAGCGCTCATCACAGAGTTGGGAATCTTAACAAGAGAGAGATTCTTTGGACTGCAAATGTTTTTACAGGAAAGTCAAGCAAGGCAACTTTTTCTTTAAATAGGCTTTTTTCCCCCCCTTTGGCATCCAGCCTCACAGCCTTTTCATTATCATTTGCAGCACTTTGAAGATATGAAATGCAACTGAAGTGCTAAGTATTATTTTTGATATTAGCCGCAGCACCAGAGCACTCCAGGGAATGCATTTTCCATCAGACTTGGGTCATGCCAGCAGAAGTGACATGGTATAAATCTGAAATACACTCCGAGCTTCTTCTTTATACTTGACAGTAACCTAAATGGCTCAAGATGCTATAGAGCTGGGCACCTATTTTAGTCTGTTTTAAACTAAATGGATGAAAAAAAAAATCAACCTTATGGAGCACAGCTTGTTCCAACTCCCTTCCTAAGGCAGCTGATGATGGTGCTTTCTCAGGACAGTGTTGAGGTAGTTTATGGCAGGCCTTCAGTGCTCTGTAGCACCAAAGCGTCAGTGTACAGCAGTACCAGGGCAGCCTACAGAAATGTCCCGCCTTGGAACAAGGTGAGGGGTGAAAGTTTCAGGCCCTCAAAGGGGCAAAGCCTCTGGTGGAAGGGGTCAGGCTTAGTGCTGGCCTCTCCCAGCCAGCCCTTCCACACTGCCCTGACAGTGCCACCTGGGGTTCCAGCAGTGATTAAAGGTTCAAAGCCGCTGCCCCTTTTTCTCCCTGCTGGTGGCCTTGGGAGCCCAACAGTGCTTCTGGCCTAGCATAGTGGACTGACAGTGCATGCAGCACACACAAACAGTGGCTGGGACTTTAATTTAAATTGCCAGGATTTAAAAGCCACAGGGAGCTTTCAGCTGCCACCATCAGTACCACTGTGGTGGCAGGTGGGATCTCCAGGCCCTTTTAAGACTCCCAGGCCCCTGGGAATTTGCCCCTTTTACTCAGCCCCACCAGTGGCCCTAAACAACGTATATAACGACATGTAAAGGTGCATCAGGTTCTCATGATTATTGCCGGAAGCCACCAGCAGCAATCCAACATACAATTAATCGCCTTGGCTCTCAATTTGTACCTACAAAAAGATAGGGTGACCATATTGCTCCCGCCCAAATATGGGACAAGGGGAATGATGCCGTCCTGGCCAAAATGGGACAGATGGTCACTCTATCTGGGAATCAGGAGGTGGCTGCCCTGTGGGGGCTGTCACCCTGCCAGTGAAGCTCCCGGCTACCCCAGCTGGGAGAAGCTGGGGGTGGGGTAGACGTGGCCGGGTCTGGCTCTCCCAGCCAGGAGAAGCTGGGGGAGGTGTTGCTGCGGCCGGGTCCAGCTCCTCCACCATGGGAAGCTGGGGGAAGTGAGCAGAAGCAGCCACAGGAAAAAACAGGGCAAAAAGAGTTGCTGAGGAGAGGGTCTTTGGATTCCCAGTTCATTATACAGGTTCAGTGCACAGTCTGTGTTCTCAGCTCACTAGCCACTGACTGTTCCCCCCTCCCTTGACTGCATCTGATCCCTGAAAATAACACAGGGACAATGAAAAGCATGAAGAAAGAGTTGACAGTAAATTTTTTGAAAAAGAGAGCTGCTGGGCGGAGGTATTTGGCTTCCCTGTTCATTATACAGCTTCTATGCACAGTCTGTATTCTCAACTGGCCATCCACATGCTCTTCCCTGCATGAAGAGGTGCAAAGATAGAAGAAAGAGGACAGAAAAATCTAGGAAAAATATTTTTGTCTTCCTTCTTCACTACACAGAATTTGCCAACGTGGAGAATGGTAGCAAGCCTCTGAAAATCTTTGAAGTGGAATGTTGTAAGTCCCAGGGTTTGGACTCGATGGCCTATTGAGGTCCCTTCCAGTTTTACGACACAGGTATATCTCCACATAAAATTCCTACATTGTCTTTCCAAAACATGATGACAGTGAAATATCATATGCACAACTTATAATGGACACAAAAATCTCAACTGGCCTTTCACCCACTGTTCCCTGTGTTTTTGGAGTGCCAAAGCATGAAGAAAGACAATAGGAAAGGTTAGGAAAAAGACATTACGAATGAAATATCAAAGATTTTGCAAAAAGCAGCAAGTGTCTGCAATCAGCAGCAAGCCCCCAAAAATATTTTTGGTGGCAGGGTCTGTGTCTTGAGAGCCCTTTGAAATGTTCCCTCACCTCTGAAAATCGTAGTGACAGCAAGCCCCTAAGTATCTTAGCTGCTGAGGGGGTCACATGCAAGCCAGAACGTGGTGCTGCCTGGCAGCATGGTCAGCACTGAATGGCAGGCACATCCTTTCATTGGGTCATGATCTACCCATGTGATGTGGCTGAGCATGGGAAAGACCCTGACTGCATGACACCTGTGGGGAAAGGAGCAGGGACACAAACAAATGTAACCTGCTGAGAAGAAGTTTCTCACCCTCTTACGCAAGAACAACCCCCGCAACAGTCTCGTTGCCAAGTGGTGTGGTGGGACAGCAACTGGTGCCAGGCAGTGCAAAAAAAACCATCAAGTGTAGAGACAGAGCCATGAACTCCACGCTGGAGCTATCTGTAATGGCTAGATGCGCTCACAGTGCTAATAGCAAAGAAAGAAAGAAAGACGTTTCTCAGGCTCTCATACAAACATGACCCCACAGCCAAAGGCTTCCTGGTCCCGCTTTGAAATTCACGGTCTTCCTGTTACCTAATTCCTGCGCACCTGGAAAGCTGGGGCCAGAGCAGAGCACTGAGGAGCATTGTAGGTTACATACGGGACACCTCTGGAGGCTAATAAATTCGATTTTAAGACATGGCACTTCCACACTGGCCTTCAATTGAACTTTTGAATTTGAGTTTGATGCTACACCCGGCAGGTATCGACAATATTATGATATCAATAATAATGCTCCTTATATTGAGCTAATGGTATTTACAGTGAAGAGAGTCACATGCTAATATCATGCTAACTGCCTTAAATTTGATTTTATTTCATAGTATAGACATAGCCTCGTGAGTTACTCGAAAAATCGAATTTGTAATGTTGAACTAAAATAGTATAGACTAACCAGGTTGAAACTGATTTTATTGGCCCCAGAAACTGTCCCACAATGCTCCTCGAGGTGTTCGTTCATGTCATCACTCCAGGTGAGCAGGACGTAGGAAATGTGAAGCCCAGAATTAAGAATTAATTTGGTTATGATCACTGTGAGCCATCAGGAAAGCCAGGGACTTATTACATCTTGCGGGTTAGCTGCCAACCTCAACACAACATGTGGCGACTTGGCTGTGGGAGGGAGGACCATGTTGTATGAAAGTCCAAGGAATTTCTTTTCTGTGATTCACGCTGTACAGGGGCAGCCCCCATCCCTTACGGGTGCCATGCAGTTGGGGGTCTATCCCCTGCCCAACCACACCAGATGGCTAGACTTCTACTCAATAATAACATGTGCCTGCTGCACTGTGCAGTCCATGCTTCCAGACAGCAGCAAGTCGTGGCTTGCATGTGGTGAAGGCTTCAAAGGTGGGAAAGATTTAGGGGCTACCTGTTGCTGGGGGAAGTCTCCCCCTGCGGCAAAGACACTGAAGGGCTGGATGGCTGTCAGCAGGGTGCCTTGGTCAATGCTGAATTGTAGTCTTCTCCCGCTCAAGCCTGGTGCCTTCTTCATGCTAGTGGGAACCTTGCAGTCCCCTGGCTCTCTACTGGCTGCATGAGACTCAGGGGCAGGCCCTGGCCATCGCTACTTTGTGGTCTGCCCCACTTCCCAAAGCGTGTGACTCGAGGGAGCTGCACAGTCTCTGTGGTGACCTGTTTGCTGCATTTTCACAGGGGGAGAACAGCCCCAGACCTCCTGCCCTGCCCCCTGAAATGTGTTCTTTTCCCAGGGGAGATCCGAGGTACCCGCTAGCATGGCAAAGTCAGAATAGGGAAAGGCATCCTTGCTACTTGCAGGCAGAATAATTTTTGAGTGGGGAAAACAAGTGCTCAGCCCCAGTGAATACAAGTAAATTTACAGGTTCCAAGAAGTGCTCATAGATGATTGTAGTCTGAGCACCTTTACTGATCCCTTTGGCTACTGTACAGTTGACCAGGGAGCTCACACTCAAGGCCTGTTCTTTCACTAGAGGGGACCACTGAGGTTGCTGTTAGCATGGCACAGTCAGAACTGGGAAAGGCTCATAGATAATTGCAGCCCGAGCACCTTTGCCATTCTGGTTGGGAGCTGATCTGAAATCAAGGTGGCTACTCCATACATCACAACACATTGGTGTTCTTTCCACAGGGGATCAGTGAGGTTCCTGTCAGCATGGCACAGACACCTGGAGACCAGAAGCCCTAATACATGGGATTGACAGCTCCCTGACTGGCTGTCCTGCTGTGCCCCATGAAAAGTGTTCTTTCACCAGAGACGACCACTGAGGTTCCTGTTAGCATGGCACAGATCCCTGGAGAGCAGACAACCAAATATGTGGGATTGACAGCTCCCTGGCTTGTTGCACTGTGGAAGGAGCTTGTGCGCTCTCTCTCTTCCTTTCCATTCACACACAGGCAGCTACTTTACTATGCACCTATCCCTTCTGGCATCCCCTGCCTACTTTGCTGCATGTGATCTGGGTGCATGATTTTCAGTGGGGGAAGAGAGCCTAACCATTAGAAAGTGAGGCACTCTGTCTCTTCTTCTGAGTGATGCTAACCACTGGACACCAAAGCCCTCTTGGATTCCCCACTTTTCCTAATTTCCTTCTGCAAATTGGCTGCTTGGTTTCAAAGACAGAATGAAAGCAATGCAATCGGGGAAGATTACAGTGGTTGCTATCAGGGCACATTTGGTTAAAAGTTCCATGATACATATGACACAACAAATATCTTACTGGGGAAAGAGACTTCTGAAAAATGGCCATTTGTTTTGAGGGCAATGCAATGTGGGATGATGACATCACACTCTCACAATCAACTGTGGGGAATTTTTTCCCATAATGCTGCAGCGAAAAACCCCAGAATGCAACCAGGCTCTGGGAACTGGGAGAAGTTCCCACAACATACCGCTGCAACAGTTGAACTTTGGTGATTAGTGGGGACACACAAAGTCAACTTCGTGGACACGTGCACACACAACTTTGACTTTATAAAATCCAGTGTTACAAATTAATTTTGACTTTATTTTGTAGTGTAGACATATCCTTTATTTCTCTTGTAAGCATTTCCAACTTTAATGCCTTACTCTTGTACTAATTTCAAAACTCTCTTTGCAGTTAAATAAACTCATTTTACCTTTTTAATTCAAAACTAATGCATTGTTGTATTTAAATGGAACTGTTTGGATAAAGCCAGTTAAAATGGAAAACAGTTTCATATTAACTTCTGAGGAGGACAATGAACCTCTTATATCTGGATTACCCAGGAGAGGGCTGGAGAGTCCAGGCCACACACTTCTGGGGAAAGCTCAGGACTGGGAGTGTGCTGGAGGTCACTCTGCCAGGAGTAACCAAGGCTGGTGGTGGAAGCCAGAGAGTGCTGGCTGACTGCTGGCAGAATTCCTGGACCAGGACTGCAGCTAAGCACAGACATGCATGAGTGTGACTTGCATGCCATTTTGCTGTGTGTGGTGGGAACTATAATACCACAGCATTGAGAAGCACCCAAGGTTTCAGGGCAGGTGGTGGCACAATTCTTTCCACCCCCTCACTGGTCTGGACAATGCCGTGCAAAGTGACAACAGCATTGACAATGGTTTTCATTAAAGAGATGACAAAATCTCATACTTCTTTTTCTGTGAAGTGCTTTCACTTCTTTCCCTTCTCCCTGGAAACCCCAAATCCCATGACAATGAGATGATATATCCCTTTAAGATACACAATAGCAACATAAAAAGACCTGTAGAATTTCAAAGCTTATTGCCAAAATATGGAATTCACAGTTAAATTGCTGGTAAAGATACATCAGATAGTTTTAAGAATTCTGAGAATATTTCCTGAGCCAGGAGACATATTGGGAAGGCTGTTTTCACACTTATGTCTCATTCCCTTGATCCTTCAAGATGTCAGATAAAAAGAGTGTGTAATAATAATGCTAACTTTGTGCAAAGAAAAGAAAACCCTAAAAGTAAAGTGTGTGTGTGGGGGCGGGGAACCCACAACAAAAGTGAAATCCTGAAAAGCAGCTCTTTGAATGCAAGATAGGCTTAGTTAATTCCAAACCTTCAATCATACAAAAATTTTTTGCATATGAAAGGTCTTTGTAATATTTGCTAGCATCATTGTAAGCCTCAGATGCATTGGCTTTGATTTTGTACACAGTGAAAAGAAAGAATCCTAAGTGTTCTCTACAGATGTGTTGAGATGCTTAAACTGTAAGATTTCTTTCTCTGCATCATATGCTGAGAGAGCTATAATAATAATATCTTTTTCTTATATAGCACTTCAATCAGTAAATTTCAAAGCAGCTGATTAGTTTTCTTTTATCAAGATCAAAGTTTTGCATTCAACTCAACTCAACTTTTTTTTTTTGTTAAGGCAAGGGGAGCATGGACAGGGAGAATAGAGGGTATCCAGGAAATTTAATGCCAGTTAAGTATTAATTAAATATATTAATTTGAAGTGGATTAGTAAAACCACCATAAGACCTTGTGTAAACATCCTCATTCAGAATTGAAATGGTTTAATTCTCAAGTGAATTAAACTGCACCAAATTAAAATAATTTGAATTCTGAATAAAAGCATCCACACAGTAATTTAATGTGGTTTAACAAATATTCTTCAAATGACCACCTTTTCTCAATTTGAATTTATTTTCCTGAATGTCTCCATGTAGGCTAGGTCTAAGAAACAAGCTATATGCTGCTTGCCAAAGGTATCTGTGAGGTGTTCATCTTTCCATGTATTTCGTAAACCATTTAAAAGAATAGTGGTCATTAAATGCAACAGTGTGCCCCAGACATGAAATCTTATTAAATTTACTGATTTTTTATTGCCTAAAGCCATTTTTAGGGGATGCGGAGGTCTTATATTCTTCCATTTACATCTTGTTGAGTGCCTAACAGAAGTAAGAGGAGATTCCACGGAAGCCTGCAAAGGATTTCAATCCTGTATTAATTTACAGAAAATCTCTGTTATCCTGGAATGAGAACATGGAGTACAAGATACAGAATAATGACAAAAATGTAGATTCAGCTACAACATCTAAAACAGCCAGTCTTTTTCCTGAGGTTGTAGCATAACTAATCTCCCATGCTTATTAAATTGTATGATGTTCTTATTCATACTTCGTGACTTACACAAACGCTACATTTACATTTAGGCTTCCTCATTGCACATGGGATCTTGAGATTGTTTTGCATAATCATCTCAACCATAATCTGATGGTCCTTACATTTGATGGGGCAGAAGAACTAGTTTACGATACTTTTGTAGTCAACCATACTGCCTGCCAGTATCACTTCATATGTTTTTTCCAAATTAAGCTGAGTTCATGAAACTCATTATATCTTAAAGGCGTTTTATTCACCTAACTAAACACATTTGACTGAAAAATTAACTGAAATTTAATTCACCAAACAAATGTAACAACAAAGTCTGTCTTTACAAATGATTTTACAATGTTTACTGTTGCTAAGATGTATTATTGCATAATGTTTTCCCAATTTAGTTTGTTGTTTGCATTTTTGTACATTTCTGACAGTTACTAGCAGTGTATACATGATTTTTGGATGCAAAGAATTGGCTTTTTCAAAGAAGCACCTACAATATCAAATACATGCCGAAAAGATATATGCAGTAATGATCACTTTATCTTTTCAGAGCTCTTTAGCAATGATTGACTAAGTAATACTCAAAATGCTCCTGTGCTTTGGTAGCCACATTTTAGATACATGATATGGAATCTCCATCATTGGAGATTTTTAAGAGCACTTTAGACAAACATCTGTCAGAGGTGGTCTACCTGGTGCTTGGTATTGCCATTAATTCAGGGGACTGGAATTGATCACCTCTGGAGGTTCGTTCCACTTCTATGATTCTAAATTAATTTATCCAAAACCACACAGGTAGTCAATGGGGAAACTGAGTTTAGATATCCTGTGGTCACTGGAAAGTATAGATGGTCACTAAATAAAACTTCCTTCCATATGAGCACAGATTTTCAGTTGTACAGGTTACTGGCAGTGATAAATTTTAGGGGAAATTAAGGGCATAGTCAATTCAACTTGGGTGCCCGTTTTAGGTGGCGATAAATAAGCTCTTTCAAAAAATTAACAAGGACAAAAATATTTCCATGAGTTTACACTTGAAATCCCAGTGAAAATAGTTGTGCTTAAAGTTGTCATACAACTGAGATCAGAGTGTATGAATGAGCCTTTATTTAATTTATCTCTGCCTCAGCCCAGAATTTTACAATTGTCAAATGGTAATAACCAGTGTGGAGTGACAATTACCTGTTCTGTTCATCCTTCTGGGGCACCTGGCATTGGCCACTGTTCAAAGACAGGATACTGGGCTAAATAGACCTTTGGAATTACCCAATATGGCTGTTCTTATGTTCTTAGCTATAGGACTTTGGCTAGTCTGACTGCAATACATTTCCTTATATATATGTGTGTGTGTGGGTATGTGTATTTGAATTTAATGTATAAAACACCAGGAAATCGCAGACAATTGTTGATGTGGTTTTTCTCCTACATTTAGGAAAGACATGTTGGTGAACATGACTAGTGACAGAATGGGTGGGTTGGTTTTTATCTCAATTCTCCACTTTCAGAAGCTTCAAAACTGATATAAAATAACCATATTCCCTAATGATACTGAGAATTTGTTTGGGGAGGGGGAAGGAAAGCGTAATGTGCTACCAATGTCATTACACTAGGGCATAAAGTGGCCTAACACATCATAAATTACATTATCATGAAATGGAGAGTTATAAATTGTGCACTGTGTTTGACACTTGCAATCAATCACAGCTACTCTGCAAACAGAGTAATAGCAAAGCAAACACTTCTGAAAAGCTGCACTTTTTTTCCGTATTTCAAAACCACATAGAAATAGCTGCAGTGTTTCAGCTGTTCCCAATGTTTTGCTAGATTGGTACCATACTGTACCTATGCTGCTTCATGGCATGATCTGAACTCATCAGCCAACTGCCTGAGAAAGTGAGATGGGATTTCCTTTTGGCAACTGCTCTCTCCATTTCTAAATGAAATGACCTTCAACCAGGGCAGTAGTGAGAATCAAAGCTAATCTTAAATGTGAACTCCATGGTGGGAGATCAGGGGTGAACATTATAAATGGAATGCATAAGTTCTCTGCGTCATCAAGAAAAATCACTGTTTTGGAAAAGAGTCAATTTTACACCCACAGAAATCATGTAAAACACTGTAATGTCACAGGCTAATAGGCATCCCCATTTCATTTAGATTCATGGAGGGATAGCCTCTCTTGTTTACTTTTCTGATGCAGATAATTTTATCTGATGTTACTTTTTCACTTACTCCAGTTAGAACACAAAACCTCTTCGTTTTCAGCGTAAATCAAATTTTAATGAACAAATCCAATGTTTACAAATTATTTTATTTCAAGTTTTCACCCTACTTTTCTGTCATTCAAATATATGAAATTTATTTTATTACAAAAATACATTACATGACATGAGGTATTGCAATATTAATCTGTGTGCATATACAAAGCTAACTGTTGAAGTAAAGTTATATATTAGTCTAGAACAATGTTTCTTGAACTACATGCCACTGAACACTGATGTTCCATGAACAACTCAGGGGCTGAGAGTGTCTAACACTTGTTTGATACCACACACTGATGGCATTGTATATATTTTGTGTTATTAAAACCAGATGCAATATTATTTCTTCATTGCTATGATACCTGATTAAATTACTTAATTTTGGTTTTGCTGTATATGTTTCTTTGTTTTTTTGGCTCTGGTCACAATTTTTTAAATAAAATTTTCACAGATGTTCTGCATAAAAAATAAAAAGAAGTCTTGTGGCACCTTACAGACTAACTGATATTTTGGAGCATAAGCTTTCGTGGACAAAGACCCATTTCATCAGTTGCATCTGATGAAGTGGGTCTTTGCCCATGAAAGCTTATGCTCCAAAATATCTGTTAGTCTGTAAGGTGCCACAAGACTTCTTGCTGTTCTTGAAGCTACAGACTAACATGGCTACCTCTCTGATACTTGCATAAAAATAGTATTGTTTGGTTTTCTGTGGTCTCAAAAAAGTTTAAGAAACACTGGTCTAGAAGATACACACAATAAACAAACAAGCACACACACAAGCTCTGAATGGTGTGTGCATCTGAACACACTGATTAATCCATTCCAAGCTGTTCAAGTATACACTAAAATGAGAAGAAAATGAAAAACTGTATCAGAATACATTTCAAAATACAAGAAATTATTCAAATTTTTAAAAAATCAGCAGAAAAGGATGCATTTGAGTGTATATGATACAAATGGCTTGACCCAATTATTATATGTAAACGTTTATAGACTAATAATGCTAATTCTACAATAAACAAACTGTATTTCAATGAAAATATTTATTTGGGGATTAAAGATGCATTGTTTTCTTAAACCAGAGGTAGCATTGTTTTGAGTTGACTTAGTTCTGCAGGAAACTATGCTTAATTCTATTCATCAAGGCTATGTCTACACTAGCCCCAAACTTCGAAATGGCCATACAAATGGCCATTTTGAAATTTACTAATGAAGCACTGAAATGCATATTCAGCACCTCATTAGCATGCAGGAGGCCATGGCACTTTGAAATTGATGCGGCTCGCCACCGTGCGGCTCATTCAGACGGGGCTCCTTTTCGAAAGGACCCCGGCTACTTGTAAGTCCCCTTATTCCCATCTGCTCATTTGCATCGCCATTTCAAAGTTTGGGGCTAGTGGAGATGTAGCCACTGAGGAATATTGTGAATTTTGAATCTGGTGCAAAGATCACATACTTTTCCTGATGATATCCCATCTCTACTGTGCTTTAATTTCAGGGGGAAGATCAGAGTTAAAAGGATTTCACTTTTGGAGATTATTCCTTTCCTGGGGCATAAGATTTCTATTAATCCATCTACATTCACTGTACGTGTGTTAGTGTGGTGGAGGTCAAGGTGCTGTTGCCCCAGGCTATTGAAGAAGGACTACAGGAACCCATATTTCTCCTTGCAAATCAAGACATCAAATTAGTTCCTCTCTGGGACATAAAGCCCTGGATTAAATGGTTGCTTCTGCCTCTTTGTCCCACCAGATTTCAGATCTCAGAGATCTGGAAGGGACATCAGGAGGCCAGTATGTCTTGGAGCCCTGAATAACCTCCTCAAGGACTGAACTCACAACCCTAGATTTAGCAGGCAAACCACTGAGCTGAGCTAACCCTCCCCAACGTGGAGTTTACTCCCTCAGCTTCTGCCAACAAGCTATTAGTGGTTCAGGCTGCTTGTGTGAGACATATGAAGTTCTTGCACTATTCACTACATGCTTAGATAACATACCACAGTCTTCCCTCTGAGGGTGACAGTTATTGGACTGACTGCTTTAGCCCTGAGGTCACCAGTGGCTAGGAGTCCAAACCCACCCTGCAGGAGCTCCTCACCTCCCCTGCTGTCTCTGGCCCTGTTGGTACCCCCTTAACTACTCTCTGGCTCTCTCCTTGTCTGCTCTGATTTCCTCACCACTCTCCAACCTCCTCTTCCATTCTCTACCCTCTCCCTACTGCAGGAAGGGTGGGGTGGGGAGGCTTTTTAAAAGGTCCCAGGCTGCCTCAAGTAGGCTCAGCTGGCCCTTAATTGATTTACAGCAGCCTCTTCCCTGCTGCTCCTACTGGGCCTCTGATGATACCTGATTAACCAGGACTGTGTCTGCTTTTTAGCGCTGTTTCTGGCCTGACCCCATCACAGGGACTAGACCTCTCTTTGCTATCACTCAAAACAATGAAGAGCTTGTGATTAAGGGAGGAATCAACTATGGTAATCCTTTCCTGGAAGAGCTATTCTTTCTTTTCCTGTGTGGAAAGATTATTGCTGTATATTCAGTAAACCATATGTGTAATTCATAAAAACTCACTTCTGCCATCTATCAAAAATTTAGCTGATATGTATTTTAAAAATTAAAAAAACAAAAAAATAACCCTTCCGTTGGTCTCCTGGCCTGACTTATATCTGTCTTGCTGCTCTTTGACTGCGAGCACCTTGGGAATGTGTTTGAACCTTTTCTGTTTGTCTGAATGCACTGACAGAGCATAGGCATTATTCCAAACAAAAAATAATAACTGTTTCAATCAAAGCGTAAGCACAATTCTTACAGCATCACCCACAGCTCATGCATGACTACCAGTCAGAGAAATAGTAGAAAGAGTAAGGAAGGGCCTTGTTATATTTCTGGTTGTTACTTAGTGATCACGTTTGCATGCACAGAAAGTGTAGCTTAGAAAAGCAGTGATCAGATTAGTGCAGGAATGAAAAATGGCAAATCATGCAAATTCTGAAGCTGTCACTGAACTTTGTCATAGTGGGAAAGAAAGCATGTTTTCGGTTCATGAGTTCCTAGAGAGATACACCCTTCCCCTCTCACTGGCTAACATAAAAATAATGGCTGCCAAAAGGTGTTTTTATGGTTAAGCTAGTTCAGACTCTCTTGTTTGTCTTATTTGTAGGATCACTCTCTTTCTCCTCTATGAAGTAATATCTTTATTGTTCTTACCCAGTACAGAAGAGGGAACAAAATCTTGATAGATTGATAGAGGCACAGGCTGAGGGGCATGGTGAAGCCATGCTGTTAGAGCTGGGTGAATTTTTTTGTTTGTTTGTTTTTTGAAAAAATGGTGCAGGTCAAGCCAAAGCTGAAATGTTTCCAATTTTTTGGTGACTCAATGGCCATGTCTGCATTTGCCCCCTCCTTTCCAATGGGGCATGATAATGAGGGATTTTGGCAGATGCTATTGAGGCACTGCCATGAAACCAAATGGGAAATAAAGGCTCTCGAGATCAGAGGGTTCTTTCGAATGTGTTCCAAAAGCGGCACTTCCAAATCGCGAGTGGCTGCCATTGTGCTAATGAAGAACTTTTGCCTCTCCTTCCCTCCAAATGTGGATTCGTACTCCCTCGTCTGCTGCAGCCGAGGTACTGGTGGTTCAGGTTGCTTGTGTGAGCTATATGAAGTTCTTGCACTACTTACTAGCAAAAGCAGGGGGCAGACGTAGACAGGGCCAAAGTGATGTCAGGTCGGTTTCAGAGAGGATCAGTTTCAGAATGGGCTTCCTGCATGCAGAGCTAAAGGTGTGAAGGGGAGAGGTTGGAAAGCAGCACCACCTCCTCCTGTGGCTGCTTTGTGAATGGATGAAAAACGATCTGTCAAATTTGCCCATCATTTTGGATTGACCAAAAAGACCTTTTTCGGTTTAAAAAATGTTGCCTAGTGCTATGGACCATCTATGGGCCTTAGGGAGATTGTTTGAAGTTTCTGCACCTCTTGGAGTTTAACCAGTGTTAACCATAGACCAGTCCCCAGGGCTGTCCTTAAGGTTTATGGATCCCTATGCCCAGTGGCAACCCTGAAGCAGGGGGCAGGGGGCAAATTTTTTAGAGTTGTGATCTTATCATCGTCAGCAACATGCTAATGAAATATTTATAAAGTAAATTATAGTCTAAGGTTCCCTGGACTAACATGTTCTGAGTAAATATTACAGTAATACACAACTGTCAGTACATTCAGAAACTGACCGTACATACCTGGGGGTTGACACATGCCTGGTAAATGGCATCATTACCACTTTAATGGCTCTTTAATGTTGGGGACATTAGCTCTTAGTCCTTCAGGAATGTGACTGGGGCAGTGAAGGAGGCACTTCCTGAAAGCAACAGTCTGCTGTAGCACCTCAGCAGCTTTGCCTGCCCCTTTCCTATCTCTACTCTCACACTCTGACTTGTTTCCTTTCTCTCTGATCATTTCTTGCTTGCATTTTTGTCCAGGAGATCCTGAATCACAGGACCAGGCTGGGCACTGCAGAAACTGGGTGCTGCCACCAAAACGTTTTTCTCCCTCCCCATTTTGAGATCTCTCTCCTGTCACAACACCATTGTCCAAACATGAAATACCGGCAGTAACACACTGTCCCGACTACCCCTCTACAGACACTCCTTCTGTAGGTCCCAAGCAAAGCAGGAAAGAAAATCAAATACAAATCTGACCCCACCACCCCACAAGCAATCACCTCTCCCCTCCCTGCTCAGCCTCCAAGAGAGCCCAATGCTTGTCACTATCCAATGCACATGTACCACACGCTGGTTTGTCTCCCAAAACAGATCAAAGGAACAGTGAAATCAGCACATATCCAGAATGAGGGTTTTAGGAAGGAGAAAATGAGGGATTAATTGGAGTTTTCAGATCCCAGATCAAATCCAGCAGGGAGCAAGAGACTGAGTTTGTGGGGAGGGATGATACCATATACACATAATTCACCATGAAGATTTTGCACTCAGATGTTGCTAATCCACCCAACCAGCTCCTTCCACTGAAGCCATTCTCACTCGTACCTGACCACAGAGGAGCAGGTGGGGAGACAGTGAGCAGCATGCTGGTTGGAAAAAGGGGATACCCCCTCCCCAAGATTCATGCACAATTCGGGATCGGGGGCGGGGAGAGAGAAGTCAGCAGGAGGTGAGGGAGAGAGAGGCAGAGGGAAGAACAAGGGTCTCTCTCTCTCTCACACACACACACACACACACACACACACAGAGCAGTGAGGAGCCAGCTGAGCCTCCTGCACACAGGAGAGGTGGCCAGGGAGCACAACAGAGGCTTTCTTCCTGCAGAATAGGGGGTGAGGAAAGGAGCTTGGAGTAAGCACACAGTGGGGATAGGGTGAAGGACAAGGGGTGGAGAGAGCTCACCTGAAGCATCCTTGCTGCTCCCTTCTCCTCTCAGACTGGGCTGTGCCCACAAGCGGGAGGTCCGATCCCAGAGCAGCCCTTGGTGGGATCGGGTTTTTATGGCTTGAGCTGAGGTGTTTCTATGCTGCATGTTGTGATGCCACCTTGTGTGCACTGCTTCCTGCTGCAGCCGCAGCCCCTGAGCATATGCAGTACCCATGGTAGTATGGTGCCCCAAATGTTCAATCCACAGTGCCCTTTGCAGTCGTGTATGTTGCGTATGCCTAAGGAGAGCCCCACCTGCCCCTTTTGGGAAACCGGGGTAGGAATCTGGACTGCAGTTTTGCCTGGCCTTTAAATCAGATGTCGGAAAAGTGGTGAGGGAAGCAGGACTCCCTGAACTCCCTCTGTCCCTGTATCTTTCCATCCTACCACTCTCCAGCCACCTCTCCCCTCCTGCACCACTCTGTGTTCATCTAAGCACTAGCCAAGTGAGTTCCAGAAATATCAGAAGCTCGGTGGACTACAGCTCTGCTGGGATTTCTGGGCAACCCTGTCCATCATGTCAAAAAGCACTTTAAAAATAACCACAGCTCACAGAATCAACCTTCCCTAAGACACAACTGACTTCTTTAAAAGCTGCAGCATATCAAGAAAGCAGCATGAGATGAGTGTAGAAACTGGGAAACTTGTGGTAGCAAACACCAAATCATGCCTATAAATAGCTGCAAGTAGATTTATGGGCACGGATTCATTGATGATACAACGCGAACAACACCACTCCACTTTCTCAACAACACAACTAAAAGAAGAATATAGCTACAGATTAAGCTGGCACCTTTGGGACCTGACCAGTGCCAGAGGACAGAATTTGCCAAACCATGGGAGGTCATATTGTCTAGCAGTATTACCAGCACTTTCATGCCTGACATTTAGGGGTAAATTACAGATAAACAACAGCACAGAACACTGAAAGCCAGGACTGGTGGCTGTAAACAAACTTTATGGGACCACGGGAGACTTGACCACATGGATGATAAGTGGTCATCCAACTAATTAAAATCATTCCAGTTTAGAGATGTGGCCAGATGAGAGAGTTCCAGATTAGAGAGGTTCAACCTGCACTTGTCTCTGTATTGGAAAGCAGTCTTGGCAACTGCACCTTCTCCTTGTCATCTAGTCTATGCCATGCTGGCTACAAACTCAAAATGAGCATATTTTCCAAAGACTTTCTTAATGCCGGTCACTGTCTCATGGTCACTAAATGAATTGTTGGCTAGACACATGAGCTCTGTGGCACTCAGAACAGTGTTTACCAAGGTGACTCTGAAAGCTGAGAAGCAATCAAACATGAATACATAGCCAGACAGCATCACAGTACCACAGAATGTGATAATTTCTTTCTTTGTAGTTCTGGAGTGAATGAGCCTGGAATTTAGTGTTAGTTCTGAGCACCTGATTACCAAAAATATAGTGATATGTGGAAGTTTAGAGTGAACAAAAATAAAATGAGCCATGAACTGGAGTAAAGTTTAAAAAGAGCTAAATCCATAAACCTTGGTTAAGATATGACGAGAATGCTATGGAGTCATGGTAACAATCTATACATGTCTGAAGAGTGCCAAGGAGGCCCAAGAGTTATTTAGGAGACAAAAACAACAAGGAGTCCTGTGGCACCTTATAGACTAACAGATAGTTAGGAGCATAAGCTTTCATGGACAAAGACCTGCTTTGTCAGCCCATGAAAGCTTATGCTTCAAAATATGTTAGTCTATAAGGTACCACAGGACTTCTTGTTTTTGAAGATACAGACTAACTCAGCTACATCTCTGATATTTAGGAGGCAGAGCATCATTCAGAGAATGGGATGAAAGTCAGCAGGAGCAAACATTGGTTGAATATAAAAAAAAAAATTATTGACAGTGGGAACCAGTAAAGGAACTGGTTGAAAAATCTCCCAGTGGAAAAGGTGGAAGTCATGTGATGGTAAAGTTCATAGACTCCCAGTGCAGGTGTAAGAGCTGGTAGTACGATCCCTCCAAGAGCTCCCCCTGCATTGTGGTCACCCAGTATCTATCTTAAAGTAAATCATTTTGTAAACCAAATGGTGTGAATCAATATTTGGGTAGACATGTGGGGGAGGGGGCAGCAGACTTGATGGATCCTTGGGCAAGTTGGGTGGACCGAGCTCTGTGCTCCCTGAAGGGGGATGACCTCAGGTAGAAGGGGCAGAACATGCACCAGTCAGGCCTCAGTGCCACCCAGACTGCACTGAGCCCCCTACCTCCCCACCACCTCTCTTTAGCGCTGCCCAGTGTGCATCGTCTGGGGCTCTGGCTGCCGTTACTGCAGCAGCAGCTGGGAACCTGATGTCCATTTGACCTTGTGGGGCTTAGGGCAGTTTCTCCCAGTCAGCAGACTTGTTTTTTAGATAAAGGTAATGCCATGCATTTTGAGGGGCATCACGGATGGACTCTCCATCACTTTTCACAGAGCTACAGAGAACAATATGTCACAAATCAATGACAGCGTTTTGGACAATGGCTTTGTCACACTTAATTGGAAGACGAGTATTTCTCGTTGTCCTTCAGAAATATAATCATGTCATCCATTTAGTCATCCTGAAGAAACTCATGTGCTCTAGTTCATTATTATTGGCATCAGAAGGTGCAGTCAAGAGTATGTTGCATGTGGCCTTGTGGTAAGGTGGAGTGGCCACCCACTGACCCAGAGCTGGAGGAGCCACTTTCAGAGCCCTGGTGGGCAGTCACCTGACTGGAAGCCTGGAGGTGGGATCAGAGATATAAAAGAAGGTCAGTCAATCCCCAGCTTTCAGAGAAACCAGACCCCTGCCCTGTGCTCCCGAGCTGAGAGACT
The DNA here is from genome assembly GCF_033958435.1 of Carettochelys insculpta. Lineage (NCBI taxonomy): Eukaryota > Metazoa > Chordata > Testudines > Carettochelyidae > Carettochelys > Carettochelys insculpta. The sequence goes on from NC_134144.1 coordinate 17,714,368, forward strand.
GCTGGAGACTTCACTGAGGCTGAGGACTGTCCAGGACTGACAGGACCTCACACAGAACTGGACCTGGATGAACTGTTGACCGTGCCATAGGTTCTGAGCCCCGATGGTCCAGGGACCCTTCATCGGAGCCAGGTGTGCCCAGTGGGGGAGTGAGGAAATAGCCCAGGGACAGCCCACCTTAGTTTTGTTGGATCAGAACCTGTGACAAAGTCAGAGTGTTGTGGGTAGGATCCCTGCTGACCCAGTGGAATATGGGTGCCTGGCTGAGGCTCAGTGGAGTTGGTGGGCCTGCATCCCCTGCCCTGCCACAGTTACCCCTGTGTGGCAGTCTCCCAACCCCATTGTTCGAGGCCTGAAGTCAATCAATTGCTATACTTTGTTGCCCTGCCCTGAATCAGTTCCTGGGCCTAGTGACTGCTGCTTGGCCTGAGCATAGGTCTGAAGCAACTGAACTGCTATCGTGGGTTGCCTTGCTATGAACCTGGGCCTAGTGACTGCTGATTGGCCTGAACTTAAGCTTAAGACCATTGAACTGCTATTGTTTGTTGCCCTTCCCTGAACCATAATGTCATAATCTCACAGATAACTGGCTTATCTTCAATTGTTCATTATGTAAAATGTCAGCATCCACTGCTCTTTGGCCATGTAGCCCAGCTGGATAAAAGCATCCCAGCAGACCATGCAACTCTCATCAACATGCAAACCCTGACCTCAGCTGGGGCCACCTGCAGAAATCACCCCAGAGATCTGTGGACTTGCTGAACTGAGCTCAATCTAAGAACTTCATTACATGATGGCTGGCAGAACATCACCAGCTATTATCTCTCCAGATAGGACAATGATGCTGTGTAGACTGTGGGTGTTTAGTTATGCTGATAATTGTTTAGTAAAACTATTAGAGAAACCCCTGAACAGAGAAGGGTTTTGCAAAACTTAAAGATAGTGCTGCTTTACACCAAAGAAATAACATGAAAAGTAACTGTTGGATATCATTAGGAAGAACAGAATTATATGGGCCGTTTTCCTACTATTTTCAACTGAACAAGAATAATAGGGATATGTGAACAAAGAGTATTATTACTTTTTTAAAAAAAGTTTTTTTCACCTATTTGTTTTTTATGCAAAGGAAAGAATTGGCCATGTCAAATTGGCAGGTTCAGAATTAGTAAGGACAATTTAAGCATTTCCCTGGACTGTCCACATGGCTCCGTTATCTAACTCACTCAATGCTTTTCAGAGATACACACTCCCGAGTTAAGGAACTAACTTGGTCTCTATAGCTGGGTCTACACGACAAAGATTTATCTACAGAAGTCACTGTAGACAGAGTTTTGCCAACAGAACATTTGTCAACAGAACACATCTGTGATGGGGTTCTGGGGTCCCCCAAGCTCTGCACCCTGTCCGCAGGCAGGAGAGTCTCTCACTCAGCAGGAGAACAGCAGGTTTATTAGCCGACAGGACACAGCATCGTACAGAGGAGTCAGTGCAGCAGGCAGAGACAGCCAGTCCAATCCATGTTGGGGAGAGGAGGCCCCGAGGGGCCCCCAGAGCTGGGGCCTTGCCCCCTCCTTTGTCTCTCTCTCCCTCAGCCCAGACTAACTGCTTCCAACTCCCAGTTCCAATTCAAACCCCTCAGGCTCCACCTCCTCCTTTGTCTGCAGTACAAAGGTGTTACCTGGTCGTCAGGGTTACCCTCAGCAGGAGCCCCACACCCTCTGTGAGCCACTCACACACACACACAGGTATCCCCCACTTCATCACATCTCTCCCCCCTTCCAGACCGAACTGAGCGGGGTCACTCAACTGGTGACCTGGGGAAGTTCGGGGCTCTCCCCTTGTGACAGGGCATTGGCTGTACCCTCTGTTCTCCCCTCGATGTGCACCACCTCCACATCATAGTCCTGCTGGGGGAGGCTCCAAGTCAGGAGCTTGGTCTTGGCCCTTTTCATGTGATGCAGCCGGGCAAGTTCCTTTAGTTCCCTTGGGTTGGTTGGTCTCGCTGCAGCACCAACAGATCAAACAGGTCTTTTGTGGTCTGGGTCCTGCCCCATCTGACCACCAGTCTATACAGCTGCTCCAGCCAATGTCTGGAATTCAGTTACAGTCCAGTAACGGAAGGTACAAATGCTTCCATCCTTCGCATTTAGCCAGACCACCACAATGGCTGTGTGCCTCAGTTTCCCCTTCCATGCCACACAATAGGTTTGGAATGTTCCTTCTCATGTCAGAGGTTGCAAGACTAGTTACAGGGAACAATGGTGACATTTCAGAGTTACAGACTCCTTTAGCATACAATTTATGCTTCTACATCAATGTCATCATGTCACATGGCTCTTTTTAAACATTCAGTGCATGGTACAATTCTACAGCTTTTGGTAGCAGCACCCCTTGGTTACAGCAGTCAGCGTGAGTAACAGAACAAACCCATTGCAACTGTACATTTACGTTGCTCTTTGGTAGACCACAACCTTTGTGCAACATCCTTGAGAATCTGGTATTTTGGGGCTAAGTGGCTGAGGCCTTTCTTAGCACCATCAAGTTCTAATCGTCTCTCTTGACCCCGGGGTGGAAATCTGATCTCTCTGGCTGTGCCCTCCCTTCTAACAAGAGCTGGGCCATTGATGATCTCAGGGAGACGGCCCCCTTCCAGCCAGTCTGGAAATTTGCAAACCAAACTGCTTTCTGAGAGTTGTTTTGTGAGTCCCAGACGCAGAATCCACATGAAGGAATCCCTGTTTATCCCTTACTGGCCCACCAGGCCCAAAGCTCCTTTGTCCTTCCACCTCCAACTACTGCCTCCCCATGGAATCAGAATTGGAGTCCAGTGTGAGAATATAAGTGTTTCCACCATCTGGAGATGGGGAATTGCTGGCGCTCTCCTGCATCCTACAGAGGCTGACTGTGCAGCTGTTTTACTTGGTTCTCACAGGGCTGCTCACACTATCTGATAGTTTTCACTTTACTTGCATCAACTTCCAATTCCTGAGAAACCTTTACCCTGCCTGCTTTGGACCCTTCCAGAGCACAGCCAGTGGTTTCATACTCAGGCAGGTCCTGGCCATCAGGAGCTGAAACAAACTTCTCCCCAGGCAAAGGGCTGCTCTGGCTCTTACAGACAAGCACCTTTCCTGTTCATTCTCCTTCACCTCACTCCCATTTTCTGCAGTCCCCACAGACGGGTCAGGAAAAGTTTCAGGGAAATTCTCTTCCTTAAGAGCTTCCCCAAAACAACAACTCACCCCCGTCTGCCTGCACAGGGGCACTGCTCCCTTGAGCCACAACCAGCTCCTGGGTTTCACCTACGCCCAGGATCACTTCTGGCCAATTAGGCAGATTCCCACGTAATCCCCCTCCAGGCAGACAGCCAGTACCACCGGACAGAAGGTTAGGATCCCTTTCCTCCCTTCTGCTACCAGCTCCTTTATCTTCATCACTCAGCGTAACTTCATTGCCCATCTGTTCTTGTGTCCTGGCGAGAGGATGACTCTGGTAGGACAGAGTCCTCTCACCCCCTCCCAGTAGCACCTCAGCATCAGGCAAAGAACAGGTACCAGAATCGTCTGGTCTCTGGGATTCCCTGATGATCCTAACTGGATTAGACCAAGTTAAAGCATCATCCCCCCTGAGAGACACAGAGGCAGGCCCACTTCCCATCTGGGCTTCAGCTGCCCTCAGATCCAGCTCTGGGATCTTGGCTCCATCTTGAGCCCCCACAGGCTCAGGCAAAGGATTCACTTCCCCAGAAGCAGAAGCACTTTTCTTGCACCAAGGACCAGTGTCCTTAGCAGGGATACCACTGCCCATCCCAGAGCCATTCCCTCTGCTCCAGCCCCCATGGCTGGATTCGGAGACACACCTGGAATGCTCTTTTCTGGTGGATCCTTCTCCAGCCACCCGAGGCTGGGGAATCCTCCTCAGACAATGGGCTAGTTTCCTCATTGGCACCTTTTCCAAATGCAGGCTTTGCTCTCTCCCCAGGCTGCTGCTGCTGTTCAACACAGACAGACAATGGGAGACACTCTCTCCTTTGTCCCAGCCCCCCGGCTGGTCTCCACACACACACACAGAAGGTGGAGCAGCTTCTCTCACAGACAACTTGCCATTCCCAGTGGATCAGCTGCTTTCCTGCACAGACACACAGGCACCTTCCTCGGCCCAGGCCTGGAAAACTCTTCGCAGGTCTGTCTTGGCCACTAGTAGATGATGGGTTGGAATCGCTCCTTCCCTCCTTGAGCTGTGGCAGGCCCCTCGGTTCAGAGCTCCGTGCAGTCCAGGGTTCCCTGCCCCGATCCGGGCTCACCTCTGCAGGATTCTCCCCAGCCTTCAGCTCCGCCACTGCACATCCACGCTGCCTTGTCCAGCTTCTTTAATCTCGATTCGGTTTCCAGGTGCTGCCACTTCACAGTGGAGTTGCTCAGCGTGGTTGCAGGCTCTCAGGCTGATGCCCTCTGCACCCCACGATTCCTGGAAAAATCCCTTCAGTGTGCCAGGCTCCTTGCGGGTCACAAGCTGCCCAGGGTTAGGCCTTAAGCTCCTCCGCCCTCTGGGACCGACTCCAACAGACTCTCAGAGGAACCCCTTCTTCAGTGTGACACCCGCTATCAAGGACCATGAGCACCCTGTCTTGGGAAGAACTCATTCAGCGTCAGCCTCCTTGTGGGTCACTTGTTTTCTGGGGGTTGGGCCCTCGGCCCCTCCACCTTCTGGGACCGACTTCAACAGATTCCCAGGAGTAACCCCTGCTCAGGTGTGGCACCCCCTCTCGAGAACCACGACCGCAGTTGCTTGGGTTTGGCCGCAGGCCCCTCCGCCTTGGGGAGCTGCACCTCACTGCCCTTCAGCACACCTGGGTCTCGCAGGCCCCACTTTTTCTGGGGCCCCGGTCACTTACTGCTGGATGCTCCATCCTCGGGGTGCAGAACATCCCACTTCTGACACCAGTGTGATGGGGTTCTGGGGTCCCCCAAGCTCTGCACCCTGTCCGCAGGCAGGAGAGTCTCTCACTCAGCAGGAGAACAGCAGGTTTATTAGCCGACAGGACACAGCATCGTACACAGGAGTCAGTGCAGCAGGCAGAGACAGCCAGTCCAATCCATGTTGGGGAGAGGAGGCCCCGAGGGGCCCCCAGAGCTGGGGCCTTGCCCCCTCCTTTGTCTCTCTCTCCCTCAGCCCAGACTAACTGCTTCCAACTCCCAGTTCCAATTCAAACCCCTCAGGCTCCACCTCCTCCTTTGTCTGCAGTACAAAGGTGTTACCTGGTCGTCAGGGTTACCCTCAGCAGGAGCCCCACACCCTCTGTGAGCCACTCACACACACACACAGGTATCCCCCACTTCATCACAACATCCACACCTAATAGGGGCTCCCCCTGTTGATGCCCTCTGTCGACAGACAGCAGCCAGATTGCCCAGCCTTCTGTTGACAGAATAGCCAACTGAAAGCTTTGCAAACAGGAAGGCCTCTCTGTTGACAGATGTCCCCCCCACTCCCGCCTCCCACTGCTGGATTGTTCACACTATTTTTCTGTCTACAGAATCTGTCTACAGAGGCGCTATGCCTCAAACTTTCAAGACATTACTCTGCTGGGAAAAAAGTTGTGTTCTGTCAACAGATTCTAGACAGAACACATTTGTAGTGTGGACACTCCCTAGTTTTGTCAACAGAAGGTCTCTTCTGTCGACAAAACTTTATAGTGTAGACTCAGCTTCAGAGTGTTTGTGTCTCTCTAGTGAGATTAGTTAACAGCACTGCCAGTGGTTCAGACATCATTCATTAGAAGAGGAATGAAGGTATCACACAAGGTATCATTTGTACCTGAAGAGCAAAGAGATGTTGTGAACTCTTGGTCACTACAAGTTAGGTTTAACTAAACCCAATGAGTTGGACCCCAATGTTGCAAACATTTACACACATACTGACCTCTGAAGTTTCTAGTCAGTGGAACTACTCATGGGTGTAAATTTAAATGTGTTGTTTTCAGGACCACTACCTTGAAGGTAAAAAGCTTCATATTATATCAGTAAATTTCCTTAGAACACTGACTCCCAGGATCTTGTATTTTCTTTGAATACCATTACACATATTTTTCTTCAGCATAAAGAGAATTTTTATTTAGTCCCAGCTCCCACTAAAATCCCCAATGCAATGATAGATAAAGGAAGTTTGCAAATTAAAAATTGACATGTATAAGCACATAATAGAACAGTTGGCAAAAATATAACAAAAATCTCTCTATTGATGGAAGATAGGTTTATGAAAGGGATTTCACATTCTATCATTTAATTTCTCTACACAGGAAAAACTTGTAAGAGACTAAACTGCATTCAGAGAAGAGAATACACCAGTATTAAATGCCTTTGCTTGAATAACAAGAGGCCTACAATGGCTATGTCTATTTTTATCCATGGGTGCTGCCATGGGCCACTTTCAGACCCATATCATTCCTCTCTAAATGTGCTTTGATGTGCCAGTAAGACTGTAGATCTATCAATCTGTAAATCGTATGTGTTCTTCATTTTTACAGTTGAGTCACTTAAAATCTTTCCACTGTTAAACCATGCTGAGAACAAGTCTTAGTTATCTTCCCCTTTTGTGAAACCAAAATAAGCCATATGGTGGGATGACAGAGTGTCTGCCATAGCTGCTCTGAAAAATGTGCACATCGGAGTTTTTTGATTATGTTCCTTTTAATTTTCAGTAATTGCAAAACTGTCCTTGATTCATCTATTCCTTTGCTGAATCCAGCACCAAGGAAATAGCTTTTTTGAGGATGCTTCAGCTAAACTTTGATCCAGCCCTGATTTGTTGATTCGGAAAGTCCGCATCACTCACACCAAGTAGCATCATTCTTTGGTTTTCACTCTAAAAACTACAATGAGGGGTGATGTACTTTGTCACACTTACCCAGTATGAAACATCATTACATGAAGGCTATGCAAACACATTGCATGGCAACAGACTTCAAAGAGACAAAGGAGTATTTTTGTATAATTGGATTAACTGGTGACACATTAGATTCAGCTGAAAAACAAGGAACTTCAACTTAAATTAGAACAGACAGCTCTTCATTTGTCCACAACACCCTCTGAAAGCTTAGATTATGCGGCTTCCTGGGACGTCTGGGTCATCCAAAGTTGGTCCTGTGTCATCAGAAATAAAAGCAAACAGTTCCCTGAGATGTCTATCATGATAAATCAGCAAATATTGCAATACTTTTGAAGGGAAAACTGAAATATATTTACTGGAATATTTGTGAACTCCGTAAAATAGTCATGGTGCTGAATTATATCTGTGTGCTGGCCTGGTCCCATAGACTGGTGATGGCGCAATGTGCTGCCCACTGGAAGATGGAGGGCAGTCCTTGAATAAAGACTGAATACTGCATTCTTCTTCACTGGAAGATCTGGAGAGCTGGGCCCACTCAGGAAGAGTTAAAACAAGCAAAGACAACCGTGTGGGAAAGAAACAGCCTAACAGTGAGCTGCTGGCAGGTGCAGCCAAAGGGTTTGTGGGGTCCAAGGTTGCACCCTGACAGTGGGCCCCAGAGAGAGGGCAGTGAATGCTTGTCTATAATTGGAGCACGGGGCTCTGAAGGTGTGGGGCCCAAGGCACGTGCCTTGTTTGCCTTGCCCTGAAGCTAGGCCTGGCTGCTGGACACAAAAGCTGTGTCTACACGTGCACGCTACTTCGAAGTAGCGGCACTAACTTCGAAATAGCACCCGTCGCGGCTACACGCGTCGGGCGCTATTTCGAAGTTAACTTCGACGTTAGGCGGCGAGACGTCGAAGTCGCTAACCTCATGAGGGGATCGGAATAGCACCCTACTTCGACGTTCAACGTCGAAGTAGGGACCATGTAGACGATCCACGTCCCGCAACGTCGAAATTGTGGGGTCCTCCATGGCAGCCATCAGCTGGGGGGTTGAGAGATGCTGTCTCTCCAGCCCGTGCAGGGCTCTATGGTCACCGTGGGCAGCAGCCCTTAGCCCAGGGCTTCTGGCTGCTGCTGCTGCAGCGGGGGATTCATGCTGCATGCACAGGGTCTGCAACTCGTTGTCGGCTCTGTGTATCTTGTGCTGTTTAGTGCAAGTGTGTCTGGGAGGGGCCCTTTAAGGGAGCGGCTGGCTGTTGAGTCCGCCCTGTGACCCTGTCTGCAGCTGTGCCTGGCACCCTTATTTCGATGTGTGCTACTGTGGCGTGTAGACGTTCCCTCGCTGCACCTATTTCGATGTGGTGCTGCGCAACGTCGATGTTGAACATCGACGTTGCCAGCCCTGGAGGACGTATAGACGTTATTCATCGAAATAGCCTATTTCGATGTCGCCACATCGAAATAGGCTACTTCGATGTAGGCTTCACGTGTAGACATAGCCAACAAATGCCTGTAGCAGTCAAAGCACTGACAGGCTGTGCCTACACTAGCAAGTTTTTCTGGAAAAGCCAGGTCTTTTTTGAAAAAAACCCGCAGAGTGTCTATACACAAAATGTGCTCTGAAATCAAGAGACTGTGGTCCTTTCTGCAACAGCCCTCTTTCTCTCCCAGATGAGGAAGAGTGTATGCTAGTAAAAGGCCCAAAAATGCTAATGAGGCATGCATATAAATTCCCAGAACCTCATTAGCATACGATCACATGATTTGGAGTCCAGAGGTTCTTCCAGACTCCAAAACAGCATGTAGAGGCATGGCCCCTGGGGGATCTCCCAGAAGGAAATCCTCCTTCCAGAAGCCCCTTCTTCCTGAAATTTTTGATTTTTTGATCCCTGGCCCATTCTTTCGAAACGGCTGTGTGGATGGTCTCTATCAAAAGAGTGGATCAATGTGTGTGTACGTGATCTTTCAAAAGAAGTTTTTTTGGAAAATCTCTTCCAGAAGATCTTCTTTCGAAAGATTGTTGTAGTGTAGCCCCAGCCACAAAGTGTTCATGAATAATTCTCATCATTGCTCACCTTCTGTAGGCTTCAAAGATGTGGATATCACAGATCCTTTGTTCAGCACTATCTGGTGGGGGCACATTGCAGAAGGAGACATACACAGCAGTATCACATTCTTGAGGCCCACGTTGACAGACTTCTACTAGCTATACATGAGGGATATAGAGCCTGTCTCTCAGAAAGGAAATACACGGAGAATATGACATATATTCTGTGGTGAAAATAATTCCTCCAGTCCATGCCCATTGTCTTAGGAGGGAGGAGATACAACTCACATGCTGGTGAAGATTCAGCAGAAACTCCCACTGAAACATTTCAAGGTGTATTCCTTTTTTTTCTGAACCATAGGATGTCACTGAAGAAGAAGTAATAATTAATCAGCACTTATACAGCACTTTACCATAGGCTACCCACACAACAGATCAATTGCTAAAGTGACAAGCTGCAGCAAAAGGCATCAACAGCCACAACCATTCTCATAACATGATGGGTTGAAGCCAAGAATCAATTTCCTCCTCACAGAGAAACAAGCGTTTTAAAGATGCTGCTTTGACCAAAAACTATTCTAAAACTCCCCGGGAATTGCAAATAGATTTGGAGAGACATGCTCATCATAGTCATGTGTTGCCTAGTAACAACAGCTTTCAGGTTCTTGGCAACAGTGTCCATCCACTCTCCTTCTAGAGAGCACAGGTGTTATCCTGTGTCACCTCCCACTGTTTTTTTATGCTTTTCTCAGTACTAATCACCATAATTGTCCCAAAGAAGGTATACATTCCATAATAGATCAGAAGATTTCTATGCTACGCTTCATCTCCTATCAGGTTTGCATTGTTACACACTGTAAAAACATCTTGCACATACTCCTCCACCATGGAGACTGCATAGGAAGACATACCCATGACTAAGCCCCCCAAATAAAAACGGAAGAGTTTTTCATTTTATGAGTATGCAGATTTGAAGATTTTGCATATCTTAACACTCAACTTAGGATGTTTATTATCTAAAAGCATGCCATGTCTTTTACGGTCTTGGATAACTATCTCTAGTGAACTTTTTATGAAACGTCAGATTAGAAGATGTTGGATATTTTGCAATTATCATTTTCATAATCACGTATAGCTGAATTGGGGCTTACAGCCAAGCCTGTGGTCATGACCACAGTTATGTATTATTTTCTTATCTGCCTCATGACAGCATTTACCCTTTGAAGAAGTGGCTAAATATTATAATTTCCTGAGGTTTCCATCCTTGTGTCTTCTGTCTCTCTTTCCACTTCAGCACTTGCATACATTGAGTCTGAAAATCAAATACTGCAGTTGTGTTGGATCCTTCCCCAGCCAATATAAAGTTACCACATGTGAAGGTAGTCAATAGTTAGGTTGTCCAAACTACACATTTCTAAATATAGTAATTTCTTGCTTATATGGCCAACCTGATCTTGGCACCAACGGCATGCATTCTAGCACAGTATCATCTTTGCCTGTGATTTCAAATCTGCAAATGTCTCAATACACACCAATTTTGCTTTGAGTCACAAAGGTATCATTACTCTGAGCAACTAGCTGGCAGTACTTTGGAGATGTAGCCCTGACAATTTAGCACATGTTCTTCATCCGGGTTAAGTTGTATTTTGTTCCATATCAGTCACAGTGAACTGTGGACTGGTTTCTAATACACTTTCTCCAAATACTAAAACATTAGCAAACTTTTCATGTGAACTCTATCATTCAATGTGAGCTCAATGGATGGAGCCTCATTTGCAGAGGGGAGCATTTGCTCAGGTTAAATTGACCTGTCAATTTCAATAAGGAATCTAGCCAATATAAGTGCTCACCACTGCTCTCAGCACTTCCAGAATCACACCCTGATTTAATAAACTGTCTTGTTTCTGTATTTCCTTCAGTACGTGATATGTCACAATGGATCTAGAGCTTAGCTTCTAACTTGTTCTTCTTTGTATTTTCGGCTCAGATGAACTGTGTTTAGAACTAGATAAAAATATATGACTGTAGATTACTCACAGTTTTTACATCCCCACCCGAGCCAATATATCCAATCTAAAGAGCAGTATCCTAATGCTGTGACATTGTTATAATGAAGCCATACACAACTGCTTTTCTTGTCATTATTTCCTGTTTTGGCTATGACAATACAGAAGTGGAAAGGATGGAAAAAGAAAAAGAATATTAATGGATAAATGCAAAAAGAAAGAAAGAATATATATATTACTGAGTCCCCCCAAATGAAAATGGAACAGTTTTTCATTTTATGAATATGTGAATTTGAAGATTTCGGATATCTTAACACTCAACTTAGGATGTTTATTATCTAAAAGCATGTTGTTACTGTTTGGGTTTATATATATATATAAAAGCAAAAAAGCTACATCTACACTACAGAGATCTTTTGAAAGAAGCCCTTCCAGAAGATCTCATCCAAAAGAACTACTTTTGAAAGAGTGCATCCACACACAAGAAAATGGATCAAAAGAGTGATCTGCCCTTTCAAAACAGAGTTTCCACATATCCCCTGCTCTTTCAAAAGAATGGGCCAGGGGTTTTAAAAATCATGCCCCATGAGGATTGCTCTTTTGAGAAAAAGGACCTGCGGAGTATCTACACATGTTTTCTTTTGAAAGAAGCTTTTGAGAGGGGATGCTCTTCTTGAAATGGGAGTGGAAGAGTGCTTTTAAAAGGAGTGCCACATTCTTTCAATTTCCTTTGAAAGATCACTTTTTGTGCATAGACTCTATGCAGGATCTTTCCAAACAGCCCCCTTCTTCAGAAAATCTTTTGAAAGACCTTGCTAGTGTAGACACAGCCTAAATGAAGGTGCTGACTTTGAAAATATTAACCCACAATCTATCAGAGAGATTATATTACTTTTTCTCTTTGCAAAAAAAATTGTGGTTTCTAAGTTACTATTTACCCTGTCAGTACTTACTATTTACCTATTTACCTAAGTTAGTAGACAATTTTTTCCACCCTAGAAACTAGCTTGGCTGGCTCATGAAATAGAGTGTTTGCCATCTTTAATACATATCCTACAACTTTCTCTTCCTAATTAGTTTTTTACCCATTTATAATGAAAAGGTTCTCCCAATTTTGACTGAAATTTAAAAGTGGACCTGAAAGAAAATATGTGGTCTTTTAGTTTTGGTCTGTTCATATTTCAGCGTTGAAGCTAATCCAGTGGAGAGATCACAAATCACCATCCCTATATTATATTCCTGAGCCTGTCACTGACACATTTAGTAAATTTGAGCAATTGGCCATGATGATTCTCCATTGTAGGTGCAATTATTGAAGGAATAAGGTGGATTTTATTTTGCATTCCAATGGTCATGAAATGGTGAAAGTGAAACATGGCTGGAACATTTAAGTTTTAGGTGAACCCTGTGTGAGGCCAAGTTGGAACACTCTTTCAATAAACAGACCGGTCTAGGGTAGTAGACATAGGCTTCAGTCCTACCACTCGCCTTTCAAGCTGTTGTAGGGAAATCTGTTGGACTTTGTTCCCATCTTTGAGAGGAAGAAAACTGATTTTTCACATCATACCTGAAAGAGTCTTCACAGGTGTTCCAGACAGAGCTTGTAAAAGTTTTGCAAATTTTAAAGACAACTGAAAACAAACTTTTAAAGACAACTGAAAACATAAAATCCAGGTTGCTCCTGACATCAGGCATTGGTCTGAAAGTCTCATGCATCTATCTGCATGAATTACAACAATGAATTAATGGTTGTAATTCTGATCTCCTCTGTTCAGTGTCAGTAAAGCAGTGCAAAGTCCTTATTGTATGTCATGCAATAAAGCTCAAAGCCTATGGGGACATGATTAATTGGTAGAAATATTTAAAAAGTGGGACCTTCTATTTCTTAGAGAGTTATCAGGGGGATTACAACATAGGGCTGGAAGACTATGAGATCATAGAATGGTTAGAGATGGGCATCTTTGTGGCATTATTCTACAGATGGAATGTACATTGAGTAGGGCAAATTCAAAACATTTCTGAGTTTTCTCCTTTTCCTTCCCTTTGATACACACAATTTTCCATCTCACATTTTAAATTTGGAAACTTTATTACATTCTCATTATGAACACACAGCTTGTGCTTTGGTGATTACTGTATAGTCCAATTTACCCAAAAGGTCACAGATGAGTGCTAGGAATCCAAGCAGTGATCTAATGTTTAGAGGAGCTTGGGCTGCATTGATTTGAGCCAAAACTGTGGGCACCCAGCAGCATCTCTGAAGCTTTGAACATTAGTTTTAAACCCTGATCAATTTCTTTTTTGGCCCCATATTGATCTAGAATCATTTTTTTCTCTCCAGGGAAGAGTCTGAGGTAATCAGTAGCTCTCCAGTATTTGAATGCTCAGTTTATTCATATTTGCTATTTCATATGACCAGCTCAATTAGGTGTGAAGTCAGAACATTAATTCTTCCTAGATATGTGGGAAAAGAATCTGCCCTTTCAAGGCCCTTTAAAAATGTGATATCTGTGCAGCTTGATATTTACTCTCTATGTCCTACCTGGCTTCCTGTTGATATCTGAGTAAATACACTCTACAATGATGTTTCTTTTTTTGTGTTTTCATTTACATGTGATATCTATCAACATTCAATATGTGCAGTGCTTATGTGCATACTCTCTCATTATTTATTAACACATACACCATTTGGACTATTGCACATTAAATATTGGGGTCAGAGACTGAGTTTTGATCTTGTCACTGTAAAAAAGAAATCTTTTTAAATATAACCTCATATGTTTCCACTTCAAATAGCACATTCTTCTGTATGTTAAATAATGGCAGCCTTATCAAGCCTGTACTGAGATGTTTCATTCTCAGTTCTTTATGTCCTGAAAATTGTGTATTTTTGCTTCAACTTTTAAATTTCCCACATTCACATTTTCTAAAAATAACGGATAGTTATAAGGTGATTTTGAAATTAGCAGGGTCCTTTTGAAAAGGACCCCTGTCTGAATGAGCCACGTGGGAGCCAAAATGGCAATTTCAAAGTGCCGCGGCCAGTGGCATGCTAATGAGGCCACTGAATAGGTATTTCAGAGCCTCAGCAGTATTCTTTGACATGGTCATGAGCATGGCTATTTTGAAGATTTCTCTAAGTGTAGATGTAGCCTTATTGTCCATCCTTGTGATAATGATTCTATACTGAAAGATAACTTTGAAATACAATAGGGAGATAGAGAGGTAGCCGTGTTAGTCTGTGGCCACAAAAACAATGAGACGCAATGAGAAGTCCTCTGGCACTTTATAAACCAACAGATGAATAGATTATATTCATCTGATGAAGTGGATCTTTGCCCACAAAAGTTTATGCTCCAGTGAATCTGTTGGCCTATAAGGTGCAGCAGGGCTTCTCATTATTTTTAAAAGGGGGAGATACGAGATCCTCCCAAAATTAAAAAAAAAAAAGCTGTCATAAAACAGAGTTGTAGGAAAATAATTCTTTTAATTTGAATTTAAAGTATATTCACAACACTTCAGGTTTGAAAGGACTGGGTTTTCTTTTAATCTGAGAAGCAGCCAAGTTCATTAGTTCATCGTGAAAGCAGAGAATTGACAAAACCAGGCATTGTGTTGGCAAATGTCTCAGACATTTTCAAAATGCATCTCTACCAGGCATGACCTTCAATCCTTCCTTGATGTTCCTGTGAAATGGTTGAGAGGTGGATCCCAATAGTGCTGCATTGTGTGATGGTTCTGTCGTGTGTATAAATGGCCAAGGGGAACCAAAACCAGATCTGCAAACTGATTTCTATTCTGATTTAAATTCAAGCCCTATGCCATATAGGCTATGTCTACACTAGCCGGATACATCAAAGTAGCCGGCACAACGTCGAAATAGCACACGTTGCATCTACACGTGCCGGGTGCTATTTCGACGTTGAAATGGACATTAAGCGGCAAGACGTTGAAATCGCTATTCCCATCAGAAGATGGGAATAGCGCCCTACTTCGATGTTGAATGTCGAAGTAGGGTGTGTGTAGGCGATCCACGTCCCGCTACTTTGAAATAGCGGAGTCCTCCATGGCAGCAATCAGCTGAGGGGTTGAGACACTCTGTCCAGCCCCTGGGGGGCTCTATGCTCTCTGCACTCAGCGGCTCTTAAAGCTGCAGGGACCCAGAGACCCCGTAGCAGGAAGCTGGCAGCGTGCACGCAGCAGCCCTGCCACGTGGTGTCCCTGCACTGCCAGAGGGACATAATGGCAGCCAGCCAGCGTCACGAGCGCCCCCAGAGCTCCCCCTCCAGGCCATCCCAGGGCTCCCAGGCCTCCAGCTGGTGGGGTAGGAAGCAGGGCCCCTCCTGGACAGACCCTGAGCTCTGAGACCTGCTGGGGCTCTGGGGCGAGGAGGAGGTGCTGCATGTCATGGGGAGCAAGCGGCGGAACGCGGAGGTGTTCACCCGGCTGGCCGAGGGCCTGGCTGCCCGGGGTCATCCTGCATGCACTCCTGACCACGTCAGGAGCAAGGTCAAGGAGTTGCGGCAGGGTTACGCCTGGGCCTGGGACTCGGCCAGCCGGTCTGGGGCTGCCCCCGCCGCTTGCCCCTATTACTGGGAGCTCAGGGCCATCCTGGGCCCCCGGGGCACCTCCTCCCTCCCAGCCACCCTTGACACCATGGCCGACGAGCCCCAGCCAGCCTCGGAGACAGGGTCAGGACCGGAGGCCAGCCCTGCCCCCCACGCCTACAGCTGGGACCCTCCACCACAGCCACGGAGTGGTCCAGTGAGGAGGGGGAGCTGGTGCTGGACATGCCATCCCACAGCTCCAGCCAGGTGTCTGTCTCATGGGCATCTCCCCAGCCTGGCAGCGCATCATCAGGTATGTACCCCACAGGGCACAGACCCCCTGAGCATGGGGCGGGGGCACCACTTGACCGGGGGCCCCCCACATCTCCACAACACCCCAGCCTGACATGGCCCGGGCAATCCACAGCACAGGGATGGTGCCACAGCCACCAGTGCCCAGAAGCACCTCCACCCATGGACAGTGCCGTGCCCCACCTCCATTGGGAGGGGAGAGGGGAGGACCACTGGAGGGGGTCACCCACAGGATCACTGCACGCACCAATGGGGGATGGACGGGGCGAGGACACAGGCCCTTGGGGCGGTGGGCCACGGTTCAAGGCTGGGTACTCACGGCCTCCCTGCCCCCTTTCCCCCTATTTCTGCAGCTGCACCATCCGTCGTCCCCGACAGCCCTCCCAGACCACTGGAGCACCAGCTGTCGGGGACACCGCCTGCCCCAGTCCGGGTCTAGTCCCAGGGACGACACCGCCGCACCACCACCACCTATGACCCGGAGGTGGCTGCTACCCTCCAGTGCCGGGTGGACCTTATGGAGCAGAGGCTCCAATTCGAGGAGTGGGAGGCTGCCTGGTGCCGGGAGGCCTGGCGTGAGTTCATGGCCATCTTTAACTGGGTGACTGATACCCTTGAGGAGCTGGTGGCCCGTCTGACTCCCCTCGATGTCCTCCGTCCTGCCCTCCCTGCTGCCCCGCCTGCTGATGTCCCACTAGCTGTCATTCCACCTGCTGCCCCACTCACCAGCTCCTCAGAGCAGGAGGCACCCGGGGCTGTGGACCCACCTCGGCCAAACCTCCCCATGCTCCCGGCCCCCAGCCAGACTCGCTGGGGACCCCGGCTGAGAGGGGAACCGGCCAGCTGGACGTGGTGGGGGTAGCGCCCTTCCACCTCCCCGCCCCAGAATGATGGGCCGATAGGTGGCCTGCCCACATCTCCCCCTGTAAATAGTTGTTCCCACCCTTGTATATAGTTATTTATAGTTGACCCCTCCGTTATAGTTTGTAGAGATGTCTCCACTTGTACATAGTTATTATTTTCATTAATCTGTTTTTTTTTGCTAATATTATTATTTATTTGCCAAAAAGAGGTGACATTTTTGTTTTTCTTGTAAATAATGACAGTTTTATTTTTCCCAAAACCTGTGTCCCGCGTGCTTTTGGTGAGGGTGAGGTGTGGGTGCTGGGGTGGGGTGCAGGGATGGCGGGGGGGCGGGGTTGCTCACGGGGTCCCCTGGTCAAAGCACTCCCTTAGGGACTCCCGGACCCGGACCCCATCCTGGTGGGCCTTGCGGCTTGGGGCAGAAGCTGGCTGGGGGTAGGCTGTTGCAGCCTTCTGTGCCCAGCCCTGCAAGAAGGCCTCCCCCTTCCTTTCCACCAGGTTGTGAAGTGTGCAGCAGGCCCCCACAACCTGGGGGATGTTTGGGAGGCCCAGATCTAGGTGTGCCAGGAGGCAATGCCAGCAGCCTTTCAGGCACCCGAAGGCTCGCTCGACCACTTGTTGGGCATGGTTGAGGCAGGCGTTGTAGCGCTCCTGGCTGTCAGAGAGGTGTCCTGTATAGGGTCGCATAAGCCAGGGCTGGAGGGGGTATGCTGCATCCGCCACAAGGCAGAAGGGTACGGTGGTGGTATCCCCCAGAGGGATCTCCCTCTGGGGGATGTAGGTCCCCACTTGCAGTTGGCGGCGTAGTCCCAAATTCCGGAAAACGTGGGCATTGTGGGTAGAGCTGGGCCAGCCCATGTAGATGTCCTGGAAGCATCCACAGCTGTCGACCATGGCCTGCAGGACCACAGAGTGGTAGTCCTTCCTGTTGACATAGCGGCCACCACTGTGATCTGGGGCATGGATGGGGATGTGGGTCCCATTAAGGGCTCCGAAGCAGCTGGGGTATCCCATGGTGGGGAATCCCTTGACGGCCGCGTCCAGGTCCCCAACTCGGATGACCCTCTTCAGCAGCAGGGCATTGAGTGCACGCACCACCTGTGGGGAGGGAACACGGGTGCCTGTGAGGGTTTGCAGAGTGTGACCCCCTCACCCAGGCCCCACTCCCCAGCAGGGAATTCAGCACCAGGCCTCCTTACCTCCATGAGGACAGCCCCGACTGTGGCCTTTCCCACTCCAAACTGCTGTCCCACAGAGCTGTAGGTGTCTAGAGTGGCCAGCTTCCAGACAGCTATTGCGACCCTCTTCTCGACGGGGAGGGCGCGCCGCCTGCGGGTGTCCTGGTGCCTGAGTGCGGGGGTGAGCCACTGGCAGAGCTCCATGAAGGTCTGCCAGCTCATGCAGAAATTCCACAGCCACTGGTCATCATTCCATTCCCCCATAACCAGGTGCTCCCACCACTCGGTGCTGGACGGATAGCTCCAGAGTCGGCGGGGCACCCGGTGGGGGAGGGCGAGGAGGGCCCAATGGTCGGGGGCATCTCCTGGTGCTCCTGGGGAGGGCTCCCATTTCAGAAGCTGCTGGGCGGCTGCCCAGGCAGCATCTAGAAGGGCGCCTGCTCCACGGGAGACAGCTTGTAGGGCTTCCAGCTGCTGCTGGAGGTCCATGTCTGCAGGGTCAAGGTCTGCAAGGCTTGTCTCACCAATGCAGGTCTGCTTGTGCAGTGCAGGCCGAGTGTGTCTGGGAGGGGCCTTTAAGGCAGCGGCTTGCAGCTGCCCCGGAAGGGCTAGTGTGCTCTGTGAGCCGGTTTGTGGGCTTACTTGGCCCCTTATTTCGAAATAGGGGGCTTGTGTGTGTGGATGCTCCACGTTTCCCTCTGGGGCACACACAAGTTCTTACTTCAAAATAGGCTACTTCGACGTTGTGTCCTAGTGTAGACATAGCCATAGAGCGGAAGGGCAAGCATTCACTGGGTGAGACAGATCCCACTTGAACTATGATGGAGTACACTAGGCAAGGAGCTGACCCTCTAATTTTTGCTAAGCAGAGCACAAAATACTTTGTATTAGATCCTCAGATCCAAAATAGTCTCTTTCTGCAGTTCCGCTGTTGCAGAAGTGCCTGTATATTTGGCCCTAACTGAACATCTGAAAATTCCTCCACTGTTGGGTGAATCCCAAAGTTGTTCAAAGTTGGTGTATGTCTGTGTTGCTTGGTGCTCTTGGCTTAGGTTGAGTGGAAGGGAAATGTCTGGGAGAGGAGGTGTGGCTGGAGATAAATACAAGGACATTACCAGTCCTTGGTTAGCCTTTTATGTTAATACACGTTTTAATGTTATACGTTACAGCAGCCCGGGGACTGGGTGATCAAAAAAAGAGGGAGTATAGCCATCTTTGTTCGATTAGCTCTTGTACAATTTAATGAGACTTAAGGATTAAAATGTGCATGTAGCACATAGGCACTGGGCAGATCTCCAGATTTTATTTATTTTGTGATCTATTCTGCCATGTCTGATTTTTCATTGCTTATCTTCTCATCCTTTTTTAAAAAAAAGTACATGTTGGCACTTGCCAGCAGATAGAATCTTTTTTGCCCTACTTGTGTTTGAAGCACATTTTCTGTATGACACAAAGAGAAGTCCCCTTCTGTTCCAATTTTCTTGGCACTCTCACAGAAATGAAAAATAAATTAATATGATATACAGGGAAACAATATTTTCTTCTCTTTTCAGCAGTGAGTCCCAAATCCCTAGAGTACAGCCTCCACACTAAAGCCATATGCTGTACCAGATTAGAGGAATACTACTTCTGGCATATGAAAATGTGACTGTTTTTATCCTGTGAACATTGCTTTAAAATATGCCTTTTCCAGCATCAGACCCTATTGCAGACAAACTTTATCAGACCGCGATCAGCAAATTGATAAGGGGAGGCAATGCTGATCCAGAATGAAGTGTGCACACTCAGAGGCTTGCTTTGCAATGCGGTTAAATGCTTCAGTGACTGATGAGTGAAAGCTGAAGCTTAATGGAGTGAAAGTTAACAAAGAACAGATGCAGGTGGCTAAATAGACTGCGTGGGGTGGAGAAATATAACCAAGGCAAGGACGGTCTTGTGAAATCAGTCAGCAAATAAGGCTATAGCCAAATCAGCTTGATCAGTGGGGCAAAAACATGTTCGCTTGCTATTCGTGAAGCATCAGTATGTCTAAAACAAACAAACAAAATCTACTGGATCGCTTCAAAAGGTATTTTCATCTCTTGATCTGTTCAGCAAGAAGCCTCTTTTTAATTAAACTGTTCACATGCAACACACCACTACATGCTTCTGATGAAGTGAGTCTTGGCTCATGAAAGCTTATGCTCCAAAAAAATCTGTTAGTTTATAAGGTGCAACAGGCCTTCTCATTGTTTTTGCAGATGTAGACTAACATGGCTACCCCTTGGATACTTGTCACCATGCAAGGCACTATATTTAGCAATATGGAGTAGAAATCCATCAACCTCATGAAAAAACTTGCACAGCTACAGACAGATATCATCTTCCTCTCCCAATGCAAATGGATGAACATCATACCAAATGGATTGAAGGTTAAAAATCCACTGCAGTCAATGGACTACATAGAGTATAGCGAGAGATTATGCCATACACTCTCAATCAACCTCAGCCCGCACCAGTCCACCTACAAAAACAGTTTCTCCTCTCTTGGTGTCCACACCTCCACATCAGCTACTGGAAGAGGGTCACATCCTCCTTGACTAAACTGACCTCATCAGCTGTGGCCTTCCTCTTGATTTGTATTCCCTTCTTTTCATGACCCTGTATATTTAAGAGCTGCCTCTGGAATCTGCACTACATGCATCTGAACAAAGCCGGTCTTTGCCCATGACAGCTTATGCTCCAAAAAATCTGTTAATCTATAAAGTGCCACAAGACTTCTCATTGTTTTCATATGTAAACATATTATTCACGTTAGTCATGCACTAAGTTTTCATTATGTCTAACACCTTTTGCATATGAAACAATGAGAAAAAGGGACTTTGTCATATAATGGCTTCCCGCATGTATCGAGCCCTGTACCATCAACTGCAATAGCTGAAGAAAAAGCTGTTCTGGCTTTTGCTTTCTACCTTTTCAACCCAATGACATATTCTTTACTGGTTGTCACGCAGCTTATTTCTGAATTGTGCTGTGAGGGCACAGCCTGGATCCATGAAATAATGTGATAGGGTAATACTATAATTTATTACTCTTCAACCACCACACATAGTTCAAAGCAACTCACAAACACAAATGGAGTTATAGGGAGTTATTTGCCCTGTGCTGTGTCCAGTGTATGCCAACAGAACTGGCACAAACTGAGCACAAAACAACCCCTGGAATGACTCCAGTATAGGGAACAGACCAGGCATCGCCAATTCTGCTATTCCCCCTACCCTTGAGGAAGCCCCCCGCACCTCACCTGGAGCATTCCTATGTCACTTTGGCTATCTTCCCTTCCCCGCCGGAAGAGATTTTGGAGTGTAGGTGCAAGTCCGGGCAGACCCGGAGGTTGATCAAGTCTAAGCAGAGAGGTAACTCAGTGCCCAGCAGTGCTGGTGATCAGGAAGATACTGGGCTTCATCACACCATGAAGGATGAATTTATGCAATTATTGAGGTAGCTGTTTCAGTGCCAAGCTATTTGGGAGACAAGGTGGGTGAGAAAATGCCTTTATCAGACCATGTTTTGTTGCTGAAAGAGAGAGAAGCTTTTAAACTATACAGAGCTCACATTCAGTTTGTCACAGCTGTGGCACTCTGAGAACCTGTGCCAGACCTGCAGAAAGCTTGTCTCTCTCCCCAGCAGAATGTCATCTAATTAAAGATACTACCAGATCCACGTTGCTCTTCTTAAGAGGGCACAAATTACATTTGTCAGGGTACACCACATGAAGGTCAAAAATGATTACAAATATATGAGTGGAGAATGAAAGGAGAGAAAGGGCAATGGTGATTACTTTCTAGGCACCTACATACGTTGCCTGATTTTGAAATCAATGGATGATGCTGGCTTCTCTTCACTTTCACAAATCTCTCCGTATATTTAGGATCCCAAATATAACTTTGAAGCTGATTTTGAAAATCTTGGCCTTATTGAATGTTAAAATCCTATTAATTCAAACAAACTTGAAAATGAAATGCAGCAAAAGTACTTCAGTGCTAAATTCTGTTTTCATAGATATGCATTACAAGGCTTATTACCTGTAGATTCATTGCTTAAAAACACAGAAAAAAACAAACAAAACAGGATATAGAAATTTCCTGAATTCATTCTTGTTTGCACTACTTTTTGGACTTCTAGGGAAGAAAAGCCAATCTTGATTTTAAAATTGTCCCTGATGATGGCATGCAGGTTTCATTATATACCCACCATATGAGTAGTCTGCACCTTATTTTTAGTTTGAGCTTGTTTCTCTGGGTATGTCTATATTTGTGGGGGGAGTGGGTTGATGCATTGTGATCAATCTTCCGGATATACGCCACGTGTGTGAAGACACAGCAAAATCAATCTTTCTGGGCTTGGCCATCGACCCTGGTACTGGAGTAAGGGACTTTGGTGCGAGCCCAAAAAGCCCTGATCTACAGTAGGGAACAAAGTCAATCCTGATAGACTGATTCTAGCTGTGCTAATGGCATAACTAGAATTGAGTATCATTGGATAGGTTATACCTTTGACATTCGTAACACTTTTGCATAAACCTTTTTGACAACCAAGCTCATGCTATGTACTTCTCATATTTAGAACCCACTCTATACTTGTCCCTTTGACAAATGGTTAGCAAGCCAGATGCTGTTGAGCATAAAATGCATTATTGCCTTGCAATGATCCAGCACATGTGCATGAATGAGAATTAATAGTTACAATTAGAAATTTAAAAGTAGGCTATAGACTGTGAAATTAATTAGCCGATTATCTGAAGACAATTTTCACCTTTGCAAGAATGTTTTGCTGGGCCATACATTTCAAATGGAAACTTTTCAAAAAAGCCTAGTCACGCTCCTACAAAAGTGATGAATTTTTTATTCGTAGGATTGTGCTTTTAAAAGCTTGCTTGCTTCTTAATGTCTGAACTAGCACAGCCAGCGCAACAGCCTTGACTGGGTGCTGGCCACAGATGCACTGACCTCTGGTGGGATCTCTAGGAGGGATCATGTCCATAGCCCTGCTCTTTTGAGTCCTATTACTCCAATTCATTTCAGGCCTTCTCCCTGAACTCCCTACTCACAGAAGGATGTGCAATCTGCTTCCTGTTGCCTGTCCCACTGTTGTCAAAGTTGGTGGGGGAAAGGGTGAGCTTTCTTGCTTGTGTCTTTCAGTGGCAATTAAGTCCACAAGGTTGCCTGGTAGGAGTGTAACCCACACACATACTGGGTGTGGCTCACTGTTCCACGTAGAGGCATTTAGAGAGAGAAGGAATGAGTTTTCTGTACAGCCTTGGCTGAGAGCCAGCTGGGTTTTAGCACAAATGATGGAGGCTCATGCACTGAGGTCCAGAGGCCCTAGATTCAATTCTGCCTGTCAGCTTTACAGGACCAGAGCTTACAGTTGAGGACTGTGAGGGTGAGTCTGAACAGCAATGTTATTTTGGAATAATGGCTTCGATTCTGAAATAACTTTGTGAGCATCTGCACAGCACAACTGTTACTTTGAAATTCTTTTGAAATAGCGAATGGCTGATTTTGAATTTGATAAACCTCATTCTGGCCATGGCTACTACCCCTCCCTTCCAGAAGGGATGTGTAAATTATGGCTGTTTGAAAATACAAATGAGGCATTGATATGAATTTTCAGTGCCTCATTTGAATAATTGTGGCCACACGGCCCATTGAAAGTGCTGATTTTGAAATAAAATTAGGTGTGTAGCCTGGGTTCCTATCATTTAAATCATCTTCTGTAGCAAAAGACTGGAGGATAGCTAATGTGACACCAGTTTTTAAAAAAGGGGCTCTAAAGATGATTCCAGCAATTACAAGCTCCAACAATTACAGGCTGATTTCAGTACTGAGCAACCCATTTGCAGCTACATTAAAAACAAAATTGTCAGATACATGTTTTTTGTAAATGGAAATCATGCCTCACCAATCCACTAGAATTCTTTGAGGGGAGTCCACCAGGTGGACAAGGGGGATCCAGTGTCTATAGTGCACTTAGCTTTAAAGAAAGCTTTGGAGGTCCTCAGCAAAGGTTCTTAAGCAAAATAGGCTGTCATGGGATAAGACAGAAGATGTTCTCATGGCTTGGTAACTATTAAAAGATCAGAAACAAAGGGCAGGGATAAATGGTCAGTTTTCAGAATGGAGAAAGATAAAGAGTGGTGTCTTTATGGGGTCCATACTGGCTCTATCCTTTCAAAACGTTTATAAATGATCTGGAAAAAGTGGTAAAAAGTGAGGTGGCAAGATTTGCAGATGATACGAACCTACTTCAGGCAGTCAAGTCACAAGCAGACTGTGAAGAGCTACAATAGGATCTCACAAAACTGGGTGACTGGACACAAAATATCAGATGACATTCAATGTTGATAAATGCAAAGAAATGCGCTTTGGAATACATAATCCTAAATATACGTATACAATGATGAAGTCTTAATTGGTTGTTACCACTTAAGAAAGAGATCTTGGACTCATTCTGAATAGTTCTCTGGGAATGTCCACTCAATGTTCAGTGTCAGTCAAAAAAGTAAGCAAAATATTGGGAATCATTAAGAAAGGGATAGGTAATAAGACAGAAAATATAAATCGATGATATGCCCATATCTTGAATACTGCGTACAGAGGTAATTGCTCTACCTTAGAAAAGATAGATTGGAACTGGAAAAGGCTCAGAAAAATGACAACAGAAATCGTTAGGGTTATGGAATAGCTTCCATACAAGGAGAGATAGAGAAGACTCAGACTTTTCAGCTTGGAAAAGCAATGTCCAAAGGGAAGGTGAGGGATATGATTCACATTTATAAAATCAAGACTGGTGTGGAGAAATAAATTAAGGAAAAGTTACTTACTTGTCTCCATAACACAAGAACAAGGGGCCTGCATGTGAGTGGCAGTCAAAAAAGCAAACAGAATGTTGGGAATCATTAAAAAAGGGATAGAGAATATCTTATTGCCCATATATAAAACCATGGTATGACCACTTCCTGAATACTGTGTACTGATGTGGTCTCCTCACCTCAAAAAAAGATATATTGGCATTAGAAAAGGTTCAAAAAAGGGCAACTAAAATGATTAGTAATGGGTCCCATATGAACAGAGATTAGAGACACCAGAACTCTTCGTCTTAGAAAAGAGGAGAGTAAAGGGGATATGATAGAGGTATATAAAATTATGAGCAGTGTGGAGAAAGTGAACAAGGAAAAATTATTTACTTGTTCCCATAATATCAGAAGTAGAAGACACCAAATGAAGTTAATGAGCAGCATGAAATATAAGGAAGTTCTTTTTCACACAGTGCACAGTCAACCTGTGGATCTCCTTGCTGGAGAAGGCTGTGAAGGTTAAAAAAGAGCAAAATGATTAGCTTAGGAATGAAGCTGAGTGTCTTGAAAAGTGTGTATGCAGCAGCAAGTTGTACGGATATGAGACATGGTTGATAATGAAAGATTCATAGTGAACATTGGCATTTGAGAGGAGTTGTTATAGAAAGATCCTGAGAATAGGATGGATGCAGAAGGTCATGAATGAGGAATTATATAGGAAGATACAGTTGAAAGCAATGAACGAAAAATCAAGATCCTGGCATTCACCATAATGGACAGTTCAAATAGGAGAGGCAGACCCCACAGAGAGTGGGTAGATGATATAGTAGATTGGTGCAGAGGTAGTTTACAGAAACTAAGCCACTCCGCACTGGACAGGGAAAGATGGAAGGAAATAGTGAAAGAGGCATCAGACACCAAACAGTGCTGATCTCATGGTTGTTCTTGATGATTATGATGATAGGTCCATTAATGGCTATTAGAATGGGTGAGAAATGACGTCTCTAGCCTCTGTTTGTGAGAACCTGGAGATGGACGGCAGAATAAAGTTCACTTGATCGCTACTTGTTTGGTTCCCACTCTCTGGGGCACCTGGTATTGGCCACAGTTGGCCAACAGGATACTGGGCTGGATGGACCCTTTGTCTGATCTAATATGACCATTCTAATGTTCTTAAAGGGTCACCAAATGAAATTAGTGGGCAGCTGTATTGACAGTAAATACAATCATCCCATGGACCTGCTTGCCAGAGGATGCTGTGGTGGCCAAGACTACAACAGGACTCAAAAAAGAACTAGATAAATTCATGGAGAATAGGCTCATCAATGACTAGTACCCATGATGGGAAGTGGTGGTATGCTCAACCTCTCTTTGTCAGAAGCTGGAAATGGACAACAGGGTATGGATCACTTGATCACCTATTCTATTTGTTCTTTCTGGGGTACCTGACATTGGCCATTGTCAGAAAACAGGGATTCTGGGTTAGATGGACATTTGGTATGACTCAGTATAGCCATTTTTATATTACTCATAGGCTACATCTACACAAGAGGCTTTTCCCAGCAAAACTGAATGTTTGTTGGGAAGAACCATGGAGTGTCTACCCACAAAATATGCTTTGTCGACTGTTTGTTGACAAAACCCAGCATATCTGCTGGCAGCATTATACCTCTCCCTGTTCAGGTATAATGACTTTCTCGACTGTGCTCTGTCAACAAAGACGACATGTAAATGCTCCAGGGCCCTTTTGTCAACAAACAGGGCTTCCGGTTCACAAGGCTGCACTGTTTGCAGGGCTTCTGGTCAGCCATTCTATTGAGAGAAGGCCAGGCAGTCTGGCTGCTGTCTCTCAATAGAACAGATTACTCTTCAGATATGCTTTTATACGTAGATGGAGTCTGTCGACAGAAGTTTTGCTGGGAAACCCTTTCTGACAGTGACTTCTGTTGACAGAGGCTTCTTGTGTAGACGTAGCCATAAAAAGGTTGTATTTGATGGTAGGTACATAAATGTTGATAACCTCTGAACATTATTTTATTTCAAAGGTTGAACAGTGATTTATGTTAATATTACTGCTTCTTGACCCTTAGATCTCATCTTGGCATTCACAGATTTTAGAGCATCATTCAATTCTTGGGATTTATTTCCCCAGTTATAAAAAGGGACGAAAAATGCATGGGAGAAAAATTGGGAATTTTACCTCAGCTTTACTGGACTGCATATTTGAGTTGCAACTGCTCAATTTCTGCCTCTT
The DNA here is from genome assembly GCF_033958435.1 of Carettochelys insculpta. NCBI lineage: Eukaryota > Metazoa > Chordata > Testudines > Carettochelyidae > Carettochelys > Carettochelys insculpta. The sequence continues at coordinate 17,741,287 of NC_134144.1, forward strand.
CAGGAAAAATAATATCAAACTTTTATCTGAGCAACACACTCAGACCACCCCAGGACTCAAATTACAAATCCATAACTTTCATAAAAGGATTTAAATCCAGGCTTTTGATTGTCAGTTATTTGTCAATCCATGTTTCGCATACAGACTTTTTATTTAACACTGTGTTGCAATGACAAGATTACATTCAATCATAGTGCACATAATCACAGTTTAAAAACTGGTTAAAATATTACAATTCTCTTCAGAAGTCTTCAAAATTTTACTGAGGTTTTTGTGTATTTTTAAATCTAATTTTATTGTCAGGGACTGCCAAAGTCTGTGTAGATTTTTAAGCCTGAGACAGCATTCTTATTTTTGCCATCTGGGAAAACAAAAACCTAGCAGAAATGTAACTTTGAATAAATGAATCATGGGGAGAGTTTTGTACTTGATGTAAATAATTGCATCTGTAGTTTGTTGCTAGGCAGTTAACAAAAGCAGTTCTCTTAATCTGAATATAGAGCCATCTTTAAAAGTTTTCATTTACAAACATGGAGACAATGAAACATTAATATTTTCCTATCTTTTCATTTTGAGAATGCATAGGAATTCAATACCTAGCTGTCTGTTTCAATTAAAAACAAACATAAAGGTTACTTGAGAGAAATAAGGCTCATGATGGCTGACTCCCAACAGCAGTGCAGTCAGCAGGTGTTTTTACATTGGTTTTATGGGCTTTGGATGAGGGCCATGTATAGCATAGCATTCACAAGCTGGGCTGAATTTGGGAAACCAAGGTTCTCTCCTCAGCTTTAGAGTTGAGACAAAGTGCAACTGGATTCACCTTCCAGGTAAGAGAGAGAGTCCAGGTTAGAAGAGGAGTAGAAAATTTCATATAAACAAAAAAAAAAAAGAAATCTGAAATTGGTTAAGGGAAGGCAGAACTAGGGGTCAAAGTGGCTACATATGACAAGGAATGAAAGACAGAAGCAGGTCAACCAATTCCGAGTCTTTCTCTCACTAAGCATCCATTTCAGTTCTTGGAAAGCAGTATTATTCAGTATAAATGAGCTGATGTTCTATCAAAGGCATTGGTTTAGGAATTTCACTTGCTTCCTTCCATAGAAAAAAACAAGAAGTCCTGCGGCACCTTATGGGCTTGTCTACACTACCACCTTGCTTCGAAGGAAGGATGGTAATTAGGGTGTTGGGAGCTTACTAATGAAGTGCTGAGGTGTATAGGCAGCACTTCATTTAGCAAATTCCCTCCTGCGGCAACTTAGTAGTCTTAAACTTCAAAGTACTGGCACGTGTCTAGCTGCGGCTCACCCACTGGTGCTTCGAAGTGCCAGGGCAACTTCAAAGTTCCCTTACTCCTCAAAATTTTGCCGCATGCTGGTACTTCGAAGTTTAAAACTTCAAAGTTGCTGCGGCGGGCAGGGAGGGGGGAGTTTGCTTAATTAAGTGCTGCTCATGCACGGCAGCACTTCATTAGTAAACTCCCAACACTCTAATTACCATCCTTCCTTCGAAGGAAGGTGGTAGTGTAGACAAGCCTATAGACTAACAGATATTTTGGAGCATAAATTTTCGTGGGCAAAGATCTACTTCCTCAGATAATGAAGCGGGTCTTTGACCACAGTAGCTTGTGCTCCAAAATATCTGTTAGGCTAAAAGATACCACAGGACTTCTTGTTGTTTTTGAAGATACAAACTAACATGGTACCTCTCTGATACTTCCCATGGACAACTCATTTTAGCTGTTCATAATGAAGGGTATAACCCATAAAATTCAGATTCCTATCTAAACATTCCTAGAGCCTGTGCTATTCAAATCTGGCATTCAGCATCGCACAAGCATTTTGACCTTATTGGCCAGATTGATTTGTGTAACCTAGGCTGCTTTATGATCCTGTGACAGCTGCTCTGGGTGCCTTAAACCAGGGAAAATGGCAGCTAAAGAATACACCTGGTATAAACAGACTGAATAGCAGCTTAGCGCTGCCAGAAAAACCTCACACTGGTACCTTATTACAGTTCCCTGACAGAGCAGAAGTTGTGCCAAGGACCCCGGGAGAAGAGGAACATGTCTAGGAGGCGCTGCATAGCCTTAGTGAAGAGGGTGTTTTGACTGCTCTGAGAATGAGGGAATGCAAAGGCTTCTTTGAGCATCCTTTGTCACTTTGTTTCAGTTCTATGTCAAACACAGGAACAAAGACACTGGGAATCAAGTCTAGAGGTAAGACAAACTTAACAGTAGTTATATTGCTGTCCATTAGCCTTTCTTCCTCTTTGCTCATGAGAATTGTCGAAGCCCACAATAACCAATCATAATCTAATTTGAGCTCTATGAAGTATGAAAATCTGTATTAAAATTACAAGCTATGGCTAATTTGTAAGTTTGTTTTTTCCTGTGGAAGAAATGGAGTGAGAACTTCTGAAGGGACAACTGTAGTCTGAGTCAGTCTGCAAATAACTAGTTTACAACCATGTGTGCATGAATTGTGCCTCAGTCTCGGGGAGCAGCCCACTTTCTTGCTCTCTGTGTTTTTGGTTCTTGTGTGTTCAGGGTCTGAATTCTAAGAAATAGAGTTAGATTGAAATGCTTCACCAAAATATTTTATGTTTTTGTCTAACTGCTATGTTTTTGTAATGCTCTCCAACACAACACAGGACAAAGAATTGCATTATGTGGTTCCTACGTGAAGCCTATGACTTCTGGTGATGAACTCTGAACAACGCAATCTCTTGGGCACTTGTCAAAACCTCTATTGCCTGATTTTTTTCAGCTTCAGAGATAACAAAACATTTCTTTGCTTCCTGTTGGCCCCACACCCCAAAAGGTACTGGATTTCCCTAGCAGAAAGCTGTCATTTTGTATGAACAGCTCATTATACAGGAAAAAATGAAAAAAAAGAAAAAACTACAAGGATTGAATGCATGAACAGTTACAGTCTTTGCTGAATAATTTCAGCAAGAGAAGCTTTGTTTGTTGAAGGAAATAGTGACAATTTGCTTTGGACTAAATTAGTGAAGATGTAATGTATCTTAGTCACCAAGGATGTCAGTTTTGCATGCAAGTAAAGGAGGAATGGGAATTGGTGGTGTCACACAGCTTTAATGAGGGTGTGTGGAAAAATAAAAAGAGAACAAGCATCTGCTGTAGAACTTCTGTGGGTTATTGGGATATTATTATTATTGGTTCTAACCTTTTAATTGCTTCTTTATTTTTTGTTCCTTGCAGCACAGTGAATAACATGAATGCATTCTGAACGCCTACATATCCCCCTACGCATTCCCCCTCTCCTTGTCTCTCAAGGAAAATAAATAAACTACTGGTTTAATGACTAATTAGCATATACTTTCAAAAGAGTTTTACAGGCATTTATGAAAATGTTTAGCTTTGAACATTTTTCAAACAGAAATCAGTATTGTTATTTCTCTCTTGCTCGTAACTTTTTGTTCAAGCCAGCGAGGAACCTTTTAATTAGAAAAGTCTGCATAACTCTACACCCCACCTGCTCCTGTCACGTGGGAAACATGATCGTAACTTCCCATATATAACCAAGTCTTCCAACTGATCATAAAATGTTCTTAATATCAAAAGGTTGAGCATCTGATTCTGATCATTTTCTATGGTTTACATCCGGAGTCACTTCAGTGACATCCGTGGAGAGCTGGGATTTACACTGAGTAACTAAGATAAGAATGTGGACTGATGTCTTGGAGGATTTTCCTGTTGTGCACATCTTCAAAGATTTATCTCCAAGGTGAATGGTGCTTGTTGTTTCTGCAGGAGGTGTTCATTGCACTAGCAAGATGAAAGGGAAAAAAATGTATATGAAACATTTACAGTGGGGAGACCAGGGGAAACTCTGCGAGAAGCCAGTGGAATAAGGCAGCACATGCTCTTTAGTGTCTCCTGAGGGTGAGGTAAACTCATTTTGAAAGCGGTCTTCTCCAGCTACTTACTTGAAAGAAAGATGCTGTGCAGTTGGCCCTTGAGTTGAGGGACAGAGCAGGTGCTCTCCAGACACGTGGCTGTAACGGTGTATAAATAGATGTATTCATCCTGGACAAAAGAGGCAATAGTCTGAATTCATTCTGTAATCCCTGTATTACAGAAGGCTAAAAGGCATAGTATTTTTGGTGTTCATTCCAGGATATTGTTGTTATAGTTATCAGTGGCCATTAGATGTTACCATTATTACATCCAAAAGATGATAAGAGCTAATTTATCAGACAGACTAGAAATATTTGTCTTGAATTGAGTACATAGTGAGTGGCTCGCTGACTATCTTTTCTATACACATATCTTAATCCTGGCTTTCAGGAATCCTTGCTGTCCCAGCCTCAGTACTTCTGTTGAACTACCAATTGTGCCATTTTCTGAGATACACAAGAATGGTTCATCCCATTTTCTGTGACTTGAAGCAAGGCCTCTCAGAATTTGAAGCAAAGAAATTAAAATACATTACACCATGTGCTCTTACAGTAATATATAAGGTTTTCTTGGTGAAAGCAGAAATCTATAGATACAGAAACTGGTCCTGCATTTTGAGCATCTTGTATATAATTTTCTCATCGTATTATGCTGAGGCCTTTATGCCTTCTAATTTTTTCACTGCCTGGAATATATTTAAATCCCATTCAAGACATGTTAATAAGAAGGATGTTTAATTTTCCAGGGGGATCTGTGACAAAATCCTGAGCAACTCCTTGTGGGTCCTGTGCTTTTTGGCAGTTAAAGAAATGCCCCAGTGGCTTGCTGCATCCCATCCTTTCTGCCTCCCAGAGCTTATTGAGCCATTCTGATCATCAGCACAGTCATAAACAGGGAAGATCCCCCATGGTTGCTGGGTCTCCTGACCTAACTGAGCTGTCCCAGAGACTGTGGGGCAGCCTAGGAGAACCTTGTCCCCTCCTACTCAATCCAGGCTTCAGCTAATGGACCCTAGGTAGCTGCCACTGGCGGGGTTGTCTCCCTCAGCCTGGAGTGCAACAGCTTCCTCCCTAGGCCTCTTCCCCAGATGCTTTCCCTGGTACCTTCTAGTGGCTGCTGCTGCTGCTGCTGCTGCAAGCCTTTCCTCTTGAAGGCTATCCTCAGACTATATACTGGTGACCTTGGGATGGCTTGTCTAGTGGGCCCACCAGGTCCACAGCAATCCTCTCAAACAGAATCTTGATGAGAGGTACTGGCATTAGGGGGACTTGCAGGTAGGGATGAGGGCAGTGCATCTGGCATTCTGAACAAGATGCGCAGTACCTGCGTACATCTCCATGAACTCCTGGCAAATAGAACCGGCACAGGATTTGTACCAAACTCTTCTCCACCTTGAGATGTGCCCTAAACAAATGACTGGGCTAGTTCTAATACGGCCCATTGGTGTTTCCATGGAGCCAAGAGTTGGTGTATCTCTTGTACCTCTGTCCATACAACCCAGTACAGAAAGTGTCTCAAGGATAAAATAGGGTCCCGGACCTCGGACCTACCCCTTTGTTGGCACCTTTCTGTCTCTGCCACTTCCCTTCAGGCATTTTCATACTGAGGATGCTCAGCCTTGGTCCCAGCCAAAAGTCACCCTCCCGGGTTAGCTAATTTGAATCCCGAGGGGCCATCTTTCTCTCTCTGTGTTGGCTCTGCTAGATTAGAGTTGATACTCATTTCTGTCTCTCTCTATCTCAGTGTTTTCTTCTTCTGACTCTGAGCCCTGCCCTGGGTAGGCCAGGGTGGGGGTGGGGGTCCTTTACTGACACGTGCAACCTTTCAGACCTGTCACAGGATCTGTGTGCCTAGGGCTTTAGCCTCCCTCTTCTGTTTCCTTGATTTATTTTCTCTCTCTGGGGTAGACAACAGCTCTTGGGACATCTTGGCAAACATAAGGGTAGGAGGGTCCTCTTCATTATCTCTCTTTGGGTTGGGATGCTTCCCATCATCCTGCAATGTGGCAGAATGTAAGTCATGAAAACCTGAGAAATCCCTCCCACGGATAACAGGATAGGGTAGGTGGAGGACCATCTTGACTCATACCTTAGTTCGTGTCCCCTGAATTTCCACCTCCACCCGTGCTCTGGGGTAATAAATCAGCATTCTGTGAATGCAAGTGACCCCAAAGCAGGCCGCTGGCATTAGACGGTTTGGCTTCACCAGTTTCCTTGAGACAAGTGTCATAGAGCTCCCAGCATCTTCCAAAACCATGGTGTCTTTCTCCTCTACTTGGACTGGCCTAGTAAAGTTGTGCAGGGTGATTGCCACCCAAACAGGTGGAGCAGAGAGCATGTGTCATCCTGACTCCCAAGGTCACATTGCATGGGCTTCTCAGTGTTGGGGCACTGGGCCATGATGTGCCCCAGCAACCCACACCCATATCACTGATAGTCGTTTCTAAGGCTCTGGGGAGGCAACAAGGGCCTGGCCTTGGGCTTGTTCATGCATGGTTCCCTATCCTCCTCCTGTGACCCTTGGAGGTCTCCCATACACCTCTCCCTTTTTCTGGGGCTCCCTGGGCCTTTGGATGATGAAACCCCTGCAGTAATATGGGTGATTTACCCAAGATGGGCCCCTTCCCCTTACAAGACTGCACAATTCCCTTGTGGCTAGGTACCTCTCAGCCAATGCCATAGCCTCACATAGGTGGTGGGTTCATGTTGGTTCATCAAGGCCAAAGGTCTAGTGGCAGTTTCCTTGTAAACTGGTCAATGACCAGAACCTCCAGAATTTTCCCAGGGCTGCAAACTTCTGGGCGCAGCCATTTCTGGGTGAGGTGGGCCTGCGGGGGCTTCCCCTCCTGGTATCTCCACCCATGGTACCTCTGGGACTGGATGACTGTGGTCATTACTAATCTTACCTGAGGGAAGCCTTTTACAGGGTTCCACAGCCCTTAATTGGCTGCCGGTGATTGATTTACCTGAGGTGCTGGATTAGCCTGCTTCTGCAGGCTGATTCGGTATGAACCTCGGTCCCTGGGAAACATAAAAGCACTGACCTGACTGCCCACATGCTTGCCCTCCATAAGGCTACTATAGTCTATAGTCTACACAGATTATAATGTAGCTTTTTTCTCATATTTCATGTGTTACATGGCACTGAAAGATCCATCCTAAGTAATTCAGGAGATAGAGCCTTTCTTTAGTACTGATTTAGCAATTTTCTCTCTTGTCAAGAGTACAAGTCATTTTTACTTTTCTCTGACCCTGCAATAGGTACAAAGGAAAATGAAGCGCATCTCTAGGGCAAAGCCTGGAGTAAAATCATGCCATCTTCCTTCATTAAACAAGATTTGCAGAGAACTGAATGGAAAAAAAATAGGGTCAGTCAGAAATGCATAGCTTCTGAGCTGTACAAATAAGCCTGAAATTAACAGCTGTTGATTAAATTGGTCTGTAAAACATATTTTCAAAATTCAGATGAATGACCAGCTAGTTATTAACATCCCTCGAATGTACTTAAAACACAATTTTTATCATCTCTGTTTGTTACAGCAGACATTGTTACCTAAAATATTCTCTTTCAAAACCTTATTATTGTCAAACTCTTTATTTAGACCAGTAATTTAACATTCTTGCAAGAGCGAACATTAAAGCTTTTGCCTTTTTAACTTCCTGATCCTGAAGAATAAATAATTTATAAAAAAAAATTCTATTCTCTGTGTCTTTTCAGTGTTATTGGATCCTTATCTTTCATTCCAGGCGAAGCTTCTGATTTAATATATTCAAAACTTTAGTTCAACTTTACTTTAAGTACAATGATGCTAAGGAAATATGATATTAAAGTGTTGGAAGAAAAGCACAAAAATCTACTTCCTATTTTATAAAATTAACACCGTATTGTTTAAAAGGAAAGAAAGATTATGATATCACCTGTTGTGGCACCATGATTTTGGTGAAATGGAAGCAAATGATTTTTATTTAAAATTTGGATAAGCACCCTGTGTAGCCAGACAAAATCTCCCCACTCAGACCAGCTTTTGCCTCCCCTCTTAGGTGCCTCAGAGCACACAGGGCACTGAACAGCAGTTAAACAGCACAGTCTTTGATGCCTTCCTAAAGTGGCCCAGATGTGCTGGCTCATCGTGACCCTGAGAAACTGAAAACACAGATAGAGGGCTAGCAGGCTAACTGTTAACGAAGGGCCTCAGAGAACTGCCCTTGGCTGGCATTAATGGATTTGATGCGCCCACACAGCCATCCCAGAAGAGGAATCTCCGCCCTTGTAAAAGAATGTCCTGTACTCCAAAATTGCTTATCTCCTGTCTTACAAGTGCAAATTAAGTAAGAATTGCCCTTGCAAAAACTGGCGTCACAAAAGACAGACCAGTACGATCTGGCATCATAGATAAGAAAGAGAATATGTGACCCAGGGGGTATAAAGATGGGCCCAGCAGCACTGTGACTGAGTGCATTCCGACCAACTACCTGCTGGTCTGGTCAGGTGGTTGCCTCCCGAGGTCAGCAACTGGGGACACCCAACCTTGTATTCGTCTTTCCGCAGAATTGAGTGACCGATCCTGGCTTGGCTACGTTGGTATCGAGAGGCGCAAGGAGGGTAAGATATACCCATATTAAGGTCTCCTTTTGGTGCACACAGTTAAAGAATTAGAGCTCTATAGATAGATGCTGTTGCATTAAGACGTCGTGGTATTGAATTGTAATGTAACTTGTTAACACCTGTACTCTGCTAGCATAAAGAAGTAGACAGTAGCCTTTTGTAACCACACGCTTATAACTGTAGCTTAATAAACTTGTAACTAGTTAAGATCTAAGCCTGACTGCTGTTACTCTGTGTCATTGCAACACAGCCGGCACAATAAAAAAGAACTTTAACCGTTTGGTTACCACAGCCTGGCCATAGGTGAGAGTGCTAGGAGCTCCCTGCTCTAGCAGTAAAAGACTCGGGTGTTTAGGACCCTGGGGCATCTGTCAGCCTGGCCCAGGCTGCCCGCTGTGAAGGAGCCCTGTGCTCCAGCAGTTAAAGACTCGGATGGTAACAAGGGCATAGTTGGTACCTCACCACACATTACCCGGCCACCGACTAACACCCTGTAAACTCTTTAATTTAAAACAGCAATGTCAATATCAAGGCTACACTATTTCAGTCAGACCCACATGCCATATCTTTGTGCTTTGTACAGAACTCTGCTGATTTTCACCTAACTGTGAATATAGATACATGTGCAGGATCAGAGTTTAAAGGAACCTGCAAGTTCATTATTCCAGCACCTACACTACAATTGGATGTGTGACTGGGACACCAGTCTCTTCTTATGGGGAAGTGATGTCGGGGAAAAAAATATTCCTGTAATAACATGACTGATCATTTTAAGGCTGGCCTGTAAATGAACAGCGTGATGATGCCTTTCTAATATGACAACATTTCTGCACATTGACATACAGCAAGATCCCACTGCAACTTCAAGAGGCATCTCCTGCAGCATGACATGCCAAATACCCCTACAAAGCAAAGATAAGAGGAACAAATAAAATACCTACTTTTGTAATGTCATAATGGGCTTTTTTCCAAAACATTCAGTAGAAGGCTTTGATCCACATGTAAGACAGTTTTACTTTTGAAAAAAATAAATAGCTTTTTGGAGACTGGAATATACTCAGGTCCTCCAACAGGGGGACCTGGGGGCAGATGCACCAGGGCCTGGAGTTTCAAAGTGGCCCAGTGACCACCACTTCCACACTAGCTCTGGGGAGGAGGGACGAAGGGGGAGAACCAGAACCACAGTCCAGGCACTGATAAAGGCTGATTGCCCTTAGCCCTGCCCCTTCTGGGTGTGCAGATCCAGCCCCTATGTGTCTTGCCCCAGTGCCTGTGGTGGCTGTTGGCCCCACTGAATATATCTAAAATCACGAGATTCTGAAAACAACATTAAAATTGATTTATTGACACTTATTTTAAATATAAATAAGTATCATCTGGTTGCATTTCAGAGGACATAAGTGTGCTGTGCTGTACGCTACTAATAATGAAAAGGAGGGAGATTGGATCAGACCCTCAGCTCAGTTTTTCCCCCCATCTGCATTGTTACAGAGGCACAAAGGGGTCATAAATTAGATTTAACTAGTCTCCTAAGGAACACTCTAGTATAGTGGTCTTGTATTGGAAGGGCTCAATGGTTATTAATCACAGACTTTGTTAAAGATGCACTAAACAACGGAAGGAGAACTTAAAGCGTCTCTTTAGGAGTGATAGCTGAAACAATAGATGTTACTGCCCAAGCCATTGGCTAGCATGACAAGGTTAAACAGGGTGAGGTAGAAGTTAAGCCATATGAGTGATGGGATTTCCCAGAGGACTACTTGGGGAATTGATTGGTCTCATGTTTGTCTGTCTGGGTTTTTCTGAAGCAGAAAGCCAGCTAAAACCCGGAGCAACAGTGGGTAGAGTTGTCCTGAGATAAAGCCAGCATACAGAGTATTATTTTTGGGACAGCACTTACTGAAAAACAAACAAACAAACAAAATAAAACAGACCAAATTTTCTTGACTAAGAACACTGCATCTTGTCTCTTCCTTGGAAATAGAACTTTATGTGCGTTCTTTGTGGATAATCAGATTTGTGCCGAAGAAAGATCAACCATCCACTTCTCCTCCTAATGGAAACAACCTAGAAAAGCCTCAACCTTTGACTGCTGACTCAGGCCAATAAGGAGAAAGGATGAATTCCTAAGTGGTTCAGAGCTGGTGCAGGGGTGTAGATAAGGAATTTCATTAGGGTGCCACAGAACTCCAATGGTTCCTGGACAGGCACAATCCCTTTGAGCCATGGGATGCCAACCTCATACTCTCTCTGGGCTTGTCTACACTACCACCTTCCTTTGAAGGAAGGATGGTAATTAGGGTGTTGGGAGTTTACTAATGAAGTGCTGCCATGCATAGGCAGCACTTCATTAAGCAAATTCTCCCCCGTGGCAACTTCAAAGTTTTAAACTTCGAAGTACCAGCACACATCTAACCGGGGCTCACCCGCCGGTACTTCGAAGTGCTGGGGCAACTTCAAAGTCCCCTTACTCCATCCAAAATTTTAAAACTTCAAAGTTGCTGTGGAGGGGGGGGCAGGGGGAAATTTGCTTAATGAAACGCTGCCTATGAATGGCAGCATTTCATTAGTAAACTCCCAACACCCTAATTACCATCCTTCCTTCAAAGGAAGGTGGTAGTGTAGACAAGTCCTCTGTTCCTGCATTGGATGCAGATTAATAGAACTGAAAATTGCAGTGCAGAGACCATCACCTACTACTTGAGGATGCATGAGCAGCAGCATCAAACACAGTGACTTCACCAACAGCAACAGTCTGCAGAATTTAGAGAGAAGCCTTTTTGTCTGCAATTTACACACAGACCACCCCCACCCCCCTCCATTCAAAGACAGATCTAAAGCTGGGGTCTATAGTCATTTTGTGAGGATCCACCTAGGTGGATGCTAAAATGTTGTGGTTAGGCCCAGAGCTGAAGCCACTATTACCTGAGATCACTGGCAGCTGAAGCCACAGAGAGCTGGAACACAAGGCTTTGCCCACAACAAAACCCACAATACGGTGGGATAGTGGCCAGTAAGAGAAGCAGTGGGTGGCCAGCAGGGCAGCTGATAGGAGAAGCAGCAGGTGGTCAGTGGGGAAGCTGGAAGGAGCAAGCAGAACACAGGACCAGCACAAAGGTGGCAATGCTGCAGGCTCAATGAGGGAATACATCAGGGTGATGTGTCAGGGCGTGAATGGACTGGACGCTGCTGTAAGTGGGGCAATTGAAGCAGGGTATGGAGAAAGTTTGGATATGTGAAAGGGACCCTTACAGTAATGGATTGGCTAGCCTGAGAGGCAAAGGACGCTGCTCAAACAACTTGAGCTGGGACCGTTAATTGGGGCTTGGTTATGAACTCTGGGTGTGGTGTTTTCCCAAGTTAATAACGTATGGTTTCTCTGCCTCTTTCATTAAAAGTTTCTTTTCTACATTCACACTCTGTGTTTGCGAGTGGGGAAGCATTGCCTCTCCGAGGTGCCCAGGGGTGTGTGAATTTCCCAGGCTATTGGGTGGGGGCTGAGCCAGTTCTGTGTGAGATGGATGAAAAGAAACCCCTAGATATTGAACCCAGCCCTGGTTGCTGCTGACTGGTTCTGGCAGAAGGGTTACAGTAGCATTTATGGACATGCTTGGCCTTTATGACAAATCATCATGTTGTCTGATGCTAGGACCCTTTCTGAAAATGCAATTCTAATTACTGCTGAATCACAGTTTAGCAGGCAGATTCTGGGATACTAGAAGGGCTGGAGCCTCACTCGAGAATAGAAGGAATTGGGAAGTAGAAGTCTCTCCAAGATACAAATAGAGATAGATACTCTTGGGGGCAAGGTTTAGGCTGACTATTAATTTAGAAATAAACACAAGCCCTTAGGGTAAAATTCTACCTTCACTGAAGCCAATAGGAGTTTTGCCTCTCCCTTGAATTAGAGAAGGGGCTAGATTTTGCATACTCAGTGAACATACTATGTCCAGAGAAGTGCAAAAACACTTATATTCTCTTTCTTGATTATGGGCATGGCCAGAAGTTGTACTAAAACGCAAAGGTGTTTGTTCTCTCAGCTACCTCTACACTACAGCACGATTTTGAAAGGGCAGTTTGTTAAAGGTTCAAGCAAGCAGATCTGAATATTTCATTACTCCTGGGAGCTGATTCTCAGATCAACCCCCTCCTTTTGGGCTTTATTTTAAGTACACTGATGTCGCCACATTCCCTCATTTTAAAATTGTAGGGTTGCCAGATCAGCTCCGTGCTACTGAATCAAAAGGATAAAAAATGGTTGAACTTTCACATCCTGAGGACAAAATGTGGCTATTTCAACACAGATTTTAAGAACTGGATGCACATAAGAATGACATTCCTCTTCTCCATCCTTTTCTCCTTGTTGCTTTTATTACCTATTTTTCAGTTCATCTGTTAAATGTTATTTCACTTTAAAGATGCTGCTCTGGATAACACTTGGGTAGATAAGTAATGGGTGGCAGGTCTGCCTTTAGGTGTAATCTGTTCACATTCCTATGCCTGACACTAGCTTTACTACTTATTTCCCATGTGATTCCCTGCTTCCACCTTTTTACTGTTGGTGCTGCCTAATAATTCTAAGGTATTCATATACCACCCCTTACCACTTTACTGGAGTAATGGATTTCTCTGCATAACACATTTCTGAGGGAGAGAAGTACTACTATCTCCATTTTATTTATGAAGAACGGAGGCACAGAGATGTTGGCTGATTCAAGATCAGTGCCCGTTAGGGATGTTCCAAACTAATATCCAAATTCCCCCTTAAATCTGTTCCCTCAAAACTAAAAAGCAGTCCAGTAGCACTTTAAAGACTGACAAATACTTCATTAGGAGATGAGCTTGGTATGACTTTGATCTGAAGAAGAAAGCTCATCACCTAATAAATTATTTTGTTAGTCTTTAAAGTGCTACTGGACTGCTTTTGTTGTTTTGATAGGATATAAACTAGCACGACTTCTTCTCTGTTACTGTTCCGTCAAGTTTCTACTGTACAATGTAAGAACTGTAGTACTGGTTTCTTTGCAACACCTGCAACTGGTCCCTTAAATTAAAGTTTCTCTGTTCACTCAATATTCTGAGAGAATATAAGACTGCAGAACTAGCTATTTATACTTTACATGCTTTCTGGAAGACAAATGGGAAAAATACAAGGAATGTGAGCCTGACACTGAGGAGTAAACCTATTTGTCTCCAATTCATTGAAGAAAAACTCCTCAAAGACTCTTCGTCTCTGAGAAAATAATAGCACCTGCAATGTTGCCAATGTTAACAAGACCTGTGTGTTGATCTGATGAGTCAGTTCTAGTTATGATACTGAAAGCCATCTGGGACAGCTTTAAGTCAGGCTCCCCATTTTTCTTTTGGAAATGTTAAAGAAAATATTGAATTTATTCCTGCTTTGGGCGATGCCCATCTCTTTTCCTGTTGTCTTCAGCTCCTCATCAACAAAATACTATATTCATTACCTAATGTATCCAATGCTTAGGGTGCGTCTACACTAGCCAGCTACTTCGAAGTAGCTGGCACAACATTGAAATAGCACGCTTCATGTCTACACGTGCCATGTGCTATTTTGAAGTTGAAAGCGACGTTAGATGGCGAGATGGCAAAATCTCTATTCCCATCCGAAGATGGGAATAGCACCCTACTTTGACGTTCAAAATAGCAGTGTCCTCTATGGCGGCAATCAGCTGAGGTGTTGGGAGACGCTCTGTCCAGCCCCTGCGGGGCTCTATGGTCACCACATGCAACAGCCCTTAGCCCAGGGCTTCTGGCTGCTGCTGCTGCTGCTGCTGCTGCTGCAGCTGAGGGTCCATGCTGTGTGCACAGGGTCTGCAACCAGTTGTCAGCTCTGTGGATCTCAGGCCGAGTGTGTCTGGGAGGGGCCCTTTAAGGGAGCGTCTTGGGGCTTTGCTGGCCCCTTATTTTGATGGGAAGCATTTGTGTGTGTGGATGCTCCGCATTCCTTTCCGGGGTGGCTCCTTTTGAGGGTCTCCGTCGCTATTTCGATGTTGAATGTCGATGGTACCAGCCCTGGAGGATGTGTAGACGATATGCGTCGAGGTAGCCTTACTTCGAAATAGGCTACTTCGACGTAGTGTGCTAGTGTAGATGTAGCCTTGTTCACTGAGGGTTAGATGACTGTATGACAATCACTTTTATTGCGTGACACTTAGTAGCTCCATTGACACCAATGGGACTACTTAGGCAAGTAAGCTGTCATCATTATGCGTTAGAAGTGTCCTGCAGTTTCAACCTGCCTGTGCTTTTCTTATGACATTAGGTGGAAAAAACATCAATAATTGCAACTAATCTAGATTCTAAGGTCATGTCTACACTAGCAATGCACTTTGAAATCAAAAGTTAGGGCTTACTTCAAAATTAAGCATGGAGTGTCTACACACATTATACCTTACTTTGAAATAGCAATCGAAGTAAGGGGGCTGAACTTTGAAGTCCTTATTCCATTCCTGGGATGGGACAAGCTCCCTATTTTGAAGTGTAACTTTGAAATAGGGTGCATGTAGACACTCCACATCCCATTACTTTGAAGTAGTGGGTCTGCCATGGTAGCAAACATCAGGAGCTGGAGACATTCTGGCCAGCCCAGCCAGGGCTCTACGGTCACTGTGGCCATGTGTAAATCTGAGAGCTGAGAATGTTCTACAAGCGGGTGAGCATGAGCTCCCTGAAGTACAACCGCTCCCCGATGACACCGCACTGACAGCCACCCCCCAGCCAGCTGTCAGCCATCCAGGAGCCCCTTGCCCCACTGGAACCTAGCCAGAGGTCCCAGCAACTCAGCCAGAAACCCACTAGGAGCAGTTAATAAGTTTGCACAAAGGTGAAGGAGCTCCAGAAGGCCTACTGCAGAGCCCGGGATGCTGCCAGCTGATCAGGGGCATGGCCCACCCGGTGCCCTCATTATGAAGAGGTCTACCATCTCCTGGGGCCAAAGGAGATGCAACCCCCAGAGCAACTGCTGGGCACGGCTGACCCCCCATGGAGACTGAGGAACTGCTGGAGGTGGCCATCAAAGAGGAGCTGGGACCTAGAGGTGCCACCAGCACCTGCCCGGGGGACCAGGGGACAGAGACCTGAAGCAAAGACTAGGGTTCAGCCAACAGGACCCTTGTCACCAGCACCACCTCCTCTGGGACACTGAGTTGGGACACCTCCAGCGGGGCATCACTAGAGTTCATGAAGATACCATCTGGTAGGTACAGGGCGTTAGGGATCCCTTGGAGTCTGGGGAGGGGGACCCTGCCCCCTGCCTCGGGCAGCAGGGGGCCACATGCCCATGTGACACTCAGCTCCCACCACTGCACAGCCCCATGGCCCACATGCCCAGGGAAAGTGGGGGCCACTGAACTTGTCCTGACCCTCACAATGCTGGAACCCCTCTGCACCCAGGATCCCAGGAGGCCCCTTGGGACATCTGACAGCAGGTGAGTGGGGTGAGGGCTGGCAGAATGGGGGCCCTGGAGTCAGGACACAGGACTCATGGGTCATCCTTCTGTCTCCACAGGTCTACCATCCAGGAACTGCCGCAGCCCCATCCAGGACCAGCCTGCAGCCACAGAGGGCCAGGAGTCAGCTACTCCACCTAATTCCATGTCCCCGTGTGGTTACCAATGGCTGCCACTAATGAGGGGACCAGGAAGTGGGCACCAACAGGGCCGTCCTGAAGGAGATGACCGCAGTGCTCCAGGACTAGCTGGTAATGGAGCAGGAGGTGTGGGTGCAGGTTGCAGACAGCTTGGAAACTCTGACCCTGTTGGTGGCTTATCACCTTGCAGAAACTTCTGCTCCTGCTCCAGCCTGCCCTGCAGCACTCCACCCCACACTACTCCTGGTGAGGCTGCTGACCTTGGGGCTCTGCTCCTGCCCATCATCCTGCCTGCCACCTGCCAGGCACTTGGTCAATGGCTGGGGGTCAGTGGCACCCAGAAGGAGCAGGCTGCTCCATCCCACCAGCTTCCCCATCCTCCTAATGGCTCCCACTGACTCCAAGGGCACTGTACCTTCCCAAAGCCCCTACCTTCCCACTGTCTTGGCCCCAACCCAGCATGCCATCCATGCCAAAACAGCTGGGGAAGCCCAGGTCCATGAAGCTGGTGAGGCTGATGTCCAGGTCCCCGACGGTGACCACCTGGTGGAGAAGGGCATTGAACAACCTGAACAACCTGCCTGGGGTGCAAGACAGATGAGTCCCATGAGTGGGTGGCCGAGTGATACCTGTCCCCATGCAGGGCCCCCCTGCCAGGCCCCGAGTAGGGCCCCAACCCAGTCCTGTGCAGGGCCACCCCTTGCTGGATGCCCTCCACTTGTGGGTGCATGGCCCCAGCCTGGCTTATCTTGATCAGAACTGCCCTGACAGTGGCCCTGCCAGCCCCATATTGATGTCTGATGAGCGGTGGCTGTGGGTGGTAGCAAGCTTCCAGAAGGTAATGGCTACCCTTTAGCTCAGAGTGCCACATCCCGGTGTCCGAGTGCTGGTGGGCTGGGGTGGTCGAGGGGCAGAGCTCCTTCAATATCTCCCTGGTCATCCTGAAGTTGCTCAGACACAGGTCATCATCCCAGTTACCCAGCACGAGGTGGTCCCACCAGTCAGTTCTATTGGAAAAGCCCCAACATCACTGATCACAGAGGTGGGGTGCAGCTAGTGCCCTTGGCATAGGGCCTGAAGGAGGGGGCCTATGCGGCTGGCTTTGTTGTGGTGCCGGAGGATGGCCACCAGCAGCACTACCAGCAGGCTGTCCACAGCCTGGAGGAAATCCCCTCAGAGAGCTGCTGAGGATCCATAAGGGCCTCCACAGTGTCTTGGCCCTGTGCTGAGGGTGTGCTGTGCTGTGCACAGTCGGGCAGCCCTGAGCACTTGCAGGGTGAATTTGTTGGGAGGGGCCCTTTAAAGGAGCAGCTGGGTGAGCATCCTGGAAGGGCTTGTCAGACATGGGACCTCCATCTGCAGCATTTACTGGTCTCTTGTTTTCAAATAGGGGCCATGGGTGTGTAGATGTTTCTTTTCGAAGTGCTGGGCCACTACTTTGAAGTAGCAGATGGTGAATTTGATCTGCTTTTGTGTGTGTGGGTGTGCATTTTTGAAGTTCATTACCTTGAAGTTGAACTTCGAAATAAGCTCCTTTAAAATTATGGTGTAGTGTAGATGAGGCTAAAAGTAACAATTATTTTTGCTGAGCAGCATCATGAACTGAAAGGTTTGAATTCTATAACTCATTTGTTTTAAATGTCATCATACATTAAAGTAATTTATGACTATGAATATATTAAATCTGTAATAGCTATTTACTTCTATTTGCAAAGCATGCATTTCATTTTTGTAAAGTTTTGCTTCAGTTTGCATTCTAATATCTAAGCTAGTGAAAAAGGGGTTAACAGAAATTTTAGAAAAGGAATGTGAATTTTTTAATATTAACTGGGAGCTGTTCAGTCATGAACTGCCTGTAATAATTAGCATGAGAATATCTCCTTGATGATATTCAGACTACATAAAAGTACCTGTATTTCTTCCATCAAAGTGCATATTTATGAACTGAATCTCCAAAACATGCAGACTTTCATAGTATTATTTTAATAATTTTTGCATATGATTTCAGAATTCATAAATTTATCATCAAGAAAAAACTATAATATAAAACTCAGCTAACCAAATTATAAACAAAAATAAACACCTCACCCCCAAACATTCCTTCTGCCCATAAAAAATCTAAAAAGAAAACCATCAGCTTTCCTCCGTACCTGGTAAACACAAGCACAAATATTGAAATCAGTGTTTCAGTATGGAAGCTCACACAAGTCCATGATAAATCAACATGAATAATTTAATTTGGGTCTCTTTCAAATAATTTAATAAATGGTGACTTGGAGGGAAGTAGTTCTGGAAGCTATTCTCTATAAATTGCACACATTTTTCTCATTTCCTGTGTATTCTAAAGGCATTCTGAAAATATCATTTTAATATAGTATTTTTGTGTATGTTTCCTTCATTGTTCCAATGCCATAGGGCCACATTGTTTCATTACTGAAATTAATCTGATTCCCTACGTTACATGTTGAGGCAGATCTTGAAACGCAATACTAAGGCATCTTGCTAAAATCCAATTCTTTGACAGAGAAGAGAATGGATTTTGAAGAATCAGGATTTGGGTGGCTCGAGTTGGGTTACAATGTTAGAATTATTTACAAGATTTAGCAATAGACAACATTCCCAACATTAACAGAGAGTGAAAATGATTGAAATGGTCTTTTGCTAAAGTATAAAATCTGAGGATTGAAGTATTTGCTTGCTATACAGCAAAATATTTTAAGTTTCATAATGACTTTATGGACTTTACAAAATTAAGGAACAAGGAACTGAACAGAATCTTACACAGAATATAAATTCTGCATAAGTAAAAGTCATTATTGAATAGTTTATAAGGGACACTGTTTTTTAAACTGTTCTGTAAAATTCAACCACTGTTTTATTTCTTCTATGCTATGACACATGACTCATAATTGGAAGAAATGGTTCCCTTTATCTTTTGGATAATAGCTTACTCCAGACCTTATTGGTATAGATTTTGGATGAGGATTTAACTGACTGAGCCTGAAAATCTAGGACTGGGATGGCCACTTTTACCAAGGACAACCATAAAAGTGAAGTAAAAGAGGGAAGCTCTCTCCTAAAGTACTAAAATAAATTCAAACCTTCCTCAGGTTAAATTCTAGACTCTTAATTGGTGGCTTCTCTATTCGTAGTCTGTTTTGTGTTTCCTCATTTATGCTGGTATATGCATTATTATAGCTAATAGGAGTTTTAGGGTGAAAATGCCAGAAAGCTTTATTTTCATTTTATTCACATTTTCTTAGCAGACTGTACAGGTTAACTAACAAAAGCCTCAATGTGCAACCTTTCCTGAACGATCATAATTTTGTTCTTTCTCCATGCCAGGCACCACTCTTTTCTCTACACCAGTCAATCGGCTTCTTGCAACATTTTATGGGAGTACCTCTTCAATCATTAGGGTTAGCTGGGCCCAAGCCACTGGCCCATAATGTAGTTTCTTGACCTGGCGTATCATTTCACTGCTGAATACTGCTCCTGCCCTAAAGCCCGGAGACATATTGGCCTTGTGATTTACCAGTACTGAATCCAGTATTCAGGGTGGAGTCCATCAAACACCTTCAATACATAACAATATGGCCATTTATTGCTTTGTACTCTGCTAATGAAACCCAGTAACTCATTTGTGTCTCAGAGCAAGATGCTATTTCCCCAGTTACCAAGCTGTGACAAACCTAACTAGATTTAAACAGAGTTTCAATTGCATGGCATTGTTCATTCTTACTAATGTCAGAAAAGTCTAAGAATGGCTGTAACTAGGAGTCACAATGCCCAATTTCACTAAGGAAGAAAGATTAGAAGAGTGTGGTGTATGTGGGACAGGAGGCTAGAGCAGATAAGCTAGGAATGATTTAGAAACCTTTTACTAGGCACAGGGACTCCTCGGTCCATATTTATTCCTGCTAAGAGTGCAACATGCAGAACTCAGCTCTTATGCCCAGGATTTGCTTTCAGCATTTTCAAGCAAATTGATATTCCAAGAGTGTACCATTTTCAGGTACTATACCAGATACAGACTACACAGGCTAATTTACAGTAGCTAACCAACTTTCATCTCCAGCATGATTGGCTGGAATATCAAAGAGGTTGACCGCACCATCCTCTGACTTCCATAGCTTCTGTTGGGCTGGATATCTCAGGAAAGGAACATGGAAAGGAGAGCAGCAGTTGGGAGGGAAACATATGCAAGATGCCCTGTATCTGTTTGGCTCCCCAGCACACATCAGAAAAGACATTTAATCGGTGCTGGAAAGTCTAGTGGTCTCTCCAAACTATTTGCAATTGAGCTGTGTTTAGAATTCGTTAGGAAAATTATTGCCGTCATTCTGTTAAGTTCTGCTCTTTGCTTGCCTACTCACCAATGACCTTGCCTATCTGTTCGTCAATGAATATTTGTTGCTGCTGTTTGGCTTATTTTCACTGGCTTTTGCTTTTTTTTTTCCCTAACACATGAACATTTGCTGCCACTGTTAGCTTTGTTTCTGTTTGATGCTCTTACAAGCTGCGTCTACACGTGCACGCTACTTCGAAGTAGCGGTGCCAACTTCGAAATAGCGCCCGTTACGGCTACACATGTTGGGCGCTATTTCGAAGTTGAAATCGACGTTAGGTGGCGAGACTTCGAAGTCGCTAACCCCATGAGGGGATGGGAATAGCGCCCTACTTCGAAGTTGAATGTCAAAGTAGGGCACGTGTAGACAATCCGCATCCCGCAACATCGAAATAGCAGGGTCCGCCATGGTGGCCATCAGCTGAGGGGTTGAGAGACGCTCTCTCTCCAGCCCCTGTGGGGCTCTATGGTCACCGTGGGCAGCAGCCCTTAGCCCAGGGCTTCTGGCTGCTGCTGCTGCAGCTGGGGATCCATGCTGCATGCACAGGGTCTGCAACCAGTTGTCGGCTCTGGGGATCTTGTGTTGTTTAGTGCAACTGTGTCTGGGAGGGGCCCTTTAAGGGAGCGGCTTGCTGTTGAGTCTGCCCTGTGACCCTGTCTGCAGCTGTTCCTGGCACCCTTATTTCGATGTGTGCTACTTTGGCGTGTAGACGTTCCCTTGCAGTGCCTATTTCGATGTGGTGCTGCCCAACGTCGAAGTTGAACGTCGACGTTGCCAGCCCTGGAGGACGTGTAGACGCTATTCATCGAAATAGCCTATTTTGATGTCGCTACATAGAAATAAGCTATTTCGATGTAGCGTGCACATGTAGACGTAGCCATACTGTGCTATCTCTTTGCTGACCTATCCACTCACCTGGAACATTTTTCTTGCAACCTGTTTGGTTCATTTTGTTCCTTGGTGGTTATCAGTTGAGTCAAACCACAGCTCAGTAGATCTCATTGTCAGGAAATATTTCAGTCACCTGTTTTCCTTTCCTTATTTTCATCTCCTACTTAGTAGCCCTGCAGTCCACTCTAAATAGTTCTTTTCCCTCCTGGATGTTTGCAACTTTCAAAGACAAGATGTACTGGTGGTGCACATCCACACAAGCCTTGGTGCTCATAACAAAATTTATTCCATCCATGGATGATAAAAATTAAAGAGAACAATGCTCCCTTCACTGCTGTTGATTGCAAAGGACATGGGCAAAGGAATGGGTTGTTATGGATTTCCTGACACTCTGGTGATCTTTAGGTCTATGTCTACAAAGCAGCATTATTTCGGAATAAGCTACTCTGGAAGAGATTTTCCAGAATATCTTATTTCAAAATAGTGCATCTACACACAAAGGGTACGTCTGCACTGGCCCCTGCCTTTCAAAAGATCATGCAAATATGGCAGAACAAAATGCAAATGGTGCTAATTTGCATATTTATTACCTAATTTGCATAATAACCACCACTTGCCATTCTGGAAGGGCTGCTTTTGAAATGCAAAACAGCCATGTAGATGGGGTTCCTTTGAATGGAAGCCCCACTTTCGAAAGCATAGTGTCAGAGAAGGACTATCAGTGCATACCCCCAGTCAAGAAATGATTGGATTGGCAGATTGATGACTCTGAAGCATGGAGCAGTCACTCCTTAGGACATCTGATTACAGGATGAGCCTTTCAGAGATATTTTGAGAAAGACTGGTATCAAAAAGATAACGCACAGGTCACAGACTGACGCCACAAAATTCATCAGAGGAAAGGATTATAAAAGCAGGGGGCTTTGCCATCTGACTTTGGGTTTGTCTTGCCACCAACTCCAGCAGAGCATCGGATCGTGACCAACAAAGCCCTGCTCCCCCCTCTGTGATCAGTCTAGCTGGCCACTAGGTTGATCTAGCTCTGGATTGGTAACTATTACATTGTTTGGTGGAACTGTGTGCATGGTGTGTGTATGTGTGTGTGACAGAAAAGCATATGCTACTGTTATACTCTCACTAAATGTGTTGTACTGCCTTTTCCCCTGTAAAAGATCTCGTGTACTTCATTTTGCGCGTAACAAGGGTTCTTTCAAAAGATAGGGCTTATTCTCAAAAAAGTCCCATCTACACTTCTTTCTTTCTTTTGAAAGAATCTTTTCTGAAAAGAGATCATACAAATGAAGTGCAAGATATGTAAAACAGGGTCTGATTTGCACTTTAGATTTCCCTCATTTGCATTCCTCTTTCAAAAAAGGAATGTATGTGTAGACTTAACCCCTGTCTACACAGACCCTATTTAAAATAATTCTTTCAAAATAGGTGCTATTCCTTGTAGAATGAGGTTTACTTATTTCAAAATAAACCAAACACTATTTTGAAATTATTTCCAAATAGCAGCTGCATTGTGTAGACACTAGGTTAATATTTTGAAATAATGGCTGTTATTTCAAACTAACTTTGGTGCGTAGACCTACCCTTAAATGAATACTTGTAGAGAGTTTGAAACACTTATGATGACTTTAAATATCTCTTCAGGCGAGCATAATACCGTACTGCGGGGTTTTCTTTGATGTGGATACAAAAGTGCTTACTGCTTCATGATGGATGTATTCCTGCAGACTCTGATGATATGTGTAAGCTTGGGAGAAGCGTTGAAACATACTGGCACTCCCTTGGACTTCTGAACATTAGCACTTCACCCATTGCTGTCTTAAGTCAAAAATGAAAACTGTTGACCTAACTTTGAAAAAAAATAGCATCAAAAATTCAAAGGAGAGCAAAACTCTTTGCAAAATTCAGTATTTGTTTTTAACCTGTTTTGAGTTAATTAAGAATGCATGACAGACATAATAGATGACTCCCCTATTGTAGCCAGACAGAATCTCCCTGCTCTACTCCATCTTCCCCGTTTTAAGTGCCTCAGAGAACAAAGGACAAAGGAAACAGCACAGTCTTTGATGCCTCAAGAGCACAGATGTGCTGCGTCATCATTACCCTGGACGGAAGAATACAGATAAGAGGGCTGACAGGCCAGCTGATGACCACAGGGCATTAAACTGCTCTTGGCTGGTACTGATAATTGATACGTCTACACATCATCCCACAAGAGGAATCTCCCGCTCATATAAAAAGAATGTCCTGTCTTAATGATTTAGTTATCTCTGTCTTACAACTGTAAATTAAGTTTCACCTCCCTTGTAAGAACTGGTGTCACAAAGACAAACCAGTACAATTGGTACCTTTAGATAAGGAAGAGTGTACGTGATTCAAGGGATATAAAGAAGGGACCGGCAGACCACTCTAACTGAGCTTCAATTACCTATACCTGCTGGTCGGGTAAGGTCATTGCCTCTCAAGGACCCAGGGGACGCCCTCCTCGTACTGTTCTTCCGAGGGATTGAGTGAAAGATGCTGGCTACGCCAAAGTCTGAGGACACAGGGATGAGAATTATACCTGCAATGTACTTTTGTGCACATTTAATAGTAAGAGCTCTGTAAGCTAATGCGTTTTGTCCTTATATGTGTAATTTGTAATCTAATTGGTATGCCATATGTATCATCCTACTAGTAGTTAAGAAGATAGAGCAATATCCTTGTAACCACTAAGATTCTTATTTCTGCATTTTAATAAATAGTAACCATTTAAGCTTCAGCCTGACTCCTTCCAGTTACTGTAACTCAGATGAACACAAACAAAGAATCCTAGCCGGTTTGGCTATAATAGCATGGTCAGTGGTAAGGTGCAGTGAGAGCTGAGCATTGAATCGTGTTGCCTCCACGGGACAGACTTCTGGGGCACCCATCAGCCTCCCTGGCTGCCTGCTCCGAAGGGACAATTTGTCCTAGCAGTTGAAGACTTGGGTGAAATAAGCTCTCTGCACCAACATTTGGGGCATCCGTCAGCCACCCTGGCTGCCCACTGCGAAGGGACTGCTGGTCCTAACAGTTAAAGACTTGGATGTAATAAGGCTCACAGCCCACTCATTACCCGGCCATCGGCTAACACCTATGTTCCTTGTTCCTCTTATCTTGGGACATTAATTACCAAATATTGCTCCAGCACAAACAGTACCTCAAATATTTGCCCTTTGGCATGATCTAGGCAATTCTAAAAAGAATTAAAATAGAGTGAGCTCTTAAAACCAGAGATTCAGAAGGAAATGAAAGTTTCTTACATAGTCATAGTGAGGGTATTAGTTGCCTTCTTTGTCTTTTCTTGCCTGCTTACAGTACATAGAAAGTCCATATTTAGATATAAGTGGAAATGTCTTTAAAGCCATATAAAAATCCTGATATCAAACCTGTAAAATTACTTTCTAGTCTGAATGCATGATGAAGTCAATATTAATGATGCACGTCTCATGGGCTGTTTCTACACAGGCCACTTTCTCCAAAAGTAGCATGGTAATACATGGCCTGAAATATCCTAATAAGGCACAGATGCAAATTCCCCGTGCCTCAATAGCATACGGTCACTTGATTTGGAATCCGGAAGACCGTTCTTCCAGACTCCAAAATGCCATTTAGAAGGGTGGCCCCGGGGGAGCTTCCGGAAGGAAGTCCTTCTTCTGGAGGCCCCTTCTTCCCAAAAATTTTTGGGAAGAAGGGGCGTCCGGAAGAAGGACTTCCTTCCAGAAGCTCCCCTGGGGCCGTGCTTCAAAACGACTTTTTGGAGTCCAGAAGAACGGTCTTCTGGACTCCAAATCACGTGACCGTATGCTAATGAGGCACGGGGAATTTGCACCCGCACCTTATTAGGATATTTCAGGCCATGTATTACCACGCCACTTTCGGAGAAAGTGGCCTGTGTAGAAACGGCCATAATGACACTCGCATCTGCTCTTGTCACAAAAATTTGTAATTCTTTAAAATTACTCTTTGTTGGAGCCTGGAAGTCAATGAAGTTTAAAGATGCTCAAGTATCTCTGAAGTTTAGTTAGCCTTTCTTGACTTAGTGTTGATTTTTATATGAGACACATGGGGCAGGAGATGAAATCTGAATGACTTAGTTTGAAACATCACACACTTTTTTTAATTCTCTGTGTTTTGTGGGAGAGTCCTTTGACATAGCAGCAAGAAGACAAAAGACCATCCCTACTGAGGAGCCTTTACCACCACTCTTTTTGAAGCTCACTGAATTACTTTATTATATATTATCTTCTGAAATCATTGAAAAAGATATGTAACAGCTTCACTGTTGCCTAAGAACTATTTACTTTTGATATTCACAAAGCATTCTGAGTAATTTGAGAATTTCATGATCTGTGCATGGGTAATCCCTGAAACAGTGGAAAAAGAAGAAATTATATGAATAAACAATTTTTTATGAATTATTCACTCCCCTTTGTGCACATCATAAGAGCTGTGGGATAATGATGAAAGTTAAATGGTAGATACTCTACTGAAGTTGAAGCATATTATTAATGGAATATAAATATTAAATGGAATTTTATATGGAAATTCTCTGGTGTTTTGCATATAATTTCTAAGGGGATAAAAGTATATTTTTGAATCTTGTGAACTGACATACCATTAATTTATATGAATAGAGTAGATATTATGCTGAGCTATGTCATTTAAGTCATGATAGGTGTACTATAATTTGACAGAATGTATTACAGTAATGCCAAATTAGCTCTGTGCTCATTTATTTTGCCTTTACTGATTATTATTTTATTTAACAGGATACAAACAAAAAGAACAGAGAAAGACAATGGTTTTTACAAGGGTTCAAGTTCATTCCCCACATTTGTGTATGTGGAATGGAGTGCTTGATAGTCCGCAGCAGGGGATACAGATGAGACATACGGCATCTGCACTCCATAGATTCATAGATTATATGATCAGAAGGGGTTATGGTAATTATCTAATCTCTCCTCTTACATAATACAGGCCAAAGGATTCCCCTTAATTAATTCATGTTTGAACTAGAGCATATGTTTTGAGAAAAAAAACTATTAAAATTACCATTAACGGAGAATTCATGACAATATGTGATTTCTGTTCAAAAAGTTAATTACTGTCACTATTAAAAATCCACATCCTATATCCAGACTACTTCAACTGCATCATGGCATACCTTTGTGTATATGTGTAGATAGCTAGATAGATAGATAGAATTTTGAGGCAAGGACCATGTGTTTCCATTGTATATACAGAGTCCAATAGAACGGGACCCTGGTCCAGATCAGGGTCTATGAATACTAGACAATAAATAACTAATGCGGTTATAAAACAATTGTAATTTGGAGATTTCTAGTGCTGCTGCTGAATAGTGGATCCAGATTAGTTTGCTCCATCACATGGGTAAACTTGCCCACCCCTAACTTTCTATGGGATGGAAACTTTGCGAAGATCTATCTGTCTATATCTGTGGTTTTCCTTCCAGGCAAGCAGCAGACGAGTCAGCCTCTCACCTACACAGATCCTGAGTAGCCCTATGCTATTGACTGTCTTTGAAGTTCCTTGTCCCATCTGATTCTTCAGCTGGGTGACTGATGGAGTTTCACCCTTAGGCTATGTCTAGATTGAAAAGATCTGTTGGCAAAATATACGCAAATTGCAGAATGCATACACATATCTCCTCACAACAGTTCTGCCGGGAGAGGCTTTCCACACATTTGGCCCATCTACACAGGATTAAATGTCGTGAAAACCCCCTCTGCTGACATATCCCTTCTTCCTTGTTGAACAAGGATGACTGGGATGTCAGCAGAAGGCTCCCAGAGTGGCAACAGAAGCCTGAAATCTAGACATAGCCCCAGAGAGATAACTGCCTGTTGTTCCCACACAAACATTATGTCCCTTTTCAACTGGATTACCACTTGCTGGCTGAAGGAGGATGGGCAAATTATATTCTTATCCCCCACTTCCATTATTTCACATAGCTCTCTGGAAGATCTAGGAAGAGGACAAGGGGTGGTACCAGGGAGGTGTTCCAGGGGGACTTTAAAATCCATGTTTAACTTTAATTTGAAATTGCTTTAGAAGTTGGGAGCCATCATCTGGGAATATCAGAAGTAAAGCTTGTATCCTTGCAAACTAAAAGAGAAGGGAAATCCTTTTCTCCTGTCTTTTCAGAATGTCAGTTCCTTGGTGGGTATGGACAGATGAGGACTTTGGATTCAATCAGTATTATACTCAATTGATAACATGTCCTTAACAGTAAATCTAAGAGAGAACAATAATCCAAGTTATAAGAACTTTACAGCATTAGCAGAGTCTAGCAAGACACTCCTGTACTAGGCAGTCAAAAAGCCACATATCTTTGACACATTTGTAACACAATTAAATCCCTGTAATGACCTTCATTAGGCCTAGCATGTAAGTCAATACAGCAACTCAATGAGCAAGACATAGCAGTTTCCCTCCAAAAGTAACCTTTCAGTTATGATTCTGTTTGTGCTGTTTAGGCCTACGCTAAATATTATAATGTCTCATTTTCTTTTACCCTTCAGATAGTCAGGTGAAAACTCTGACCCAGTGCACTCTAATTACTTGGCTTATTAGCTTCACGTTATATCAGTAATGGTGTGATAACCAGCATAATTACTAGGATTTGAAAAATTATACTTTGCTGTACTATTTCATGAACCACAAGACTATTTTCTTTTCTTATTAACTTTCTTATTTCAGGGGTTGACCAGAATTTGCATTTCCTTAGTACATTCATCAAAATTGTAATTGAAAATTTCAGTTTGCTAATTGATAAATTGCCCATTTAGCTGCGTGAGAGGGTCTGTTATACACTTTAGTATGAGTTGTAAAGGTAACTATATTGTTTCATAGTATGCTCCCTGTTATAACTCTGATATAAGATGTCAATTTGTTGCAGATGTTACTAGTGATGGGTAATTTGATAGATTCATAAATTCCAAAGCCAGAAGGGATGACTTTGATCATCTAGTCTCACCTCCTGTATAGGCCACAGACCTCACTCAAAATAGTTCTTAAATCCAATCTTGATTTTAAAGTTGTCAGGGGTGGAGAAACCAACACGAGCCTGTGGCAAACTGCACCAATTAGCTAATTTATCTCATTGTTAAATATTTACACATTATACCCAGTATGAATTTGCCTGGTTTCAACTTTCAGTCACAGGAATGTGTTCTACGGGTTGTACCCTTATTGATCCAGCACCTAGGAAATTTGCTGGACCAGGAGAGGTCAATGCAATCCTCTCCTGCCCCCGTCTGTGAAACACTGCTTTGGCGGCAGTGGAGGGGCTGGCTTTGACAGAGCAGATTCTGGGGTGGCACTTGGAAAAAAAGGTAGGATGGCTGTGGAGCCCTGTGGCCACCAGCCTGTGCCTTACCATCAACTTCAGGACTTTGCAGCCACCCTGCCTCTTCCCCCCCAGGCCACACTCAAGTCAATGCTGGCCACTCTGCTGCCACCAGTGGGGAGCCCCATAGTGGGTGGCAGCAGAAGGGCCATCAATGACTGAGTGGGGGATGGGGAGGAGGGTGCTCAGGGAACGAGGGGTGTGGTGGCCAAACCTCATGGCTACGGGCTAGGAGCACAGAACCATGAGAGCACACGAAGCCCCACAGCAGCCCCTCTGCATTTCTGGAGCTCAACGACATTCAGAGTCCAGTGAGCTCTTCATTCAGCTGGACCTGCTGATTTTAAAAATGTCTAATGTTAATAGCTGCTGTTTAATGTCCTTCTGTTATATAAGTGGGATGAAAAGACTTAATCATTGTCATCATCATCATCATACCATGAGACAACATCTGTTTGTCCACAAATTCAGAAAAAACAGAAATATTTATTGTACACATCAGCTTTTTCTACACTATTGTTAATTATGCAACCACTTCCAAATAGTAATTGACGAATACCCTTGTCAAGATTATTTTTGCTCTTTGGTTATGTTCGATAAGTCTGCTGGCTATAGATTCCACCTTGTATCCCTCTACTTCCATTTACCAATTTTCTACAGTTCTAGATTCTGCTTTAATGTTCATTACTATCAACTTCACTTTTCTGTCTTTTGTTATATATAGAGAGAGAGTGAAACAATATTATATATAGCATTATCTTCACTTTCCTGCTTAACCTAGTCACTTTTTAACAGTACATCCTGGAGGGCAGGGATAAGGTCCAGAGTGACCTACATAAATTGGAGGATTGGGCCAAAAGAAATTGGATGATGTTCACCAGGAAGTGCAGAGTCCTGCACTTGGGAAGGAAGAATCCCCAGCACCGTTACAGGCTGAGGACCAACTGGCCAAGGAGCAGTGCAGCAGAAAAGGACCTGGGGATTATGGCGTAGAGAGGCTGGATATGAAATAACAGTGTGATTTTTAGTTGGGGTTGATTCTGCTTCAGGCAGGGGGCTGGACTTGATGACCTCCTGAGGCCCCTTCCAGCCCTAGAATTCAATGATTCTGTGATTAGTGGTTAGTAATTTATTCAGTTTGCACATTATAAATGTGAT
Organism: Carettochelys insculpta; assembly: GCF_033958435.1. Taxonomy (NCBI): domain Eukaryota; kingdom Metazoa; phylum Chordata; order Testudines; family Carettochelyidae; genus Carettochelys; species Carettochelys insculpta. Next base: position 17,771,229 of record NC_134144.1, read on the forward strand.
TAAGAAATTATCACTTGTACCTAAATTATCATTATTTTTAGTTCTGCGATAAGTTCTTTATCAGTCAAGATGAGGTACAAAATAGAATAGTACGTCACCTAAAATCAGAACACTCTGGAAGGATCAGGGATGCTTTTGATCCAATTTTTTCAGAGGGAGGAGAAGAAGGGGGCTTTAGAAATTAGACCCCCCCCCTTTTGAAGGACCTCTGGCTACACAGCTATTTTTATTTCAAAGTCAACACTTTTGATGGGCTGGGTGACCATCATTATGCAAACGAGGCACTGAATACTCATATCAACTCCTCATTTGTTTTTTTGAGCAGCAATAATTTACTTGCCCCTTCAGAAAGGGAAGGGTAATGCGGCCACAGCCTAAGAGTTGGAACATTATCACCTATACTATTTAAAATTCCAAGGATATTTTTTTGCTGGCTGCATGAGTCCACTAGCATGTGTCATTGAAATTGAAGTCCCCTCTGCTCATGGCACTTATTCTCCTTCACATTATAGATAAGGGCATAAGAAGTCCATAATCCTGTTCCTTAGTGGGATGAGGTGGCCTGTAGCAGACTTCACATCATCATCATCAATAACCGTGGACTCAGTGCCTGCTGGTGTCTGATGCCTCTCTCACTATATCCTTCCATCTTTCCCTGTCTAGTTTGGAGTGGCTTAGTTTCTGTAGACTAGCTCTGCACCAATCTACTATATCATCTATCCATTCTCTGTAGGGTCTGTCTCTCCGATAACCTATTTCTATAATGTGCAAATGTAGAAAGAAGAAAGGGAGAAAAATATTTTTTTCCCCTTGATAATTATTTGATATTTCTGTTAAGCAACTATAAAGCTTTCAAATAAAAAAATATTGGTTTACTGTCTTTTGCTGAATAGGTGAACTTTTTCATGGGAGGTAGACGGTTCATGCAACACATTTTAGTTAATTAAAATTGAAGTTTTCTCTGAAAACCAGTTTTGCAATTTCAAGACAGAAGAATGAGAGAAAATGGTCTTGGTGCAAATTCCTTCTGATTTCCCATGATCTTCCTTTCATCTTTTCATCTTCCCTTTAGTTCCTTTATATTTCACTCATAGGAATTATGCTTTGGAAGCTTTCAGGGAGGAAATATGTGGGAATTTTTCAATCATTGTTTCCTCCATATTATAAGTGGGGGAGGGGCAGGGAAAATATTTGTCCCTGCCTCGAAAATCTGTACATTTGATGAGTTCCCAGCGATGAACAAGAAGCTGGAACCTTCAGTGCAGGAGTCTTGTGACACTGCATTGGCTCAATATCTTATTGACCATTACCCTAGCACCACTGAAACTACTATGAAGGACTTTCTGGCTACATATGTTCCCAGGCCCCTAGCACAGGATTTAGCAAGAAATATAATACAATTTTCAATCTTTGCTGTATAGAATGGGAGGTGGGACAGAGCTCATGTGACATGCCCTTCAGCCTCACCTTTTGCTCCCTCCATCATGTAGTCACTAATTATAACAACATGTAAACATGTGCTTACAGTTAAGTACATAGTTAAATACTTCCTTGACCTGGGGTGGACTTAATCTTATGCTTAAACTCCATCATGCATTCAAGGGCTATGCTAAATTAATGTCCACATGAGCAACTGTCTGCTAGGCAACTAAGTCAGGAAAGAAAGACATGGGAAACAATTCATTACTTTCAATTTTGATGAAGTATGAGATATGATAATACAACTTGACTGTCAAGAAGAATTTCAAAACTGCCCACCATTTATAATATCCCAGAGACCACATAAAGATATAGTGTGGCATCATAGTGATGGCAGAGTTATACACATAAAATAATGGATGTTATTCTTACTTCATAAGAAGTATAAGACAAACAGAATATAAACAGAATTTAAATGTGAGATGGTAATTTGACAAAACTGAACCAAAATCTTAGCTATAATTGGAATAAAAGAAAAGCAGGAAGTTTGTACCTTCTTCCAGATATGATAAAATCATAAAAAGGGAAACAATTTAAACAAGAGTTATCCCCAAGAGAGGAGTTTGTAAAGAAACCCACAAGATAATCATATATCTGAATAGTAATTTAATAGCTAATTTACAGGGTCTGCCTTGCTTAAATTACCAAGAACCCACAAGATACATGGTAATATATTATACAATATATATTATATCTAGGGCAGTGAAGACCCCAAAGACTATAGTTTTTCCTTAGTTTAAAATGTATAAAGTTAACATAAACCTAAGGGTTATTTAACAATTATTTCAAGCCATCAATAAAAACAGACAACAGCAGTGGTATAGGCCATATGCCATAACTGAGTAACCCAAATAACACTATATTCACTCTAAAAAGTTATTCCTAATGTAGTATCTTCCCAACCAAATTCCTGCTAAAACAGAGGATAAACAAAGATATTGAATCTTGTTCTTGTGATTGTTTGCGTGACTTGTCCATGGTTTCTTGTGTTCCCATGAACTTTAGGTCTAAAAAATTAGCAGAGGTAACTCTGTTGTACTTTGGAGTGTAGTTATCAGAACCAAACTCTTGATGGTGTAGTAGTATAACACCACTAGTATTTTTACAGTGAAAACCTGAAAAGCCGACATGTTTGGACCAGTTCAGACCAATTCATGAAATGAAACCTTCCTGGTGAATCCTCCAGCTCCAGTTCCTTTGTGTTGAGTTCTAATTTGGTGACTTAAGTTAATCTTCACTGTCTCATTATGGCATGAAAGAAGAGTTGATCTCTTAGGTGGGCAATCCTAAGCCTTATTTAAGTCAAACCAAACACCATTCATTCAAACCAGAAACTAGAGAGACAAGGCAGGTCACTTCCAATTATTTTTGTTGTTGGTGGTGGTTCTAGGGAGACTTGTTTATATTATTTCCTCTGTAAATAACATTCCACAGGCAGAGAGTAAAAGATGACTTGGAAGTAATTAAATAGATTGCCACAGAGCTCAAGAATTAAATACTATGGCATCTACATCTCATGGGAAGTTATTTTTCTTTCTTTTCGGATACAATAAAGGAGAGTCTTGTATTATTTATCAAATAATCACTGATGATTTTTACATAGTTTAATCTTGGTTTACAGCTGCAGTTGTGGAATTTGGAAGAGTTTATTTTTGATTGCACAGCTGCACAGAGAGAATGGATTTTTTTCATTGGCTGATGATGCAGAGTTCCACTGTCTCCTACACAGATGAATGAGTCTGAAGGTATTTAATCCTTCAGTGATTTTTTTTAAAGTGAATCTTAAAGTCCAGTGGGAATCAGTGTCTCCAGTGATACCCCTTTCAGTTGAATAACTTTGAAAGAACAGGGTATGCTAAACTTTCCCTGTTTAAAACAGGCACATTTAACCTCCTTTTCTTTCCAACAAAATAACCCTAAACGAAACACAAACCCCGCGAGGAAAGCTTCTGACTGATATGTTGAATAAAGAGCAAGTCAAGCTTATCCAGCTGTGACAAAATAGCAAAAATGTAGGTTTATCAGCAAAATCCCATGATGCTGTGTCTTTGCTTTCAAATGATCATATCAGTTTTTTCGTCAATTAATGCAGTCCAATGGCTTGCAAGCTGCTTTTGCTAATCTGATTTGGACACTGACCATGTTCTCAGGTGCTTCTTTTCTGTGTTGTCATTTTATTTAATATTTTTTCTTAGGGTTAGTCTTTTAAAAGGTCATCTTGTTAAAACCTGTGCAAGACTGTCATCAGGTGATGAGTTTCTTAAGGTAACAAGATTGAGCCAAAGCCTATTAAAGCCAACAAAAATACTTCATTGACCTCAGAAAACTTTGGATTAGGCTCAAAGTGGGAAAAGCACTTTGTTTTCCTGCTGGAATAGGCAATCATGTTCAGAAGGCCACCTCGTAGAGGGACTGATGCCATTTTGCTGTGCAAAATCTGGAGAAAGGTGGCTTGTGACATGTTCTCTGAGCTATGGTTGGTCATGGCAGAATTCAGCTTTTTATTTCTTTATAATTTCTATGGCGAATAGGGCAGTTTAAGCATTTTGTTTATTTCTATCATTTATATTTTCACAGTTGTGGGAAACTTTGTGGCGGAGCGGTGGAAGTCTGACAAATCTTATTTGGTAAGAGTAGATATTGAGATTTAAAAGTTAAAGCTGTATAACTGTTAAAATACACAGTCAGATTTTACAAAGAGGGAAAAATTTTAAACTATGAGGCTTGAGAACTTACTACAGGTTGTTCCTCCCTAAACTGGGACTCTCTGGTCTGGCAGAACCACAGGTGTTCCAAGGCCAGAAAGACCCAGTAGGCAGAAGTCAGGTAGTATGGAAGCCAGAAGCTCAGAGTCCAGCAGGAGTTGGAGCCTTGGCTGTGGCCACCCAGGACAGGAGAACTGGAGCTGGGACTGAGGCAGTGGGTGGGTAACTAGCCATGGCCAGTAGTAGAGCTAGCAGGGGCTTGAGGGGCTGGTGGCATGGGATCTCCCTTGGTCCAGGAAATTCCCTTGTTCAGGACCAGTCAGCTCCTGAGGTCCCAGACTAAGAATGTCCACCCTGTAGCATTTGATTTAAGAATACTTACTTTGTACAGTTATTGATGGGAATTTTTTGTTGCTGTGCAACAAGAAATCAATGCTTACTTGTATTTACTGATAAAATCTAACCCTTCTTGGCCTTTCTATGATGGATCCCTGTGCTGTTCCATGGACCTTCTTGTCCTTCCTCATGGGCAGTAGGTACTACTACAGCCTCAGGACTACAAAATGGGCATCCATATGGCCTCTAGCTATGTGTACCTTTGGAAAATGTGATAATTTGGAAAACTGGTATTAAAATACAATTTAGGGGCCTAATATTCCACCTCACAAATGTATTAGTCCATCATATTTATCTGCATCATTCTAAACTAATACATCTGAAAGGCGATGATCCATACCTGCTGATAGTGGGGAGGACAGAGTGAGGGCAGTGACTTCAGCAGATGGTACCAAGAATGCTCAGTCGGCATAAACATACTCAGTTCAAGCTCCTGATTGGACCAGCTGTTAGCGTGTGATAACAAAAATTACAAATAAAAACATGGCTAATCAATAAAAATGGCTTGTTTCATTTCCCTCACTTGAATCCCTTCCTTCCGTAATACTTCCTGGTAATGTTTTAGGGTAGGTCCAAATGGCAACATTACAGTAGGGTCTCAAGATTCACGAACTTAACGTTTGTGAATTAAATTATACATGAGTGGCTGAATGGCTGCTTCCCCCCGGGGTCCTGGGCAGGAGTGCTGATAGTTGGGCTCCAGCAGGGTGCTATATTCATGAAATTCAATGACTGTGAGGGCTCTCAACATGAGAATGAGCCTTGACTGTGTAACTAAAATGGTTAGGTCCCACGATAAATTTATTCTGGGGATACCATCAGTGGACCTAACAACGCTGGTTACAAGATCAAGGGCTTATCCTCATACACCTTGACCAATATAATATATGTCATTATGTGCCAACAATGCCCCACTACTATGTACCTTGAGCAAACCAGGCAAACACTTCACCAAGGAATGAATGGACACAGAGCAGACATCAGGCATCTCAATACACATAAGCCAATCAATGAATACCTCAATGGAGTGGGCCATTCTCTTAAAGACCTGAGAATCTGTAGTTTACAACAAAGAGACTTTAAAAACCGATTGCACAGGGAGATTTGTGAATTGGAGCTCATATTCAAATTCGACACATTAACACTTGGTATGAACAAAGAAAACAATTACCTCATGCATTACAAGGACTGCTTCCCTTCCTCTGATGCTCATAAGCACCTCAGGCAAGACACTCAGTACACCTCACCCTCCTCCTTCAGTCCTATGTACTTGATTAGTCAGTTTTTATTGAAATTCTTTTTAGACCTCTGTACTTATAGATGTCAGTCTGTACAGGAGATGCTATTGATCTGTTGAAGTGGGTCCATCCCACAAAAGCGCATCACTGAATTAATCATTTTGTTAATCTTTAAAGTGCTACATTACTGTTGTTTTGTTTTATTGTGCTGAAGTTTAACTTGGAGGATGAGATGCTGTCTGCCACTGACAAAATTTTTTCTGGTAATCTTTGTCCTTAAGATGTTACAAAAGTCTCATCTGTCTCTTATGTGCTCTAAGGAGGCAGTGTTACCTAGTGACTAGAGCCCTAGACCAAGACTAAAACTCTGAGTTGCAATATTGCCTTTGCAGACTTGCTGAGTTCATTGTTCAAGGTTTTCTTTTTGTTTTTGTTTGATTTTGTTTTCCTGTCTGCGTCTGCACACTCAGCATGCCAGCTGAAAGTCAAGACATGTTCTTTCTGGCTGTCCAATTACCACCAAAGAAAAACGTGTGCACTAGTTAAGAATTCTGAAGCTGATGCATCAGTCAGAATCAAATCCAGCTCATTCTTGAGAACTGTGTTGGCTGTGCAGACCCAAGAGGTCTTGAGCACTTTATGTTGGGCAATTTTTGTCACCTGGTAATAAAAAGAATCATGTAAATGAATAAAATAAAATGCCTTTCAAGTCAAACTAGCTTCTTTTTTCCATGTGTTTACTGCCCCATGTTAACTTGATATAGCTCTACGAAAATGCCACACAAAGAGTATCCTTCCAAGTGAGTTGCAGCTCACCGTTTGAAACAGAAAGGACTGAATGAGTCTTGATTTATGCCTGCACAGTGGATGCACTGCGTATATCTACATCGCAATAAAACATCCACACCTGGTGTGTCACAGGGCCATCATTTGTGGGGTCTAACATGGGCAGCCCTCCCCCAAAGAAACCCGGCACTGAGGGACATTGATGCCTGCCTCCTCTCTATACAGGAGTGTGAGGAATGTAAGACATTTTTTCTGTTTATGCATCTCTAGCTCTGCTGTTTCTCTGAGGCTCCCCTACCGCAGCCTACCTCCAGCCACTCTGATTGAAAAGCTGCTTCACTCTCCTCCATCACCCCAGACTGGCCATTCTTTGCTCTGTGCTCTGTTGCTGGTAGGAGAGACTTTTTCCTTTACAAGGGGCTAGGTCAGATTACCAGACCATTACACACATATGTTGAAGGAGGGAGCCCAGACACACACACACACACACACACACACACACACACACACACCTGGAGGCACAGAAGGAAGGGGGGAGCCCTGCCACACACACACCTCAGAGGGAAGTGCAGAGCCCCACCCCCAACACAAAGGAGGGCAGGGTGCTGGTGGGCTGGGTGTGCATGGGCCGGGCAGGGGGCATGTGCAGGAGTTAGTTGGGGGCACACACAACTCTGTATCCCCTGTCACTGCCAGGCACCCTCACCCCACTCTGCTTCTATTGGCTATAATTCTGGCTGTTGAGAGCAGCAGGGGAAAGGCCTCTAGGCAGCGCTTTGCTGCTGATTTCCTAGTGAGAGGGAGGGAAAGTGCCAGTTCATGGAGCTGCTTCTTTGCTAGGTGGATCCTGTGGGTGAGATCCAGCCCCAGATTGCCCGACCCTGGACCATGAAGCTCAGGATTCCCTGCCCCCGCACTGTGGGGAGCTGGCACTGGCACACCAGCCCTGCTGAGGATATAGGGGTAGAGCATGGGGCTGGAGAGCCAATGCCAGCTCCTGATGCATAGGGGAGAGGAGCCCCAAGCCTCTGGGGCCAGATCCAGGCAAGCAACGGGGGCCACATCTGGCCTCCGGGCCTTAGATTCCCCTGCCCGGTATAGACCCACCTAGCAATACAGAACATTTTTAAATAACTAGGTTGGGCTACTGATTTTTGTTTGTTTAAGTGTCTGTGGATTCAGTAGAAATTGAAAAAAGTTGAAAAAAAAAAAGGAAATGAAATAAAATTTATTGCCCTGGGTTTGTTTTTTACCCCATCATGGTTTGATGTTTCTGTTTCATTAATTGCACAGCATTTTTGTCCCATGGAAAGGTACTGCAGTGAGGCCTTAGAAAAATACTTAATTTAAAGCAAATATAGTAATAAAATAAAATTGACACTATTCTTATTACATTAATTTGTTTTTCCATTTTTTTCCAACACACAGTGGCACCTGTATTATCACAACAAAAGACTGCATTATCGCTTCTTAAAAGAAAGACCCCAGTGACTGACACCTCAGCCCTGCCACTTCTGTCCTCAACCTCACTCCTTCCACTCTCAGCCCTGCCTCTTCTGGGGGTTGTGGGGTGGACCTGGGCCTCCTCCCACCTGGCCCTGAGCCCTGGTGTGTCTGTCAACCCCACCACCCCTCCCATCAAAACCTGAAATGACGTCCCTTCCATGTCAGCTGACTTGGGTCACAGGGCTGGAACTGAGAGGCTATAATATTGCAGTGCAGGTGTTCAGGCTTGGATCCTAGACCCCAAACTCCAGTCCAAGCCTGATTGTCTACACAGCAATTTTTATAGCCCCTTAGCCAGAACCCCACTAACTGAGGGGCTATAACATTTCTTTGCAATAAAGTCTCCCTATTATGAATTTTACAAACACCGGGAACCTTAAGGTATATCATAACTTTGTCGTGATGCAAACCATTCTGTTCTGATTGCTTGTTCCTCTTAGAAATGCCCAACACTATGCATATCATTAAGCCATGGAACGCTAAGAATTGTATTTACCTCACCAGCTTCTCCGTGGTGTCGATTTTCTCTCCTCTTGTAAGAACTAAGATTATGGATATTAGGATTACTTCAGTAACAATTAGGAGAGTCTGATTGTAATGTTAACCAGTGAAGCTGTTCTTTTGTCTCTTTTAAGTTTTTCCATGTGACAAGTCTCTGGGAGAAATTCTAGTCACCTTGAAATCAATGGTAAAACTCCCATTGGCTGATTTCATGAAGAGTGCATGTCATACTGAATTTGCTAGGAGCAGAGGAAAAGAACTTACAATAACCTATGAGCCAGCAAATATCACCTAATATGGTACAGAAAAAAAAAGCTGATGTCTAAGCATATGTTGAACATGGATTGACTTGAAATGGAGCCTGCTGAATTCTCCTTTTTCAGATCTCTTTGGATGGCATCTGACATTCACTTGTAATATGGTGAGTAAATGTTTCATGTGCTGTAAATCACCATTCAAAGCAGCAGGGTGTCACAAAGTAAAGAGGGACTTAGCAGGAATGAAAGTAGCAATGCAAGAAAAAAAATCATCTAAAGGTTTTACTTTAAATAACAGCTGGATTTTTATCAAAATTACTTTCAAGAATTTTTAAAATGCATCCCTCCCCATAGGCCCTCTTTTTTTTTCTTTTGATGGGTTAAGCAATCTTAAATACCAAAAAGAAAAGTCCTTTTATTTTCTATATTCTAGGGCACCCTTTGATTTTGTCACACAAATGATTCCAGTATAGAACTTGGGAACACCCGAGGCTTCTCCTTATAATATCCAGGACCACCTCTTTCTCTCATTGTTTTGAAAAAATGGACTATGCAACTCCATTTTTAATCCAAATTTATCTTTAGATTCAACAGAGCTATCGTAATATTTCTGATCCGGAAAATGCCCACATTGATATTAACCTACCTTTACAATATTTGAAAACATAACCAAGTGGTTCTTGTCCTGAATAACTACCTGCTTTATAAGTGTGTATCTCATCTTTTATTTTTTTCTGTACATTAATTCAGGCCCTAAATACACATATTTGTTCTTAAATAATAACAGATTATCCATGAAATGTTAAACTCATTAAGCATTAATTACTCACTGTCATGCAAGTATGAAAACAGGCTACTCACATCATTTCCAAAGAGCTGTCATATAATGCAGTGTAATGAGAGAAGAAGGATGGCTCGGTAGCTAGGGGTTTAACTTGGGACTTGGAGATAAGGGCTCATTTCTGAGCTCTGCCACAGACCTCGAGTGTGCCCTTAGGTAAGCCTCTGTCCCACAGTTCTCCACCGTTAAAATGAGTGTGATGATACATCCCTCCTTCAAAAGGGTGTTGTGAAAAAAAAGAAAACATGAAGTACTGGGAGGTGCTTACACACCACTCCAGTGCAGGCCATAGAACTACCTCAGGGAGGTTTATGTGGAGAAAGACATCAGGTTTCACTTCTCCTTGCAGGAGAGACTACTACAATGCTTATCATTGTAAATGGACATTTTGTGATTTGGGAATCTTTCCCACTGGGAGCTAGAGTCAGCAGATATTAGTATAAAAGCCCATTTGTTCTCTACTTATCCCAAGTAAGTGGAACATCTTGCTGCTGCAGAAGGAGTTTATATCAGGGTAATGGTTAAAACATATTCAGTAATCCCTCAAAATGAGCGATTTCGAGCTGTGTTTCTTGTATTAATGCGAGTTAAGTGCAGCTCAAAATCCTGCTCCCCACAGCCCTGGCTCAACTCCCCTAGACCTGCATGGCCAGCTTCAACCCCCACAGCTCTGCTCACCACCCGTGTATGGCTCTGGCTCACCACTCACCCCCACATCTGGCTCTGGCTCACCAACCCTCATGCGTGGCTCTGGCTCTATCCCCTGGCACCGGTTCACCACCTGAGCATGGCTCTGGCTCAACATCCCCTCTCCCCCACCTCGTTTCAACCACCTGGCAGCCTGGCTCACTACCTGAATATGGCTTCAGCGAACCCCCCACTCCCCTGCCTTAGTTCAACCACCCCTCCCGCACGCGGCTCTGCCTCAACTCCACCTCCTGACCCCCTGCAGCCCTAATCCACACCAGGCTTAACCTCACCGTCCCCTCCCATGGTTCCAACCCACTGCCAGGCTTAACTCTCCCCATCTGCTCCCCACAACCCCAGGACTTAACTTTCAGGAGGAGCTCCAGGTGCTCCTGCTGCTTCCCTGGCTGCAGAACGTGTGTTCTGCTGGGGAAAAAAATATGATCACCAATTTATGCAACATTTGAGGTACACGAGGGTGTGTAGGACTGCAACCCTTGTGTAACCTGATGGACTACTGTATAGTGCTGGAAGCCAGAGGTCTGACCTCAGTTTAAAATTATCTGTACAAATGTTGCTTTAATTGAAAGATTAAAATACCAACTTTTAAATCTCATTTGCCTTTTTTCAACCACATTCTTCAGGAGAAATTTTTTTAAGAACCAAAGGTTTGAGATTATTCATCAGCTACTGAAGAACCTCGAATAAGCCTTACTTTTACTATCAGCTATTTGGCTTATTTCTAGTGATGATCATTTATTTCTGTTACTGGGGGGATTTGTTCGTGCAGTAATTCATAAGAGGAAGAGCTAAATGATCAATCTCTTTGAGTACCTGAAATCTGAGAAACAATTACAACAGGAAAAATCCAAATTTTGTGCTTTAGGAATTTGACTGATGTCTCTCTCTCCCTCTTGCTCTCTCTTTTTTTTTTTTAATAAGGTCTGATTTTGCAGCTACTGACTCCCCAGTGCAATCATGTGCATCTTTAGAAACTGAGTACAAATTGTGTCCGTTCTAATTATAGAGATGGGCCAGTATTGAAATATGAATTTCTTTTCAGACAGGTATGCCAGTCCAAAAGTACCAATGAGAATGGAGCAAAGTAGTAACTAACTGGCTTCTTTAAAGATTGAATGCTAGGACGGTGAATATTAACATATTCAAGCTTGGAATTGCTCTTTTGTGAGTATTTACATTATTGAGCAGTTAATACATGTGGAAAGCAAACACACAGGCTGGGTCTACACGTGCCCCTTCCTTTCGAAAGGGGCATATTAATGAGTGGGTTCAAAAGATGCTAATGAGGTACTGCAATGAATATGCAACACCTCATTAGCATAATGGTGGCCACAGTGATTACAAAGTGTGGCTTTTTGAATCATGAGTCGCCCGCAGAGACAGAACCTTCCGAAAGGACTCCCCCAGTTTTTGAAAGCCCTTCTTCCGATCATCAGATATTCATTGAAGCACCTCATTAGCATCTTCCGAACCCGCTCATTAACATGCCCCTTTCGAAAGGAAGGGGCACGTGTAGACACAGGGACAAAGAAGTTAAAGGTTTTCAAAGGCAAATGAATTTTTGTTGGCAGTTACCCACCATTTGCTCTTTGGAAAAATAGAAGCCAGTGAGGTTCAAACATAGAGGCTATGTCTACACTAGAAGCATCTGTTGACAGAACTTACCGTCGACAGAGAAATCTCGATGGAACTTCTATTGACAGATTGCTGCTATAGGCTGGGTCTACACAGTACTCTACCCAGAGCTGCTGCCAGCTGAGCTATGCAAAATGAGCTTCTCAGGATTGCAAATAGCATGCCATTTGCATACTCCTGAAGCTCATTACCATAGGCCCGCGAAAGTTTGGTGTCGGCAGAAAGGGGTGCCTGAACTGTAGAGGCTGTGTGGATGTTTCTTGGCCTGTTAAGCCCCCCTCTGTCACCAGTCCCTTGCGCCTCAAATGTTTGAGGCATTTTTGAGGGAGAACACTGTTGAGGCAAAAGTAGAGTTCCGTTGAGACTCTGTTGACACAAGTCTTTATGTGTGTAGACACTCCCTGAGTTCTGTCAGCAGAACTCTCCCATGTAGGCACAGCCAAACACTTTGCAAACAAGTGTGTATTTTATTTTTTTCTTCTCTGAAAAAAATCTATGAAAAAATGATGTGACCCAAATTTTTCTGTAAGTAGATGGTACCACACAGTTTTTATCTGTTTGTTTTGTTTGTTTAATAACTAAATGCTTTGGGAAAAGGGTTTCTGAAATTTGTGGGGGATTTCCAATGTGATTTTTTCTCAAGGTTTTTTTTTTTTTTTAATTATCAGACATATTTTATGCTGTGATTCACATTTCTGGGCCCAGTTCTTCATTTCATTTAACACTATTAAAATACAACTGTCTTCAAATGGAGCAATACACCATGTAAAAATAGTGGAATACAGTGGGGAATCAGGCTTCCAGTGGAAACTAAGCCTTTTGCTTAGCCCATTCCTAGAGATTCATGCAGTAAATAAGATTACATTTATTATTCAAATTGCTGAAGCTTATTTAACAAAGTATGCACTAAAATCTTGAAGAGGTTCTGAGCTATTATTTTTATACCACCAAGGAATTATTATTTTTATACGAAAGTAGGATTTTTATACAACCAAAACTTCTCTAATACAGGGCGTTTAATATTGTATTATCCAAAAGTGGATGCTGACTGGTTTTAAACCTCTGAAAATTGGGGCATATAGAGTTAACGTACTCATCACCTTTGCCAGGGAAGCTTAAATCTGTCCTTTTCAAGTGATGTCCCCATTTTCAATAAGACAAACGTTAGCACTCTACCCTCACGTATGCTGCAGCACACTATATAGCAGAACCCATGGGCATGATAGGACATAGTCCAACACCCTATCTTTTCACCACACTGCTGGTGGTATTTGTGTTCCTCAACCCACTATGGTCCTTGTTCAACAAATCTACTTTCAAGCCACAAATATTCCACCTGGCTACAGTGAAACTGCTCACACACTATAAGCATGTACATGTCTTGCTGAATTATTACCTCAGTGCCAGTGCAGAGATTGCAAATGCCGGGCCATTGCCTTCTGGCATCTCCCCAGTGACATCTATGGAGGCACAACCACAGAGAATTGCACCCACTTTCTGCATCTTGCAGTGGCCCGCTGAAAGTTCCTCCAAATTCATAAAGGCCTTCCCACAGTAAAATGCCACAAACATGGACCTTCAGTTTATGTTAAACAATGAGATAAATTGTTTCTTAATGTAGCGTGGTCAACCCAACAGAGATACAGTCTGACAGATGCCACAGCACACTATGTCTGCTGAGATATGAACTATGACATTTACGCAGCTATTCAGCCATCTCTAGTCTCAGGCTGTGCCTGCCTCAAACAGTGTAAACAAATGTGCTCCTTCCTTGAGTTGCACAGCCTCCTTTCTGGCATATTAGTTGGCTCAGAACTAACAAAGGTTAACATTTAAACTTCTCATTTTATGGTTCCCAACAGCCACACAGTGCAGCCAAGTGATTAAATATTATCATCAACATTAATAACAATACATTTGTATTCATAAAGGACCCATGGCTATGTGACTCACAGCTGCTAATGCCAAACTTATTGAAAACGAGCATTTAATTTAAAAATAAAAGACCTAGAGCCCAGTACATTCCACAATCAGCAAGAGGTATACCTTTGTATGCAAATTCACATACACACACTCATATGCACACATGGATACCACCCCCCCCAACATGTAATTAAAGTGTCATCAACCTCTTTATCAAAAGGAATAGTAGGGGAAACATAATTTTTCACATCTGTGCAAGCAACTTCAGCTGATATGAGGAAAGCATTTCAAAAGCTGTTTATTATAAAAACCTAGAAGAAATGTCCAATCTACAACCTTTCATAAAACTAGTCTCTGTGGATTCTCTGGGACAGAACCTCATCCCCATTAAGACAGGTTTATATTGCTCTGTGGCTGGAAAGCAGACTTAAAATATGGCTTAATCCAACACAGGAATTATCCATGGAAAAGGGCTTCCCTAGTACTGCTACGTTGACCACTCTGTCTGCATCCACCCCAGGGGACAGATCAGTGGAAGATGGTGTCTGGCCAATTAGCCTCAGTGATCAAAGAATCCCTGTCTTCTGGAATGCCCCCCCCCCTTGGCAGAGAAGTGTTACTTATAGTAGTCGTGAATCAAAACAATCTAATCAAAACGGGTCTCACCATCTAGTGATAGTGAAGCTCGGATCCTGAGCTGAGAATTATTTTTAGCAAGTGTTAACCCAGTTGTTTCCGGGAAATTAGCCACCAAAAGCAAGGAGAATTTCTATTTTCTCACTATGTCACCAGCATTTATTGTCTTTCCCACTGGTAGTTTCACAGTTTTCAGAGCACATTGGTCCCAGATGCAAAATAATAGTGGTCATCAGAAATGTAATGGCACCCAAATGAAAACAAGCACTTATCTCCCTCTTCCTCCCAAGCGTCTCATTCATAATGGATTGGGGTGAGATAGCAGTGCATGAGTATTACTACCCCTGTCAAAACAATAAAACAAGCACAAGTAGTAAGGACACATGGATCCCATTTGATGAACTCTGGAAAGCTACTTATCCCTGCTCTGTGTTTCATTCTTAATTCTATTACTTCCACCTCCCTCTGTGGTTCAGCCTGGTCTGTACCTAACTTGTATCCCAACTCCTATGCCTAGCTTAGGCTGTTTTGTCAGTTGAAATAGTTTTCTGTTAGGATGCGGTGACTGCTACAGCTTGAAGCTTGAAGCTGCTCCTTTGCAGAAGAGAAGACTGATGGGTGATTTGATAGCAGCCTTCAACTTCCTTGAAGAGGGGCTCCAAAGAGAATGGAGAGAGAGACTGTTCTCAGTGGTAAGAGATGGCGGAACAAGAAGCAATGGTCTGATGTCACAGGTGGAGAGGTGTACGTTGGACATTAGGAAAAACTATTTCACCAGGAGCATGGTGAAGCACTGGAATGCATTACGGAGACAGGTGGTGGAATCTCAATCCCCAGGGTTTTTAAGTCCTGGTTTGACATGGTCCTGTCTGGCATGATTTAGCTGGGGTTGATTCTGCTTTAGGCAGGGCACTAGACTAGATGACCTCCTGAGATCCTTTCAAGCCCTAGAATTCCATGATTCTATGATTCTACCCCAAAATTGTTGCACTCACTGGGAGATTTGGAAGGCGTTCTGGGCATTTCAACAGAACACATTATGGAGCTCCCAGTGGGTTGGTGCTCAGAATTTGTAAGTGTGCTGCAACCACAGAATGGAACTTCTTAGGGTAACTCCTAGAAATGTACATTTGCTCTGTATCTGTGGTTCTCATCTCAGGTGGTCATTTTCCCTTTCCATATCATATTCAGTAGCAATTATTTCAAACAATATCAGTGAGAGCAAAGGCAGATCACTCTCAAATATACAATCCATTTGTACCGGTGCTTGGAATGGGGCACCTGGAAAGGCATGTTGAAGATACAAACCAAACAGCCAGGCCCAGTGGCTCAAGCCACCTGACAAAAGGTTTGTCACATTTTCCACAGTGATAAAAAACCAGATCGTACTTCCCTGCCTCCAGTTAGCCATAGCAGATATCTCTTGTCCAAAGCACTCTACATTTTTTAGATACAATCATTTCATTTTGCTTCTGAAATGCTCTTGATCTCTTGGGAGTCATGTGATGGCTTGTTAAAGAGTAAACAACAACATAGCCTAGTATTTTAAGAGAGGGAATGAGGACTAGCACCCCTAAATTTTTTTCATCCGGGACAGGATGAATTTTGTTATGTGCACCAAGGCATGTCTGGATGGGCGCCACCAATAGAAATACATGCTGCTGGCTATGGGCACGCTGCTAATCAGTGGGGTGGCACCTGCATCTCTCTTGGGTGACTGCCCAAGTGCTCAGTTTACAGGGAACAGTGACTAGTGCACACGATTCTGTTATCCAAGTTGGAATTTGACCAGGAAGCTTTAAGAGTACCTGCTATTGTTATGGGAAAAGAGACCTGCACTAAGCAAGATGTTGGCTTTTAGTTACCTCCACTAGTCAGTATCTCCAGCAGTGCTGTTTCTCATAACTATATTGGAGCTTTAGTTCAAGGACTAGGAGGGCGGACTGGCAGCTCTGAAATAACCAATATAACTCACTACAGAACCTGAGGTTTCAAGTACAGACCATGCCTGATACTAGTTAACTTGCCACAGGTGACATGTTCACTTCCACAGGCGATGAAACCATGAGGTAAAGTAGGAAACACACCCTCTCTCATTTATAGGTTTTCAAAGCAAACACAGAATTGGATGACTTTTGGAAACTGCCAGAGCACCTAAGGTACATATCAGGAAAGAATTATGGGCTACTTAACTTTCAGTGTCTAGGTTTGAAAAGTTTGGAAAGTCTTTGGCAAGACTTTTTGTATAATAGATTATAGGATTTATAAATCCATAAACACCATTACAATCCACTGTGAATGTGGTCTGTGGCAAACAAATGTCTTCCCACACAATCCTTGAAAGCTGCAGAAAATGCGTTAAGATTGTATGCACACATGGGCCCACACACTGTAGCTGTGACTACACGTGCCCCTGCCTTTTGAAAGGGTTATGCTAATGAGCCACTTTGTCAGGCTAATGAGCCAAATGTCTTCCCATTTGGTTTTGGCAAGAAGGGGCTTTCAAAATCCAGGCATGAGCAGCATACATTTCGAAAGCATTTCATTATGTTAATGAGGCACTGAATAGTCAAGCAAGTGCCTCATTTGCATCTGCTGTAGTGGCTCATTAGCATACCCCTTTTGAAAGAGGGAGATAGTGTAGCCACAGCCTCTGTGATACATCTGGTTACCCTCACTGTCTTCTGTATTTTAGCTTCTAAAACCCTGCCAGAGCAGCAGGGTATATATGTAACTAGTCTGTGTGTGTACGATATAGCTATTAGTTAATATACAGTCCCTGGGTGATTCCCTCATATTTTGTTGTGTAAAGAAAAAACATCAAAATATTTTTGAAAAAAAGATGCAAACGCTTTTGTTCCTTTGATTGAGATATATCAGAAAATTTCTGGAGAGCCTGATCCAGAGAAATGCTGAGTACTGTACATATTAGTAGGGATTGTGGGCAGATAGCACCTCTTGTGATCAGGTCCTGAGTCTCCCTCTCGTATGGGAAATGCATTGTTTGAAGCATGGGTCATAATCCCAATTAATCCCTTCTTCCGTAGAGCCACATTTCTGGTTGTCTCCTCCATTGCCTCTATTTCACTGCCATTTCTAAACTCACACTCAAAACTGTCAATGATCCAGTAATCAAATTCTCAGTTGCTCCTCCAAGTCAATTACACTGACAATGGCTCCATCTGCCATAGTCTGTAAAACTAACAGGGAAAGCACCTTACCGAGGGAAGCAGAACTGCAGACATTTTCATTTAAATAATTGTTTTATGCAAAACACAGCCTTTGAATTCCAGGAAAAGGATATCAGTGCTTGAAAGAGATAGGTTTTAAAATACAGTACAGGTTGAACCTCTCTAATCCAGCAACTTGGGACATGGATCAGTGCTGAACCAGAGAATTTTCTGAACCACGTTAGGTCAATATCGTCTTGCAGCGTAACCAACACTTCCACAGCTTTCTGGATTGTTAGAAGACATTTAGGGGTGAGTTACAGCTAAACAACAGCACAGAACATTGAGAGCCAGGACCGGTGGGTGTGAGCACATTTTATGGGACCATGGGAAACTTGGCCATGCCCAGGATAATGGGCCATCTTGCTTGCTAAATTCATGCCAGACTATGGACGTTGCTGGACCAGAGACTTTTGGACAAGAGAACTTCAACCTGTACTTGTTAATAGGCTTCTACTTTGCTTGAGAAGGAAATTATAGATCAGAAGAGGGAATATACAGTAAGTATAGATCAGTCCTATAAGGCATTTTAAGATGCATATGCTGAAATTATTCAGAATGAGAGAGAGAGACCCAACCTAGAGAACATACAAGATGAGGCAGAATTTTGGCTGTCAAGTGAACACAATTTAATGGGGATAAAAAAGATACAATTCTGCTTTACCCCATATGAGTACAATATGTTTCATGGGTTTCAGTACAGAAGTATCAGGTTTGCTTCTAAAGTACGTGTGCACACTTATGAAGTTCTCCTAAAAGCTGAGTCACTCTTTTGAAAACACAGTACTAGAAATCATTTATTGGTCAGGCAGCACTCAAAGCAGCATTTTAACTCCCTGTTCCAACAGTGGGATTGAAAATTAATCAAGAATTAAGTTATTGCTACCATTTGTAACTCCATAGTAGTGCTTGTGTCAACACTTCCATTGGAAATCCATATTGTCAAGGATTTTATTACCAGGGTATAAACATTTGCTTCAGGATGATGTTTTTAGCTCTTTTTAAAGCAGCCATGCTGATTTCATTTGCATATGATGGCAAGTCAGAGAAAAAGAAATGATCAATAATGTGTGTGGCTTGTAGCACTCCTTGAAACAAAGGATGACCGAAAAAACCTCAGCAATTGCTTTACTGGAGACGGTGAAGGACAATTTGTTCTATCTGAGCATCTATAGTATGGGCCAGAAGATTTGCATCCTGAAGTCTGCAAAGGCATACACACATATGGTATAGAAGGATACAGTTTGTTCAGAAAGGATAGGCAAGGAAAAAAGAAAGGAGGTGTTGCCTTATATATTAAAAATGTGAACACTGGGACTGAAGTTAAGAAGGACAAAGGAGACAGACTTGTTGAGAGTCTCTGGGTAAGTTTAAAAGGGGTAAAAAGCAGGGATGAAGTCATGGTAGAGGGTCTACTATAGACCACTTAACCAGAAAGAAGAGGTGGATGAGGCTTTTTTAAAGCAACTAACAAAATCATCCAAATTACAGAACTTGGTGGTGATGGGGGACTTCAACTATCCAGACATCTGTTGGGAGAAGAACACAGTGGGGCACAGATTATCCAAGTTCTTCGAATGCACTGGAGACAATTCTTTATTTCAGATGGTGGAAAAAGCTACGAGGGGGGAAGCTGTTTTAGATTTGATTTTTACAAACAGGGAGGAACTCGTGGAAAATTTGAAAGTGGAAGGCAGCTTCAGTGAAAGTGATCATGAAATGATAGAGTTCATGATTCTAAGGAGTGGTGGAAAGGAGAACAGCAAAATAAAGCAAAATAAAGACAATGGATTCCAGGAAGTCAGAATTTAGTACAATCTGAGAGTGAACAAGCACGAAAGCAAGACTATGAGGAAAAACAGTTGAAGATAGTTGACAGTTTTTCAAAGGGACAGTGTTAAGGGCATAGAGCAAAGCATTATTCTTCATACCAAAGATAGGAAATGTAGCAAGATACCAACTTTCCTTAACCAGGATGTCTTGAAGGACCTAAATATCAAAAAGGAATTGTATAAAAAGTGGAAACTAGGTCCAAGTGCTAAGGACAAATATAAACAACACTGGAATGTAGGGGCAACATTAGAAAGGTGGACACACAAAATGAGCCCAATATAGCTGGAGACGTAACGGGGAACAAGAAAGCATTCTACAAGTATATTAGAAGAAAGAGGAAGACCAAGGACAGGTTAGACTCAGTGATCAATAAAGAGGGAGAAACAATAACAAAAAACATGGACATGACAGAGGTACTTAATGATTTATTTGTTTGAGTTTTCACCAAGAAGGTTGATGGAGACAGGATGCCTAACATAGTGAATAGTAGTGGAAATGCGATGGGACAAGAAGTTAAAATAGGGAAAGAAAAAGTTAAAAATTACTTTGAAAAGTTAGATGCCTACATATCACCAGGGCCTGATGAATTGCATCCTAGAACACTCAAGAAGCTGACAGGGGAGATATCTGAGCCATTGGCTATCACATTTAAAAAGTCATGGAAGTCAAGAGAGATTCCAGAAGACTGGCAAAGGGCAAATATACTGCCCATCTATAAAAAGGGAAAGAAGGATAACCAAGGAAATTACAGACTAGGCAACTTAACTTCAGTGTCAGGAAAAATGATGGAGCAAATAATTAAGGAATCCATCTACAAACATCTGGAAGATAATCAGGTGATAAGTAGTGTCAGCATGGATTTGTCAAGAACAAATCATATCAAGCCAACCTGATAGCTTTCTTTGACAGGATAACAAGCCTTGTGGATAAAGGAGAAGCGGTGGATGTGGTGTACCTAGACTTCAGTAAAGCATTTGATACAGTATCATATGACCCTCTTAATGCAACATAGATGAACTAGTATCAGGTGTGTGTGTGACTGGTTGGATAGGTGTTCACAGAGAGCAGTTATTAATGGTTCACAGTCATGCTGGAAGGGAATAACAAGTGGGGTTCCACAGGGATCAGTTTTGGGGCCAGTTCTGTTCAATAACTTCATCAATGATTTAGATAATAGCATAAAGAGTGTGCTTATCAAGTTTGCAGATGATACCAAGCTGGGCAGGGTTGCAAGTGCTTTGAAGGATAGGGTCAGAATTCAAAATAATTTGGACAAAGTGGAGAAATGGTTTGAGAAAAATAGGATGAAGTTCAATAAGGACAAATTCAAAATACTCCATTTTGGGAGGAACAACCACTTTCACTCAAACAAAATGGGAAGTGTCTTCCTAGGAAGGAGTACTGCAGAAAGGGATCTAGGTGTTATAGTTGACAGCAATCAGATTATGAGTGAACAGAGTGACACTGTTGACAAAAAATGCAAACATGATTTTGGGATGCGTTAACAGTAGTGTTGTAAGTAAGACACAAGCAGTAATTCTTCTGCTCTACTCTGCACTGATTAGGCCTCGGAGTGCTAAACTTTCAGGAAAGATGTAGAGAAATTGGAGAAGTTCCAAAGAACAGAAACTAAAAGGATTAAAGATGTAGAAAATGTCATCTGACTTGTGACAAAAGGTTAAAAGAACTCATTTTGTTTAATTTGGAAAGAGAAGGCTGAGACCAGACATGATAGAAGCTTTCAAGTACTTAAGAGGATGTTACAAGGAAGAGGTAAAAAAATTATTCTCATAAGGCTGTGATGAAAGAAGAAAAAGTAATGGTGTTAAACTCGAGCCAGGGAGGGTTAGTTTGGACATTCAGAAACATTTCCAAAGAGACAGGTTGGATAAGTAGTAAAATAATTTGCCTAGGACGGTTGTGAAATCTCTGTCACTAAAGATATTTTAGAACAGATTGGATAAATATCTGAAAGGGATGATATAGATGGTGCTTGGTCCTGCCATGAGGGCAGGGGACTGGACTTGATGACCTCTTGAGGACCCTTCTGGTTCTAGTATTCCATTATTTGGTGATACACACATTCCTTTGGTGAAAGTCACAAGTAACTTTAGGAATCAACTCACTCTTTCAGTTCATTATCAGGCTACTACTGCAGGTTGAATCTCTCTAGTCCCACACCCTCGGGACCTGACTTATGCCAAATGAGAAAGTTTGCTGGACCACAGCACGTCTGCACATGTAGCAGTATTACCAGCACTTCCACTGCTTACTGGACTTTTAGAAGACATTTAGGTGTAATGTAGAGCTAAATAATAGCACAGACCATTGAGAGTCAGGAATGATGACTGTGAAAAAACTTTATGGGACCATAGGAAATTTGGCCACATCTATAATAAGTAGTAATCTGGCTAACTAAAACCATGCCAGATCATGTATGTTGCTGGATGAGAGAGTGGAGGACTAGAGAGGTTGAACCTGTACTAGTAGTAACGCTAATTTATGGATGTATTTCTCTTAGTGCTGCCTTTCACTCTGGTAAGACTGAACTATAATCCAATACAGAACAAGAACTGTAATATGTGTATGTATAGCACTGACTGATGAAGCTTAATGTATATTCTAGGACTTTTCTGGCAGTAAACTATTATTAGTTCACTCAGGAAGAATGTCATAATTGGAGGCATCACCTTAACATACATGTTAGCCTAGTGTCTAGCGAAATAGTTAACAACTCTGTAGTACAAAGTGCAGCTATCATCACACTGGTCTCCCTCTTAGTAAGAAGCAATTGATCATAGGAATCTTTACTCCACCCTAACTCATGTAACTTTCCCCAACACTTGGGAAGCTGAAAGTTTCTAGATCTGTAAACTCCAGAACTGATGTCATTGCATGGAATGGAAGTCTTCCGACATAAAGACTCTTAAGGTTTACGTGTTAGTAGGTAAACAAATAGCGCTTCCTTATGATTTACACTAAGAAACACATATATGAACATAACCCCTAGAACCTTGCTGCGTTAAAGTGCTTTACTTTACCTTGCCCTGGAAAATGACTGATGAATAGCAATCAGATTAGCTCTTATAATATACAAGCTAAGAGAATCTATTAAAAGGATATACTCGGCATTTGGAAAAACACCTCTCACCTGCACAAAGGACAGCACTTTAAGTATGTTCTAATATTACTTGATGAAGTAAATGAAAGGGGAAGTTTGCATATTAATTTATTATGCAAAGTGTTCTCTTTATGGGACTCCATTTAGCTAGCATCATTCATAGGTGGCACTGCAGCACCTGTGTTGTATGCTATGGTTGGTGAAGCATGATAAACTGACATTTTGGGAAAGAAAAGGCTCTTTCCTACTTTTTACATCACTGGTGCTTTTAGCTCGAGAAACCGAAAATTAAATAGAAGGTTTTGGGTAGAAAGAGATGATTATTCACGTTTTTTTCTCTTCTTAGGGTTGTGGAAGCCATCTTGTATAGAAGCTATTTCACATCCCTTACTTCTGTGCGTGCACAGGAGCCTGTCCTTTCCTTGACCTGTTTGAGAAAGGCTGGGAGGATGAGCTCTATGGAATACATTAATTAACTGTTTGGAGTTGGGGATCCAGCTCCCTTGTACCCGTTTTTCCTTGCTGATAACAGTTTCTCTTTGGAAAGTGATTTATGATTCTCTAACTAATTGTCTCTGACACTGGGCTTGTTTGTGTAAGGGTATAACATACTAGAGTTAGCTGCATCAAGCAGCCTTGCTGGACCTGATTTTACTGGTTTGGCTCATCTGTTTGGATCATCTGTTGCCTTATTGAATTCAATAAAGCTGAGTGTTAGCCACCTAAACTCAGAGAAGTCTTGTGCTTCAACAGGGTAATGCCACCCTATCATCATCCTGACTAGAAGAATGGCCAATAATACAAAAAAGTATATTAGAGTCTTGCCAGTTATCATATTTTTAAATGGAAGGCCTGAAAGATATTTGAAGAACTCTGTGGAGTCCAACATGCCATGTGAATACAGCTTCAGTCAATTAGAATGAAGTATGTAGCCAAAGAAGAAAGAACATATCTAAATGTTTCGCAAGACTTTTGTGTAGTCAATTTGAAAAACAATGATCATTTATAAAAGAGGAAAAAACAAGAAATTATCTGGCAGTATTGTTGCAGCTACTAAGGTCATAACAAAGGATATTTAATCCTTTGGATGCTTGCTAATACATGGATGCATATTACTTTGGTACTGACTTATTTACATGTGTTTTGGAAGGCAAATAGAGAGCTCACCAAAAAAGGAAGAATGGTCCCTTATTACTAGGATTCCGGACTAAAGGGAGATCTCCAGGATGGAACATGTTCTTACATATCAAGGTGTACCTTGAAATCATTTATTTTCCGGAATACACATGAATTGTGACTCCATTCAATTTTTTGTCAGTTTTTCACTCCCCTTTCAGAAGCAGAAAGGCAGGTCACATCAGGAAACTGTGGGGAATAAGTTGGGGAGAAGGAGTGGAGAGGGAAGGAGGAATGGGCTGTATATCAGATGGAGTGACCAGTGGCTAAGATCAGAGAGGAGGACAGCAGTAAACAATTAGCCAGCTGTGATGGAGGAGGAGGTGGGATGTTTCTGGTGTTAGCCATGGAAAGGGTTGTGGAGCTAACGTTGCAATAGGCATGAATTATTTGAAGGAAGATGAAGGAGGGCAGAAGGTAAAAGAAGGAGGCCTGGCTGTTGTGAGGGAAGTTAGTGGTCTATATTGAAGATTAATATTGGTCTTCAACGCTGCAGACAGCATTTTGTTATGAGAAACTGAATGTTTTCTGATTATATCATTAGCAGGTGATAGAATGGTCATTTCCCAACTTTTCCTATCTTTTGTCCTTGCTGAAAATACAGAACTAAGCACATGAATATTGAGTTACAATATACTGCCCCCCTGTCTGCCTCCCTTCACAAAACAATATTCAGTATGATGAGCCAATGTTCTTGGGAATATTATCTGGGATCTTATCTTTATTCTTCAGAATAGAAAGGAAATCAACTTTGCAACTGAATTGTCTTTCCTTTTGAATTCTTCCATGGTAATTTACATTTGTGTGGTTGTTTTAAACCATTTTCCACTGCTGCTGGGAGCTTGTATCTCCACATGAACCTTTATTTTGCTCATGTTCTGGTTAATGTAAAGTGATGCCCATGTAGATAAATATCATTGTTAGGATTTACACAGAAAATCACTAATGAGGTCTGTCGTTTCTCACCTCTTCCAGACACTAGATTGTGCCAACAAATTTGATTTTTCTTTTCTTACAAATAAATTCAAACTACTCTTTACTATATTCAAGGATCAGATAAACCGTGTCAGGGCTGATTATTATTATTTTAAATCTGACTGTTCAGTTTTGTCAATGCCAGAAGTTAGATGGCAGCACAGTGACAGATGTTTGGAAGCTCAGTTTCTTTGTGTGTGCATTTGTGTGAATTCTTTCCGTACAAAAGACAGAACTTTTGTGCTATAAAAATTGTTACTGTCCTTGAACTAAGAAGGAACAGCCCATTACAATTACATTATTAAAAGCTTCTATTTACCTGCCAGTAAGTTCAGAAATGTATTTGGACAAAAACTTATGATATGAATAGTGACATGGGTAAAGTCATGAATAATGAGGAGCTGAAATATGAAGACATAAATATATTTCAGATTTATGTTTTTATATGCATGTTTCTGGATTTATTTATGTGCAGACAAGGATGGATTCTTGGAAATTTCATTTTTCGTTACATACAGATATCTGGCATTTCCTAAAGGAGCCGGTTTGGAAAAATAAGTTTAGTAAGAAAAACCATAATTGGCACTGACTTTCTCTCTAGTCAATTGTTTGTAATAAATATAATTTCATTTAAAACTAACAGCAAAGTTACTAATGAAAAATGATTGAAATGAGGCTCTGTCTGAGTATAATAACTTCCATATGCAGACGTTTAGAGTATCTGGACATTATGTGTAAGAATGACATCACTTGAAAAATCCATATACCTAATATTTTAAAAAAATGGCCTACTTGAATTTTCCAGAGGACTTAGCTTACCAGCTAGAGAAAAAAAGAGTAAAAAAAGAGTTCTGTCATTCTATACCAGCCTACACTTCCTAAAATATAAATGAATAAAATTGCTGTACAAACTACTGTCATATGTTTTCTATTTTAAAATTGAAAATATATGTTAGCAGAACATATGACCATAACTGCACGAATAGCAGAAAGTAGTCTTTTAAGGTATTTTACAAATTTAACATGCACTGGTCTAATGTGTTCATCAAATAAGGGTTTATTTATATTATTCTGCTGGTCAAGGTCTGCCAAAAAACTGCTCATTTTAGAAATTATTCAACAGACGCGTACAATGTCTATCATATGAACTTAGCCAGTTAATGCTGTTTGACCATCTCTACTTAGCATATCATTGGCTTTCGTGACACCTCCTTCTCTTCATGAATCCACTCCAAAGTTTTCTCTTTTCCTTTCTATGCATCTTTTCCTCAGTCATTTTCTGTTTGATTTCTCTTTTCTCTCTTTTGTTCCATGCCTTTCTCCCACTTGCTTCCCCTTTACCTGGTATGTTTTGTACTTCATCCCTTCTATTTTGTTTTCTTTTGCTTCCAAATTCTTTTGACAAAATTTTTCCCTCTATCCTCCCTTTTTTCTAACTTACCTCTCAATGTTTTCTTCTGTTTCACTTGCTTGTCCCCACTTCTATTCATCCTCTCATTTACACCCCTAAATCTCATGAATTGTGCCAGTACCTGACAGCAGACATATGAAAAATGTGGAAGAACCCAAGTGGGAAGATTACTCCGCTCAGAAGGATGGTAAATTCCTCCCAGAATACTGTCCATGGACATTGCTCAAAATCAAACTCTCATGGCAGCCCTTGAAGCTTTTTAAAACTGGAGATTTTTCTACTTTGTTTTATTTTCACCTCATCCTCCCATCTCATGCCTGTTTTTCTCACCCACTTCCTGTGGCCAGTACTATAATGAGACACCTTCAGGGCATCCCATTGAGGTGAAGGGGAGGGGTGTGCAGTGTGTCCTAGATTGTGAACAGTGCGGGGAAGAGATTGCCTTCTTTCTTACTTGTTTCTTTCTCAGTGGGGCCTTGATGCAGAAGTGTGGCTTTAAGAAAATGATATCATGCAGACCATGTATAATAAAAGTGGAGCTGCCAGGTCAACAGTCAGAAGCAATGATGTACTTGCATTGTAGAGCTCTTTGAGGACAAATACATGGCCTGAGCATTTGTAAAAAATGCACAAAGAAACAAAACAAAACAACATCCCAAACGCCCTTGCGCATACAGTAGCAACTGGCTTTACCATCTTGCATTCCCAGTTCAGTTACCGTATAGAATTTAGTATGGGTCATTTAGAAGCATAGAGGGTACTCAGAATATTGTTCAGCAGCTACCTATTGACAGATAACTCTTTGATATTATATTTGGTTCCTTGACATTTTTACTTATTATTTCTACTGTTAAGTATATTATTGAAGTGTGTAGGAACCCCAATGGGGAGCAGGTAAATCCTGAGCCTGAGACCTATCTGAATCTGGATCTCCAGCCATTTTCCTACCCATGTTAATGGCTGAAATTTTGAAGAATAGTAGGTGACTGAAGTCCCACTTAAATACAGCTTTTGAAATTGCATTTGTTTTTGTTTTTCTAAATGGATTATACCAACGCAACACCTAACCTGCCACCACTGACACATCTAACCACTAGGTTGCTTCTTGTGCTTTGATGTGACAGCAGGCATAACTGTTTCGCTTTGGAGAAGAGTGCTGACCCTGCTATCATTTATTTTGCGCACAAACTGTTGGTAAATAATCATAAAAGAGACCTAGCAGAGCACTCTTCTAAAAAGCCTATGAATTCAGGTTCCAATACTAGCTTCAGTTTCTCATCATGGGTTTTTCCAACAGTTTTAAACAGTATATCATTGAGCAAATTAAAGTAATTTATTAGCATTAGTATTGCAGTGATGCCTAGATGTCCCAGCCAAGGCCAATGCCCCACTGAGCTAGGCACAATACACACACACAGGGGAAGGACTAATCTCTACCTCAAAGGGTTTTAATCCAAGTAGAAAAGGCAGACAGAGGGGGAAAAGCAGAGAACTACTATTATTTCCTATTTACAGACAAGGTACAGAGCTATAGAGAGATGAAGTGATTTGACATTCTATCCAATATCTTCATCAATGATTTAGATACTGGCACAGAGAACAGATTTATTAAGTTTGCAGATGACACCAAGCTGGGAGGGGTTGTAAGTGCTTTGGAGGATAAGGTCAGAATTCAAAATCATCCGGACAAACTGAAGAAATGGTCCGAGGAAAATAGGATGAAGTTTAATAAGGACAAATGCAAAGTACTCCACTTAGGGAGGAACAGTCAGCTTCATACACAATGAACAGTAGGAATCTAAATGCACACTCTTAATGGGCAATGTGGTGTGTCACTACAATATATACCACTTAACTTTTCCATGAGGACTCATTCAGCCTTATGCCATACAGTCTATGATAATATTTACTCTTTCAATTACTTCAATTTCCTCAAAATATACTTAACTTGGAGGTCAAGCAAAAGCCACCATTTGCCAAAGCTATGAAAATATCATCGATGTCAGAGGTTGAGATGCAAGAAGGCAGAGGTGGTAAAAGGGGAAACCAGTCATTACCAGGCAATGCTGTAAATGGGCCAGGGAATTAAATGATGCAGATTACCACTTAATATTCTTTGAACCTTAACCCTGGCAACTGTTTCTGCTCCTTCCTTAGAGGGGCATGATTCCATTGCCTCAGTGTGGATGTATGATCTTTGTCTACACCATAAAAGCAGTCAGGTTCCGCTAGATTATTCAGTGTCATTTTCATCCATGTCAAAATAAAGCTGAGAAAATTTTGTCAGGATTTAGTCTAATACTCATATGTGTAAATGTAGAGCTCTTTTTTTCTTTCCCATGGAGGTTCATGAACTTTCCACTTTTTGTAAAAACTCAGGTTGTATTTAACACTATGTCTGAGTGACTATTTTAAATAAGCTTCTGAACCGCTCTAGAACTTTTAATTCTTTAAGGGCCAGGCTAATTAACTCCCTATCTTTGGTGGGTCCATTCAGGTGAATTTCCTGGCATTCCCACATCCTGGTCCAGAGGTTCTCAAACTTTTTTACCTGTGGCCCACTCTATTAAACAGAATCCTTTCTATAGACCAGCAGGCAACCACCCATAATGACAAAATGCATTTACTTTTCTCTAAATATCTTTGTAGGGGGGCAGAATAGCCACCCCACTACCCAGAAGGAGAGGAGTCCTTCTTGGAGCCATTTTGTATGGAGTCTGGCCCCTCCCAGTCACCTGACTAGAAGTCAGGAGGCGGGGCCAGGACTATAAAAGCTGAGGCTGAGGACTCAGTGTGGGCTGAGCCTCCAGAGGAGTCAGTGGATAGTTCTGGGCCCTCTGCTTGGGAAACTGAAGACTGGTTGAGTGGGGTTGAGGCCTGGAATGGGTTGCCTGGGCCCCTGCCAGTCCTGGTAACCCATGGAACCCTGTGTAACCTGCCTGAAGAAGACTAGAAGGACCTGCAGGACCAACCTGAGTATCTGCCTCAGCCTGCACCCTGAAGCAGCAGAATTGATGGGGCCTGGGGTCAGTGTGTTGTGGTCTGGATTCCCTGCTGACCTGCACTGCAGATTGGATTGCTGTGACCAGGGCTCCTGGGCCAGGATGCAGTGCAGTGCAGTGGGTGGGCCTGTGTCCCCTCTGCAATCCACTTGCTGGGTGGTAGTTTCCCTGACTTCTGCTGACACAGGTGGAGTGTCTGTGTCTATCTTGAAACTCTGAAACTGTTTGAGCTGTTGCCCTGTCTTGAGCTAGGGCCCTTTGTTGAGACTGGGGGTTTTGCTGCCCCACCCTGAGCTAGGGCTTGGGCTGCCCATGAACTGTTGTTTGCTGCCCAGCCCTGAGCTAAGGCTGGGGCCTTTTGTGAGCTGTTTGCTGCCCCATCCTGAGCTAGGGCCTGGGCTCTCTTCTGTAAGACCTAAGCTAATTTCCCCCAGCACCCACCTGAAGCAAGGCTGGGCTATTGACTGTTGCCTCTCACCCCCTGAGGCAAGGTGGGAAGCCCAGAACTATTAATGTGGGGGTTGTTTGGTACCTGTGGCAGTGGGGCAGAGGGGCTGCCCACTGACCCAGCAGGGGGGGTATTCCTTCTGAGAGCCTGAGACTGGCTACAATCTTGAATACTAAATTAATCATTGTAGTCTCCTGGAGCATAAAAATGTAGATATGCAACTGTAACGTGTAGGAACACAAGGCTGGTGATCCAGTGTGGGCTCCCCACTGTGGAATGGCCATGGGGTAACTCCTGAGCCTGTGAACTACCTGCACGAGGGCCACTGTCTTAGTTCAATCTCCATTTTCACCTGGCCCCAATCTAGCGAAGCCCTTATACAGATGTGTGCTTCGGTCGGTAGACTAACTTAAGCTGTATCTGGATCATTCCTCTAATGCTTAGGGCTGCAGAGAAGCTGTTGTGGTGCTCATAAAGGTATCGTTTGTTTGAGTCATTACTGAGCCCCTATGTTATGTGTATATTGAGAGTTCTTTTTTCATGGAGGTTCATGAACTTTTTACTTTTTATAAAAACTCAGATTATATTTAACACTGTGTGTGCGTGAGCACCCAGGTTTTTTTTTTAAGTATCAAGGAACTTCTCCAGTTTCAGAAGCAGCTGTTGTAGCAGCTTCAAAAATATCAATGGGCAGTTGGCAGCCATTGAGAGATTCGTGCTATCTGACAGATTACAATCTGCAATGATTCATGGCCGTATATAACCAGGTGCCTTTACAAATGCAGACCTGGGACACAGTTTTGAAAGTAGATCACAAACTCATGCTCTAATATTGAGACTTCTTTGAACCACAGGATATTCTATTCATTCTCTAGGCTCATTTCTTTTTTGTGTGAGAATCCCAATGAGTAGAGAGACAGATATTCCATGATGTCTGATCTGTCTAGTGTACGGCAGTGGTAAACACACTCATCCTAGACTGCTAGCTTTTAGCCTATTATTACATCACTTTAAAATACATAACGTAATAAATTTTGACTGTCAGGAAGTCACAATATAGTTGGCAGCAGCTATATGAAGTCAGTGAAATGCAAACAAAGCCGTGTAGGCCCACTGACAATGACTGCTGCTACATTACATAGGCCAGACTTTGTTCCCTAAATCAATACACAGGAAGGATGTATGTGGATGGAGATTCAGTCGCCTTTGTTGCACCAGCTCCCCGCTTCAGCATAATACTATGTGGAAGTGTTTGTGTAGGCCAGTGGTGATGACCATAAGCATGTCAGAGGCAGTAAGGATTAGGATGACCATCCTCCTCCTTCCCTGTGGAAATTAGGTGAAAAACTTAAACCACACCCAGGCTGTCAACTACCAGAAGGGTAGCCATACTAGTCTGTATCTGCAAAAACAATGAGAAGTCCTGTGGCATCTGACAAAGTGGGTCTTTGCCCACGAAAACTTGTAGGTAGTCTGTGTCCAATGATGTCTTGAGCTTGCACAGGCTCATCAGTTGTGGATTTGCATGTGGCTTAGGAGACCAAGCTTTGAATGGCATGGGCATTCACAGTGGGGGCAAGGGAATTGTCCTGGCTCTGTTGGTGTGGCTGCTACTGTTGCTTTCTTCCTGTCACAAGCATCAATGAGGCGTACGCGTCGCTGCTCTTCAAAGTTGTCATATGCATGTTGTACAAGAGCACGCCAGCCTGTTCAGTCTTTTGCATGCTGCTCTAGCTGATCTGGATTTAAACCAGCATGAGCAATGTTAACCTTCATGCACTCTTAATACGTCTTGCGAGGCCTTTTGCTGTGGGAAACTTCACCGTAGAGGAGTTGCTTAGGGATTCTTGACTCCTCCATTCATATGACGTGCCCTGTCCAGCGAAGCTGGGCTTTCAGAATCTCAAAAACTTATGCTCCAATAAATCTGGTACTCTACAAGGTGCCACAAGACGTCTTGTTGTTTTTCCAGGCAATGAAATCTTTTTTCTGTATTAAATGCATCTAATAACTGTAACTCCCTAGGTATGGTTGCACATTCTGACCAACCCTGTGGTTTGAGTTAGTTTAGGAGTAGGAGTGCATTTTAGTTAAAAAAAATCCATTGGGGCCTAAATTATTATTAATTCAGGGATAAATTGTTAGTTTGACAGATGTTTAAGATGACGCCACTTAGCACTTAATTCACTTTCATTACACGTACAGAAATGAATGTGGTTTAATCAGGAGTGTTGAATTCTAATCTAGTTCCTGTTCTGGTGGGTGTGATGTATGTGTGGTTGATAATCCAAGCTCCAGCACTTGTGGCTTGAACAAATTACAATTGCTCTTGCCTCTATCTCCCCATCTGCAAATTACAATTATTAGTATTATCCAATTCTAAGCATTTAACAATGTGCTAGGAACTTTGAATAAATAGGTAAAATGGGGTGATGAATAACCCATACTTCCGTGAACTCTTATTAGAGTTGATTAGATGATTTCTCAATATGTACAGTGTTAGTTTATTATTAAGAAAATCTGTTTAAAATATGGTTTCTATATTACATCTCTGTGAAGCTTCACTATTTATCTGTCTATGCACTCTGATGACACCATCACTATAGTAACCAAGCCCCAATTTGAGGCATTTATCACTTAGACGGTTTTATCTAATTAAGATGCATATTGAAGAACTGGTTGGTATGATGCCCAGTGCTATAAAATATTTAGGCCCATAGGTTTTCCTTTGTATGCACATAAAATCCATTAGCCCTAAGACAAGGAACATGTAATTGGCTCTCAGGGAACCATGTAGGTCTGGGGGGTCTCACACTGGGTCATGGCTGGGGGCAAGCTATATCTTGTACAGAAATTTTAATACATGAGAAAATACTATCAGCTAATAAAGTTTTAAAGAGAACTCTTGGGAAGGGTATTTGAAAGGGGGAAATGGGGAATGCATGAGCAATATATAAGATTAAAATCGTAAAAGTAGTGTGTAAATGGAGAGATGTTAAATTGGCACCAGTTATTCGAAGAGAATCAAATGCACACTCCATAAATTAATGTTGAAAAAAATAGTTTTTATATTTTTCATACCAGAAGAGTCCTACAGAAATGAAATAACAAAAAATTTGGAAGAAGCTATTGTAAGTACACCTGTTTTTTAAAAATATTTAGCTAATGATAGACAAGTTTATTTTGAGAATCATCTGAATTGTTTTGCAGAATAAATGATTTTTGGATGCACGAATATATTAATATTAAAAAGTTCATAATGATAAAGAACACATAAATGATGTTGATTGTATGATATTTTTAATTGTTCCATCTTTTAAACTTATCTCAAGTTTCTTTCCAATCTGTTGAAACTGACAAATAAAGTAATACAACTCTATGGTTTGAAGGGATTTGATTAAAGTGTATAAGATTACTAGGGGCACCTTTATGTGATTTTTGTTATGGTCTCACAGTCTCCTTATAATTTGTGTATCTAACAATGATCTGGTCCAAATGCCTTTATTTAAATAAAGAAATAAATAGTGCCAGTGAAGAAAGCATCACTGACTTCAGTGAAGCTATTCTAATTTACACCAGCTGAGAGTCTGCTGCTTTAACAGGACAAACAATTATAAATCACCTTAAAATATATAACATATAATACATTGATTTTCTTTCACCACCATGCTTTTCAGCTCCCTTGTTGTGGGGGAAATAGGGTCATTATGAGTCTGTCTGGCACTCTTTTCCTTTCTGAGGTTTTTCAGATCATACCCTTCAATGCCATAACAAAAAAGTCACCCTAGATGTAACGAATTAGGTTACAATTTGTCACATTTCCAGGTCAGTACAGTGTGAAGCTAGTAGCACATTTGGGCTGTGACTACACTATATTCCCCTTTCCGAAGAGGAAACCAAATGTGGCTGATCAGATATGAAAATGAGGCGCTGATTTACATACTGTGCACCTTATTTGCATAATGGCAGCCACTTGCAGTTCCGTAAGTTCTGTTTTCAGAAAAAAAAGCAGTGT
The DNA here is from genome assembly GCF_033958435.1 of Carettochelys insculpta. Taxonomy (NCBI): domain Eukaryota; kingdom Metazoa; phylum Chordata; order Testudines; family Carettochelyidae; genus Carettochelys; species Carettochelys insculpta. Next base: position 17,805,051 of record NC_134144.1, read on the forward strand.
ACATGGGGTTCATTTGAAAACAAACCCCGCTTTTGAAAGCACCCTTCTTTCTCATATTTTTCAGGAAGAAAGGTTCTTTTGAAAATGGGGTTTACTTTCAAATGAACCTTGTCTACACTGCTTCCTTTTGTTTCTGAAAATAGCACTTCTGGAACAGCAAGTGGCCTCCTTTATGGAAAAAGTGGCACACAATATGTAAATCAGTGCCTCATTTGCATTATCAATCTGCTGCATTTGCATTCCCTTGAGGAATACATAGGTGTTTCAAATATTGTCTAGTCATAGTCATAATGGTGCTTCAGACATGATGGTGAATGGCTATAGAAAAAATAACTGCTGAGTTCCTATTTGTCACAACATTCCTTAATGAGAATTCTTATGTTACTAATTTGTCAGTTGTTCATTGTCTTGCTTGATGTGGAAGACAATAGACATGCTAAACCACTGATGAGTTGCTTCAAGAATGCATGTGTCAGGGTTGGGGAACAAGACATTAGCTCTGCTCAAGTATTGGTGGGTTTTGGAGAAGATAAACCTTTTGAGAGAGACTTGGTTATAGGTAACAAGACCATCATTCTAAGGAAGAAAATTAATGAATGTATCTCAACATTTTTATTGTGCAATGTAATATCCCTCTTCAAACTGCTGCCATCGCATCTTGAAAGTATTGGACATTCTTCAAGGACTCAATAAACCTTCCAGAAATTCAAGCATTCCAATACCATTCAAAACAAAATAAGTAGTGTCAGTGTATGGTAATATTTAGTTAAGAATTGTCAATGCTGTCTTTGGGATTTGACTGAAGTCTTCAAAGCAAGAGTTGTCAAACAGCTGATGAAACCCCACTACAGTAAATCGCTGTCAGGCCAATAATGATTATGATTTTCAGTATTGTGTGTAATTCTCCCCTCATTCTGTATTGAGGCATCTCCCATTGGAACACCTTCCCCCAGTGCTTACATTACAAAGACAGTTCTAATGGTATATTACATAAAGCAAAAGTGTGCCCTTATCAGAAGTAGTATCTACATTTGGTTGTCAAGATGTAAAAGCAAATTGAGCAGGTTCAAAGAGGGACAAAGAAGGGAATTGCAAGCATGGCAGTATTTTCATACAATGAAAGGCAAGGAAATGAATCATAGAGGCTTTGATTGAGGTTGTCAAAATTACAATGGGTATCATAGAAAGAAGTAAGTAACTCCGTTTGCTTCTTCTCATAGCATGAGAACATGGAAACACTTGGAAGTAAAAGAGCAGTGATTTTAGCTCTAATAATATATCCAGTTTATGAAGACAGGATTCAGTCCTCCTCATATTACAGTCACTACAAAAAGCTCCTTGGCTGCAGTTGGCACACAATCATGTCCATACATCACAAATTCACCCCTTTATGCAAGTTAAGAATAAATTTATGGACATACTTTTACCCAACCTGTAGAAGTCACAACTCAGAGAAATATGACTGAGACGAACTCTGGGACTGCAGCTAGAAAAAAAAAAAGAGTAACGTTACGGTCATTAATAAGAGTTATAGTTTGACAAGCAAAGCTAATGATGAGGTTAATGTTTCAGGGCATGAGCTGATCAGTTGCAATGGGCTGGAAAAGAATGTTTCTTTCAGCACAGCACTGAACCATTAGTCAAATGGATTTTTTTTGCTAACCTTCCTTGAAATAACAGGCACTGACTACTGCTGGCAGCAGGAGAGTGAATCTCTACCATCTGAGCTAAAGGAGTGTTAGCTGGTTGGTAGCAGAGGTAGTAGAACAACCACTAGAAAAGGACAACGACACACTATGGGTTGCATAACCTCAGAAAGTAGCAAGTTCACTTTGGTTTGGATAAGCAGCATCTAAATTGTAGCTAATATTACACAAATCTTAGGTCTAGAAACCAGTCTAGATTATCATGAAATTTCTAATACTTCCAGGCATTAGCAAAGCCAGAACTATGCCAATAATGCTCTTTTTCTTCACAATATGTGTGTCATCTTTCCCTCTGGTTCCAGCTGAAACTAAAAAGTGGACGGGCATGCCAAGATGAAAAGAAAAATGGATCCTTCTGTACAGTGCTTTTTTTGTGCTGGTACTTGCCAGTATTCAGTACCAGCACCTTGGCAGCCCCAGCCATGAGACTGGCTGAGGGAAGGGGGTAGGAAGCTGACTAAGTGTCTGGTACCTCTATTTTTGCTAAGAAGACACTGCCTCTGTATGATAAAAGACCAGCAAAAGCTAGTTTGTGTGTGATTTCAGTTCTGATGGAAGGCTGGGCCTGGTTCTTACTTCATCTGAACCATTTTCTCATACACACTCCTGCTCTTTCACACTTTGGTACAATAGGCTAATGTAAAACATCCATTTAAAAAGGTGAGATGAATCTGAAGTGATTTTGAAACTTTGGAGGGATGGAGTTTCTTTTGTTTCCCTATTGTTATTCCCCTTACAGATTATTTGGTGGTATTTTGCTGTTTATACCTCTTTACTCCTCCTCTGCCCCAACATTTATATGTACTCTTTCATGATATTTTGAATTTATAGCTATAAGACTAACTGGTTCTGCCCTGGAGAGCAGGCATGACTAGATCAAAAAGTGCCAGCAGTGAGGGACTAGGGAGCCATGACCCATCTACTTTCAAAACAAAATAAATTTATTCACCGCTAAATGCATCCCTAATGGCAACTAATCCAGGGGCAGCTTCACCACATTCAGTGGCTTAAAGCTTCAAGAGCTGGTAGATAAAAATATTGTTAATGAAAATCACTTGACGTGTTACAGCTATTCTACGTGTTCACGTTTGTCAGCCATTCCTTTAAGACAAGAGGTATTCTGCAGTCTGTGCAGATCATACAAGCCTGAGACATCACCAGGAGGTGGGTAGGAAAGTAAATGGAAGTCAGCAAAGTAAATAAGCTAATTTGACAGGGTAATGGATTCCAAGTACTTTCTTTAAAAAGGAGACTTTCACTGGGAAGGAGGGGGCTCACTCATCCACTTGAAGGCTAAATATCTTTATTTAAATGAAAAGTTAAACTAGTTTCTGACAATATGACAATGGTGGGAAGCCACATCATGATGGAGAATTTCTGGATTGTTGAGACTTCATACAAGCAATGCAGCACAGTGGAATGTGCAGTTGTTATCTAGGATGTAAGCACTGGGTGTGGTCCACATTGTGTTTGTCATGGGCTGGAGAATGCTGGGGATTGTGCTGATATTTTAAAATGTTTCATTCAAAAATGTAAAAACAATACCCAAGCAGTTTCTGAGTATTTAGAGGACTCAGATACCATACTGCAATAACCACAAGGGTAGTGAGGCAACTTCAAACCAGTGTCTAGAGTCTCAGCTAGTGTCAGAATGAAACTACTCTCATTTATGGCAGCATTGAATTTTACCCAGTCTACTTCTACCTGCAGCATTTTTCACTGCCACCAATATTCTTCTTTAGGTGCTAATGTTTGCCATCTATATTACAAGTATATCATGGAAATGAACCAAAGGGTGCTCTGTTATGTGTGTGTAAGATATATATATATATATATATATATATATATATATATATATATATATTTAAAAAATTCCTAAGCCTTCCCATCAGCCTTTTCTGTTCCCCTTTTCTATCTCCTAAGTTTGCTTCCTTTATCCTCCACACCCTCTTTACAGCTCCTCTTCTTCTCAGGGGGCTTAATCTAAAATCCTGTGAAGTAAATGGGAAGGCTTTCACAGACTTTGAGTTGGAGCCATGACGTCTAATCCAGATGGATGCAGATCAGTACGTTAGGTATTGAGTAATTCTCCTGATCCACAGGCCATACACCATCAACAACCAAGACCTGTGTCAACTGACTCACCAGCTTCCTGCCAAAGAAGAAATTAGGAAGAGAAGATGGTGAGGGATTGGACATACCCTTACAAAACCAACCTCCAGGCTTACTACTACTGAGACACCTCTACAGTACTGCTGTCTCTGTTCTCTTTCTTAAGCATTATCTGGGTGTGGCAAGGTGCTGGTGCAAGAGCACCTAATTAGCCCCTGTGCTACCAGCTTCAATCAAGGGGAAAAGATTTGGGCTGATGAAAAGGTCTGATGCTGGCCTGTTGAGTCAAGGCTGGGAAGGAGTCAGAAGGGAGGAGGCAGGCAGTGAGGGAGCTGGAAGCTTCCTAGTTTAGGACTGACTCTGCCTGTAAGAAGAGAAAACCCTGTAAAACCAGCAGTTTTGCACTGATTATGGAACAAGGTTAGGAAAATAGAGACATGAGTGCTGCACAACCCTGAAGAAGGCAGCCACAGTGAACATTGTGAGCAGCAAACAGGGCAGCAGTTACTAGGGTGTTTGCCTGGTGTTCGCCTTGGGAGGAGCCCCATCCTGGTTGTCTCTTTCTTTCTTATAGTTTTGTTTTTCTTCAGCCCTTCAAGGTGGTCAAGTATTGGAATAAGTTGCCAAGGGAGGTTGTGGAATCTCCCTCGCTGGAGATATTTAAGAACAGATTAGATAAATGTCTATCAGGGATGGTGTAGATAGTGGTCGGTCCTGCCGTCGGGGCAGGGGACTGGACTCGATGGCCTCTCGAGGCCCCTTCTGGTCCTAGTGTTCTATGATTCTATGATTCAAAGCAGCACTTAAAAAAATCTGAGGGAATTCTCTGAAGAAGGATAAAAATGGATAGTGACAAGTCTACTGACAAAGCTGTTGTGACCTGCACAGCATGTTCCATGTTTGTCTTCCTCCCAGAAGACAGAAGGGATTTCGTATGTACCAAGTTCAAGCTGATTGCCATCTTGGAAGAGAAGGTTAGAGGACTTGAGGCACAAATATCAACACTCTGGTCCTTCAGAGAAAGTGAAGGCTTCCTTGACAGAAGGCAGAATTTAATACTACAAGCACAGCAGGCCAAGCAGCTAGTGAAGCAAGGAAGAAAACTGGAAGCATGTAACCTGAAGGAGAAGAAAGCCAGTTCTGGTATCTTCTGTTCCAGTAGAGGTAAGCAACTGCTTTCAGGCTCTCTACGCTGGGGATTCAGTGGAGAATGCTGTGGCAGAGACCTCATAGGGACAGGATCAGAAGACCCCACTGACTGGATGGCATGGGATGTATAGTCTGAGGGATGGGGATTCTATGACCACCACTCCTAAGAGAAGAAGACAGGTGCTGCTTGGGGTCTCCTTCCTAAAAAGGACAGAGTTATCCATCTGCCACCCTGACCTGGAGTCCTGGGAAGTTTGCTGCTTACCAGGAGCTAGAATCCAGGCTGTGACACAGTTTCTTCCAAAGTACTTGCTGCTGACCCGTAGCTACATGCAAGCCATCACTTCAAAGTTTGACACTTCAGAGTTGCTGCAGGGGAGATTTAGTTTAATGAAGTGCTGCATATGCTGGGAGCTAGTCTAGACACAGCCAAGGAGTTGGTTGAGGAGGTATCTGAGCTATTAGATATCATCTCTGAAAAGTCATGGAAGATGGGAGAAATTTGAGAATACAAGAAAAGGGCAAATATGGTGCCCATCTATAAAAGGTGAACTAAGCAGAACCCAGGAAATTACAGACCAGTCAGTTTAACTTCTGTACCAAGATAGATAATGGAGCAAATAATTAAAGAATCCATCTGCAAACATCTGGAAGATAATAAGGTAAGAGACAGTCAGCACAGATTTGTAAAGAATAAATAACAGCTTTCAAGTACCTAAATGATTGTTTCAAGGAGGAGGGAGAAAAATTGTTCTCCTTCATCTCTGAAGATAGGAGAAGACGCAATGGGCTTAAATTGTAGCAAAGGTGGCTTAGATTAGAATTAGGAAAATCTTCCTAACTGTCTAGGTGGATAAGCAATGGAATAAATTGCCTAAATAGGTTGTGGAATCTCCATCATAGGAGATATTTAAGACCAGATTTCTAATTGAAACACTTTTAATGGATGATCTAGATAGTGCTTGATCCTGCCATGAGAGCAGGGAACTAGGCTTGATGACTTCTTGAGGTCCTTTCCAGTTTTAGTATCCTATGATTCTGTGCAACCAATTATATGTGGAGGCTTGACCAGGATAGACTTTGGCAAGCCAGCGATGGAGGGCTCTCTGCAGTGGCTGACTCAGCAGCAAGGTGAAGTTGCTGCAGGCCTTTCAAGAGTCCCACCAGCTACAGAGGTAGGCTCTGCTGGCTTGGCAGAGTGTGCCATGACAGACTTTGCAATGCTTTGTTAAAGAGAAGACAGCAGCAAGTCCTCCAGAAAAAGATGAGTCATGAAGGAGAGAGGCACCCACCCCAGGCTTCAGCCTCTGTAAGATGGCCCTTGCAGATGCCTCTTTGGGCACCTTATACAGGTGGCCCTAGGTGTGGGGTGGGACAAGACAATTTGGGCCCTGCAACTAGCCCCATATCTTGCAGGGTAAATGCAAGAAGTCTATAAAGCTCTGATGGATGTTTCTCATCATCAAGCAAACTTATAAAGGTTTAACATGGCCATAGAGTTGGTATTGGGTTGAGGGGAGTGCTAAAGCCAGAGTAAGGGACAGGACAGAGTGCCAGGACAGAGTCCATAAGAACAAATCAAATCTGGATCATAGGCAGAGTTTACATGCAGACCAAAGGTTGAAGCTGTGTCAGAACCATATGCAGGGCTAGAATGGGGCTGAAGCCTAGATGGAGTACATGTGCATATGACTGAAGTGCTCTGGAACAAGACTCAGGTAATCATTTGGTAGGAATAGGAGCTGAACCAAGGGCAGGCTGGAAGTGTAACAAGTCTGTAACATGCGGGCAGAAGAGTGGTTCTTGGCCAAGCTGCACTATTGCACAAAGTATCTTGCAGCTTTTGCAGGTTCAGTGAAACACCCATGCCTAAGGGTCTTCTGATCGAGGCCTTGATAAGGATCAGCTGCTGCTGTATAACTGAGTGATAACTGAGGTTCTACTGGAGGGGTGATTCATGGCAGCTGAGCAAGCAGGCCTGTTCTGGCTGTGGTTTTCCTTACAGTGCTATGCTAAAGGTGGCTGGCATGATTCCAATGACAGCTAATGAGAAGCCAGGACTTTTGAAAATTGGGTCAGGCAATGTCAGGATATTCTATCCTCAACACTCCACCCATAAAATCTTGTTTAGGCACTAACTCATCCTCTGTTCAGAGCAAAGGGCATGGCTTATTTTGCTGCCACAACTAGAACCTGTTTTCGGAACATTAGGGATTGCCTTGATAAGGAGCTTTAAACAGGCTCTTGGCTGAGTCTGCTGTCTTCTAAAATGAACTACTAGTGCTCCATGTGAAGGATCTACACTTGTGTACACAAAGACAAAGTTCTAGTCCCGACTTTCCTAAGTCCAGTGCCAAAGAAACATTAAGAAGTATCTTGTTTTATTTATTTGTGTGGTGAAGGTGCTCAGCTACAAAGCTGAAGATCATGGTTTGAGTCCAACTTGTTTTCAGACTAAAAGGTCACTGCCAATTGATCCAGCTGAAAAATGGGTCCCTGGGTTAGGACTTTCAGGGATGGTCAGATATGATGCTGGCCACATCACTCTCTTGTGTGCCTTTTGGCTATGAAAAGGATATTCTTTACCTATAGCCGTCTGATAAACCTTTGTCTTGGGGGCATTTGGACCAATTCAGCCTCATCAGTGAAACACTGTGCCCACAGGAAAAAGCTCCTCAAATAAGATGGTTAAATCATGTCTTAAAGTCATTACTTTTTAGAGGCAAATAGGATTAGATGAGGGTCCCAGGAAGTAAATGTCCTGCCTTACTCAGCTCATGTCAGACATCAGCTGAAGTACCGTGCTCTGTTCTAGTTGCCACATTTTTAGGAAAGGTGGGGATAACTTGGAGAAAGTTCAGAAGAGAGAAACAAAAATGATAAAAGGGCGTTAAAAACCCAGCCAGTAAGGAAAAAGTTAAAAAAACTGGTTACATTTAGTCTTGAGAATAGAATACTGAGGTAGAACATTGTAACAGTCTTCAACTACCTTATAAACTGTTATGAAGAATATACTGACCAATTGTTCTCCATTTTCACTGAAGATAGGACCAGAGTAGTTGGTTTACTCTGCAACAAGGCAAGTTTAGGTTATAAATTAAAAAAAAAATAAAATTCTATGAGTAGGGTTTAGCACTGGAATAGGTTTCCAAGGAAAGTTATGGGATACCGGCCATACAATGTTTTTAAGCACAGATTAGACAAACACTTGTCAGTGATGGTGTGGGTATACTGGGCCCTTGCTCAATGCAGGAGATTGGACTAGATGATCAAGTCCCTTTCAGTCCTAAATTTTTATGATTAAATATCAAAATAAAGCTACAAATAGAGCTACAAATGTCTGTAAGAGCAACCATACAATTTCAGGAAGTTTTGGTTTCCTTTCATGATGGCTGAAGTGAATTCTAAGTATAGTACAAGGTCATATGGGCCACATATACATGAGAAGTCTCTGTCACCATATGTCACTGTTGGACGAGATTTCCCAGCTGGACCTCTGTCGATAGATCCTGTCTACACAAAATAGCTTATCAAAAAAAAAGAAAAACAATCTGCTCTGTCAACAGAGAGCAGCCAGACTGCCTGGCAGTCTCTCAGCAGAATGGCTGACCAGAAGCTCTGCAAACAGGGCTGCCGGGTGAACTGGGAGCCCTCTCTGTTGACTTAAGGGTCCTGGAGCATCCACAAGGCTGTTTTGTCAACAGAACACTGTTGAGAGAGGTACTATACCTGAACGGGGACAGATGTAACACTGCTGGCAGATGTGCCAGGCTTTGTCAACAAACTGATGACAAAGCACATTTTGCATGTAGATGTTCTACAGGCTTTTTCTGACAAAAGCCCAGTTTTGCTGGCAAAAGCTGCTTGTATAGATGTGGCCATCTTGTATGCGTTTATCCATGGTCATCCCTTTCTTCAGTTACTGAAGGATATAATGCGGATTAATGGCAGCAGTGGCTGTCCCCATTAATTGAAAACTGGAGTTGTACCTGTGGTTTGAGGGCAATAGTCGGTGCTGAGTAGATAACTTATTTACATTGTTATTTATGGGCACTGAAAGGTTACCAAGAAAAAGCCTTTTGCCACTGCTAAGATATTACTTCATTATCACGAGTTGGCCATATTATTTTCATAAGGGAATCATAAATGCAAAAAAAATAGGCATAGAGGCAAAATAGTAAAAATCACAGCTAAAGATATTAATCAAGTTGTATACAGTGGGCTTTTGGCAGATAATAAATTGATGATAGATATGATCTCTAAAATTGCATGCATATCATGAACATAACCCTCACTCTAATGCAGTGTCATTGGATTTTACAATCTCATAAGCTTGCCGAGCTTTGTCTGGCACATCAAAACAATTGCTAAAAGCACAATAAATTCTACAGACAGCCATCTGCTTACCCTCTTGACTGTTCAAATCTTATAAAAACCCAACCCCATAATTTTTCAATTCTTGAATTTCCATGTTTTTGAATATAGCATATTCAGAAGGTTATGTCGGTTTTTACGCTATAAAAACAACTAGCTATGTATCATAATATTTAGAGGCAATGCTAGGGCTGTGAAGGCTGTGACTACAGTTAACGGGCTATAGGGCCACTCAAGCCTCTTCACCTGGTTGGAGCCACTTATTTAGCAGACATGCCCCTGTTGTCGAGATTTGCCTATCAGACATAGTGGAAATTATAGCCAGCATCAGTTTCAGAAGAAGGTTAAGCAACTACAGTCTTTATTTCCTACTTTACCTCTCTTATTAGGAGTATTTCTTCTAGCCTTTCCACAGTCAAAAGGTTTCCTCTTTCTTGTCATTAAACTATCATGTGATAGCTGTAAAACAGAGATTAACACTTCCATCTATGGAAAATCAAATAGCGTGAAAGAGTTGATAAATAATTTTATTACATTAGAATGTTGGTGTTATCAGATATGGAAAAACATTACATATTATTGTCTGAATCCCTAGAAGTGTGTATGAGAATTGTAATAAAAGTGTTTGGCAAGGGGCAGGAATGGAAGGGAAGATTAGAAAAAGGCTTAATGCTGTCCTGACTCTGTTCCCACCAAAGCCAATGGAAAAAAATCCTACCACTTCAAGTTTCTGTTTACTGAAGCAAGTAAATGGAATGCCAGGGAGGTAGAAGTGGAACAGCTGAAGGCTAGGTAGACAAAGTAAGAAAAGAGGCCACACATTGGAGTGGCAAAGACATGGGAAAGGCAAAACCACTCATGAAGAGTACTTGCAAGAAACATCAGAGTCAGCAAAGAGCTTGGGAAAGTAAGGTGACCCATGATAATGACAGATATATAAATCATAATGTAAAATGGTCTACATTTTACTGGCATTATAGGGCGCTATTTTATGCTTTGCCTCACTAATGTTAATAATAAAATTCTACAGTTCCCATAAATAATTGTAAAAGTGGTTTGATTTTTTCAAGCTCTTTTAAAAATGCTTCTTACAATAACATCATTCTCACATTATTTCTGCTCACAAATACAGCTGGATCTGTACTGTTTTCTTTGGAAGCAATTGGAAGACGATGTGCAATACATTAGCTGGTCTCTTTTAAACAGATGGGTGTTGGACACTTTTTCCATATAAACACCCTTTGGAAATTTTTTTGGAACAAAAGATATAAGGAGTCAATCAAAGTTCTAAAGAAACAGTATCAGAACATTTCTCCTTGCACCGCTTTTCCTATAATATTCATGAAGGGCTAAATATGACTCTGCCAAAGGTAACTGTGTAGTTCTAATCTCCATCTGAACAAGGAGCATTCACTGAATTATAATTTGTGACATATCCAGTGTATTAAAAGTAGCCTGATGTTCCGCCTGGCAGGAGACAAATGTCTTCTTCACTAACAAACCTGTCAGTTACACTAGGTTGTCAGAGTACTAAATACAAACTGCCTTATAAGTATGTCTGTTCACTTCTAGGAATTTCTCCAGGCTGGAAGAAGATTAGCTGTGGTGGCAGCAGAGAAGAGCAGCTGAAGATCACCGGTAACAACTGAAAAAGGAATGGGTTAAATTAGCATCATTTCCTAATTCTGTTACAAACTGTGTAACAGCAAAAAAGAATTGACATAGTGTCATTTTTCTTTTCCGAATTATTGCAATAGGGTGGGGAGGCAGAAAGATTTTAGTGTCTGCTGGCCTCAGAGAAAGCAGGTCGTGAGCTCTCTATGCTGAGATGGAGATACTCTCTTAGCGGTAACTGAACTAGCAACTGGGGCTAGGTCCCTCTGCCCCTCTTCAACCAACAATGCCTCATCTAGTCCTCTCCCCAGCCACATAGACTTGAGTGAGGGAGCACCAGCAACTCATAGGGTGCAACCAACCTTGGAAGCTATGTACAGCCACAGTTGCCATAGTAGGAACAGCTACAGACAGAGAAGGTAGTTTAGTAAAAGTCTGTTTGTTTCCCTTTGCTCCTAGAGCCTCCAGACTTTGGTGATGTTATTACATTTTGCTAGTTTAGGCTCTGGATGTGAATTTCTGTTTGCTGACTGGCTGTTGCATCATGCATGTGTTTCTATCGGTCCATAAATGCTGTTTCACATCATCCTCCAACAACTAGACTAGATGACCTCTTAAAATATAGCCATAGCGCTTACAGATGTCCTCTGTGCTGCAGACACAGCTTCACAGGTTTTTCATTCCAGACAAAAACCTGGGGATTAAACAAGGGACTCGGGAGACAGTGGCAAGTGCTCTGGCAGGCCTTTTGTGATTTGTGGGTTCAGGGGAGGCTGAAACTCATGCTTCTTCTACAGGTTGAACCTATGTAGTCCAGCACCCCTGGGACCTGCCAGACTATGGGAGTTGAATATTGTTTAGAACATTACCAACATTTCCACTGCTTACTGTGCTCTTAGGAGACATTTAGAAGCAAATTACAGCTAAATAACAGCACAGAACACTGACAGATGGGACTGGAAGCTGCAAACAAACTTTATCGGACCACTGGAAACTTGGCCACACCCATGGAAAGTGGTTGTCTGGCTAACTAAAATCACACAGGATTATGGATTTTCTGGATGATAGCATGCCAGATTAGAGATGTTCAACATGTAGTTAGTGGCAGGGGGTAAAGGAAGCCCATTTTCAAATTATCATAGGAAATCCCATGAATTGATTTCACCTCCTTTCCAGGATACCTCACGCAGATTTCAATCCCTTCACTCAGGCTTGGGAGACCTGGGCTACGTCTACACGTGCAGCCAACATCGAAATAGTCTATTTCGATGAATAACGTCTACACATCCTCCAGGGCCAGCAACGTCGATGTTCAACTTCGACGTTGCTCAGCCCAACATCGAAATAGGCGCAGCGAGGGAACGTCTACACGTCAAAGTAGCACACATCGAAACAGGGATGCCAGGCACAGCTGCAGACAGGGTCACAGGGCGGACTCAACAGCAAGCCGCTCCCTTAAAGGGCCCCTCCCAGACACAGTTGCACTAAACAACACAAGATCCACAGAGCTGACAACTGGTTGCAGACCCTGTGCCTGCAGCATAGATCCCCAGCTGCCGCAGAAGCAGCCAGAAGCCCTGGGCTAAGGGCTGCTGCCCACGGTGACCATAGAGCCCCGCAGGGGCTGGAGAGAGAGCATCTCTCAACCCCCCAGCTGATGGCCGCCATGGAGGACCCAGCAATTTCGACGTTGCGGGACGCGGATCGTCTACACGGTCCCTACTTCGACGTTGAACGTCGAAGTAGGGCGCTATTCCTATCTCCTCATGAGGTTAGCGACTTCGACGTCTCGCCGCCTAACGTCGAAGTTAACTTCAAAATAGCGCCCGACGCGTGTAGACGCGACGGGCGCTATTTCGAAGTTGGTGCCGCTACTTCGAAGTAGCGTGCACGTGTAGATGCAGCTCTGGTGTGGTAAAAGTAACAGGCCACTTCTACTTTTTCAAATTGTAGTGGGGGACCCAGAGAAAATGTAAAGTAAAAATGACAGTTCATATAATGAAATGTCACAGTGCTTCTTGGATCTGACTTTTGCTGAAGGCAATCTGGTTTGGCTATTTTAATATTTGTGAAAGATTGTTGTTCTAAAAATGTAGCATTTAAGAATGATGCAAAGTGTTCCGGGGCTGAGACGAATGGGTATTAATGGTGCAATGACTGAAGAAAATGGATTATTTTGGGAGCTGAGAGGATGATGGTTGAAGAGCAAGTGACAGAAGTTTCAATGTGGACAAAAGAACAGTATTTCACATTCAATTCCCATTTATTCTTCTGTGAGGGGGGGAAGGTATGAGTGTAGAAACTGAACATTAGAATGACAAGACATTGGGCTACAGATAGATTGGCTATAGCACCTTTTATTGCTGAGAAAAGACAAGAGTGATTTAAAGTGGACGCAAAGGCGATTCATTACTTAGAATGCTGCACACACACAGACATTGGGGCTCTCACAGGCCTCTGTAATCTGGGAAGAAACTAACAGCTCATATAGGTTGAACCTCTAGCACCCAGACTTCCCTGGTTCAGTAACATCTATAGTCTGGTGTCAGTTGGTGCTCTGGGGCTCGAGAATGCACAGGGAAAAGCTGTGGGCCTGCATTCAGCAACCCCTGCCTCACGCTCCAGGAGGTTCTGCAGCTCTGCAAAAGGCTGATTTGTGGCGTTCAAACTCAGGGAGGAAGGGAGCTCCACAGATGAGTGCATAGTTAAGGAAAGAGCTGGGGCAGATGTGAAGCCCTATGGCTGACAGCTGGGAACCAGCGGCACTGCCCTGACAGTCGTGGAGCCCAGCAGCTGACCTGCTTTCTCTCCCAAGCACATCCTGTCCCTGCCTGAGCAGAGACCACCAAGCCAGCAGTAGCAGAGGGACTGGCATGGACCTCTCCTATCCAGCAAATTCCCTGGTTCTGAGAGTGCCAGACCAAGGAGTTTCCTCTTGTATTACCCAATGTAACCATATGAAGTCTGCCCAAATCATAGCTTGAAATAAGTAGTCTTGGAATGGATGGCTAACTGCTGTTGTGTGGCCCTGCAGCCTCCCTAAGCAAGCATGGCTTAACACAGCCTTTCAGAGTCCCTAAAACATAGCTAATAGGAAAATTTCTTATGGAACTTATTTCTCCTGAAAAATTCCACAGACTGCTTTGTAGAAATGTATCAATTTTGACAACTCTTCCACAGACAGGTTTCAAAACACTCCTGCCAGCTTGTTTATCTGGTTCCAGGCAGCCCCTCCCTCCCCACCGCCCAAAGGATTGTCCCAAGGTCAGAGATTTCGTGGCTTGCAGGGCCAGCCATGGCTCATAATGTAGAAACGTAGACAGCCTGAGCGTCAGGGACCCAGTAGCCATCTAGGTTCACTGATTTGAATACAGGGGCCTATCAACTCTGAGAGACCTGACTAGGGAAGCAGCAGGAAACTGGGAAGGCCTGGGACCCCCAGCTGAGTTGGGTGGAATTTCATTTAGAGATGTTTGAAATTAAACGTTTCAATTATTTCTAAAGCTTTTTGGGGAAAACTTCTTGTGGGCAAATTTGTTTTGAAATGAAATTTCCCTCAAAATTGGTGAATTTCCCACAGAACAGAAATTCCTACTTATGACCAGCTCTGCCCTGGAATAACATTAGCATAAGCTCTGTTTAACAGCGTGTATTTTGTACTAAATCCTAACAAGCAACTATACACCAGACCACAGTCACTTTAACTCAGGGACCCATCCATGCAACAAACCTCGTTGCCAGCTCTGCCCACATATCTACACCAGCAACACCATTACAGGACCTAACCAGATCAGCCACACCATTGTGGATTCATTCAGCTGCACATCTACCAATATAATTTATGTCATCATGTACCAGCAATGCCCCTCTGCTATATACATCGGACAAACTGGACAGTCTCTACGTAAAAGAATAAACGCACACAAATCAGATATCACAAATGGCAATATACAAAAACCCGTAGGAGAGCACTTCAATCTCCCAGGCCACACAGTAGCAGACTTAAAAGTAGCTATCCTACAGCAAAGACATTTCAGGACCAGACTCCAAAGAGAAATTTCTGAGCTACAATTCATCTGCAAATTCAACGCCCTCAGCTCAGGCTTAAACAAAGACTGCGAATGGCTGGCTAAATACAAAAGCAGCTTCCCCTCTCTTGGTGTTCATACCTCCAGATCAACTGCTGGTAGTAAGCCTCACCCTTGCTGACTGAGCTAACCTTGTTATCCCCATCCTTGCTCTGGCTTATTTATACCTAGTCCTGCAGATTTCCATGACCAGCATCTGATGAAGTGAGTCTGTGCTCACGAAAGCTCATGCTCAAAACTTTTCTGTTAGTCTATAAGGTGCCACAGGACCCTTCGTTGCTGTTACAGATCCAGACTAACATGGCTACCCCTCCGATACTAATTAGACATGTTATTCCAGAGCATCTAAACATAATACTTTGATTAATTGTAGTCAGTCTAAACAAAACAAATGCAAGAAATTGGCTTAATTTCATAAAATCAACCCAACCATCAACTCAATTTTTAAAACAAAACCCTTTGATTTTTTCTATGTATCATCCCATTGCTGTAATTGATAAATTCACAGAAAAAGATCAATAAAGAGGTAATTGGTGATCAGATAATAAAGTAAAATTTGGAATAACATTCTAAAAAGCAAATGCAACATATGTCAACATTGCTATTCCCTTTAAAAAAATCCTAAAACCAAATAGGAAGAAGGGGTTTTCGAAGAATGGGGGATCCTTTCAAAAGGCCCCCATCTACATGGGCAGTGCATGATTCGAAAGAAGCATTTTTGAATTGCTGCAGCTACCATTATGCTAATGAGGCACTGCATATCCTTGGCAGCACCTCAATAGCATCTTCTGACCTCTCTCATTACCATGCCCCTTTCAAAAAGAAGGGGTGGTGTAGAAGTAGCCATAATGAAATAAATGAAAGGAACTTCTCATTCCCTGTAGTGTTGAATATACTTCACCTTTAAAGTGATAAGTAAGTTTGATTTTTCCCTGTCTGGCCTATCCCACAAGAACTTGAGCCTAGAGATGCTGAGAGAACCATGTTGATCTTCAGCTGATATGAATTACCATAGTTTTATTGAAGCTATGATTTATGACCACTGAGGGCTGTCCAGTGTTCTTTTTTGCCAAACAGTAAAATCTACTTTGGAATCAAATATTAGTAGCCTGGTTGTATATTGTAGACATTCAAATGAGATCTTTTTCACCTCCCAAACTTGGCCCTGGGCTAAGGTATGCATCTCAGGCACTGTGTTTCCTCCATATCAGTTATACCACTGGTTCAGGATCAAATTAGCTGTTGCAAAAAACAAATACAAAAAGAAAACCAAAACTACAAATGTCTGTTGGGAAGGTTATTATGCATAACTAGAACACGGCTGTGATTTTCTTAAAATATGAAATGGGAAATTATAGCTTCATTTGTGAACTCCCACAAGGGTGGCAGAGGAAGGAAAGAACGATTCTATTTATACTCATAGCATAACTTTAGATCATTTGCCATGACATTTGTCCCCAAAAGGAGCAGCACATTTGTTTTACATGCTGATATCTTGATTTGTAATCCATCTGTTTCACAGCACAGAATGATGGTTTGCACTGTCTCCTTTTCCTTCTCAATTAACATTTCAAATGGTGCTTGCTCCCCTAAGAAAAGAAATGTCAAGAAACAAAGGGAACTATCTGCTTCAAAGTCATGGTAGTGACACTAGCCAAGTTAGAAAAAATATCAGAATTGTTAATATTCCTGCAAGGGCAAACTTCTGAGAGTGCTGCCATGGCAATGTCAAGCTTTGTAATGATATTGTGTCTGTGTTTTTCAAGAACCCCATTCTTTCTAGTATAACATCTACCATGCCAAGATTCTTTCTGATACACAAAATAGACATAGAGAAATCTATACGCTGTTCTCTAAATTCTTTTTTGTTGAGTACACTCTAGAAGTGTGTCCCATCCTTTATTTTCTTGGGCACTCTAAGCTCCAATGAATGAACTGGGAGTTTTGCCTGAGTAAGGGGGCCCACTGCAGACAAAAGATAAATTGTGTTTTGAAGTAAGCTGAATGGTGTCCTACTTGCCAACACTTTCAGGGTTCTCTTTGCCCAAACTGATGTAATCTCTCAAACCCCATGTAAAGCAGAATGCTGAATTTCCCACAAACATATCTGAAATGTATCCCAAAATAGTAACATTGTGGCTTTTCCCTGTGTTCAAAATAGCGCTGCCATTTTGAGTGTGTTTTTTCTGTTCTGGTACCCCTCAGTAACAGAACTTTCAGAATAGCTACTCATTCCACACTTTGGTATTGTTTGGATGACACCAAAGTTCAGAATAAGGATTTTTAAATAATTTGCTCAATTTGCATAGCACAAATTATGTGTATGATTTTGAAAACTACTTGTTATGTAGACATGGCCTGTGTATTCATAACCATGGCTTAAGTGGACCAAATTCCAGCAAATGGAATATACACCAAATCAAAGAGTTTTGCTCCATATGCAACCAAAAGTTACACTTTTGTGGGTCGAGTTCCTTAAATGATCTCAAAAGAGAGAGGCTAATATACACAAGGTGAGTATCTGGAGTTTTCTGTACAGCTTCTCATTCTCACTCCTGTGTAACTTGTGTCAAGGATATGTCTACCTTTATTTCACTCATCACCCAGTTTGTTATTGCTTCTACATCACTAACTTTTTCATATACTTGGTATAGATTATATTCACCTTTCCAAATGCCTAACATCTGTTAAAATACCTACTGATTTAAATGATTAACACCCCTAAAAATATATGGTAACAGATACATGGGAGAACTTAGCGATGGATGAATTATGGATCTAGAATTGGCATCCCATCCTGTTACAAATTTTCAATTTGATTATGGTCTATAGAGCGAGGGCAATGCACCTGTAATAAAATCTTGGTATTTAATGATACATTCAGTTCAAGATATGCGTCTGGTACGTATTTAGCTTTTTTTTTTTTTTAAACCTGTAGTTATTGAAAAGTGAGGCCATATCCATGTTACTGGCAGAATCATGTTTTATTGTCTCCCTTATTCTATGGGAAACACATGAAAAAGCTGTACATAGGATACAAGATGCTTTTATCTTTTCACAGACATTGAATGTTATCACATTTGCCATGCTTTATTCAGCATCATTGCTGATGCACACAGCTAACTCAATGACCACTTTCGCTTTCCCAGTTAAATAATGCTCTGGCAAGAGTCAGTGGACAAGATATAATAATAACTATCGGGAACAAGTTTAGAAAATGAGTGTATGAACCTTACTGAAGACCAGGAAGGCAGATACAGTCATCCTCTGCCATTTTTCTTCTTATAGATTTCCACCCCAGATCTGTCTACACGGGAGCACTCTTTCAAAAGCTAAAAATTGAATAACATCAATCAAAATCTAGCCTTTCAAAGCACACGACTCCACACAAAAGTGGATTGAAATTTCGAGCCACCCTTTTGAAAGATGGCTCCATTCTTTTGCAAGGGAGCATCCACGTGGCTATGTGTGCCCTTTTGAAAGAATGGAGCTGGAAATCTTGCAGATGGGGTCACGTGGCTGACAAGCCCTTCCAGGACCCACAGCCAGCCACTCCCTTAAAGGGCCCCTTCTTAACACCCTCACCCTTCATGAGCTGAGTCTTGTGGAGCTACCCTACACCAAGCAGAACCCAGTATGTAGCAGAATGGAGGAAGACCACCTACTCCTGGCGTTACATGCCAATATTGTGGACACTGTGCTACAGCTTCTGTGCCGCCCCCATCATCCTTGAGAGGCTGAGCTGCCCTCCCAGGGACGTGGAGCCCCTGCAGCCTGGATCCCATCTCTGGGTGTCCGGGTGCCTCTGGAGCCACCTCAGCAGCTCAGATGGCAGCACATGGAGCTGTCCATAGGGCCAGGTGCTGGATGTC
Organism: Carettochelys insculpta; assembly: GCF_033958435.1. Taxonomy (NCBI): domain Eukaryota; kingdom Metazoa; phylum Chordata; order Testudines; family Carettochelyidae; genus Carettochelys; species Carettochelys insculpta. The sequence goes on from NC_134144.1 coordinate 17,823,966, forward strand.
ACCAGTGGATGTCATGGCATTTAGGGGCCCTCAACCAGCTGAGATGTGTCTGGGCCTGTAACACTAGGACTGTACGTGGCCTGTGTCACACCCATCCCACTAGATAAAGTGTGTGCCCTGCCATGGAATTGCCAGAGGGTCCCTCGATGAACTCTGGTGATGCTCAGCTCCCAGTTGCCTGGCTGGATGACTGTGAAGGCACATCAATGATGAGTTCACCCTCATCACTGGACCACTCCAGGGTGGTGTCCGGCTCCTGGCTTTGTTTTTCTGGGCCTAGCTCCTCCTGAGCCTCTGGCTTGGGCTGGTCCACAGCCGTGTTCTGGATGACAGGTGGTGGGGAGCTGTCCCAGGACCCCAGGATGGAGTGGAGTTCCCGGTGGCAGGAGCATGAGGAGGGACCTGCCCCTGAGTGCCCATCCTCATCCCAGGCCTGGGTGTAGCCCTGCTGGAGCATTTTAACTTTACTCTGTACTTAGTCTGGCGTTTGCTCAGGGTGTCCTCAAGTTGTCCTTCCCTGGGCCAGAGAGGCGAAGGCTGCGGTGTTCTGGTGTTTCACCCCTATCTCCTGAAGGGCCTCCTCATCCTTCCACAGTTAGAGGAGGTCAGGTTCCATCCATGAGGGGCCTTTTTTTTCCACAGCCTGTGGCTCCTGGGAGCTCTGTGAGGGTTCTGAGTGGGGGCCCCAGGGATCCTTTGGGAGGCAGCTGCTAGCCATTGCTAGCTAACGATGTTCTGGGGGCAGCTGTGAGAGAATTCTCCAAGCAGCTTGTGCTTTTGCTGCTGGCACACTCTCAGCTTCCTGCCATGGGGTTTCTGGGTCCATGCATTTTTAAGAGCAGCTGGCTGTAGGGATCATAGACCCCCACTGCTGTGGCCCTGGGTGTCTTTGCGCTCCAAATGGCCAGCACCATGGCAGACTCCTCTTTTCAAAGAGCGGGCCATGGAGTGTCTGTACATACCTTCTTTCAAGAGAAATTTTCGAAAGTAGGGTGCTTTTCCTAATACGGGATCAGGGTCCATATTTTGAAGTCTGAGCCGTGTTCCTCTGATTTCCTTCCAAAAGAACATATTGTACATGTAGACAGTCCCTGTGTTCTTTCAAACGAGGGCCTGTATTTTCAAAATTAAGTGCATGTGTAGACACAGCTCCAGAGAATAGTTGTAGTCATTTCTGAATTCACTTAATTCCACCAAAGTCCAAAATAAACTAAAATTAAACCCATCTAAAAGAAATATTTCGTATTAAGTTTATTATCTTTGCTTAATTTCAGCCTGTCTCCCACTTATACACCTGCTCACTACTTATACCATTCCGCTCCTGCATTTGTCTCTATCCAATGCCAAAACATCAATATGTTTTTCATAACCCCACCAATGGTCTCTGAGGCACATTACCAGTTATACTATTATGAATTATTATCATACTACAACCAAAATTTACTGTTTTACAAATCTCAGATTAAGAGTTAATTGATTGCAGATTGTATCAAATTTGCCATCCTAGTCTGCTTCTGCCAGGAGAACACCACCTTTCTCCCATTTTTCTCTAAATCTCTGTATGCTTCATTCCAATGACTTTATGGCTGTGTCTACACTGCACCTTCTTTTCAGAAGGGGCATGTAAATGCAGCCATTTTGAAATGCTAATGAGGTGAGGATTTAAATATCTCATGCCTCCGTAGCATACTCCTATGCGATCTCACTTTCGAAAGGGGTTACTTTTGAAATCCAAACCACCAAGTAGCCGGGGTTCCTTTGAAAGGAAACCTCAGTTACAAAAGAACCCTTCTTCCCCCCAAAATTGGGAATTCTTCCCCCCTTTCAAGCAGAGCCTTTTGAAAGAGAGATCCCGTGGGAGTATGCTAATGAGACATGAGATATTTAAATCTGTGCCTCATTGGCATTTTACATGCCCCTTCTCAAAAGGAGGGGAAGTGTAGCCACAGCCTATGAGACAGAAACACTGATAGGCGAAAGACACAATAATCTAACAGATTCCTTCAGTTGCTGAGCTTGATTGTCTAATAATTTCTACCACCCTACAATATACACCGTTGTGAAAACTTCATCAGTCATCTTTTTAACTACTTCTCTTCAACTTGGAGGTAGGTGGATAGGATTCTATTTTGTAATGTAATAGCCCTGTTAGGAAGGGATCCTTTCCTAATGGGGAACATGCATTTCCCATCGATTAATTTAATCTCATTACATTTAATCATGCCCTTGTTTCACCTTACATGCATGCTGTCTAATTTTTTTTTAAAACCAACACCTTCTTTTCACATCTTACTTAATAATAATCAGAGCTAGTTATACATCCCCGGGTAGTGGCCCAACAAGGTCTTTTGATAGAAAGACTAATTTTGCACGCATCCCATTTACCACACACAGTGTCACCTACATGATTAATGATAACTAGTGAAGAAGCATATTGCAAATGAAAGACTCGTGTATGTTCTATCGCTCTCTGCCTTACGTCTATTTGTATTACAAATTCTTTGAGCAGAGTCTGTCTGATTCTAAGTTTGTAGAGTGCCTGGCACACTGCAGTTCCCGTCCATTCTTAGTTGGCCCTGAGGCACTGTAAAAATAATAAGAAACAAAGCAATTGAGTCACTGAGTTTATAGTCAGGAAAGTGTTTCATTCTCATTGGTGATTAAAAGTCCCTTTGCAGTGCATTTGATATGTATTTGATCACTAACAAAATCAAGTTTTCTATATTATTACTTGCTAATGGTCAATCTTCAGGATTTTTTAAATGTGTGATCTGACTGTTGAAATGTACAATTAAGTTTCTTTCTTATTATTCAGTTTGCTACAAATATATTTGTAGTTCATGTGATTTCTCCTTTCTCCTGTTCCTATTAGTTCATTTAATTATATTACTGTTAATAGTACATATTGGTATTATCCGAAACAATATCTCTGCTCTTTTGCTTTTTTGTATCTTTCTGAAAAAGAGGCAAATTCTTATAACACTTTCTCTGTGATGTTCTATATATTTTCTATATATTTATAGATATTGTGTGGGAAAACAAGATTCCATAATATGAAGCATAATATAAAATTGAATTCCTAAAATTTCTATTTGCCTCACATGCAATTGTTCAGAATAATCTCTCAGTGCTGAAGGAATAATTTGTACCCTCCTTTGTGTTCATTGTCTGATTAATTACTACTGCAATATTCATATCACTTTGCTTTTTGGGAAGCAAGAGCGATGATAGCACTCTTCCCACCCATTATGAACACTCTTGGTATTGATTCCCTTACAAAAGCTGAAAGTCATGATTAAGGTCTCATTTTACAGATAAAGATGAGACACTGATATTCAGCAACTGACTAGAGATAAGAGAAAACAAAAACTTGTGTGAGTTTGGAACATTCTCTTCTCCCGTTAAATGGGAACCAAAGTTTACCACTGGTGCAGCAGAAGAGGAATTACAATGTGAAAGTACCCATTGTGCAGAAGCTCCTTGTATAAAGCTCCTTGTATAAAGGAGCTCCTTGTGTAAAGAACATAGGGCTTTATTTCTCATGCCAAGCAAAAAGAAATAAAATGCATGCTAGTGGCTGGATCCCCAAATGGAGCATCCTTTTTATTCTGTTTTAGATGCTTCAGCAGAACTAGGAGGCCATAAGAAGCATTGCCCAAGCCCAAATGAAAATGAACAAGACAAGTTATGGATCGAGGAAAAAAGAATGGATCTGGCACAAATTGATCCCACTCTGGCCCAAACAAGTGGCAGCAAGCCACAACAGGAAAGTGACAAGTTGAAGAGTGAGACAGGAGAGGTCACCTCAGTGACTGAAGCCTTCAGGCTACAAAGGCTCAAAAGCACAACAAAGGCCACTGAAGTCCTGAGAAGCTTTCTGGGAGTGAAGCCATTTAGGCCTGACGGAGACTGGTCAGAAGATCTAATGGTCTATCAGCAGTAGAAGTAGAATTGATCATGTTAAATGCCATGTTATCTCATTCATGATGGGAAACAGAGGACAAAGTAACCACAAAAATAGAAGAATCAGGTCTGAGCTGGCAGAGAACTTGTTCTGGTGGGGAGGGAGAGTTAACAGTGAAATATGTTATGTGTGAGGAAAGAACATCAATTTATATATAGCCTGGGCAGCAAAGAGTGAGGCTGTGGGCTGTCTGACTGGAGCCAAGTGCAGTGGCTGCCATTCCAATGTGTTCCATATGTGTAGGTAACAGTTCACTATTACTGTTCTTTGCCCAATTGGATACCTAGTACCCGAAACAGGGCTACAAGAGGACTTGAGTTCCCTCCCCAACCCTTTTAATGCCTGGCCTCCCTAATACTCCATACTTCACAAATGCTATTTAGTTGGGTCTCAAAACACCACTTTAGTTGGAGGAGACAGGTATAACTGGCTTTGTAGTTCAAAAAAGAACTAGATAAGCTTAAGGAGGACAGGTCCATCAATGGCTAATACTCAGGATGGGCTGGGGTGGAGTTACTAGTCTGTGTTTGCCAGATGCTGAAAATGGACAGCAGGGGACGGATGATCAGTTGAGGATTACCTGTTTTGTTCCTTGCCTGCAGGGAAGCTGGCATTGCTACCGTCAGGAAATAGATGGATCTTTGCTCTTATCTAGTAAGGCTGATATTATATACTTAATAGTATAGTTTTGTTAATCTGTCCAGCTGCGTGGCAAATTTAAATCCAACAAAGTCATCTTAGCTTTTTTAATTTTTTTTTACCAAAGTTGATTTTTTTGCAGAACCACCTGACCAGTCCCGTCTTCATTTTCTCACCAGTTCTATTTATGTACTCTTTAATATGTGTCAATCTACTGCAATGGTGGTAGTTGCTGCTGAGTAGAGATTACCAGAACTATTGAGCAAGGTGTACAGGACTCCATACTGGTGTAAGATTGGAGGCTGCAGATCAAGTCCAGGGTATATGGTCAGATGCGGAGGTAGAACAGTTATAGGAGGAATAATTTGTAGGGAAAAAAGATTAAACAAACATCAATATTATATTTGGCAGCTACAGCAGTATGGATTTTTGAATTTCAGAAAAGTATCCCAGGTTGGAAACCGTGGATTGGAATAACCAGGGATGCTGCAAATCAAAAACTGAGTGCATGAACAAAGCAATATGGGTGTCAAGAACCAGAAGGGGGGGTTGTGTGCCAAGACGGAGGCTCATTGGCAAATCTCAGGGGGGTGGAGAATTGGGGAGCATTCACAGCCCTTCCAAAACAAAACTGCTCACTAGTATTAGAATATCGGAGGGGTAGCCGTGTTAGTCTGGATCTGTAACAGCAACGAAGGGTCCTGTGGCACCTTATAGACTAACAGAAAAGTTTTGTGCATGAGTTTTTGTGAGCACAGACTCACTTCATCAGATGCTGGTCATGGAAATCTGCAGAGCCAGGTTCAATAAGCCAGAGCAAGGGTGGGGATAACAAGGTTAGCTCAGTCAGCAAGGGTGAGGCTTACTACCAGCAGTTGATCTGGAGGTGTGAATACCAAGGGAGGGGAAGCTGCTTCTGTATTTAGCCAGCCATTCACAGTCTTTGTTTAAGCCAGAGCTGCGGGCATCGAATTTGCAGATGAATTGTAGCTCAGAAATTTCTCTTTGGAGTCTGGTCCTGAAATTTCTTTGTTATAGGATAGCTACTTTTAAGTCTGCTACTGTGTGGCCTGGGAGATTGAAGTGCTCTCCTATGGGTTTTTGTATATTGTCATTTCTGATATCTGATTTGTGTGCGTTTATTCTTTTACGTAGAGACTGTCCAGTTTGTCCGATGTATATAGCAGAGGGGCATTGCTGGCACATGATGGCATAAATTATATTGGTAGATGTGCAGCTGAATGAACCCACGATGGTGTGGCTGATCTGGTTAGGTCCTGTAATGGTGTTGCTGGTGTAGATATGTGGGCAGAGCTGGCAATGAGGTTTGTTGCATGGATGGGTCCCTGAGTTAGAGTGACTGTGGTCTGGTGTATAGTTGCTGGTTAGGATTTGCTTCAGGTTGGCAGGTTGTCTGTGGGCAAGGACTGGTCTGCCTCCCAAGGCCTGTGAAAGTGGGGGATCATTGTCCAGGATGGGTTGTAAATCCCTGATGTTGCGCTGTAGAGGTTTTAGCTGAGGACTGTAGATGATGGCTAGTGGTGTTCTGTTGGTTTCTCCCTTGGGCTTGTCCTGTAGTAAGAGGCTTCGTGGCACACGTCTGGCTCTGTTGATCTGTTTCTTCACTTCCTCAGGTGGTAGGGAGATCCAGCCTACTAACTGGTTTTCTTACTGTGATGTAATAAAGAAAGAAACAAATGAACATTGCATAATTAGAACCAAACTTCAGAATTCATGGTTTACTGAAATACTTGATAAGTACTGTTGGCACTAGTCTTTTAACTCTCTCTTCACCTTCTATACCTTCTCATACACAGTCTATTTCATGTTATTTATTTTTTTCTGGTGCATTAACAAATGCTAGAGACCTGCTGTATGATAAAATTCCAACTTCCATTATACACTCCCTCCATCAATCTTAACTCCCACAGGCAAATACTTTTTCAGTTGCAATTTTCCATGCTTGAACTTTGCATAGAAATGAACTGTCGGACAAAATTTCAATAAAATCATTTAAGTTGTGAATGAATTCTGCATGCTTGAAAAAAAAAAGATATACATTTCCCTTTATGTTCCTCGGAGTGCATGAATAACTCAGCAATCCTAAAATGGATTCTGGGTTGGTTTTGGTTTCAATAAAAAATCTGAAGCAGAACTTCACTTCAGCATTTCAGCTATAAGCACTCAGTTCTCTCACGCTTGAGCTCTAGGGTTAATTGATTATTTTCCTAAGTATAAACCTTAGAATGTTTGCATTATACCTTTTGACTGATAACCAACTTTCACCGAGGGAGAGAAACTCAGCTCAAACTGCAAGGATTTTACAAGTCACACAAAGAAGTAGGAAACGCTTGATTTAATGAACAAAAAAAAATACCCTTTTCTTTTAAAAAGCACCCAAATCAGAGCTACAGGATCACTTGAGTTCTGTCCGCACCCCTCTTACTGACTGGCCTTATTAATATTTCACACTTTACAAAGATTATTTAGTTAGGTCTCACACCACCACTTCAAATGAAAGAGACAGACATAATTATCCTATTTTAAAAACCCAGATAAACTGAGGCCCAGAGCAGTTACTTATTTGTCCAAGATCACACATCTATGACACAGGTGAGATTAGGACCCCTAACTGAAAACATCATGTTTTTCACCCTACAGGAAAAGCTAGGGTCTTTCATGACCACATATCTCAATGGAGAAGGCTGTTTTGACTGTGAAGTTAATTCTCAGGAAAAATCCATGATGACATATCTTTTCTACTTTCTCCTGGGCAGCTTTTGCACTTTCAAATGGGAACTGCTATACCTAGATCCCTCTGTCCTCTCAGAGTGAGCAAACCAATTGCTTGGGCCTCTGTTTCAATTACCTGAAACAATGAAAATTCAGAACCAAAGTGTCTATCACAAGAGACTATGCTGGGGAAAAAAGGAGCTGAATTATATAGATCAGTCTTCTGTATTTAGAGTCACTTCCATTTAAACTAACAAATTCTACAGAGAAGTAGGAAAGAGCCCTACATGCAAAAGCTGGCTTTCAGAGTACTTAGTATGTAGGAAAGAAATATGTTAAGCAGATGCAAGCTGAACCTCTCTAGTCTGGCACCCTTGGGGCCTCACTGTGCTGAACCAGAGAATTTGCTGAACCGCAGGAGGTCAATATTGTCTAATAGCATTACCAACACTTTCATCACATATTGGGCTTTTAGAAGACCTTTGGGGTAAATTAGAGCTAAATAATAATACAGAACACTGAGTGCCAGGACTGGTGGCTAGAAATAAACTTTTTAGGACCAAGCAATTGGTTTCCTTGCTCTAACAGAGAAAAAAGAGGGATGTAGGCATAATGGGTCACACTTGGGAGTGAAGAAGCTGCCCATGAGAAAGTAGAAAACACGTCATCGTGGATTTTTCCTGAGAATTAACATCATATTCAAAACAGTTTATCTTGGGTACGCCCATGATAAGTAAATATCTGGCTAATTAAAATCATACTGTACCAGGAATGTTCCCCATCCAAAAGTGCCAGATTAGAGAGGTTTAAACTATAATCTGGTTTCAATAAAAAGTGGCCCAAATCTGAATTTGCCCAGCAACTGTAGAAGCTCTGGAAATCTAACTATGCTTGGTGCTGCTGAGAGTGGTATTTTAAATGGACCCTTGCTTTTCAGCCCATGAATCCTGGCAAATCACCGGAAAGGAATTTTGGGTTGTATGTGCCAATTTTGGTTTAAAGGTACCAGGTCAGTTTGAAAGGACTCAGCTCATCCATCCATATAAATTAATGTGACACAATGAAGCAATTTGAGAGAAGATAACCATTTCACATCAGATTCCTTTCAATTAGATCCTCTCCCAATCCTGTTACTGTACTTCTCTGAGTTAGACACTCGCAAACTTCTGTATTTTACTGAACTTGATCAGCCTTTTAATTGTCTAGACTTTCCATAAACCATGTTCTTCAGTTGCAAAAATTGACTATAATTTCACTTTATTCAGGATTAATAAGCGGTAAACATCATTATTGCTTCTTCTTGGCAATGTGCCTGAATTAAATAGATTTCTTAATGTATCTCAGATCTGTACTACTGAACTCTTTTCAGGCACTATGCTGAGTATGCCAGGATTAACAAAGATGCTTTTTTATTCCTTTGTTTTTTTTCAGATCTGTATTCCAACTGCATACTTTCCCCAGCAAAAACAGTGCCAATATGAATCTGTTTCTACAACACATAAATTACTCTTTGTCATGCAAAGAAAGCATTTTGTTCCCAAGCAAGGTTGTCCAGTCTCAATCTTCAGATGTTAAAGTTCCAGGATAAATATTCAGAAACTGTGCTTCTTTCAATTACTTATGAAAAATACATGGTGGACAACAGGCATAGTAGAGGTCTTTTCTCTGTTTTCAGGTACACAGACTGTTGAAAAAAGCTACAGAGTTTAAGACACCATCAGATCATCTAGTCAGATTTCCTGTCTATCATGAGCCATCTACATGTTGCAGAACCTGCATATTTAACACAACCAAAATTAGACCCATTACATGGGTTGTGAATAATTTACATTTTCATTACTGGCCAATAAAGACACCTTTCTGAAATAAGGGTGTTTTAAATAAAAGAAAAAAAAACATTACGTTAACATTTTGATTAAGTTAATTACCATACGGCAATCCATTGTCAACTGAAATCAATGTTACACTTCCTTTTCACAGAATTATAGACATGTAGGATGGTAGAGACCTCAGGAAATTCTCTGGACCAGCCCAGAGCACTATAACATAATGAATCATATCTTCACTAACTTTGAAGAGTGTTTGTCTAACTAATCCATCCTTGAAAAATGAAGCTCCAGTGACAGGGATTGTACAACATCCCTTGGCAGTGGGTTTAATTATGCTTACAGTTAGAATGTTTTTCCAAACATCTAACCCAAATATCCCTGACTGCATATTAGGTCAACTCCATTTTTGAATAACTTTAGTGGACGTGAAAAAAAATTGTTCACTTTCCCCTTTGCACAATCCCTTAATATAACCGAAGACTGTTATCAGATCCTCTCTTCATCGTCTTTCTCAAAATTAAACATACCCATTTTAAAAAAAATCTTTTGCACAGGTCAGTTTTCCAAATCTTTTATCATTTTTGGTGCTCTCTTCTGGACTTTCTCCGGTTTATCTCCATCTGCCATATAAAATTCGAATCTATGACACATTTCCTAATTCTTCACATGAGACTATCATGTGTGACTGCATTAAACGTCTTACAAAAATCAAATTATGTCATAACTGAAGCTTCCCTGTCCAGCTACTAGGCCAGTAATTATGTCAAAGTAGGAAATTAAGTTCTTTTACCATGATTTATTCTTGACAAATACACATTGGCAATTTCTTTTAACCTATTATCCTCTAAGTTTTACAGACTGATTTATTACTATTTTGTTCTGATACCTTCTCAGACACCAATGTAAGGCTGACTGGTCTATATCCCCAGGGTGCTCTTTGTCCCCCATTTTAAAGATAGGTACTATATTTGCCCTTCCTTAGTCTTTTGGGAATTTCCCCTTCTTCCATAAGTTATCAGTAACAGAAGTAGTAATAGTTCTCAGATTGCTTCAACTTGTTTCTTAAATGCTTTTGAATTAATTTCATGAGGCCTTGCATATTAACTAATGTTTAACTTGTTCTGTATATCTTGTTGCAGAAGGAGCAAGGAATGCTTCAAAATAATGCAGCATTTTGGCATTTGGTGCTACTTAGACAGTGCCAAATGCTGAAATAGGGCTATTTTGAAATAAACTCAAAATAAGATACATCTTTTTATTGATTTTTGTGTCGCCTGATGGACATTTCTGATTTTGTCCTGGAGTGTTTATACATTTCCTTTCTAGTCATCCATAGCAATTTCTCCATATTTCCATTTTATTTTTGTTATTCAGGTCATTAGAGGGCTCCTGAAGGAGACATATTGATTTCTTACTAGTCTTCCTATCTTTCCTTTTCATTATGATAGTATGCTGCTACATCTTTCTTATTGTCTCTGAGAAATTGCCAGCTCTCCCTCACTCCATTTTAACTTAGATTTTCTTCCTATATGATCAATAGTGAGATGGGACATAATATAGATGGGTTATTTTTAGCTTTAACTTTGAATCTTCTGATGCTAGGTTTCTTGAACCAGATAATCAACACTCCTTTCTAACTAATCACCTTTCTATATTGGATAAGAAAGAACAAAAAGCCACTAGGACAGAACAGGGAAAATATCAAAACTAAAACTAAAACATTTCCTGTCAGTAGGTGAGAATCTATATAATTAATTAAAATGATGTTGCTCCATGTTTACATATATTTCAAATGGAATAAGTATGGCTACTCAGGTGGGGGAAGACCAAATGAACTTGTCCCAAAATTTCCACCAAATAGGGCATTGTTGCTTTTGAATGCTCATTCTTGTTTCTAGTTGAGATTCATATTTAAAATAAAATTTTCCAATATACTGATTTTTTTGCATTATAATTAAATATTTTAAGTGCATTTAATTCAGTATAAGAATTGAGGTCAATGAAGATATACATAAAGAACAACCCATGGTAAAATGTACATTCCTTGTGAAATCACACTTTGCATAGTAGCGGAGGGGTGCTATTGGCTATGTGGTTAATTCCAGACTTGTCCACATTCCAGAGCTGGCTAACTAAGCTGATCTTCTGTGTTCAATTGTGTAAGGGGACGAGCAGCTCCTGAAGGTGCTGAAAGCTACTGTGTCTCACTGGATCCAATAGATCTGTCCCAGGAATAAGTTTCATTCTATCTGCTTTCATGGGATTGTGACTGGAAACATGAAGTTTTTCTTGGTTGTCTCAGATCTGACCCAGCCAGTATTACTGAGAGGCTCCACAGGCCTGGGGACAAGGTGAGCTCTCTGCTCTGGGAATGGATGGGGCCAAGGACAGAAGGGGCAGAGGGGAGTGCGACAGTCAGCCTGGCCCTCCTACGTTACCTCTGAGCCACGGGGGGTTCAGGAAAGATAGAAGTACCATACAGCAGATATTGGCACTACAATTGGTAGCAGAGAAAGTGTGATTGAAGAACAAGATCATCTACAATTGTTTCATCAATTTTCAGAAGGCATTTGACAGTATAGATCAGAAACCGACTTGGGCGGTGTTGGAGTCATACAGAGCATATAGCAGACTGATAAGGTTGTTGAAGGATATCAGCAACAATGTGGCGGCAGTGGTGAGAATGTGCGGAAAGACGGGATGTTGGTTGAGAAAGAGTAGAAATTTGAAACAAGGAGATCCGATATCACTGAGTATGTTCATCACGCACCTAGAGAGAGTGATGGAGGGTGATGGACAAGCTCAAGGAAGAGGTGGAAGGGTTATCTGTGCATGGGACAAGAATCAACAATTTGAGGTTCACATATGACATAGTTATCAATGAAGAAGATGAAAAGAAACTAGCAAGAACGGTGCAGGTGCTCAACAAGGCACAGCTGCCCACCACATGCATTCTACTTACTGCAACTTAACCCTCTCCCACCAAGTAAAAGCATTTATTAATTAAGACTTGGTATGATTTATTGGCATTGCTACATTGAAATAGGTTGGTACATGTGTGTTACAGATCATTCATGAAGCTATGTTTCAAAGTGCCCCTTATTGCTGCTGCCTCTGCGTGGCTACTGGTGGACAGTTGTGTATGTGGTTGTGAGTAAGCCCTGCCTAGGGCCTCAGCTTTGGAATTCCAGATGGATGGGAAAGTGTCCCACCTGGATTCACAAATGATGTACACAAAAACACATGCTGAGTCTCTGATTGAAGTTTTCCTTGGTGGGGTCCAGGGCTCCCATGTAGGGCTTCATAAGGCAAGGGAGCAGAGGGTACGCAGGGTCACCCAACATTACAATAGGCATTGTCACATCACAAATTGTGATTTTGTGGTCTGGGAAAAAAGTCCTATCCAGGAGCTTTCTGTGCAGCTCAGAATTTTGGAAGATGTGTGCATTGTGAACCCTCCCCAACCATCCCACGCTGACATCAGTGAAAGGACCTTTGTGATCTACCAATCCCTGCAAAACTATGGAGAAGTGCCCCTTTTGGTTTATGTACTCAGAGGCCAGGTGATCCAAGGCCATGATGGAGATGTGAGGGCCATCTATTCCCCCACCACCATTAGGAAACACCATGGCAGCAAAGCCATCCACTATTGCTTTTACATCTTGCAGGGTCACGGTCTTTCTGAGGGGGTGCTGATAGACTGCATGGGCCACCTCCATCACCACGGACCCATTGTAGATTTGCCCATACTGAATTGATTTGCCACTGAAGGGTAACTGTTGGGGGTTGCAAACTTCCATAGGGTAATTGCCACTCACTTCCGAACTGTTAAAGCTGGCCTCATTCTTTTGCTGCTGTGCTTCAGGATGGGGTACAGCACATCACAAAGTTCCATAAAAGTGGCCTTGCACATGTGAAAGTTCTTCAGCCACTGCTGGTTGCCCCAGGCTTCCAAAATGATGTGGTCCCACCAGTGTGTGCTGGTCTCACGAATCCAACACTGCTGTTCCACTGTCACCAATGCATTCAGAGCTGCCAGCAGCTCTGAGTTCTTGAACCATGGTTGTGAGATTTGCTCTTCATAACCATCATCATCACCATCATCATGATACTGAACCATCACTCAGCTTTGTAATTGAAGGCAAAATTGTACAACAGAAAGTGTGGTTGCTGAAACGATATGTGCTATGAATTGAAGCATTTGGAGATCCATGCTTTCACTGTCAGAGAAAACGTCACAGGAAATGGTGTGATCTCCAGTTCATTTTTGCACAGTTACTGGGTGCTCTGAATTCTGGGGCAGTGCTTTGCATTCTGGGATTCAAACATGAAACAACCACAAGCAACTGGGATTAAGGCAATGTGAGATAGCTACCCACAATGCACTGCTCACACCGTTGAAATTGCATAGGGCAGCGGTGACAGAGAAACTACAAAAGCTTGACACACCCACACTTAACACTGTGTGTCTTACAAACAAAATATGCCAGTTGCACCCTATCTGCTTTGCAGTAAGGATAACACTCCCACATAGTAATTGAGTTTTGACATCCAAGACAAGCCAATGAGAACCTCTTAAATTATTACAGTCTGGTAGGATGGCATGTGACCTGTTAAACTGTTTGATCTGATTTGAAGTAAAACAACTTAGTGTATACAATTAGTAGCACTTCATCCTTCATTTGCAGGAGTACTCCATTCTTCATTTGCAGGAGCACTCCTCTGCCAAGAACTTCTGAGTCAAAGAAAAACACCCTCAAGTTGAGATTCTGCCAACACACACAAAAATTGAATTTTATCCAATTGAATCAGTCTCATTTAGTCAAGGGCTACTTAACAGATTTATTGAAAAGTTTAATTTCATCACTACAGTGAAAGGGAATAGTTTACGTCTGATTGAGAGCAGCTATACTCTTTACATTTTCTTAATACCTGAGTATATGAAGATTAAGGAATGGATATTATTGAACAACAAACCCACACCCTGTTCATGCAGCAACTACATTACAGAATCCCTTTACTGCTCTATCAATCCCTCTCCTCCATTTCATCTTGAGGGACAAATTTCCTTACTTAACATGGCCTCCAAATCTTTACCTACAGTTGTATTATTCATACAAAACCCATATCTATGTTTCAGAACAGGCAGACTGGTCATACGAAATACATTAATTTGTGAGCAAATGATTTGATTTTGAACATTCCAGTTCCTATTTGCATACAAAATACACAATTTCTCTGCACTCTTTCAGGAACTCTTCGGCTATGTCTCCACTAGAGAATTTTGTCAACAAAACCTGTGGAGCACCCACATTCCCAAGGTGTTCTGTTGAGTGTCATTTGACAGAATGCAGCACTTTTGTCAACAGCATTTTGCTGCTCCCCCCATGAGGCAGAATGCCTTATTCGAGAGAAATCCGTCGATAGAAAGGCAGTCTGGAAGTTCCAGGAGGCCTGTCAACAGACAGGGCTTCCAGGATATCAGGCAGCCCTGTCTGCTGTACTGCCTGTTGGCTGTTTTGTTGAGAGGGCAGCCGGGCAGTCCAGCCACTCTCTCTCAACAAAATAGATTGCTTTTTCCATCCACTTTGCAGTCTGGTCACAATCTGTCGACAGAAGTATGGTTGGAAAATATCATCCTACAGTAACTTCTGTCAACAGATTGCTCTAGTAGAGGCATCGCCTATATGGTTATTGTTATTGAGGTACGAAGGGATGTATGCACTGGTCATAAATTACCATGGACAAAAGATGGTTGAAACATCCTGTTTATTCACACAACATGGACTACTTCAAAGCCCCTCCTTCAGGCTTCCTGTTTGTTAAACCACTTAAAGGTATAGTTTTCTATCACACAATGTGCTCTTGGTGGTTGTCCTAAGTCTCTTTAGCAAAAGATTTAGATGTAACTAAGATTTATGTATTGATGCAAATTACTGTCCAGTGAAATAAGTAAGCATTTGTAATCTTGTTTTACACAGAATCCCAAGATTAATTTTAAAATATAAAATATAACTATGAAAATTGACTATGCTTTGCCCATTCTCAAACTATCAAGACAGAATCCTCAGTGTTTACAAACAGCCCAGGGATTTAATGCACCCCTACTCAGAATAATATTTGAAGACTCAGTCTCTTAAAGCTTTCACAACAGTAAAGCTAAGTCTCAAAAGAAATAGCTCACATGACCCTTCATTGCAAAAGTGTTATCTGTCCTCTTTTTTAAAATACTCAGAGTTGTGATCTCTAGGGGAATGTTTGTAATAACAAAATAAAATCACAAACGTGTTCACTAAAAACTAATCATGTTATTTATCTCATCCAGAAACAGATCTCAATTGATAGACATGGTCAATCCAGTCTGAAGCCAAATTGACAAAATCATGTGAAAAATGGAAAGAAAAAAAAAAAAACCCTCATCAAGATGTGAATACTCTGTTCTAGTTGAAGATGATGGCAGACCAGATTCATACAGCTATTCATCTGTATAAACAGCATAGTGGGGAAAAAAGACATCGGAAATGCTATGAGAAGAGGAAAATCTTTGCTTCCAACAATATGCACAGTACAGGATTTTAAATGCTGTCTATGATGTCAGAGAATTTCAAAACATGACAGGTAGCCCAGCTGTTTTACAACATACAGGCTGCATCTAGATTCAGGTGGCTGCTGGAAACATGATGAAAATGAGGGTTAAAAAAAAAATGGCAAATGGTTGCTCATTTGCATATTCACATAGCTAATTTGCATAATAATAGCAGACAAAAAGCAACATATATGTGGTTCTGCTGGCAAAAAGAAAACCTTTTTTTGCCGAAAATCAGGCACAAGCGGCTGCCAACAAAGGGGGTTTTTGCCAGCAGAACCACATCTATACGGTTTGTTTTCTGCAGTGAATATGCAAATATGCTAATGAGTGGCTATTTGCAGTTTCGTGAACCCTCATTTGCATCATGCTGCCGACAGCTGGACTGAATCTAGATGCAGTCATACTGTTTAATCATTCACAATGTGCAAGACAAAATTTGGGAATTGTTTTTAAGCATGAGATTTATGTAATTTCCTAAGGTTTAATTATTTGAGAATAATGACACAAATGTAAAGGCAAACTCTGAATACTGGGTTCAGACATTCATACAATAAACTGAATTCAGGACCCATTTATTAAATTGATACCAGTAAGCAACAGAGTGCTCACTCTTACATTTTACATTAATAGAGCTAAATATGCTATTGGCTTTGGTATGAATTTCAAAAGGATGTCATTGCTAGATGTCTTGCTCTGGTCACAACACCTAGCATTACAGACCGGGGCTACGTCTACACGTGCCCCAAACTTCGAAATGGCCACACAAATGGCCATTTCGAAGTTTACTAACGAAGCGCTGAAATGCATATTCAGCGCTTCATTAGCACGCGGGCGGCAGCGGCGCTTCGAAATTGACGCGGCTTGCCGCCACACGTCTCGTCCAGACGGGACTCCTTTTCGAAAGGACCCCGCCTACTTCGAAGTCCCCTTATTCCCATCAGCTCATGGGAATAAGGGGACTTCAAAGTAGGCGGGGTCCTTTTGAAAAGGAGCCCCGTCTGGACAAGACGCGCGGCTGCAAGCTGCGTCAATTTCGAAGTGCCGCTGCCGCCCGCATGCTAATGAAGTGCTGAATATGCATTTCAGCGCTTCATTAGTAAACTTCGAAATGGCCATTTGCGTGGCCATTTCGAAGTTTGGGGCACATGTAGGCTACGTCTACACGTGAAGCCTACATCGAAATAGCTTATTTCGATGTAGCAACATCGATGAATAACTTCTACACGTCCTCCAGGGCTGGCAACGTCGATGTTCAACTTCGACGTTGCGCAGCACCACATCGAAATAGGAGCTGTGAGGGAACGTCTACACGCCAAAGTAGCACACATCGAAATAAGGGTGCCAGGAACAGCTGCAGACAGGGTCACAGGGCGGACTCAACAGCAAGCCGCTCCCTTAAAGGGCCCCTCCCAGACACAGTTGCACTAAACAACACAAGATACACAGAGCTGACAACTGGTTGCAGACCCTGTGCCTGCAGCATGGATCCCCAGCTGCCGCAACAGCAGCCAGAAGCCCTGGGCTAAGGGCTGCTGCCCACGGTGACCATAGAGCCCCTCAGGGGCTGGAGGGAGAGCGTCTCTCAACCCCTCAGCTGATGGCCGCCATGGCGGACCCCGCTATTTCGAAGTTGTGGGACGCGTAACAACTACACGGTCCCTACTTCGATGTTGAACGTCGAAGTAGGGCGCTACTCCTATCCCCTCATGGGGTTAGCGACTTCGACGTCTCACCGCCTAACGTCGAAGTTAACTTCGAAATAGCGCCCAACGCGTGTAGCCGTGACGGGCGCTATTTCGAAGTTAGTGCCGCTACTTCGAAGTAGCGTGCACGTGTAGACACGGCTGTAGACACGGCCCGGAAGTCAGAATGCCAGTACAATACAGATTTGGAATAAGCAGGCAAAAAAGAAATTGTTGACTCACTTTAGAAGACAGTAGCTGAACAAGAGGAAAGAAGGTGACAGAGAAACATGGTTTGACTGCAAGCAAAAGGATTAAGACATTTTGTGCTAGCACCAAACTTTTTTGTCTTAAGAATTATGAAAGGTAGGGAGTGGAATAACTGTTCACAAAATATTTTACTGAAAATGTGCAAGACACTTCACATCAAAGCCTTCTGGTTACTTGATTCTGATTATCTTTGGAGTGACCTCTTTGAATCTGAGCAACAGAAGCAAACTTGCCAAAAATAAATGCTATACAGGTAGACAACAACACTGTGCAACAGTCCACCTTCTGTCCTGTAGTGCTGGACATGACTTTT
Source organism: Carettochelys insculpta (assembly GCF_033958435.1). Classification (NCBI taxonomy): domain Eukaryota; kingdom Metazoa; phylum Chordata; order Testudines; family Carettochelyidae; genus Carettochelys; species Carettochelys insculpta. Next base: position 17,841,985 of record NC_134144.1, read on the forward strand.
GTGTCTAATGAGCAAGTTCTTCTCAAATGGTAACCTGCCAGTTACCTTCAAAGAAATAGAAGTAAGACTCCAGTTTAGGAAACTAATGCTGGCCATTAATATACTTTCCAGATATGACCCAGTTTTCAACCTGCTTTTCATGAAGGAGATGAGTGAGAACATGATGGCAGGGCAACCCAACAATACCTGGCATTTGAAAGTTCCTTTCAACTCATGCAATCAGGCTTCAGACCACTTAATTTCTTGGTGGTGGTCAGACTCTTTGGGACAAGGGACCCAGAACAGATGTCCAGGCTAATACTACTATTTCTCTGTCTAATGGATCCTTCTCTGTGGGTTTCTTTGCACTCATTGGTAAGAATCCTAAAAGACATTGTCATTGTGAAGGTTTTTTTTTTCTTTCAGCCTGTGAATCCCTGGGGTGAAATTAGCCTTCACATTTCATTGCACCAGTTAAATAATTTCTAAATAACATGAATAATATGGAAAAAGCCCAGGGTCTTAAAGCATAAGCAGAACACCCAGTAACCCTCTTTGTTAATTGTAAAATAATATTATACTGTTTTTGAAATGGCAACTGAGGCAAAATGAGGTTGTGCCATGAAAGCTCACAAGTCAGTGCCAGAAACAGTAACAGAGCTCAGGATTTTTGACAGTATAAGAAAGAAAGAAACCATTCAATGGATTTCTGTGAGGGTAGTCAGTGCTGCCACAACAAATGAGATGAAAACAGTATTACAACTGTCCAGTCACAGATGACGTTACATTATTGATCTTCTAAACCAAATTGAATAAAAATAGTGAAGTGGAAGGGGAAGGTTGAGATATTTCCTAACATATTTTATATCAGTCTATTTTTTAAAAGAAAAGTTAATGGAAATGCAGCTTGATCTACCCTAATATTACAATAATCTGGTGAGAGGAGGAATATCCCCCAGGACATAAATTTGCATTTTTAAATTAATTGTAACAACAAACACAAAATCCCAATGATTATTAATGGAAAACTCAGATTATAGCCAATCAGTAATAGGAAGATGAGCACATATTAGGAAACCCTAAAACTTTAGCTACAAGTGCAGAAACAAAGAGATAAATTAAAATGATTTTTAAAAAGATGTTTTAAACACTGCTTTGAAAGTCAATTTTCCACACAAAATATGACTTCTTCTGTGCCTTCTGCTGAAAATATAAATAGAAAACAGGAAATTGGGTATAGGACACTCCAGTACATTAATCTTCCATCTTTTCACCAAGGAGCTTCATTGATAAAGGTGAAAAATACTGTTATTTTCAACAATCCCCTTGCAACTTGCCATAAACAAACTTTCAGGATCAAGAGCTCAAACCATTTGTTTTCTTCTTAAAGAAAAACTTTCATGTTAAACATATCATTTAACAAATCTGACAGGCCACTACTAGGAGCAGAATTACCTTGTTTTTTGCCCTAGATGATCACATAGTTTTAACAGTTTGTGGGTGTATTCTGAGGCCTAACGTTATGAAACTATTAAAAACTCATGTGATTAACTGATGTCACGGGAATGCAGTATACAAACTGAATCAGTCTGTATATCTATATACACAAACATATGTTACCTATATGGCTGTCTTCTTCTTCTTCTTGGACTGAGCATTGTTTGGCAGATCTCAGCTTTTATGACGCTGTTGGAAAAAGACTAAACCAATACTTGACCAGCACAGAGAATTACATGAAAAACCACCAACTACTGGTGTTATGTGTTCTTTTTGGATCTTCCACCAAAACTTCTGTTGACAGACTGTGGCCAGACTGCAAAGTGGATCGAAAGAGCAATCCACTTTGTCCACAGAGGGTGACTGGACTCTATGCTTTTCCTGTAATACTTGGATATGCTGACAAAGCAATCAAGAGCCTGTACAGGCAGGACAATCTGTCGTGGCAGGACAATCTGTCGTGAACTAGAGTTTCCAGATCACTGGGAGATATGCCAAGTGACTTCATGTTGGTCTTAAGATGTCTTTAGGGCACTTATATAGACTATATTTACGGCATTTTCCACGAGCTAGCTGGCTATAGAAGACCATCATCAATATCCCTTTATCATCCATCCTCATGAAATGACCAATGCTGCAAAAATGTTTGTTCGTAAGCATTGTTTCCATGCCATGACACCACACAACTGAAGAAACTCTGTATTAGGAATTTTGTCCCACCAATTCACTTCCTCATACAGCAAATATGAATCTGATTGAATTTCAAAACATGGCTGTGATATATTGTCCATGGTCATATTATCCATCCTTTGACTGCTTGACCTATATTCTAGCCACTAAAACACACGGGTGACTTCAGTGCAACTAAGCTGATTTTCACCAGTTAAAGGTCTGACCACACTGATACCAAAATTCAGCTAATTTTCATTGTCTGATCAATCATTAAATGCCTATTTGCAGATTCATGTACTTGATGGCCAGAAGGAACCTTTATGATCCTTTAGTCTGACCTCTTTCATTAGGCAGGTCATAGAATTCTTTCATTATGCAGGTTTTTAACTGATGAGAAATTTGAATATGTTCCTAGAGTTGATGGCATGGTAGCCACAGAAAGGGTTAAGTTGCAATTTAGTTCTTTAAAATTCATGTATTCCTAGGTTTTAAACCCAGGGATTCCTACATCATGCCCACATCTCATGGATCAAGATGTTTGTACAGCTCTTTGAATTCATAGGGCTGGCAGGAAGTGCCCTACACAAGTAAAATTGGTTGCAATTTTTGATGCTCAGTGGGTACTTTTTTCATGTTGGCGTAAAAAAAAAAACTAAACAACAACAACAACAAAGAACAGAAAAACAAACAACCAACCCTGAGCATTCAATTACATTCCAATATAAATTTGCAGTAATAATTGAGGTTATAATCAAGTGCTGTCCCTTTATGAATCTTGGGGTATTCTGATTACTTTGATCTTATACAGCAGCCATTCTCAAACTGTGGGTCAGGACCCTAAAGTGGTTCGTGAGTCAATTATGATGAGGTTGCCAGGGCTGGCTTGTATTGCCAGGGCTTGGGCCAAAACCTTACAGCCCTGAGCAGGAAGATTTCCCGTTACAAGCCTCCTAGATGAGGGTGAAGTTCAGGCTTTGCTCAACCCACCCACCACAGAATGGTGGGACTCGGGAAGTCTTTGGTCCCCACTCCTGAGGTCATGTGGTAATTTTTCTTGTCAGAAGTGGTTCGCTGTGCAAGGAAGTTTGAGAATCCCCTTTATAGAGTACAGCACTCTACAGTAGTTTAAGACGGAGAGACAAGTGAGTGTCTAGGGCAAAGTGGACAAGATTAATATGTTTGTAGCAGGTTTGTAGTAAGTAAATTTAGTCTAGAGGAATGTACTACTGATCACTGGGCAGGAGGTGGAAATCACATTTTACTGGCTGTGCAAAAAAAAAAATAAAATAAAAAATCTGCCCAATAGTGTGGCTAAGGTCTAAGAAAGGAAAATAAGGACATAGTCCCAAAAGGTAAAGGAAAATATGTCTAATAGCTGATCTAAAGAGCCATTTTAAGAAGAGTGTTAAAGAGATATGTTAAACTGTTAAAGAGATATGTTACCAGAATGTGTACAAAATATCCAAATGTCAGCCATAAAATGAGACTTGGCATGGAAAATTCTGGTTCTTTGATGTTAACTGGAGAAAACTGTGCTTTTAACGGATAAGAAATTTGAACATGTTCCTAGAGTTGGTGGCATGGTATCCACAAGAAAAGGTTAAATTGTAATTTGATTCTTTAAAATTCCTGTATTGCTAGATTTTAAACATATGGACAGATAATTTCCAAATTGTCTAAGTGGCTGTGTCTACACTGGGAGCCTCTGTCAACAAGAGAGCCCCTCTATTGGCAGAACACCCCTAGAGTCTACATGGCCAAAGCACTCTGTCAACAGTTTGTTGACAGAATTCAGCTGTTCTGTTGGCAGTATGATTGCTCTCCTTGTCCAGGTATAACACCTCTGTAGACAGTATTCTGTTGACAGAGTGCCCATGTAGACAGTTCTGTTGACAGAGTGGGTCCTCCGTGGATGCCAGCAGCTGGAGCCAGGATACACCCTCTCCACAGCCAGCAAGGCTCTATGGTTACTGCATCCACCTGCCCTTAAAGCAACAGGGCTCCAAGAAGCCCCTGCAGGAAGCTAGGGATGTGGCCGCATGCTGGCAGCACATGCTCAGTCCATGCCCCAACAGCCACTCCCCAGCCATTAGAAACATAGCATACACTGCCTAGGACCACTCTGGACCCTCCCAGGGGCCCTGAGAGCTGTCCCAGGAGTCTGCATGTGGGGCCTACAAATGTGCCCCTTCCTGGTCCAGTGCCGAGGTCTGGGACCTGCTGGCTTCTCGGCACATGAACCACTCTTTCTGGACCCCAGCCCCAAGCACCGGACAGCCCCCCAGACATGGCCACGTCACCGGAACCCTGTCACAGTGAGGGCACCCAGCATGCACCCTCCAACAGGTGCATGAAAAACTCAAGAAGCTGTGACGGGGCTACATGTGGGCCAGGGATTCCTGGCACTGCTTGGGAGCAGGGGTGGCCTCCTGCCCCTACTATGACACCTTGCATTGCATACTGGGGGGCGATAACAGGGCGCCAGGCTGGAAGATGGAGAACACCAAGGAGGTCTCCACCAGCGAGGCCATTACCTTGGACCCAGAATTGTCCCCAGAGCCCCAGGACATCCCAACATCTGACCCTGACTCCAGCTAGGGTACCTTAACCATAGCCCTGTCCTCCAGCCCCTCCAGCACTGCAGCATTTACATGAGTGTATCCGTGTGGACCTGTTCCTGGCATCCTTTGGTGAGCTTCCCCAGGGGAGTAGACATCCTTGGGGGGGCAGTGTGCCCTATGGTCCCTGATGTGATGGCTCTACCAGACACCCATGTCCCAGTCCTGGCACCTGCACCATGTACCCATGGGGCATCCCACCCAGATCCCATGGGTGACCCCTGGACATGGCTGTTGGGCTGCCCACAGCCCCATGACAAGCCATCTTGAATATTTTGATGGATCTGAGACAGGGACCCCATAACATTTCTTCAAGAGTCTGACTTTTGAAGTCCTTACTTAGACAAAGAATGCCAATAGAAATTTTGCTTGAATAAGGACAAATGGTGATGCCTCAAATATTTTGAACTATGATTCTTTAAGAGGGTAGCTTGTTACCATGGTAAAGGAGTGTGTTTTCCTAACTGAATTAATATCTGCTTTGAAAAAAAAATTCCCAGAAGGAACCCATAGAAAATGAAAATGAAGAGTTTAAAGGAGAATATCATATGTGTTAGGTGTTATGGCCTAGTATGGGAGGGAAAGCGCAAGTTTTCTCTTTGTTAATCCTGCATAGGAGGCAAGAAACATCCCAGCAGACTGTAGGGCCTTCTCTTTCCTATTCTCCAGTGGGCAGCAAGAACAAACCATTTCAAATGGGATTAGTTGAGATACAGGAACCAGAGAGCATGGTTCCTTTCTTCCCATGTCAAAGGAAATCAAGTTAGGAACATAAAGACATTTAAGCAATGGAAGTTAAGAGCTTTAATACCTTTGAGGCTATGGGCCAAAGAGAAAAGCGCCCTGCACTAGTCAATGAGAATGAAATTACCTGAACTCCCTGGAACAACTGGATAGCTCTGAGCTCTTTACAAGCATCTGTCCTTGAAGATACAACTAAGCTCTAAAGATGTTACACATTCAGTAGGTTTATGTTATTTTCCAGTAATAGCACATCCTATAGTGTTTCATTATGGGCCTGAACAGACACCAGGCCATATTGGAGCTGTTGATTCAGAGGAGTAACACTTGACATTGTAAGATTATTTTGCAGTGGACCATAGCTAGAAGTATGGCTTGGTTAGTGATGTTAATGCACAAGGCTTTTAGGCCCCATCACAGTCAACTTTTCAATTGCATAATTGTCTGCCTGACTCATTGTTTTAAGATGGTTAATTCTTTCTTTGGACTCTTTCTATCCTGTTCATGACACCAATATGCAGTGACCTGGATAGGGTTAGGCCATGGACTTGATGAAGGGGGAGAGGTGGGACAATTGCCTGAGAGCCTGGCAAGATTGTCTGCCGCACTGTTAGGCTGTACTAGGCTAAATGGGAAGGGAGCAGAGGCAAGCTAAGTCAAAAGGGATCATTTTAACTTTGTAGAACTTTATAAGGAAAAACCTAGCATTGAAGAAGGAACATAAATATTAAATATAAAATGGTTGTTTTGCTGACAAAACACACGGAGCGTCAAGATTCCCAAGGCATTCTGATCACAGTAAGTCAACAGAACTCAGCACTTTTGTCGACAGCTGCATCTCACTTCCCATGAAGAATAACTCTTCTGTTGACAGAGATCTGTTGACCAAAAGCCAGTCTGGACATTCTGGTGGCTGCTCTGTTGACAGGGCTTCCAGGACACTGGGCAGCCCTGTCTCCTGTGCTTCGGATTATCTGTTTTGCTGATAGAATGTCCAGGAAGTCCGGCCGCTCTCTGTCTATATGCTTGGCAGTATGGCCATGGTTTATCGATAGAAGTTTTGTCAGAAGATATCTTCTGACAAAAACTTCTGTTGACTAATCACTGTAATCCAGACAAAGACAAAGGAATTATTTGTTTTTCACTTCCCTCTAAATTTCTCTCAACAAGAATAGTGAGCCTTATGAACAGATTGGTGAAGAGTGTGTTACAATGTTTTCTACTGATAATGTTAATAGAGGTGTAGCTCCCATTGTTTGGGCAGCAAGCTGGCTCCTTGGCTCCCAATCCTGAAAACTTGTCAAAGAGGGGAGCTTCACAGATCTCATATTTAACCCCTTCAGACTGAGCGAGTGACATACAATTACCAGACATGACAAAAGGAAAAATAAAATCAAACAGAGGTTGATGTAAAGAGAATTTATTCAGTCCTGAAGAAAAGATTTTAATATGAAACTCCCTGTAATAGCAAATTGGCTAAAAATTCTACAGACAAAGATCTTAAAACTACTGACAAATGAATTGAGATTCTCTGCAAACTAGATTATTTGCTGGTACAAGGCCAGCTTCACAATTCACTCCATTTTTATCCTTTGCAATGATTCCAGATGAGATGATAAGATTGTGACCCAAACCACTAAAAACCCCCCGATTATAAAGGGAAAAAAGTTTCAAGAGGTTTCGCAGATTATTGTTGCTAGGGAAACCACTTCATGGTAGCCATATATTCAGAATACCTATTTTCCTTTGTTCTCAAGAAAATGAAAAAGCTTCTTGGTGCAGCATGGAAAAAAATTGTGGAGAAAAATATCCACATAAAATCAAATAGAATAGAAATAAAGGCATTAAAGAGAAACCAGTCTTACAACAACAACAATCCACCAATAATTAGTAAGCACAGTCATTAATATGTGGGATGTGTGTTTTCTTTTGCTTTAGTAGTGTTGATAACATTTTACATTTTTTCAGGTTAGTCATTAGAAACCTCATGTGGGATTGGTCTGCATTTTTCTAAGTGCTGTAGATCACTTAGATCACTTAGCAAAAGATGGCTTTATTAACTAACCATTGTTTCATCCTCCTTTGCTGTTTGTAGATTGAAAGTTAGGTACTGCTGCTGGGAATAGGATGCACAATCTCCATCTATACCCATGTTGAAATATTTTTGGATTGCAATCAGTTGTATATCAGAATTTATTTAGGGTACATACACACTTATGGCTGTCAATCTTTTGGCCTTTGATTTAGTGTGTCTAGTGGGGATGCAAAAAATCAAATTGTAATGGCACCACTGTCCACCCCAGTACTCCTGGAAGTCACGACAAGTAAGGGAATTTGACAAGATAGTTTCTCTCATTGATGTCCTGCTGTGTGAATCATCTGGTGGCAAAATCTATTTTAGGTAAGTTGACTCGAGGCCCCTTCCGGTCCTAGTGTTCTATGATTCTATGATTATGAACTGTTTTATGTGTTTATTTTATACCTTTTGTTGTTTATTTGCCTGTTGTTGGCTCTGTTAAATAAATAGAACATTAGTTTCACCCCTAAGCCTCCTCCTCATTCCACCTTTGCCTCTTGAGCTAGCCACTGCCTGCCAGGGGAGGTTATATCTATACAGGGGGAAGGGTACATGCACAACCCCTGGTCCTCTTGCCGGTAGGGGGTGGGGCAGTCTGCAGAGGGACAGGGCGGTCTAACGTTGCTGGGACTCCGCCATCCCTCCTAAACACCTTAGGTCCTCGAGGATCCGGACAACTAGAGCGGGGAGCCTCACAATCTGGTCATGCTAACTGGGCGGCTCAGAGCGGGCCATAGTAGCTGGGGTCCTTTCAAAAAGGAGCCCCGTTGGGACGAGCCGCGCGGCGGCGAAGCGCGTCAATTTTGAAGCGCCGCGGCTGCCCGCATGCTAATGAAGCACTGAATATGTATTTCAGCGCTTCATTAGTAAACTTCAAAGTGGCCATTTGCATGGCCATTTCAAAGTTTGGGGCTAGTGTAGACACGGCCATAGTATAGTTTCACTTATTTACCATGTCTTCCTATTTTGTAACTGAGAGCATCAGTTTTCTAAAAACACCGCTAAACAAACAGAAGCTAAAGCTTGATCTGGCTGCCAGAAGAGATCATAGATTAGGAAATCAAACAATACAGGTACTGAATTTGTCCTTGTTAGCTCAGGCCTTCACTCAGGCCTACTGCCAGCCCATTCATCTTGTTGTCAGTTAAGTAGGTTGGCAGGAGCTTTTTACCTCAGGATGTTTATTCTGGCTAATTTAGCAACTGATCTTTTAAAGTCTGGTGCTTTTGCAATTATATCCCAATTGACGTTTCCAACTGAGAGCCGCTTGCATTAAGTTTCTGAATCTCTGCTTTGCAATCTTAGTATCTCATTCCTTTTGATGAACATGAAGAAGATTGCGCCTAGGGATACCTGAACCTAAAATGAACTTTTAAAATTTCCAAGCAGAGGAGGAAAAATTCACACCAACCCCATCTTTCTCAACAGCTGTTGCTACAAGGTGAGATTGCTAAAAAGTCTCAAAATAGACCAAGCAAATAGGATCTCTGTGAGGGTTCTAGTATATTTTGGCAGACCCCAGCTGGAATCTTATTGCTATTTAAACAGAGAGCACAAAAACAGCATTTGCACTTCTAGCTTCCATACCTTTATGGAGTTTGGTTAAATTAAATCATAGATCAGAATAATGTAGATGTTCTAGAAATTAACCCAAGAGATTCTGAACTTTATAGACACTGTGTGGTGCAAGTGTTCTCTGTCTCTAGGAACAGGCAGAGTTTGTTTTGCTGAGAGCAATAAATGAAATCTCTGAGACTCATTGAGAAAAAGCTAAAATATTGAGAATAGCAATTCTCTATTTTATACATTGTTCACTGTTGATTTTCCAAAACTGCTATTGCAGGGCAAATGTGAATACAAGACTCACAAACTTCTTCCATTGCTATGTTCTATTATTTGAAAGAATTCTTCCTCTTCACCCCAAAACGTATCACTTGACAAATATTTATCTCCTGGGTAAAAGGAGGATGGGTGTATAGACAATTTACTCTGCTGCACCCTTTTGCACAGATGATTACATCTACTGACAAGGGAGAGTCATGTAGCTGTCAGCAGCTCTCTGCAGCAAGGTTGAAGGGACAGCTGAACATTTCCTCTCTTGGATTATCATCCAATATGCCAGAAAGCTGAATAAACATTTTTATAAACCAGGAAGAGTAGCAGGTCACCCATCTTTTGTGCCCTCGGTTGGAAAAGACAACACAATGTGGAAGTGGCTGAACGTGAGAAGGCCTTTTTAGGGTGCAGGAACACAACTCTGCAATGCAAACATGGTTTCCATTGGTTTGAATGTGTATATCCATTGTGTTCAGCAGTATCATGACAGCTGTAAGGCAGCCAAAAGACCTTCTATCATAATGAAGTATGAATAAGTATAGAGATGAGCCTTCATGTAAAGAAATGTATTATCTGACTAACTTCTGGTTATGTGCACCTGCAGAAAATATTTTAACTGACAAAATCACAGCACCCCTTCTGTATCTGTGATCACAGAAAAGAAATTGTGGATGAATGCAAAAGCAAAATATGAATGTGAGGGAAGTCAAGTGCTCTTCTATTTTACTGGTTCTAGTCAAATCATTTGAATAAAGCCACTGCAAAGTCAAGTTGGTGAACAGATGAGAGATTAAAAAAGGATACTTTCTTGTAGTCATAGCTACTTTCTTTGTTAAACAATCAATGAATTTAAAACTACTTATACACTTCATATATTGTATTATATATTATACATTCTATTATATTCTGTTGCATTCACCTTGAGGATAACTTAATAGTTTTCATTTTGCAAAGAATGGGTATAAAGTACCTTCTGAAAATGAGAGTCCTTTAAGATACCTGCGCGGCTCGTCCCGACAGGGCTCCTTTTCGAAAGGACCCCACCTACTTCGAAGTCCCTTTATTCCCATGAGCTGATGGGAATAAGGGGACTTCGAAGTAGGCAGGGTCCTTTCGAAAAGGAGCCCTGTTGGGATGAGCTGCGCGGCGGCGAGGCGCGTCAATTTCGAAGTGCCACGGCCACCCGCATGCTAATGAAGCACTGAATATGCATTTCAGCGCTTCATTAGTAAACTTCGAAATGGCCATTTGCGTGGCCATTTCGAAGTTTGGGGCATGTGTAGACCTAGCCAATGTGGTTCTCTTCACAGACCTTTGCCTGTAGTCATCTTTGCAATATTATTTCTGAGTTATAATATCCCTTGGCTAGAGAACTGCCAAACTGATTTTCCTTGAGGTTTCATCCATAAACTATGTTTCTATATAAGTAATAAATAATAACGACAATAAGGAATGTTGAGAATACTGCTGGGAAAGTAACTTTGTATTAGAAAATTACCAGCTGAGCACCAGAGGACTAACCTACTTTTGCATTATAACTTTCCATTTTATTACAATAAATTCCATCTAATAAGAAAATAAACCTTTAGCCTTCTCATGTCCTCATGAGTGTTAAGCCCATTTCTATTATTGCTTGAGTAGCTCACGCTAACAAAGCTAATCATTCACGCAATCTGTACTTTCTCCTGAATTATTAGAGCAGTTTTTCAAATTCATATAAATTCTAGCAGCTTAATTCAATTATCAGTTTTCAGTTTTCAATTTTTATTTCTTTGTAAAAGCTTCTTCCTAGAATTGCCTGTTCAGCAATGTCACTGCAAGCAGATATAGGTGGAAATTCAGAATAAACACACAAGTAACATCACTACTATTTGAGAGTGTCAGCTTCCTGATTCATGGAAAAGTTCTGAAATATACGGGGCATAGTTGTGAGTAGATGTACTGGGCTCTCCACCTGGAGCTACATGTGCTTAGTCAGGATTATTAATTTGCTCTATAGAAAAAGTAAGAGAGTAAGGATAAATTAGGGGACACCATCTAGCCATGAATTTATTATTATCTGAACTATGGTAGCACCTACGGGCTCAGATGAGATTAGTTTCCATTGCACTAGGCTTGGTACAAACACAATGAGAAAAAAGTATCTGCCCTGAAGAGCTTAAGATTATAAAAGGCAAGAGCGTAGGGGAAAAATGACGTACCAAAGATCACACATCAGATCAGTGGTAGATCCAAGGACAGAAACCAGGTTTTTTGACTCCCTAACCAATAGATGATGTGATATCCTTTTTTATCTAGATTTTTTTTAGACTTAGCCATTCCAGACTAATTTGCAGACAGATTTTCTTTGGAGTGAAATGTCTAAAACATGTTGTAGCTCAACAGACAAATGTACCAAAGGTTACATGTGGAATGTGTAATAAATAACGATAAAATTAAAAACTATAATATGTAAACTGTGTTATCTAATACCCATCCCATCTTCTGCATTTAAGTATACAGACCTGATCCTCAAACACCAATTCACACACTAATTTTTGTCTGAGTAGTCCCAATGACACTATTCACATTTTTAAGGGTTTGCTATATCAAGGACACTGTGCAGTTGGCACCAAAAGGAGGGCTGTTGTTACTACTTTAGAGAATGTAAAACTTTGTCTTTTTTTTTCTTCACTCAATGCACCGTTTACTCTTAAGAAATGGATGTTGGATGTCTGACAATAGGGACATACTTAGCCTTAGTTTGTACTGAGTTTTCTTGTCATAACCATGATTACTAGAGCAGGCATTTCTTTCATCCTCTATTCAAGTTTATTAACTACATCATGAAGCCATCTATAATCATTGTGTCATATAGAGTTTATTACATATGTGGACGTAGGATAATAATGTTGTTTCTTGGTGTAACCAACCACATGAGGAGACAAACCCGGGACCTCAGTGCCAGAGCTTGTATGATTTGAGCTAGGAGCCAGCTGCCTCTCAGCTAAGGCTGTAAAAGATTCTCACTCTTTCTCTGTGTAAGTGGTCCGGGTGTCACTACATGGGACAGTGAACCAGTCATTGGCACAACATATAACTCCACAACCCTGTGAGTTAGAGTTTTTGAGTGGCCTCTATGTATTAATGTACATCTCACATACCTCTTTGATGACAACTCTATGATGCAATATCAGAATCCCCTCAGCCTTTGGAGTTTGCCAAGAGAAACCCATGTTGTATGGAAATCCAGGTTTGTTCTGAAAGTTCTAAAACAACATGCTTAGTGTGACTCAGTTTTATTAAAACTTCTCTACCAGGACACTGTAATTGATAGATCACAAACCACTTTATTCAGATGGGCATGTTGCCTTGTACCTGGAACACTCCCAAAAGCATTGTCTGTGGCAAGATCTTATTATTATAATTTCAAAGTTACATTAGACTGTGTGGAGTCTGTGCAGCAACATTAAATTAAATTTCTCATTGGCTTCAAGGCTCACTATCTGTAATTAGTGGCTTCTGTTCTTTATTACACTGATCAGTAGTGCAGTGCTATTCATCACTACAGTCTTAGTTAATTATCCTTGTTAATGATTTCCACTGTGAAAAAGAAATCTACAGGCTCCATTTGGAACGAATGCTTTGTGTTAAAATTATTTGCTTGTAAGGCACCATAGTGAGCTGACAAGCTGTAGGAAGAGGTTACTTATCCTGTGACATGGTGGCTTAGTATTTTTTGTTACCGAAATGCTCATAAAAGTGGGAAAGTACCGTAATTCCCCATTTTGGTAGGAGGTCATGACTGCGATACTCCAGGGCCGAGTCTACATTGGCCTGTCCCTTTCAAAAGGGGCATGTTACTGAGGGAGTTCAGAAAATGATAATGAGGTGCTTCCATGAATATGCAAAACCTCATTAACATAATGGCAGCCACATGCGATTTGAAAGTGCTGCTTTTGAAATGGACACCACTCAAATAGGAAGAAGGGGCTTTCAGTCAGGGGGTTCCTTCAAAAAGTCCCCGTCTACATGAATGGCATGCATTCCGAAAGTGAAACTTGTGAATCGCGCGTGGCTGCCATTATGCTAATGAAGTGCTGCATAGTCATGTCAGCACCTCATTCGCATCTTCCAACCTCCCTCATTAATATGCCCCTTTCGAAAGGGAGGGGCCAGCGTAGACACGGCCCAGGTGTGTGAAGGGGTATGAGTGGATCATCGTTTTGAAATTGCCATATCAAAAAAATAATGGAAAGGAGAATTAGAATTTCTTCACATGTCTGGAGGAATTTGTACTGCTGGGGCAGTGATTGTGTTCATCGTTTCGAGAATATCACATCACACTTCTACTTATAAGCAAGATGCAAATTTATGGCTCACATGTGCCACGATAAGAGCAGAAACATTTATGCCAACCTTTACTTGGAGAAGAGTTAAACCAATGCTGAGTGCTTTTGTCACCCTACTTAGAGTTTTGGGCAATCCTGTTTCTTAACGTTTCTCAGTCCTTCTGTACAGAAGATCTAGATGCAGCTCTTGGCCTGGCCTTGGTTTAAAAGATCTGCAAAATATTGTGGGAACAGCATATTCATTGCAGACACTGTGTAACAGGTGAATTTAAGAAAAAGAATAGAAACAAAGATTTGAGAAATGGCCAAGGGTAGTTTCTACTTTGAACATTGCTGAGTACAATTTTCATGCTGCATTCAGCACCTCTGTGCTAGAAGACGTGTGTGTGTGTGTGGCAGAGAAGGGGAATACATTAGACAGATAAAAAGGGAGGCATATATGGAATTGGTAAGTGAGTCATCCAGTCCTTTCTAGCCAAAAGGGACCAAAGGCATTAAAGTCACTGGAAGGGTTATCAGCTGGAAAAAGTTGGGAAATTCCTTTCTATCTGCCTCAGTGTCATGCAGGATCCTTGGCTGAGAGGAAAATAACAACTTCCCTGTCTCCTGACAAATCAGAGATTATATATCAAAACGGCCTACTAATTACTTATTTCATGTGTTCTTACATAATGAGAAATGATTACAAGAGAAGGCAAGAAGCAAATGCCAAATATAAAATAAAAAAAATTAGAATAGGATGTCACTGAGATGTCAGAATCAAACAAACTTTGATTAACTGTTGAGTTTGATTAGCTAAAGTGCTTAATAACTGTAAAACTCCAAGGATTAAATTCCTCATGCAATGAAAATACCAGACTGTGAAATTAAACAACAAGAGCTTGCCACCTGCCTTTTGAGCTCAGTATTTAGGAAGATATTTTTCCTTCATTTCTCAGTGCACCTAGAATGTGTTCTGTCCCCAGATCATCACATCAGTGCAGTCAGAAAATGGGCAAAAGGCTGGGGTTGGTCTTTGCAAAACACTACAATCAATGTGGCACCATTATTTTTGCAGTGTGAACAGAAACCACCTCCATTTCAATGAAAACAATAATGAAAGAACCTGCTGCAAAAAACAAACCCAAACAAACAAAAAGACTGCCCCCCACCTCAAATGACAAAGCATCATGGCAGGTTCTTTTTCCAATATGGGTCTCTTGTGACTGTACTGTGTAATAGTAACAGAGAGGAAGCCATGCTAGTCTATACACTATCAAAACAAAAAGCAGTCAAGTAGCACTTTAAAGACTAGCAAAATAGTTTATTAGGTGAGCTTTCGTGGGACAGACCCACTTCTTCAGACCATAGCCAGAGTCTGTTCTGGTCTGGCTGTGGTCTGAAGAAGTGGGTCTGTCCCACGAAAGCTCACCTAATAAACTATTTTGCTAGTCTTTAAAGTGCTACTTGACTTTTTTTTGTTTTCTACTGTGTAAGTGTGAAATCATCTGAAAAGATATAGGGAAAAGAATGAGACCAGTAAACAACTCAAGACCTACAAGCCTCGTCAAATCAGAGTCTAAGATATTTTTAATTCTTCTCATAAAAATCTCCATGGGCATTGTCAGTCTAGAAACGACAATTTGTGAGGTGTCATATACTTATTCAATAATAGGAAGGATGCTGGTGACTGGAAAATTTGTAGCCACCAAGCAGACACCCTCAGAGCAGAACTTCTCCTCTTTTAACAGCAGTAAATGACTCATTCTTGGGAAATAGTTTCAGAACTACAAAATAATTAATTTCACTCAGAATTAAAAGCAAATGTAGCAAGTAGCACATACTATTTATCAATATGATTAACCTGCCTCATAGAACAGCTTTTTTAGAGCTAAGGCATCGAAACACTGGCCTTCTCTGATTGTACCTCATTTGAGCTTCAGTGCAAAATCAAATTTAATTCATCTTGTCTGGGTGTGAGTATCTTTGTGTACAATTGGCACTTTCGCTCGGTACATGCTCTGCTTCCAAATCAGCACCCTGAAAATGCTGCATGCCAAACTGAGTGAAGAGGTCTGCAGGATGATGGAGAGCCAGGATTTGCATTGCCCTTCCAAATGTTTAATTCTGAGCCAATGTGAAATTAAACAGCTGAAGTTTTCAGGGACCATCACTGGTGCAGAGCTGGGAAATTCTTAAAATTGGATATTTTGTGTACTACGTGTCAGTAAACCCACTGAAGAGGTGGGGGCAAAGAAAGTTGCTCCCCCAAGGACAGCATTTGAAGCAGTGGTGGCTGAAGCTCCAAGCCTTTCTGAAGTGCCACAGCAGTGCAGTTCCAGATGCATGCAGCTGTGAAGGAGTTGGGGAAGGCAGTTCTGTGGCCTGGGCCATGCTGAGAGCCTGGCCCCTTCCACGCTTGGCCTGCCCCTTCCCAGGCACAAAGCCAGACCCCCTTCCAACTTGCCCTGGGGCCCATGGTGGCTGTTAGCTCCTGGCAAGTCCTACCTGTGCATCCGACCTTACCCTCAGGCTCATCCTTGATTGTAGAACTCATGTGCTTCTCACATGCAGGAGGGCTCATGTGATTACACAGTGTTCAAGCAGCCATGCCCAGCAAGGTGCTAACTGAAGGGACATCTTAGAGGGATCACCGAATAAATAATTTTGTTAGTCTTTAAAGTGCTACATTTCTGCTGCTTTGTTTTGTTGGAGTACAGACCAACACGGCTGCCTGTCTGTTACCATCTTAGAGGTGTACACTAAGACTGTGGGTACAAGATGAAACCTGTTTGAACAGACTGACTTTATAGCCATTCCTGTCTGAGAAGAAGATTCCTTTCCTGTTACACGTCCCACAATGAAACACTGATAGAACCTCATGAGCAAATGCATTCAAAACCATATCTATGTATCTGTGTTTTTCTGGCTTCAACCACTTGGTTACTTGGTTACTGGATTCTGCACATAACACCACAAAACAGCTCTTGCCGCATTTGATCCTAGTAGTTGCACTGGGTGAATACAGTTTGCGGCAGATTCTCTAGGGTCTTAATAGCCCAAGGAAATTGCTTACTGTATATCTAACAGTAAGGAAGTATTGATTTTTCTGTCTCTAAGGGGTAGATTGTATTTTATCCCACATGCAGACACAAGTGAGCCAGTATCTTCCTCCCCACCTTTGCAAACCAGGGAGAATGTCATTTCTTGCACTCAGAGCACAAAGACTAGCCCCTAAATTGGTCCTGGATATTGTTAGAGGCTATGGTTACAGTACACCTCTCTGCCAACAGAAGTCACTGTCAGAAGAGATTTCCCGACAAAACGTCTGTCGACAGAGTGCGGCCACACACAAAAGCAAATCAGGAGAACGTGCTGCTCTGTCGAAAGAGCAGCTGGACTGCTTGGCGGCTCTCTCGACAAAACAGGCACCCAGAAGCACAGCGGACAGGGCTGCCCTGTGTTGTGGATGCCCTGTCCATCGAGAGAGGCACGTTTACACAGCTTTTTTGTCAACAGATTTTGTCGACAGCAGTGTTGTGCCTCAAAGCTTTGAGGCAGAAAGCTGCCGGCAAAAGTGCTGTGTTTTGTCAAGACACTGTCAACAAATCCCATTTTGTGTGTGCACGCACCGTGAATTTTGTTGACAAAAACCAAGGTTTTGCTGGCAAAACTTGCTGGTGTAACTGTAGCCATTGTATATGCCCAAAATCTAGTCTAGGGAGGACAATGTAGAGGGTACCCCAGCCATCAACTTGACTAGCATAGGTTGTATAAATTGCACACTGCCTTGTGTAGATTAGGGTTTTGGAATGTGTGTTAGAAAGTAGTCTAACAACACATCCTTAAATCATAGCTCTGGTAAGGCCAAACAGACTATAGTAAACTACCACAGCAGAACCTACCAGCAGGACTGACACAGCATGTCCTGAATCCTGTGAAAAGCTGTAGAAGGGGCCACTTGTTTCATGGAGCCCTACAAAACACTGTGCTTTTTTAAGGCCAAATGTCTCTCAAAGGTCCCACTGGAGGATGCAGTTACACAGTCTAATATGGAGCTTTATTTGAAAGAATAGCACAGACATAAACTTTCATACTACTATTTTCCATTATTATTCTCCTTATCTGGTGAACCCTGGCCAATCAGTTACAGTAAATACGACTAAAATATAGTGGTATATAGTAAGTAGATAGTAAAGAGTAAGCAGTTCCAGGGGAAGAGTATAAGAGCAGCATGAACACTCTTCCCCGGTTATGAATTCTAAACATGAAGCACACCTTAAAGGACATAGTATCCCGAAGATTTCACTTCAGTAGTTGGAGCTGAGAGGAAACCAAACTTTTGTAGACCAGGGGTGTGATGGGGTGTACCAAGCCATGCTAACCAGGAGGTGGGGGCCAGGCTTGCTGGGTGGAAAAGGTTCCTCCCTCATGACCCTGCTGGGCATTCTCCAACTGCACCCATGTATAAAGGCCAGGGAGGTCAGTCAGTTGGGGCTGGCTAGCAGGGGAGGAGGAACCACTGCTAGAACTTGGGAGCAGCAGCAGTAGTCGTAGTCCAGGGAGAAGCAGCCAGATCTGGAGTTGTGTGCTCATCTGAGATGGGGTAGGAAGCAGCCCAGGGCAGGGAATCCGTAAGTAACCCAGAAACTCAGCATATTGCTGAGTGGAATCCCTGCTGAGCTGGTGGCTGGGGAGACACCCCACCACTGACAGGTCCCAGGGCTGGAGTTTGGTGGAAATGGAGGGCACAAGTTCTCCTACCCCCAGCCCTGTGACCTGGGAGAAAGGGGGAGCACTGACTAGGCCACTGGGACTGCATATTCTGCATAGGCCCCTGAGCCCTGACTAAGCTGCTGGGCCTGCCTATATTGACTAGGCCACTGAGGCCTGACTAGGCTGCTGGGCCTGACTTAGGGGATATAGATTAGATCACAGAGGCCTGTGACTGTGGGAAAGACCTCTGAAGCAGCATGGGACTTGAGGTCCCTGCCACACTGGAGAATAGCTAACCATCTAATTACATAGAAGATCTGTGAAGTAGAACAAACAAGTCAGTGCCCTACTTAGAGGGTCAAAATGGCAAATTTGTAGATATGATTTAATGGGCAAGATGTGAAGAATGATAAGCCTGTGAATAAAGCATTATGACAACCTCTAGTTGCAGAGTTGACATTAGTTCTTCAGCCTTTTTAATGACCTGTCCTAAATGCATTATTCTGTGCAACTTGCAAAACTGAAAATGGAACCAAGATCAGAAGGTTTGGCTCCTATGTCCTGCAATGCATTTGTTAATCTTCATATTAAACTCCCAGTTAGATTTTCCGACAGTTGCACATCTACAAGTGAAGCAATATTTTGTCCAAACCTTGATTTAAACTTGAATTTCAAAAATGGTTGGTTAAAAATGTTGCCTTATTCTTTTTCTTCTTTGCCGCTGTGGTTCTTTCCTGGGCCAGAAATGTTGAAACACGAGAATTATAGCTTCATGATATGTCTACACGTCCCCTGAAGTACTTTTGCTTTAATGTTAAGTTCATCTTCTGTACCTCAAAAACTGACAGTACCTCTGGACTACAAGTATGCTGAGTTTATGCCATCCAGAAAACACATATGCACTAAGCCAGGCATTTGGCTCTGTCCTAGATGTTTATGCTATGTGACCCATTCATAACATGCTAACTGGTATAATATATGATATTTCTTGTGTTACCTTCTTTTTATACTACATGTTGGTGTTTTGCTAGTCAATATTTCAGCTTTACACTGAGCACTAAATATGGATCTCCCCCAAACCCCCAAATTCTCTAACGTCTTTACAGTGTTGTCAGTATTTGTGTTCTTAGTGAGGAGAAAATGGTAGCTAAAATATTTCTGTTATTTGCAAGTTTGTAATTTATCAATAAATGGCTGATGTGAGCAAATAAATAGAGTTCAGGGTTTCCAGAGATAGCTAACTAGCAGTTGTCATTACTGGTTGCCATTACTGACAAGTGAAATGAAAGGGATTCTCTGTGGGAAATCTATGATATATTGGTTTAGAAGGTTATTAGCTTTCCTTCTCCTAGTAAGTCATGAAACGAGGCTGCCATTGACAAAACAGCAAAAGAAAACCTACTAAAGGTGACAAGGTAGAGACGCAGCAGGCAGTCAACAAACAATCAATTTACTGCAGGGGGACCACAGATTGTAACAGTGTCACACATCAACTCACCTAATAAAATCAGCTTCCACCTGGCTGCCGGGAGACAATAACATTTTCCCCCCTCCTTTTTAAAGCAGGAGATGTGGATAATCTGTAAGATTAAAAGGGAGACTAAAGGAAACAGTTCATATTAAAATAGAACCAAAATAATTACTCTAAACTGGCATCCAGAGCCTTTATCATATACAAAAATAGATAGGTCTTCAATAAATTCAGACAAAACTCAACCAAACAAAACCATAGGCCTGTTTGCAAGGATTTAAATGAGCATAAATCAAACCCTATATTAACTCCATATTTTGCAGCTTGTTCCTTTGTGATTCTTTTCCTGACAGACTCAGAAATGACTTTGTCCTGAATGATTAAAGAACTGAGTAAAATGGAGGTGAACGCATCACTGCAGACAGCTGTTTTCTAGTGAATGGCAGTCTCAGTCACTGCACTTGGCTCAGAAATATGCTGCCTTAGGTCCCATTAGAAAAGGTTCCTCTATGGAAGCATGGGCATGAACCATGGCTCTGTGCTCCATGAGGGAATAGAGCTGAGGAGGGTCACTGTGGGTTACTTAAAATGGGCTAAGGGATGGGGTAGTCTAGTAGATCTGTTGCAATTCAGGTACATGGACTACTCTCACACCCATCATAGAGCTACAGTTGCCAGGCAGCTGTGGTTGCAGCTCTGTGGTTGTATCTTAGTTGCTCCCTGACCTGGGAGGAGGCTGTTTTTCTCTTCCTTCTCTCATATGTATGTGTAGCATGCAGGCCTGGATGCTGAGAAAGAGTTCTGATTCCAGGATTAATCCCTGGTGCCAAACCACTTTACACGTCGGTTGCTGAGCTGAAAAAATGCATATTCATGCTGCAGCTATACTTCATCCCTGAACCATTTATGTACGATGCCAAGTTAAGTTAGTCAGTGGTGGAAAAAAAAAAAAGAACAAAAACTTATGTAAAGGAGCAGCAGCCAGCTTTGAGGAAGGTCTAGAAGGGATAGATTTGTATTTTTAATATACTAAAAGTGTGTGTGTGCAAACCATGGAGGGGAGAAAGGATGGTTTGGGATAAGGAGACATCAAGGAAAACAGCAGGAATAAGAAGGATGGAAGAAAGAACACCTTCATGGAAGAACCTGGGAGAACTCACTCCCCCCAAGACCAGAACTGCCAGACCCTGAGGTGCAGCAACCAGCATCCAGAGGCTGACTTTGTCTGTCCCAGTGAAGGAAGTCTTCCTGCCTGTTTTGGGATTGGTGAGCATGATGCTGTCAGCTTAGCCTGTATTCTACTTTCTTGGTAATTGTAAATAAATAGAGAATGTTACTGTGTAAGGCCTTTTCAGTGGCACAGATCCTGCACACCAACAGGGAATTATACCCTGAGCTCTAGAAATTGAATAAGGGTGGGAGTTTAAATTAACAGGGTCATGCCCCTACAGCAGCCCCTGCCCCTGTGAAGGGGTGGGATAGCAGAGTCCCCCAGAGATGTACCTCCTCTCCTCCCTGACTTGGCCCCTTGCACTCCTGACTCCAGTCCTTGAGGGTCCCCCTTGACTGGGAGAACCCCCCACCTTACAGGGTCTGTGACCTGAGCATGCCTTACCTGCATGAGGACAGCCCCAATGGTGGACTCCCCACACCAAGTGGGTTACCCACAGAGCAGTAGCTGTTCAGTGTGGCCAGCTTCCATAGGGCAATGGCTACGTGCTTCTTGAAGAGGATGGCAAGGCACATGTGGGTGTCCAGTCATCAGAGGGCAGGGGTGAACCAGGTGCACAGCTCCAGAAACATCCTTCCTCATGCAGACGTTCTGCACCCACAGCAGGTGTAGCCAGACAGAGTCTCCCCCTTACAAGCCAGCTTGCTCGTTGCCCCCCCCCACTAAGGAGCACACAGGGCACGGAAATGGCTGCTGACAGCACAGTCTTTGATGCCCTCATTGAGGCCCAGATATGCTAGCTTATCGTGACCCTGAGAAGCAGAAAGTACAGCTAGAAGGCTAACAGGCCAGACTGTCAACATGAGAGGGGGGGGACCCTCAAGAAATCACCCCAGCTGGCACTGATCAATATGATGCACACACACAATCACCCAGAAGGGGACGTGCCCCGCCCACACAAAAGAATGTCCTGTACTCCTAAATTGCTTATCTCTTGTCTTACAAGTGCAAACTAAGTAAGAAATGCCCTTGTAACAAACTGGAGTCACAAAGACAGACCAGTATGATCTGGCACCATAGATAAGAAAGAGACTACGTAACCCAAAAGGGGTATAAAAGATGGGTCCAGCAGAACTCTAACTTTGAGTGCATCTCCACCAACTACCTGCTGGTTGGGTCAGGTGATTGCCTCCCGAGGTCCACTACTGGGGACGCCCAACCTCGTATTCATCTTTCCGTGGAATTGAGTGACCGATCCGGCTTGGCTACGCTGGTATCGAGAGACGCAGAGAGGGTAAGATACACCCATGCTAGGTCTCTGACTTTTTTTGTGCACAGCTAAAGAATTAGAGCTCTGTAACTAGATGTCATTGTGCCAAGATATCATTGTGTTAGATGGTAACAGATATCTTTGTATTGGATTGTAACGTAACTTGTTAACACCTGTACTTTGCTAGCATATAAGTAGTAAACAATAGCCTTTTGTAACCGCACGCTTATAACTGTAGCTTAAATAAACTTGTAACCAGTTAAGCTCTGAGCCTAACTATTTTGTTAACCCTTTTGTCACTGCAACACAGCCGGCACAACAAAAGAACTTTAACCATTTGGTTACTACAGCCTGGCCGTGGGTGAGTGTGCTAGGAGCTGCCTGCTCTAACAGTAAAAAACTGGGTTGTTTAGGACCCAGGGGAGTACCTCACCACACATTACCTGGCCACCGGCTAACAGCAGGTCATCACACTCATCCATGACCGTCTGAGCTGGTGGGGTATCTCCACACCTGTCTGATCACCTGGGGGGGCAGGTGTGGGTGGGGCTCTGGGGCACTGAGGTCATGCTCCTCAGTCTCACTGGCATGTGTGTCCCACTGGAGGAGGTGGAGTGCAGCTGCTATGACAGTGGCAGCAGTCCAGCAATGGAATAGGTCCAGTGCAAGGACAGAGGCTGCTGTGGGTGCATGGCTATCTGGCAGGGTGAATGTCTCTGTCTGGCAGTTGTTGGGCCCTGCACTGGCTCTGCTTTGCTTCATGTAGCTCGGCAGGCCTCAGCATCTGCAGGGAATGGGTGTTTGGGAGGGGACCTTTAAGGGCACACATGGCTGGGCTCCCAGAAGGGCTTGCTGGCCATGTGACCCCATCTGGAGCTGTGTGGCGGCTCTCTGTAGACAGAGCAGCCTGCTTTTTTGATCTGCTTCCATGTGTGGACATGATCTGTCAACAGAAGTTTTGTTGCAAGGTCTCTTCTGATAGAACTTCCATTGACGGATTGCTGTCACGTAGCCCTAGCCCTTGACTGGCAGTTGGTAAGGTTACCCTGATGCTGCAACCATTCTCCAGGACTCACTGAACTTTACTCAACAAGGTCGATGGGAAGAAGCTTTGCAGAATCAAGATTTCACCTACTTCTCAATCAAAGAACTTGAAACATCTCCAAAACCTTGATGGTGCAAACCCTCCCTAAACAAAAAAAAGAAAATCCACGTCTTGCAGCCAAAACTATGGCTAGACAAATACTTCTGACATCCAAAGCTTAAAGAGATTGCAGAGGAAAGAATCTTATTGCTCCCTATCCATCTCCCCAGCAACATTAAATCTAGAACAAACGCTCACTAGAGAAGAAATGGACAAGGCCATAATGAGCACTTAATTTGGCCCAGATAACAACTCCCCAGAAATGTCTGTAAAACTTAAGCCAGCCCAGTCACTATTGCCTAAGGCTTTTTTACCAGCATGCCTGCCTTTGTCCAAACACCTAGGCTATGGTTACACTAGTGAGTTTTGCAGACAAAACTCCAGTTTTGCTGACAAAACTTGCGGAACATTCACACGCAAAATGTGTTTTGTAGACAGATTCTGTGGACAAAAAAGCTGTGTGAAGGCTTGGTGGCGGGGAGGAGGGCTTC
This sequence comes from Carettochelys insculpta, assembly GCF_033958435.1. Lineage (NCBI taxonomy): Eukaryota > Metazoa > Chordata > Testudines > Carettochelyidae > Carettochelys > Carettochelys insculpta. Next base: position 17,865,978 of record NC_134144.1, read on the forward strand.
TCTTGACAGACAGGGCATCCAAAACAATGGGCAGCCCTCCCTGCTGTGCTTCCAGGGGCCTCTTTTGTTGAGAAAGCAGCCAGGCAGTCCTGCTGCTCTGTCAATAGAGCAGAGCACTCTTTCAATTGGCTTTTGTGTGCGGCTGCTCTCTGTTGACAGAAGTTTTGTCAGAAAATCTCTTCCGACCGTGACTTCTGTTGACAGAGCATTGTAGAGTGAGCGTAGCCCCAATGTATAGCAACAGGAAAAAGTTACTACCATCCCAAAATGCAGGGAAAGTAGCTTATCGTTAGAAAAAGAAACTGATGGCTATTATACAAATTCTTGGAAAGGACACTGCTCCAGAAACTTATACCCATTTATGATGACTACATCCCTGAAGAGCACTGTGGGTTCAGATCAGAATGATGCACTGAGTAATCAAAGTAATAAAACCTACACTGAAGTTAGCTTCAAAACAGCAGAAGTCTTTGTGGACCTCTCCTCAGCATACAACGTGGTTTGGCAGAACAGTTTGCTTCTGAAAACATTGCAATAGCTTGTTACAGAACAGCACTGTACCTACTGACTCATGCTCACTTCCCTCAAGTTTTGTGTACATCTAATGGAACAGAACAGCAGGTATTACCTTAATCTACCGAACAATGGGCTTTTACAGCACCAAGTTGGCATTATCATTCTCTACAATGTATTTTGGTGATAATCCATAAACCTACCCATGAAAATTTGGATATAGGTAAAATGTCTTGCTCGCTGAAATGAGAGCTTTCATCCAAGCGAATGCATCTTCACAGAAGCTCTGAAAAATATGGAGGAGTTATGACAACTCTGAGCGAATCCTCTAAGAGTAGCTGTCTACATGTTCCACCTGAGCAATCACCACAGAATCATAGGACTGGAAGGCACCTTCAAAGGACTTCTAGTCCAGTTTCCTGCACTGGAGGCAAACAAAGTTATCTAAAACATTGCAGACAAGCGTTTGTCTAACCTGTTCTGAAAAATCTCCAATGACAGATATCCCACATGAAATCTAACCTACCAACTCTCTGAGTTTGTGCTGTTTTCCCTCCTACCCATTTTTCAAGAAGAACGGCGGCCCTCATGCAGGTGTCCTGGTGAGCCATGCAGGGGGCGAGCCAGTGGCAGAGCTCCTGGAAAGTCTGCTTGCTCATTCTGAAGTTCTGTAGCCATTGAGCATCATCCCAGTCCCACAGCACCTGTTGCTCCCATCAGTTGCAGCTGCTTTCAGTAGCTCCTGAGGCACTGGGGCACTTGTGGGAAATGCCAGCACCATCACGAGTTGAGCAGCTTCAGCTCCCCTGGCACTGGGGGTCGACCACAGGAGGAGTTGGAGGGCAGCAGTGACCACCATGGACAGGTGGCCAACCAGGGTGTGGAGGATGTCCAGCTCCAACAGAAGGAGCTGTTGCTGGGGATCCATCAGGGACAGGCTGCCAAGCAACATAAAGTCCATGCAGGGGTCTGCAGGGCTTGTGAAACCTTCGCAAGCCTGAGCAAATGCAGTGTGTGGGAATTTGGGAGGGGTCCTTTAAGGGAGCAGATGGCTACAAGCCCTAGAAGGGCTTGTCAGCCACGTGACCCTGACCATGCAGATTCCCACTTAGCTCTTTCGAAAGAGCACGTGTGCATAGGTGGACTTTCCCTTTCAAAAGTACTGACCCATCTTTCGAGAAAACGGATTGTGGACTCTATCCGATTTTTGTGTATGGATGCGCTCTTTCCAAAGATGATCTTTCAAATGAGAGTGAGTAGAATCGTTCAAATGTTCGCATTTAGAAAGACAGCTCTAGTGTAGATGTAGCTGGAGTGTGTCCTAGCCATCCCCATTTTTGTCTCTTGATTTGAACATCAAGTCGTCCTTGTCCTGCTCTGGTCCAAACCCCCTCATTTGAGAAGATTACACATCGTGATTAAAAATGAAAACGTATGCTGATTTCAATGTGTTATGTAAGACTTGCAAATTCAACCAACAGTTTCACCCTCACTGCCCATCTTCCTCCACTATGAACTGTTGCCACTGTAGCTGCTTCCATGACCTCCATCTGTGATAGCATAAACATAGAACTGCAGATTCATAGAGGGCCAGCTTGAATCAGCGATTTGATTTTTGAGCAAAGAAAGCTTTACTGAAATCACAAAATCATGAACTCCAGAATAATTAATATGGAGAGTTGCACAGGGAAATGTAAGCGACTGCCATTGCTACAATATTTGTAGAAATGTTCCCTTTATTAATTTCTCCTCAGTGTGAAAATTCCTCTCTCATTTTTCCCTTTTGATGAAGTTGATTTACTTTAAAACCTGCAGTGACGGAGAGATAAAGGACTTCCTAAACTGAGCTGTTCTAACTGCTTAGCAGTTCCAAGTAAATGACTTAGGCTGGGTACAAAGGAAACTGCTGTTGTAATTCACTGAGAAATTTATTTGTGAAAGTCTCCAGCCTGCCACACATTTCAGACAACTTACCAGGTGACATAACCAATAATTAGCGCTGGCTTTTGTTTTGTGTTTCCTCTTCCTTCTAGAATTTTGCCTTCAGTCTATCAAAGGTTTCAGATAAGTGCTTAATGGGAATGTTAACTGTTGTTACTTAATAGTGAATTTCTATGTATTTGTTGGAAAATGCCAGTCTTTATAGCCACAACATAACATCATATTTTACATAAAAATATTAGACTCTCTTGAGTAAATCTCTATTTAAAAAAACCCTCCAATATAAAAGTCATAAGGACACTATTATTATCTATGGATTCATGCATGATGAATTGGCTTTAATGAACTATGTTTTAGATTTTGATGCTCTTTTGCCAGATCTCAGTATGTCACGTGACTTTTCTTTTGCTCTGAATTAACAGCTATGAGGAGGCAGAACAGCATGCTGTCAGAATAGCACCAGTCTAGGTACCATTAAATGCTGCTTTTTGGTTGCATAGCCATCTTCCAGATATAACTGGGATCAGAACTGTATTCTTTAAAAAAAAACAGAAAAAAAACTACAACAAAAATAAACAGGCTGATAAATGCTGCTTGCTCTTCATTGAGAAGACAGACGTCCTGATTCTGGGCTGTTCTGTGACTCTGCACACCAGCTCTCTGCACAAAACTGCATGTTGTAATTCTTCTGAATGTTTGGTAACGTGTGTAACTTCCTACGTCAGCAAGGTCTTGCCTCCACTGAGGGAGTGGGGAGATGAGGAGTACATGGATCAGAAAACAGGTCATTTAAAGTGGATTCCTCTTTTAAAGCATCATAACTTGTGCAGCATCCCATATAGGTTTTCACTGCTCTTGGCACCAGCAAAGCACTGCCATATGTGCTCACCCTCAAAGGGCAATGATGACATGAGGATTGTTCCATCTGCCCATGCTAGAAAGTGCAAGAGGAGTAGATTTTGTGAGAAAACTCCAGAAGGACAGTGGATCTATTGCAGCTTGAATCCTCTCCTCCACAGAAGGTAAACAGAGGGCTAGGACTGTGGAATCTACTCCAGGCTGAGCTGGGAAGTTTCATCTCCATCATCCTGTGACATTCCCCAGTGATTCATCCAAATATTTGACCTGGGCACTGAGGAGAGACTGTATCCTTAAATGCACCGTGATCACATTTTTTCCAGGAGCTTACATGGGCAAGGGTAACAGTATTCTATGCAAAAAGGCTATAAGGGGGTACAAAACAGATATAATTTTTAAATTAAATTAACCGTGAGCCTCGAAATCAGTTTAGAGTTTTTACAGTTAAACTGCTCCTCTAGTTATTCTGTGACTTATTAATGTGTATGTACCACAAGCTTCAGAAATTAGGCAGTTTTTGCTCACCCAGATTTCTCAAGTAGCCTGCTTGACTTCAGTGAGTTTATTCATATGAGGAAGAGAGCAGCATTTGGCTTAATGTCTTCCTCCACGAGTAACTCTTGATTTTGTCTGATTTTGATTTACTTATGCTTTTTACTGTCCAATCTTTTGACTAATCTGGCTGCAGTGTGATTAGCACTATTATTCCTTTTATATGTGACTTTAGGATTTACTTCTGAGCTGGGTCTACATTAGAGAGTTTTGTCAACTTCTGTCGACATAACTTGGGGAACGTCTGCACGCTTAAAGTACTCTGTTGACAGATTCTCGACAGAACTCTGCGTTTGGCTCAACAGGGCTATCCCTCAAAAATTTGAATAGTAACAGAGAGATAGTCGTGCTAATCTATACACTATCAAAAAAAGCAGTCCAGTAGCACTTTAAAGACTAACAAAATAATTTATTAGGTGGTGAGCTTTCGTGGGATAGACCCACTCCTTTAGGTCTGAAGAAGTGGGTCTGTCCCATGAAAGCTCATCACCTAATAAATTATTTTGTTAGTCTTTAAAGTGCTACTGGACTGCTTTTTTTGGTTAAAAAATTTGAGTCATAACAAGCTGTCGATAGAGTGCTGTCGACATAAGTGCAGCAGAGACACCTCTGTTGACAGGGAGGACCTTCGGTTGCCAGGCAGCGCTCTTTGCAGAGTTGCTATTCCACTTTCTGACACTAGAGGGCAGTTCATTCTGGCAGTTCAAACTGCAGTCTGGCAGAGCAAATTGTGTGTAGATGGGATCTGTTGACAGAGGTTCTGTGGAGATTACCCTGTTGACAGTAAATTTCTTCGACAGCTGCTTCCAGTGTAGACGTAGCCCTACAGAGCAAAGGCAGATAGGAAAATTATCACTAAGATCAAATGAAATCATGATGTAATATTTTAGGCTGTTCTGCTCCCCATAGGGCTGCTCCTGTTCCAATACCAAACAAAGTCATATAACTATAATTGACTCCAATAGGATAGGAAGAGACTAAGAAAACTCATGCAAAGTTGGTTTTGGACACTTTGCTGCTGTTGTGGTATGATCAAGAATCTGCATTATTTTACATGCCTATTTCTTTTCTCTCTACTGTGATTCCAGAAAGTGAAAAGGAAGAAAATATGTCTCCCTGCAAATGGTATTTTTGAACCAAGTGAAAAAGATAACACAGAACATCCTTTTGTTATGTATATTTGTTAATGGCAAGCACTGTCACCATGAAAAAGTTTGTTCAGTAAAATCCCTCTTGTTGCTGTAATATCCTGGGTCTGACAAGGCTACTACTTCAGTGCATTGCTGCTCAGGTATAATGAATAGGATCACTGTAATGGAGAAGGCACAAATGCTGAACCATTTTGATGCAGTCGTCCAGTTGCAAAACCTGCCACTTCAGCAAATACCATCTATCCCCTTCTACTCATAGGTTTATATTGCATCCAAAGTTTAATGGAAATGGATGTCTGCATGCTGGGTCCAAGATGGCAGCTATGTTCCTTACGGAACCTGTGGAACCCTTCCTAGATCACGGCAACAATGTGTGCCAGCTACCTTGGTCTCAAACACAGAACAGATCCTGGATCTATTCCAGTGCATACATATTTTATCCCATAAAAAAGTGGAATGTTTTTGTAGCTAGTGTATCGTTTACTTTTACTATCAGATATTTGTAGATTGTCATTGTCATTTTACTTAACAAACTTGTGAGAGAGAGGGTTTTTAAAATGTGACTTATCCCTGGAGTTGCTGTGTGCAAGACAAACTAAAACAAAAGCGTTATACTATCATCGAATCATAGAATTCTAGGGCTAGAAGGGACCGTAGCAGGTTATCTAGTCTGGCCCCCTGCCTAAAGCAGGATCATTCCCAACTAAATCATCCCAGCCTTGACTATATCAAGGCCAGACTTAAAAACCTCTAGGGATGGAGATTCCACAACCACTCTAGGTAACGCATTCCAGTGCTTCACCACTGTCCTGGTGAAATAGATTTTCCCAATATCCAACCTACACCTCTCCTTCGGTAACTTCAGACCATTGCTCTTTGTTCTGCCATCTGTCACCACTAAGAGCAGTCTCTCTCCATCCTCTTTAAAGCCCCTTTCAGGAAGTTGAAGGCTGCTATCAAATTGCCTCTCACTCTTCTTTTCTGCTAACTAAGTAAGCTTATATCTCTCAGCTTCTCCTCATAGGTCATGTGCTCCAGCCCCTTAATCATTTTCGTTGCCCTGAACCTGCTCCAATGTGTCCACATCGTTTCCAGTCTGGGAGTGACGGGGGCCCACAACTGGACACAATACTCCAGATGTAACCTCACCAGTGCCAACTAGAAAGGAATGATAACTTCTCTAGATCTGTTGGAAATGCTTCTCCTAATGCACCCCAATATGCCATTAGCCTTCTTGGCTACAAGGGCACACTGTTGACTCATATCCAGCCTCTCATCCACTGTAATCCCCAGGTCCTTTTCTGCTGCACTGCTACTTAGCCAGTCAGTCCCCAGCCTGTAACAGCGCTTGGGATTCTTCCATCCCAAGTGCAGGATTCTTCTCTTGTCCTTGTTGAACCTCATCAAATTTCTTTTGGCTCAAGTGTCCAATTTATCTAGGTCACTCTGGACCCTATTCCTACCCTCCAATGTATCTACCTGACCCCCTAGCGTAGTGTCATCTTCAAATTTGCTGAGGGTGCAATCCATCCCCTCATCAAGGTAATTAAAAAAGATGTTATAATATTAAGTAAAAGCCTTCTGGCCACCACGTGGGTTTGCACTGTGGGCCTCCAGAGCAAACATCATAAGGCTTTACAACTTGCATTAAATGACTAGGCCCTTTAGATGGGAGCTTTAGCATAATGACGTCTGCTATGGAACAGGCAGAGAGGGGGAATGGCAACATGTGCAGAAAAAGTGGGCTAAAATAGGTTTACCCTGAACAACTAAGGTATGTATTTCAAGGCAATTGGCTGATAGATTACACAGTTCAAATGTATCTGTTGCAATATAACTATATCTGGTCATGATTTATATCTATCTCTCTTTAAAAATATTACAATTTTTTTTTGCATTTCCTTTGTTATTCCTTCTTTCACTGATGACACCGCGTGCTGATCTAGGTAGATGGATAAAATAACACAGAGAGAGATATTTAATATTTGACGGACAGAAAATATGAAATGGAGATAGTTGAATACAGAAGATACATAGTTCATGAAAGCATTTTCAGGTATTTAAAAAGTGCTGGTTTTTGTTTTTGTTTGTTTTTTTAAGTTTTTGTACTTGATTAGGACCTTGTACTTCCTCACAGGAATAAATAAAAATAATGATGGGAATATCTTTCACCTGAGTTTTTCAGTATAAAGTCGTCAGGAACATTTAAAAAGCCCAATCAATCCCCTAAAAAGAATGCAGAAAAACAGCAGCAATGAGGAAAAACACAGATGTCCCTGGCTAGCAAAGTGTTTTTGACTGATTCTAACAGACATCCTTTGAATGATGAGGTTTCACACAGCAAGATCTGAAAAAAGTAGCAAATAATGAGATGTATTTCCAGAGGTGAAGGAACAAGAATATAGAGTAAGAGGTGTTACATAAAACAGAACAGCACAAGAAACAAGAGTTGTTTAACATTGATGCCTATGTCTGACACAAACGTTGACCACATTGACTGAGTTCTGGATTTGTTAATGTGTTAAGACATCTAACGCCCCATCTCCATTAGAAAACTGAATGCCTGTTGCCAGTGTTTTGCAGCAGTTGTTCCCCTGAATCAACAGCTAAAACCAACTTAAACATTCACAGGATGAAAAGTAAATAATTTTAATACCACTTCAGGTGGACCTGCTATTGAAAATCACTGTCAACAATGAGCAGTCCTGTGGTGCTTTTAAGACTAACATATTTATTAGGTAATGAGCTTTCACGGATAAGCAGCACTGCCTCAGATTATTGGAGCAGAAAATTAGAACGCAGGGTTTGTATAACAGGGAGTGGGAGCAGTGAAATAGGAAGAAAGTGGAGTTACCTGTCATTGTGAGGACCGGTAGATAAAGCAAGTTCAAGGAAAGCCAATTATCTAATACATTTGTTAGTCCTTAAGGTGCTACAGGACTGGTTATTATTTGTGAAGCTACAGACTAACAAAGCTACCCCTCTGTGACTATTGTCAACAATGGTTTGTTTTCGTCTTGTAGAGAGGATGTAAGGTATACCAAAGGCTGCAGTAGCAGAATTTGGATTCATGGTATAGCTCTGTCAAGGGACTAAGTTCTCTATGGATGGAATGTGTGCTGGAACATTGACTTCTGCGGTATTTCATACATTCATGCAAACAGAATATTTGGCTCTGAACCTCTGGAAATGGCTTAAAGCTGAATAGGGAGCAAGAATGGATGGAATAAACAGTAAATTAGGCATCTACAGTAGTTTTGCACATTTTACCTGTGTTCATTTTTCTTTCAAAAGTAACATTTATGCTAGAAATAAAAGTTAAATTTAAAACAGATTACCCAGAATTACAATTTAGGCTGCAATCTACATGGTCCACTTTCCAAAGTTCAGCTATTACCAAGCATGGCTGCTGGGGAACCCTTAGCATTATAACAAGAGTTCACACTTCTTATTTTTTAGGAAATAAAATATAAACAAAATAGTGACAAAGAAGAAAAAGGGAGATGTACAGAATAAGAAAACACAAGATATTGGCAAAATGAGGAATTTGTTCATTTTACACAAACTAGCATTTCAGTTTACATTATCTTTTTTAAAATAATGTCCAGAGAAACATTTTAACATTTTGAGTATTCCTTTCATCCCCTCATTAGCTGTTGCCTAGTGTTTCATAGTTTTAGTTTTCTTTCTCTTCATATTTCTAACATGGATTCTACTTAGAAAACAAACAAAAAATAAAGTCCTACACATTTGTGTTTTCTCTATGCTGTATCTTTACATTTCTAAATACTTTCCCTGTGTGCATTGTTTAGTAGACATTATGGTCTCAATGTGGCTACAGCCAGTAATGTCTCTTTCTCTCTCTCTCTTTCTCTCTCTCTCATGCACACAGACATACGCACACACAAAATTTAGTGCAATACCCTAAGATTTTATCAACATGACAAGCTATAAAGAAGCTGCTAAACAGTAAAGGCAACAGACTATCTCAGGTATTAGTCAGAGATAAGTAAGATTCGCTCAGAATGGGGCAATATTCTGTTTAGAATTTGATCCTGTGGCCATTTGTCATTAGAGATGATTTCTGGGTAATGTTATTACTTATTTACCCACATCAATAAACATGCGTGCACGCGTGCACACACACACACACACACACACACACACCTGTTTCACTCTGCTCTTAGTTTAAAAGTATGTATTTTGTTCATTATAAGACAAATACAGTGGGACAATTCTCTCGTTTACACCAATTTAAATTCAAAACAACTAAGAGAGAGTTTGGATTTACAGTGGTAGAACTGATGGTAAAATTTACCCCATTACCATCAAATTGAATATGAGGAAATCTTGTACTGGTTTTTCAAAAAAATGGGTTTTCTTGTGAATTTATGCAGAAAATATCCTGGAATAATGACAACCAGGTCCTTCTAAAGATGCCCACACTGGCTCACTATGAGCATAGAAAAGCTTGGACTAATTCATTGTGCTGTGCTAAACAGGCAGCATGTACATGACTCACCACATTCACTGACATTTAAACATGAATGCTGGACTCAGCTTGTGTTACAATGCAATGTGAAAACATCTCCAAAGCTACTGTCTGGTATTAGACTTGTCACTGTCATAAAGTGTTACATTCGGTTATAGGTTTAAGCCATTAACGGTAATTTTAAAGAAAACTATTTTCATTATGACTAGATTTTTAGATTACACTAGCAAGATTTTTCAAAAAAGTCAGGGTTCTTTCAAAAAATCCCGTGGAGCACCCATACACAAAATATGTTCTTTCAGTGTTAAACTGGAAGAATGCTGCACTTTTGCCGTGGCCCTCTTCATCTCCAAGATGAGAAAGAGTGCTTTTACTAAAAGACTCTTTCAGAAAAAAAGTAACATTTGTAGAAGCCCCAGGGGCCCTATTTTCGAAAGAGCAGTCCTCATATAACCAGATTTTTCAATCCCTGGTCCGTTCTTTTGAAAGAGGGCTGTGTGGTGACTCTCTATTAAAAGAATGGATCGATTTTTTGGATCCACTTTTTTGTGTGGGGACGTGGTCTTTCAAAAGAAGATTTTTGGAAGAGATCTTCCAGAAGAACTTCTTTCGAAGGATTGCTGTTTTGTAGAGGTAGCCTATCAGTGCAGTAAAAATTCCAGTAATGCTAACATTTAGTATATGGATGTATATGGCCCCTTTTTGTCTCCAGAGATGGTGGTTAGCAGCCGTAGTGAGAATCAATGGGCAGTTTTTGAGTCTGCAGCTTCTCTCATGGCTTATCTGTCCAATATTGGATTTGCATGGTCAACTGCAATAGCTGCATGTCAGTCTACTTCCAAATTCTTGAGTCTGAGACTTTTTCCTTCTTTTGAATGGCTTGCACATATACTATCGAAGAATGATGCACCCTGTCACACTGATTGTTGTCAGGTATTTCCATCTGATGATGTAGATTCCCAGGATTTTGGATTGATATTGAATTTTTTCATGGTGGTTTTGCTTGCATCCGGGAATCTTCGCTTTGGTCTTCCTCTTGTTCTCAACCCGCGTAACAGTTCACTGAAGAGGATTTCTTTGGGTAGACATTTGTCACCCATTCTTCTCACATGATCAAGCCAACATAGTCTTCTGCTGTTGAGGATTGCTATGAGGCTGGGTATGCCAGATCTTGACAGGACATCTACATTTGAAACTTTATCTTGCCAGTTGATATTCATAATTCTGTGGAGGCAGTGAAGATGGAAGCTGTTCAATTTTTAATCCTGTTTCGAGAAGGTGTTCCATGCCTCAGAACCATATAGCAGGATATTCAATACACATGCCTGATAGATAAGTATCTTTGTTTTCATTGTCACTTTAGGATTGCATCCTCTCACAAAAACATGAAAGGATCAGTGCAATATGATCGATCTACATTGGAACTGTTCGCGATGAACAGCAGAGTCAAACAAGGGTGTGTTCTTGCACCTACCCTCTTCGGCATATTCTTCTCTGTTCTACTAAATTGTCCATTTCAAAACTCATGCAGTGATGCATTGCTCCACACAAGACTAGAGGGCTTGCTCTACAACCTGGCAACATTCAAGGCCAAAACTAAGGTCAAGAAAGTCCCCATTAGGGAACTCCTCTTCGCAGATGGTACAGCTCTCATCACTCATAATGAAGACAATGCTACAGTCACTGATGGATTCCCTGTCCAGAGCCTGCAATTATTTTCACTTGAAGCATGAAGAAAGCTGTTCTATTCACTCACGGTATACCTCAGTGGCCCAGTGTCATTCTGGGTAACAGATCATTAGAGCTGCGTCTACACGTGCACGCTACTTCGAAGTAGCGGCACCAACTTCGAAATAGCGCCCGTCGTGTCTACACGCGTCGGGCGCTATTTCGAAGTTAACTTCGACGTTAGGCGGCGAGACGTCGAAGTCGCTAACCTCATGAGGAGATAGGAATAGCGCCCTACTTCGACGTTCAACGTCGAAGTAGGGACCGTGTAGACGATCCGCGTCCCGCAATGTCGAAATTGTGGGGTCCTCCATGGCGGCCATCAGCTGGGGGGTTGAGAGATGTTCTCTCTCCAGCCCCTGCGGGGCTCTATGGTCACCATGGGCAGCAGCCCTTAGCCCAGGGCTTCTGGCTGCTTCTGCGGCAGCTGGGGATCTATGCTGCAGGCACAGGGTCTGCAACCAGTTGTCAGCTCTGTGGATCTTGTGTTGTTTAGTGCAACTGTGTCTGGGAGGGGCCCTTTAAGGGAGCGGCTTGCTGTTGAGTCCGCCCTGTGACCCTGTCTGCAGCTGTGCCTGGCATCCCTATTTCGATGTGTGCTACTTTGACGTGTAGACGTTCCCTCGCTGCGCCTATTTCGATGTTGGGCTGAGCAACGTCGAAGTTGAACATCGACGTTGCCGGCCCTGGAGGACGTGTAGACGTTATTCATCGAAATAGACTATTTCGATGTCGCAACATCGAAATAAGCTATTTCGATGTTGGCTGCACATGTAGACGTAGCCTAGATGTGATTCAACAATCCTGTTACCTTGGATCTACTGTCACCACAAACCTATCCATGGACAAAGTAGTGAACATCAGAATTGGGAAGGCAGCTACTATTTTTGGCAGACTTATGAAACAAGCATGGAACAATCCTAATCTGACAATGAAAAAAAGATACTAACAAATAGTACTCTCAGTCTAACTCTGGCAAAATCCCACAAGTTCTGAGCATTGTTCTATTACTAACTGATATTTCCCTCCTTTAGAAAGTAGCATTCGACTTTCCCTGATATGTGGACACAGAGTGGTGAGACCTTTCAAGCTTGTAATGAGACTGAAAATAATGAAGAAAATAGGGAGAGAAAGAGAATTATTTTTGGTTTCCATATGTTCCCCAGTCTTCCAGTGACTTGCTGTAACAAGACAGAAAGTTAATTATTTAAAGAAAGTATTTAACCAATTTAAAAAGAAGCTGAAAATAACACAATAAAGAAAATAAGAACTCATTAACATTTGGTAATCCCTTCCAAATGAAGTCTTTTGTGAAGACAAGGATAATCCAGTAACATTCTCAGATCAAAAGAATTTGCTTCCTTTTGAACTCCTAATGTCCCATTTTCACACCTAAACCTAACACGCTCTAGGCTGACACTTCAGAGTTCATTTCAAATCTGTATCAAAATCTTTTCCCTCTAAATGACTTTAAAGCTTGCTATTATGTATCCTTTTCCATTATTCAGTCATTCTCTGATTTTCAACCTCTTTGTGTGCCTAAAACGTATTTTGAATTTAATCATATTCTTCACAAATAATTCACAGATGCAAAATGTTTCCAGAGCTTTTTAGCTTATCCTTGCAATATCAAATCAGAACATTTATGGAACTAATACAGAACAAATTCTATGATCCTGGCTTGGATAGTGTAATAAACAGCAGGCTACTAGAGGTAAGGTTTTCTCCTGCCCCATTAATGTTAATGGAAATTATGACATTGGCTTCTACAGGAGCAGAAGCAAGCCTCTACTGAGTTAGGTCCTAAGACACTGGACATGGGAGTTCCAAGCTGTAGTAGAATCTGGGCTTCTATAAAAGCAAGGATTTGGCAACAGAGACTGGGGTCTGCAGCCACATGTCCTGATGCCAGAGCAAGGAGAGGGGAAGTAGGAGCTTATGATAAGTTGTACAGGAAAAGGCACATAAAAGGCTGGGAGAATGACAAACTGCTTGGTTAAGGGTCCTCGGGTGGGAATGTAGTGGGCTTAGGTTCACCTAAAAGCTACGGAGGGAGTAGAGTCCCAGGGTAGCTCAGAAAAGAAACTTTCTTTATACCCCAGTAGTAGAGGAACCTCAACGTTGTGTGGCCAGAGGACTAAGTCACAAAGCAGAAGCATTGTAGCTCCAGGAGCACGAATTACCTCACCCCCCAAGTGAGTGGGTGGATGGGCTGAGCAACTGAAGGAAGGAGCATCAGACTCTATGGTGAGCTAATCCCCAGATGGGCCACTCGGATGTGCCAGCACAGTTAAAAACCCACTCTATTACCAGCTCCAAAGCACCATGGCTGTTCTTCCTCCCATCAGTGCTTTACCTGCAACCTGGACAGTGGCTTAACTGTCACAATATGTGATGTTCAGTTTTAATGATACTGTTATGTAAGAAGATAAGAATGTCAATAATGGGTCAGACCAAAGGTCCATCCAGCCCAGTATCCTGTCTGCCAATAGTGGCCAATACCAGGCGCCCCAGAGGAAGTGAACCGAACAGATAGTGATCAAGTGATCATTCTGCCAAACAGAGGCTAAGGGACACCATTTCTCAACCATCCTGGCTAATTGCCATTAATGGATTTATCTAGCTCCTTTTTAAATCCTGTTATAGACCCAGCTTTCACCGCCTCCTCTGGCAAGGAGTTCCACAGGTTGACTGTGTGCTGTGTGAAGAAGAACTTCCTTTTGTTTGTTTTAAACCTGCTGCTCATTAACTTCATTTGGGGTCCTCTAGTTGTGATATTATGGGAACAAGTAATTAATTTTTCCTTTTTCACTTTCTCCACACCACTAACAATTTGAAATACCTCTATCATATCCCCCTTAGTCTCCTCTTTTCTAAACTGACGAGTCCTTATCTCTTTAACCTCTCTTCATATGGGTCCCATTCCAAATCCCTAATAATTTTAGTTGCCCTTTTTGAACCTTTTCTAATGCCAATATATCTTTGTTGAGATGTACACAGTATTCAAGATGTGGGCGTACCATGGTTTTACATAAGGGCAATAAGAGATTCTCTGTCTTATTCTCTATCCCTTTTTTTAATGATTCCTAACATCCTACTTGCTCTTTTGACTCCTGCTGCACACTGCATGGATGTTTTCAGAGAACCATTCACAATGACTCCAACATCACTTTCCTGGTGAGCTGTAGCTAAATTAGCCCCAATCATACTGTACGTACAGTTGGAATTATTTTTTTCCAATGTGCATCACTTTACACTTATCCACATTAAATTTCATTTGCCATTTTGTTGCCCAGTCATTCAGTTTTGTGAGATTCTTTTTAAATTCTTCACAGCCTGCTTTTGGTCTTAACTATCATGAGCAGTTTCGTGTCATTTGCAAACTTTGCCACCTCACTGTTTACCCCTTTCTCCAGATCATTTATGAATAAGTTGAATAACACTGGTCCTAGGACTGACCTTTGGGGAACACCACTAGCTACCCCTTTCCATTCTGAAAATTTTGTATTTATTCCTACCATCTGTTTCCTGCTTTTTAACTAGTTCTCAATCCATGAAAGGATTTTCCCTCTTATCCCATGACAACTTAATTTACGTATGAGCCTTTGGTGAGGGACCTTGTCAAAGGCTTTCTGGAAATCTAAGTGCACTATACCTACTGGATCCCCCTTATCCACATGTTTGTTGACCCCTTCAAAGAACTCTAATAGATTAGTAAGACACGACTTCCCTTTACAGAAAACCATGCTAACTTTTACCCAACAAATTATGCTCTTCTATGTGTCTGATGATTTTTCTGTGGTTTCAACTAATTTGCCCGGTACCAACGTTAGATTAACTCATCTGTAATTGCTGGGATTGCCTCGAGAGCCCTTTTTAAATATGGCATTACATTAGCTGTCTTCCAGTTATTGGGTACAGAAGCTGATTTAAAGGATAGGTTACAAACCACACCTTGGATATTCAACACTAGCATTTTCTTTCCTCAAACGCTAAAAAAGATCTTTGTTTATATAAATGGTTTTTGATCATTGCACTCCTGGCAAATATGCAATAATACACAGTATGTTTGTTAGTTTAAGGCTCATCCTTCAAAGGTTTAGAGTGAGAAATATTAAATTCCTCTTATTACTCTGCATGTCTGGCCAAGGTACAACACACTGGATCCATAATGTGTCTCCTCCAACTCCACTAGCAGTGTGTGTTCCAACTTATTTTCAGCTCCACCATCTGGGCATTAGAAAGACATTTTAAATACCAGTTTACTACAGAATTGCAATATGACCTTAGCATAACAAGCCTTGGCATTTTCATTTCGAACACAGATGTAAGAAATTATTACAAAGCCATTGTTTATACTTCTCACACTGGCGCACTGCAGCTGAATGAATAAATTCAGACTCCCAAATGACTAGATTCAGAAATAATCTTATGCACCTCATTGCTGGAGAGTGTGAAAGCTGTGACACTCACATTGCTATTTCACAAAAGAATTAATAAAAAGAGTTCCATGGGGTGGGGCTTACTCTTCATGAAAAGAAGGCCCAGAAGATTAAAGCAATTATCTGCTGAAATACTAATTTATCATTATAGCAGTATTAGTAATAACAGAGTCTTTCTCTTAAGGCCACTTCAGCTGTACTACTTTCCTTTCAGCACACAAAAAAAGGTTAATTGTTAAAATTACACATTAGGAATAGCAAATAAGGTTAAAGATGATATGTAGCTTCCAAGGCTCTGTTTAACAACCAGCACAAGTTTCATAAGGCAAGAGAGAAGAGAAGCAGGGGAGGGCAGCATGGGAAACAGTGAAGATTAAAAAAAAAAAAAAGAAAGATTGGGGGAGCGAGAAACTCTGTGGAAAACAGGACAATTGAGACAAAATTTAAATGGAAATGGATAACATCACAAAAAGTAACTCAGAGCTGGTTCCACAGCAATTAGAGAAAGAGAAATAGCTCCAAACTATTGTTTCCTATTTCTTAGAACAGAAGCCTGACTGCAATAATCTTTACTTCTCATTTTGTGTTAGGCAAGCCGTCAAAGCAATTTGGCTGGGGAAATGACCACCCTACACCTTTAAGTAGGGGGTATTTGGCTGGATGAATGAAAAGAACAATACTTTATGGATGGGCGGGGTGATGAAAACAGCTGCAAAAGGATCAGAGCAGTGGCTGACTCATCCTCTCATAACGCAGTGCATAAAAGGAGGCAGCTCTGAATCTAAAACATCTCTTTTACACACAGGAGACCAAAGCAGGAGTCCACCCTTCCTCCCCTTTAGGTGGTATAATACCAGGCTTTACAAAACTTGCTGTGGGTATTACACTAGCCACCCCTGTTTGAGGAGGACTGAGAAGGAATTTTCCCCTTACTTATTGGCTTGGATGCAAAAGGGGTTTTTCACATTCTCTACAGCAGGTTTCAGGAAGGGCTCAGCTCAGTTCATGCATGGGGTAAAGGGTGGCAGGCCATATGTCACAGCCGCAGGGTGGAGTCTAGTACAGTTACTGTATAGGAAACGTATATAGAGACTAGATAAATGCCTTGTAAAAGAACTTAAAAAGAGTGTTCATTAAAGGAATGAAGGGGGTGGAAGGGCTGTTGGGAACTCCTGCGATAGTTATGGCAAGGAGCCAGCCTTCCATTCTTATACCTCACCTTAACATTCCAACGTTGGCAGTGGTGGCAAGGACCTGGAAATGCATTTGCTAGTGGGACCAGGATAGGAAAAAAGTGGGAGCTGGTAAAAGCCCCAGGGTAATTATGGAATAGACATGGGGTTATCTGCACCATACACTTTTATCTGCCAGGTAGGCCCAGACATCTAATTGTTAAGTTGTAGCCTGACAAAACCCATGTCAAATATCTTCAGTCCTTCAATCCAGCAAAAGGGAAAAAATTCAAATGTATTATTTATGTTGGCTCTGACTGGCTTCTTTTATGCATCTGCGTAAATCAGAAGTAACCCACTGGAGTCACACCAGTGTGAAAATGATGTCAGAAAGAAGAAAATCAAACCAGTTCTGATTTGCACTTGAAGGAATTCAACAACAAAATATTTCATTAGATGAAACCTTTTCCCTGTATCTTTGTTTCTTGCTTGCCTGTTATCCTCTTATTCTCATGGCTGCATGGTTTCCATTCCATTATCAGAATTCTTCAGTTTTTGTTTCCTTAAGCCAATATTTGCTCATTATTCTTTGTATCATTTTTAGTGTCTAGAAGCTGCAGAAAAGGACCTGGAGATTATAGTGGATGAGAAACTGGATATGAACCAACGGTGTGCCCCTGTAGTCAAGAAGGATATCATATTGGGGTGCATGAGTAGAAGTATTTACATCAGATCTAGGGAGGTGATTATTCTTCTTTATCCAGCACTGGCAATGCCACATCTGGAATACTGCATCCAATTTTAGGCCACCCCATTACAGAAAGGATGTGGATGCACTATAGAGAGTCCAATGGAGGATGACACAAATGATCAGGGGGCTGGAGCACAAGACTTATAGGAGAGTCTTAGGGATTTTGGCTTATTTAGCCTATAGAAGAGAAGAATGAGTGTGTGTGTTGAGGGTGGATTTTATAGTAGTCTTTGACTGACTGAGTGGGGGGAGGAAGGGTCCAAAATGTTGGAGAGAGGCACTTGCTGGAGGGAGTAATGGTATCAAGTTGCAGAGAGGTCTAAGTTGGATATTAGGAAAAGCAATTTCATAAGGGCCATGTCTACAGCTGTCCCTCCCTTTCAGGAGGGGCATATTAATGCGACTCTTTGGAACAGGTTAATGATGTCCTGACATGGGAATAAATTGGGAATAAGGGAATTTCGAAGTGTGGGGTTTATTTCAAAGCAACCACGTCTATACAGCCTGTCTGCGTTTGGAAAGCAGCACTTTAGAAGCACAATTGGCCATCATTATGCTAATGAGGCACTGAACATGCATGTCAGTGCCTCATTAAACTGTTCCAAAGTGCCTCATTAATATGCCCCTTCTGAAAGTGAGGGGCATGTGTAGACATGGCCTCAGAGAGTGGTGGATGAAGCTCTGAAATGGATTACGTAGGGAAACGGTAGAATTTCCTTCCCTAAACCCTTCCAAACCCTGCTAGTAAGCGACCAGGGAGCTTTGCGACCGGGGTGCGTGCTAACAGGAGGGAGTTTGGAGAGGCTCTCCTGGAGGAGGAGAAGGAAGGAGCAAACTAAAGCACCTTGGGGTAAGTGGCTGCTTATATTTGGAGGTTTTGGGCTTTTGTGTTTGTTTGGAGTTTGGAGTTTGTTTGTTTGGAGTGCT
This sequence comes from Carettochelys insculpta, assembly GCF_033958435.1. Lineage (NCBI taxonomy): Eukaryota > Metazoa > Chordata > Testudines > Carettochelyidae > Carettochelys > Carettochelys insculpta. Next base: position 17,884,505 of record NC_134144.1, read on the forward strand.
GAGCTGAGTGTGTGTTTGTTTGTTTGAAAGGCCGTGTGCTCAGGCAGGCAGGCAGGCAGGCAGGCAGTTGGAAGCTGATTAGGTTTGAATTGAAACACCGTGTGCTGATTGGCTGAGCTGTAGGCAGAGGGAGGAGCTATCAGGGAGGCCGAGCACTTAAACCCTGCTAGTAAGCGACCAGGGAGCTTTGCGACCGGGTGCTCGTGAACAGGGTGCGTGCTAACAGGAGGGAGTTTGGAGAGGGGAGTTTAGAGGGGGAACTTGGAGGGAGACAGTGACTTCTGTTACCCTTAAACAAAATCCTTTACAACAACCTCTATCTGAAACATTTAATTAACCCTCATATATAACTAGAGTAGGAAATGGAGGCAGAAGCCCAGCAGCAGAGTGGGGGCTATCCTGTTTATTGTGTCGAGTGCAGTATGTCTGACTACCTACCCTGTGGGCAGGTGGCGTATGTGTGCGCTCGATGCAAGGAGCTCCTGGCCCTCAGAGACCGAGTGCGTGCTTTGGAGGCCAGGGTGGCTGAACTGGAGGAGCTAAGGAAGGCAGAGGTGTTTGTGGATGAGACTTTCCGGGACATAGTAGGGCTGTCCCACCTCCAATCTGACAGTCCTGAGGCTGTTACGGAGGATGAAAGGCTCAGGGAAGGAGAGCAGTCAAGGGGAGCAGAGGGAAACCATCCCATAGTTGGGACCCTCCTTCCAGAGGGTGATGTTGTATCCTCTCGTGCCGAGGATACTTCTCCGGGGGAGGGAGCGCCAGCTGTTAGGAAGAAGCAGGTTTTAGTAGTGGGGGATTCGATCATTAGAAATATAGATAGTTGGGTTTGTGATGACCGGGAGAACCGTATGGTGACTTGCCTGCCTGGTGCGAAGGTTGCGGATCTCTCGAGGCATCTAGACAGACTTATGGGCAGTGCTGGGGAGGAGCCGGTCGTCGTGGTACATGTTGGTACCAATGACATAGGGAAGGGTAGAAGAGATGTTCTGGAGGCCAAATTTAGGTTACTAGGAAAGAGACTGAAATCCAGAACATCTTTGGTGGCATTCTCTGAAATGCTTCCAGTTCCACGCGCAGGGCCAGATAGACAGGCAGAACTTCAGAGTCTCAATGCGTGGATGAGACGATGGTGTAGGGAAGAGGGGTTTAGATTTATTAGGAACTGGGGACACTTTTGGGGTAGGGGGAGCCTATACAGGAATGATGGGCTCCACCTAAATCAAGGTGGATCCAGACTGCTGGCATTAAACATTAAAAAGGTCATAGAGCAGTTTTTAAACTAAGAGGTGGGGGAAAGCCGATTGGTGCGGGGGAGCACCTGGATCGGACGGAGACTTCTCTTACACAAGGCTCCATAGACAGGGATTCCCTAGAAGTTAGTCAGATAGGGAACGTGGGAAATAATATATGGGCAAGATCAGATGTGAAACAATCGTGCATAAAAAAATCCACCACGTCTGTGAAAGGCGGACATATAAATAGTGGTAGTTTTCTAACATGCTTTTACACTAATGCTAGGAGTCTGTCTAATAAGATGGGTGAACTGGAGTACCTCATATCAAAGGAGGAAGTTGACATAATAGGCATCTCAGAAACATGGTGGAATGAGGACAATCAGTGGGACACTATCATACCGGGATATAAATTATATCGGAAAGACAGAACAGGTCGTGCGGGTGGCGGAGTGGTACTATATGTGAAGGATAATATAGAATCAAATGAAGTAAAAATCCTAAAGGAATCAAAATGTTCCATAGAATCATTATGGATAACAATTCATTCCTCTAATATGAATATGGCATTAGGAATATATTACCGACCACCTAACCAGGACAGTGATAGTGATGCTGAAATGATGAGGGAGATTAGAGAGGCTATCAAAATAAAAAACACAGTAATAATAGGAGATTTCAATTATCCCCATATTGATTGGGTGCATGTCACCTCAGGACGGGATTCAGAGATTAAATTTCTTGATGCCTTAAATGACTGCTTCTTGGAGCAGCTAGTACAGGAACCCACAAGGGGAGAGTCGATTCTCGATCTAGTCTTGACTGGAACGCAGGATCTGGTCCAAGAGGTAACTGTTACTGGACCGCTTGGAAATAGTGACCACAATATAATAACTTTTAATATTCCTGTGTTGGGAAGAACACCGCAGCGGTCAAACACTCTGGCATTTAATTTCAAAAAGGGGAATTACACTAAAATGAGGAAGCTAGTTAAACAGAAACTAAAAGGTAGAGTAATTAAACTAAAATCCCTGGAAGCTGCATGCAAACTGTTTAAAGACACCATACTAGAGGCCCAACTTAAATGTATACCCCAAATAAAAAAACACAGTAAGAGACCTAACAAAGAACCACCATGGCTAAACAGCCATGTTAAAAAGGCAGTGAGAGAGAAAAGGGCAGCTTTTAAAAAGTGGAAGTCAAATCCTAGTGAGGAAAATAGAAAGGAACATAAACACTCCCAAATTAACTGTCATAATGTAGTAAGAAAAGCCAAAAAAGAGTTTGAGGAACAGCTAGCCAAAAATTCAAAAAACAATAGTAAAATGTTTTTTAAATACATTAGAAGCAGGAAGCCTGCTAAAAAAGCAGTGGGGCCCTTGGATGATAAAGATATAAAAGGAGCGATCAAGGAAGACAGTGCCATTGCAGAGCGATTAAATGATTTCTTTGCTTCAGTCTTCACGGCTGAAGATGTTACAGAGGTTCCTAAATCTGAGCCAGCCTTTTTAGGCAACAAATCTGAGGAACTCACTCAGATTGAAGTGACATTAGAGGAGGTTTTGGAATTAATTGATAAGCTGAATAGTAACAAGTCTCCAGGACCAGATGGCATTCACCCAAGGGTTCTGAAAGAACTCAAATGTGAAATTGCTGAGTTATTAACAGTGGTTTGTAACCTATCCTTTAAATCCACTTTGGTACTAAATGACTGGAAGACGGCCAATATAACACCAATATTTAAAAAAGGCTCTAGAGGAGATCCTGGCAATTATAGACCGATAAGTTTAACATCAGTACCAGGTAAATTAGTAGAAACACTAGTAAAGAGTAAAATTGCAAGGCACATAGAAGAGCACGAATTGTTGGGCAAAAGTCAGCATGGTTTCTGCAGAGGGAAGTCGTGTCTGTCTAATCTATTAGAATTCTTTGAAGGGGTTAATAAACATGCGGACAAGGGGCACCCAGTGGACATAATATACCTAGATTTCCAGAAAGCCTTTGACACGGTCCCACACCAAAGGCTTTTATGTAAATTAGGTGGTCATGGGATAGGAGGAAAGGTCCTTTCATGGATCGGAAATTGGTTAAAAGACAGAAAACAAAGGGTTGGAATAAATGGTAAATTTTCACAATGGAGGGGGGTAACTAGTGGTGTTCCCCAGGGCTCAGTCCTGGGACCGATCCTGTTCAACTTGTTCATCAATGATCTAGAAAATGAGGTAAGCAGTGAGGTGGCAAAGTTTGCAGATGACACCAAGTTGTTCAGGACAGTCAAAAGCAAAAGGGATTGTGAAGAACTACAAAAAGATCTCAGCAAACTGAGTGATTGGGCAGCAAAATGGCAAATGAAATTTAATGTGGGTAAGTGTAAGGTAATGCATGTTGGAAAAAATAACCCAAATTACACGTACTACATGATGGGGTCAAATTTAGCTACGACAGATCAGGAAAGGGATCTTGGAGTTATAGTGGATAGTTCTCTGAAGACATCCACGCAGTGTGCAGCGGCAGTTAGTAAGGCAAATAGGATGTTAGGAATTATTAAAAAAGGGATCGATAATAAGACAAAAGATATCATACTTCCCCTATATAAAACTATGGTACGCCCACATCTCGAGTACTGCGTGCAGATGTGGTCTCCTCACCTCAAAAAAGATATATTGGCATTAGAAAAGGTTCAGAAAAGGGCGACTAAGATGATTAGGGGCTTGGAAAGGGTCCCATATGGGGAGAGGCTAGAGAGACTGGGACTTTTCAGTTTGGAAAAAAGGCGATTGAGGGGCGATATGATAGAGGTATATAAAATCATGAATGGTGTGGAGAAAGTGAATATAGAAAAATTATTTACCTTTTCCCATAATACAAGAACTAGGGGACACCAAATGAAATTGATGGGTAGTAGGTTCAAAATTAATAAAAGGAAATTTTTCTTCACACAGCGCACAGTCAACCTGTGGAACTCCTTGCCCGAGGAGGCTGTGAAGGCCAGGACTCTATTAGGGTTTAAAAAAGAGCTTGATAAATTTTTGCAGGTCAGGTCCATAATTGGCTATTAGCCAGGGATAAAGTATGGTGCCCTAGCCTTCATAACAAGGGCAGGAGATGGATGGCAGGAGATAAATCACTTGTCTTCTGTTCTCCTTCTCTGGGGCACCTGGCATTGGCCACCGTCGGCAGATGGGATGCTGGGCTTGATGGACCTTTGGTCTGACCCAGTATGGCCATTCTTATGTTCTTATGTAAAGATCTTTAAATCCTGGCTTGACAAAGCCCTGTCCGAAACAATTTAGTTGGGATTAGTCCAGTTTTCAGCAAGGGGTTGAATTTGATGACCTCTGGAGGTCTCTTCCAGCTCTATGATTCTAAACTCTAAATCGATTCAGTCCTTCTTCTCCTTCATTGACACTGAACCCTGTTTCTCTACCCACTCCCATCTCCTATTTAGTTTTGTTCTATTTGTGGTCTTCCATCTTTTCTGTTCTTATCACAGAATAGAATCCCAGGGCTGGAAGGGACCTCAGGAGGTCACCCAATCCAGCCCCCACCTAGAGCAAGATCAACCCCCAACTAAATCATCCTGTCCATGACTATGTCAAGACAGGACTTAAAAATCTCTAGGGACTGAGATTCCACCACCAGTGCTTCACCATCCTCCTGGTGAAAGAGTTTTTCCTAATATCTGACCTACACCTCTCCTCTGTAACTTCAGACCATTTCTCCTTGTTCTGCCATCTGTCACTACTGAGAACAGTCTCTCTCCATCCTCTTTAGAGACCTCTCTCAGGAAGCTGAAGGCTTCTATCAAATCACCACTGTGTTCTGTTCTGCAAACTAAATAAGCCCAAAGCTCTCAGCGTCTCCATATAGGTCATGTGCTCAAGCCCTTTAATCATTTTCATTACGTTCTGCTGACCACTCTCCAATGCGTCCACATCCTTGCAACACTAGGGGTGGAGGGTGCTCAGAACTGGGTACAATACTCCAGATGTGGCCTCACCAGTGCTGTATAGAGGGGAATAACAACTTCTCCAGATCTGTTGGAAATGCTTCTCCTAATGCACCCTAATATGCTGTTAGCCTTTTTGGCTACAAGGGCACACTGTTGACTCATGTCCAGCCTCTCATTCACTGTAATCCCCAGGTCCTTCTGCACTGCTACTTAGCCAGTCAGTCCCCAGCCTGTCTGGGAAGAACTAGCAGACGACCACGGCAGATGGAGACAGGGGTTACACAAGGGCCTTCAGAAGGGTGAGATGAGGATCAGACAGGTAGCAGAGGAGAAGCGAGCGCACAGAAAGCACAATAAGGACTTGCCAGACACCCACCACATCTGCAATAGATACAGCAAGGACTGTCACTCTCGTGTGGGTCTTCATAGTCACAGTAGATGCTGTAAATGAAGTCCTCAATTGAAACTATAAAAGGTGCGATCCATAGTCTATGCAGACTGAAGGATGCCTACTACCCCAGCCTGTAACAGTGCTTGGATCCTTCCATCCCAAGTGCAGGACTTTGTTCTTTTCCTTGTTGAACCCCATCAAATTTTAGCGTAACCCTCCAATTTGTCTAGGTCACTGGGTGTTTAAAGTCTCCCATGAGATCCAAGGGCCTGTGATTTGGAAGCTTCTCTAGGTTGTCAGAAGAAATCCTCATCTACCTCATCTAATTGATCTGGTGGCCTACAGCAGATAGCAAACACAACAGGGCTTGTGTTACCATCCCCCGACTAACCTAGTTTAAAGCCCTCCTCACTAGGTTTGCAAACCTGCGTGCAAAGATGCTCTTTCCTGTCTTCATTAGGTGGATCCCATCACTTCCTAGCAATCCTTGTTCTTGGAGATACCTAAATTGTCTTCCCTCTCCTGGAAGTTACATGTTTCCAGTTTTCTTCCTTGGTTTGTACTACCCTCATTGGTTGCTCAGCCTGCTATGTCTGCAGTACTAAATGATGCCTTCTATCAAGGAAGTCTTCACCTTCTCTGATGGACCGGAGGGTTGATATTTGCACCTCAAGTTTTTCTTCCAAGATGGAGACAAGCTTATACTTGGAACATAAGAAATCTCTTCTATCTTATACGAAGAAGTCAAACATCGCACATGAGGTTCAGGTCATAAGACCAGACTTGTCAGTAGACTTGTCACTATACATTTTTTCCTTTCTTCAGAGAATTCCCTCGGAAGATATTATCCTTCAGCCATCACCTTTCTGGTTTTAGCCAAGAAATAATTCCACATTTTTTTCTATAGTTCTCATTTTACTTTGATCATTCGTACAACTTGAAGATTTTTATCTTGATGACAAGTCCGTAACATGCTTATCCATCGTCAAAAAATGTATGGGGAAAAAGAACCTGTCTCTGATATGTGCTAGGTGTTGTTATTCATTCATCTCCCTCAAATACTTTCACCAAAGCAACCTTCCTTCCTTATAATCTGCCAGTCCTAAAATGCTAAGCCCCTGGGATCTCATCTATTCTGTGTATTTCTATATATGATGTGCTCCTCCCCCACATTTTCACAAATAAAAAATAAAATTGCAGACGCTTTCTCAGTTGAAAATCATGATGCCTTGTGGTTGCTTCAGAGAAAGAAAAACAAATCTCACTTACATGTGGGAAGTGTTCATGGAGCAACAGATGGCCCAGTTCTGTTACAGAGAGACAGTTCACATTGCCTCTCAGCATGCATATGTGCAACATTCATCTGAAGCTATAGTCTTTTTTATTTTCCCAACTATAACCCCATTGACCTCCCTTTCTTAGCCCAGCAAATTCTTCTATAAACAGAAGGGGCCATATTAAATAAAAAATATCTTTCTTGGGGAGGCAGGAATTTAATTGGAATTTTTAGAGTGGCTAAGATAATTAACTTCGACAGGCACAGGAGTTCATTATTAACTTTAGCCACAGGATCTGTCAGCAGCATTACCAGGAATGGGACAGGATGATTTATATTCAAACTGTGGGGAAAACCCTGCAGGTTTGCAAGGGCTGAAGAATATGCAAACTTAATTCAGACAAAAAGCCATCAAGTCTGCTGATTTCACTGAACTGGATTCATGGGAGAGTTATTTAGAATGGTAGGCTTTCTGGTTTCTGTGCACAATGGAGCTAGAAGAATCTTTTTAGTGATGGGGGGGGCAGGTCATGTGATCAATTCATCCCCTGAGTTTCTCTGTGAGTTTTCATTTTCCTTCAGACTCAGAACCCAGCCATAAACTCCAGGTTATCTTGGCTTTTGGTAACAATAAGTTTTGTGTGGAGAATGTTTCCCAGGCCAATACTACCCCTGCTGCAGATTTAACTCTGAAAATATCTGGGGTAACAGGGAGACAAAGTCATTGAGTTGAGGAAATAGTCTCAGAGAAGCTTTCCTGAGCTATAAAAACCTGTAATACTGATGCTAGCTTTTGGGCCTGAGTCTTGAATTCCATGATTACTGGTACTTTGTGATTCCAGGTAGTCTATTCTAATAATCCAGGTGAGCAAGACAGGCTGTAAACTAATCCCTGGTCAAGTGTGACATTAATCCTAGATGTGTGCAAGGCATGCTGGGAAATCAGTGAATTCAGTTAGAAAGAGAGAGAGCTTTAGAAGAAAACATGCAGTGCTGATCATTTCTTTGGAAAGATATTGGAAATTTTTAATTGTTTCATGTAATTACTGATTTTTTTAAGACTGATCCACTCTAATGAGGGTCTTTAGAGAAATGTTTACTGTGTTGGTCGAGGTGAAATGAAGCACCAACTTCTTTCAGTTTGACTTTAAATCCTACAGAAGTGCCTTTTATGTAAAATCATTGCATATGATATGTCTTGAGCCCCAAACCAGACTTTAAACCCCAGTTGGCCCAAAATGTGGCCTAGATTTGTTAGATGTTCTAATCACACATTTATGTCAAAAGAATAAAACTGGAAAGTTTGTATGATTAAGGATTTCATTACACTAATTTTTCATTTAGCAGCTAGACGAGTAAGAATTCTTTCAAAACAAAAAAGCAGTCAAGCAGCACTTTAAAGACTAACAAAATAATTTATTAGGTGAGCTTTTGTGGGACAGACCCACTTCTTCAGACTATAGCAATACCAGAACAGACTCAATATTTAAGGCACAGAGAACCAAAAACAGTAATCAAGGTGGACAAATCAGAAAAAAAAAAGATCAAGGTGAGCAAATCAGAGAGTGGAGGGGTAGAAGGGGGAAGGAAGGTCAAGAATTAGATTAAGCCAAGTATGCAAACGAGCCCCTATAGTGACTTAGAAATTTCCCATCCCAGTACAAACCACTTGTTAATGTGTTGAATTTGAATATAAAAGACAGTTCAGCAGTCTCTCTTTCAAGAGTGGTATGAAATTTTTTCTTCAGTAACATGCAAACTCTTGAGTCATTAACAGAATGGCCCACTCCATTAAAATGCCAGCTCACAGGTTTGTGGATCTGGAGTGTTTTGATGTCTGTTTTGTGCCCATTAACTCTTTGTCTAAGGGAGTTTGAAGTCTGTCAAATATACAAAGCATCTGGGCATTATTGGCACATGATGGCATATGTGACGTTAGTCGAGGAATGTGCCTGTGATTCTGTGACTAACCTGGTTAGGTCCAGTAATGGTATCTCCTCTCTGACACTAAGAATTCTTTGTCATTTTCAAGTTATTAAGAAGTCTTAAAATTAGGTGCAATTTGAGATAAATCTGAACGTCAGGATTCAACGCAGAATTCATAACATGGTGGCAACAGATACCAAAGACATTTCTTAATGGGAGATTATAAAGTAGTGATGCGCAAACTAATTTGGACAAAATCTCTTTCAATATGAGTTTTTGCCAAAACCCAGACTAAACCCAAACTTTTAAACACTCAACTTTTTACTGATTATATTTGATTTGTTGATAAATATGTACTGGTACAGTCAAAACACCTAAAATCCTCCCCTTTGGCCCCCCCATCTGAAGACAGCATTGTGAGTTTCATTATGAAATAGATTGTGCTAAGTATAGAACATTCAGATGTGTATGTGAACTTACCTAACCAAAAGCTTTGAACTATTTTGAGGTTGTCTCAGTAGTAAAAGGCCATGTACAGAGACTCACGATAACTGCACTAAATAGACCTCAGCATTTTTACAGGAGCCACATCCTTGAGAAAATGAAGGAACCCTTTGGAAAAAAAATCCTTCCATAGCACTGAGTCATTTTAACAGTCTCAGATGTCCATGATATCATGTCATAGAAAAACTATATTGATCACTTATGATGGTGCCGACAAAGCCCAGATTAGTGTCTCTGCATTACTGCTGCCTGGAAAGGTTTTTTACACAAAAAAAAGGAAAAAAAAAGAACTTCTTTTCTTTAGAAAATGTTTTCCCATTCTTCCTCTGGCCCACTAGTTAGAGCTAGTTCTAACTAGCTCTTCTCTGAATGTAATTTATTGGGTCATATCTTTGGACCTTGTTCTGGCAGCCTTATGTTTCTGAGCCGTGCAAAACAACAATAAAGATGACTTAAAGAGTCACCCAGGGAGTTCTCTGACTGGAGGGAATCACTGTATGGTACAGAGATGTTTTTACGTCATCCAATCTCCCATCCCTACTAGTGAAAACAGGGCCAGAACTTGCTGCACTCTAAGCAGGTTTAGCTCATGCCTTAATAAATAAAGTGCCACAGGACTGCTTGTTACTTGTGAATCTACAGATTAACATTGCTAATCCACTGAAAAAAATCAAGAATGTTTACTGACATCTTGGTTTTGTGTCCACAAGCTTATAGCCAAAACATGGCTAGAAATGTATTTGCATTGTGAATGTGGAGTGTTGTAGAAGTGACATTCACCCCTCTCAGTTCCAGGTAAAAAGGTACATGAATTGCACCGCGCCTCCTTCCTGTCTCTCTCCAACCTTCCTCCTGGCACCTAATGCACCTTTCTATGACAATCAATAGGGAAATCTTTTCTGTGATACACAGGAATGGGGAGGCGCTCTGGCACTCTCAAAGAGGCAGTGCATTTCCCCAACTCCTGTGCACACTCTACAGTTTTGTTGACAAAACAGGAATTTTGTTTGCAAAACTCGCTTGTGTAACCATAGCCATAGTGTTCTGATATATGTCAGAATGCTTTCTAGTGTCAATGAGAGAAATTCTGTTTCCTTAACTAGATAAGTACCTATCTCCAGGAATAGGGGTGTTGAAATGAAAAGTTCTTACACAATAAGTTACTCCTTTTGTAAGCAATGTAGCAAAATCGAGACAAGTCAAAACATGAACTCAGGGCAGCGTGTTGCCCTAAATAGCTGATGCATTGCACCCTCACTGTAACACTCTGCCATATTGCACTAGATTATGGCTTAATTACATTTGAAGACAAATGTTTTATAGGTGTTGTGACAGGGTCAGCCCACAGGTGCGCTTACAAGGTGGGTTTAAAAATCAGAAAGACTAATCAGGTGTTATCATAGGCAGAGTGGAAGCAGTGGGGAAGAGGCTGCTATAAATCAGTTAGGGCCAGCTGATCCCACTTGAGGCTGCCACAGGCCTTTTAAAAAGAGAGTGTGGAAGATGAGGTTGGAGAGAGGTGAGGATATTGGAGCAGACAAGGAGAGAGTCAGAAGGTAGATAAGCCAAACACCAGCAATAGAGGGGAGCTGAGGAGCTCCTAAATGGAGTGTTTGGGCTCCCATCCGTGGTAACCTGAGTTCAGCTTAGGGAAGGACAGTTAAGGAGCCCAGGGAGCCCAGGGGTTTCCTACATGCTGCTCTTTGACCTAAGAGACAGAAAACCTGAACCCCAGCAAGGTCTAGCAGAACCCATACTGTGGGATGCAAGTCTTTGGCAGGACTGTGGACCAAACAGAGATCTGGGGCCCACGAGTGAGATGGACCTTGCTACAGTATTTTTAAACTTCTAAAATCAACATTCCATTACCATCAATCATAGCTTGGAATAGATATGTGTTTAGTTCTACTTTACCAAAATTTGGTTATGCCGAGTAACCAGATTTTTCCAGCCTTTCTCTGCAACGTCAACATTAGCATTGTCAGCTTGTGTTCTTGTTATTGCACTCAGCTTTTCAAACTCTTCATTACATGCCACCGGTTGCACTGATGGAGCCAAAGAAACAACTAAAAATGACAATGGCCATTTTCCCTCAGCTGAGGCGTGCAGAGAGTTTGCCACTTCAGGAATTTTAGCATCCCACTAGAGACGGGCTCTTCAAAAAGATGCCGATTTAAAACACACAGAAGACCATGGCAAGAATTGCCACGATGTCAGCATACTTTGGAGCAAGCCCAACATAAATGTACATCTTTGGTTAGAACATATAGGGGTCTGGTATGAAATCATCTATACTGTATTATATAATACTTTTGCTTAAATTGCTTTAGTGATAAAAATAACATTTAAACATTAGGGATATACTGCTAATTACTGTCATTCATAGGAGATATCTTGAAACCATTGAAGTTTTCCACTCTAAAGTCTTGTAACATCCCAATATTGTCTGACCAACAAATTTAAGTATTATTCCACGTTCTATCTTCATAAATATGCTTTAAATCCATCAGGGATTATTGATAAAGTGTGCTTTTTCTCTCAGTTTTGTATGGACTATGTTGAGTATGTCTAGTGAGAATTCATTGTCTCTGCTAGAGCACACTGGTAGTTTTTGCCTTCCAGCATGAATTATATTGTACTTTTCTTCAAATTCACTTAGCGTTTGGATCTGCCAGCCTTACTTACCATGATTAATACCTTATTCATCCAGAATAACTTCTGGGTGTGAGCAATGACAGCAGAATTTGGACTGTAATATATACATATCTTATCACAATATTTTTATTATATTGCATGTAAGTGGTGCATTCTATTAAAGATAAAAAAATGGGAAAAAATAGCCACTGTAAAAACTACCCTACCACACTACCCTGGTGAGGTCTAGAAACATGTATACCCTTTTTGTTGGTAAGTAAACTGAAGTCTAGATTGCACAATTAGTATATGATAGAATTTGGAATAGAACCCAATAATCTTTACGCCCATGTTCTTGCTATCACTACTGTTAAAAACCACTGCATATGCCATACTTTTATGAATGTGTTGTATATGGTTAACAGATATTTTTGGAATATACTCTTCCATGGGCAAAGACCTGCTTCGTCAGATGAATGATGAAGTGGGTCTTTGCCCATGAAAGCTTATGCTCCAAAAAATCTGTTAGTCTATAAGCTACCACAGGTCTTCTTGTTCTTTTTGCAGATACAGACATACACGGCTACCTCTCTGATACTTGCATATAGTTGCGTACAGGGTTTTCTACAATGCTGGCTGCGGGATATTAGAGTGACAAGAGAGTAAGGTATTATCTTTTATTGGATCAACTTCTGAAGGTGAGGCAGACAAGTTTCTGAGGTAATAAAGAATATGAGAGCTTTTCTCTCTCACAAACAGAAGTTGTATGTTACAGCTTTCTACATTTCCTTGGAACCCTTCTCTTCCACAGTGTTTTCTTTTTCATAATATTTTCCAGGATTTTCACATTCTTACTAATTCCATTGTCACTGAATGATAATGTACAATTCTCTGCTATGTTCTGGTTCTTAAACAGCCTATCTTAAATAGTCTATCCTCTGATGAAGTGGGTCCATCCCACGAAACCTGATCACTGAATAAATCATTTTGCTAGTCTTTAAAGTACTACATTTCGGCAACAGCAATGAAGGGTCCTTTGGCACCTTATAGACTAACAGAAAACTTTTCTGTTAGTCTATAAGGTGCCACAGGACCCTTTGTTGCTGTTACAGATCCAGACTAACACGGCTACCCCTCTGATACATTTCTGCAGTCTATCTGGAAGGGTGATGTCATGAAATAAATGTGAACTTAGCTGCAAAGGCTAAGATCTTTCTAAACACTGCTAGTTTCTGCTGACTAATGGAATCCAAAGTCAAGATCTGAGGCCTTTTGCTCATAACCAAAGAACTACTCCAAAAGCTCTTTATTCATATTAAGGTGACCAAGAATTGAAATAATGGTCCATCTCAAATTAACAGGGTTGGTCTTTTATTCTGATTGCACAAATGAACAGTTCTTTGCAAGCAATGAACAATCTGCTTATAAAAGCACCTGGTAGCATCACTGCATTTAAGGGGGCTGTCAGTAAGAGGCGTGTGTGTTTTTTTCCCCCTCCAAACACTGTTTCATTAGCATATGCTCAGTCATTTGAATTCACTTCAGGTTAAAACTGGATAGACTATTCTCTGTGTCACATGGGAATATATGATTGGAACTGGCAAGTTCCCATAATAGATACTTTGTTTGAAAAAGTGTTCTATATGTATGTATGGCTTTCAGTCTGTATACTGTTTAAAGCTTATTTTGACACCGTGGTGTGCTTTTTGGATAATTATATTGGGAATGGCAGTATAAATGTTAAAGAAAATTACATATAGGAAAGACTTTCAATAGATAACTTTAATCTGTGCCAAAGTCTGACATGGTGGTAAAATGGGGCTGTTATTGATTAAAATAAATGACACAAAGTAAATTCAATTATCTGATCTATTTTTGTTTCCAGTTTGAGAAATTAAGCCTCTAATCTTTGAAAGAACTCATGGTCATTCAACTGTGCTGCTTCCATAGACAAAGAAATTGTAACACTACAAAATTATTTTATAAAGGCTGGATTAGGAAGCATTCTTCTTGTCTTCCAGTGAAATCTTGAGTGCTTTTTTATCAAACTAATTCCTGATTTCCATTAACGTACAAGAATCTTGTATAGGTCCTATTGGTCTAATTGGATCTTAGAGCTTTATAATTGCTCCTTAGTAAAATGAAACAAAGCATAAAATCAATAATCAAAAATAACAGATCTATGTTTAAAATTCATGAATTGGAGCATGGTAAAGGTTAAAACATACTGATTGATGGGGCTTAGTCCTTTTATATGATTAACCTTCATTTAAGACACTGTCCTAGCACTTGTGTAACCCTTAAACCCAGCAATGCAGAGACTGAATGGCAACTATAAATCAAACAGGAGAAATATATGAACTTGAACTCTGAACTTGATATTCTAATCAACAATCAGGCATCCACGCAAGACCCCACAGAACAAGGCTTTACTTGTACTAGAAAAGAAATTTATAAAACACACTTCTACTTCCTACAAAAAAGAAAAGAGAATACATTTTCTAAATTACTTCATACCTCAGGATACTACAACTACAATAATGACAGGTCCACTAACAGTATTGTTAACCTTTCCAGCTACCAACTCAGCCCAGAAGAAGTCTTTCTTATCATGGGGTCTTTCCTTCCGCCCTACTTCCACCACGAACTTAATACAATTCTGTGGTGACCCTGAAGCCTTCTTTCACTGCCTCCATCTAAAGGAATTCTTTCAACACAGCTATGAACAACAATCTGACTCTCTCAACCCCTGCTACCAACACCAAAAGAAGAACTCTGTGTGAACTCCCCCTGACAGCCATAGTGAAAGTCTGTATTTCTATGTACAATGCTTCTGCAACCATGCTCAGACTGACATTATATGCAAACAATGCCAAACGAGACACAATCTCAACTATGCTGAGCACTATGCTGTCCAGAGTCTCAAAAATAACCCAGACATTATAGTCAAACCAGCTGACAAAGGGGGTGCTGTTGTCATCATGAATAAGTCAGACTATGAACAGGAGGCAGCCAGACAACTCTGCAACACCACATTTTACAGACCTGTCTCTGCTGATCCCACTTTGGAATTCCAAAAGAAATTACAACTACTTAAGGAACTCCCTGTGGCTACTCGGGACCTTATTAACTCAGACATACCATCTGAGCCCCATCCTGGATTGTTCTATTTACTTCCCAAAATCCACGAACCTGGGAACCCTGGACGACCTATCATTTCTGGTATTGGCACCCTTACCACCGGCCTATCCAGTCATGTGGACTCCCTCCTCAAACCCTATGCCACCAATACTCCCAGCTATCTTCAATATACCACTGACTTCCTGAGGAAATTACAAAACATTGGAAAAGTTCCTGACAACAACATCCATGCCACAATGGATGTAGAGGCTCTGTACACTAATATTCCACACACAGATGGATTACAAACAATCAGGAATACCATCTGTGATGTCACCACAGCCAATCTGGTGCCTGACCTCTGTAACTTTGGTCTCACCCACAATTACTTCCAATTTGGGGGCAATTTATATCTCCAGATTAGTGGAACTGCTATGGGCACCCGCATGGCCCCACAATATGCTAATATATTTATGGCAGACCTGGAACAACAATTCCTCAGCTCTCGTCCCCTATTACTCCTCCTCTACTTAAGATACATTGATGACATCTTAATGATTTGGACCCATAGTATAGAGTCTCTAGAAGAATTCCACAGGGACTTTAACAATCTGCACCCTACCATCAACTTGTGCCTCGATTACTCCATGCGAGAGATACATTTCCTGGACACTATAGTACAAGTCAAAGATGGCCTAACTGGTACCAGATTCTACCGGAAGCCCACTGATCACTATACTTACCTACATGCTTCTAGCTTCCATCCTGCACACATAACTAGATCCATTGTTTACAGTCAAGCCCTTAGGCACAATCACATTTGCTCTGAGCCTACTGACAGAGACCAAAAACTACAAGATATTTACCAAATATTCATAAACCTGAATTACCCGCCAGAGAAACAAACAAACAAAAAAAACAACAAATCAACAGGGCCAGAAGAATACCCAGAGACCAGCTACTCCAAGATAGGCCCAAAACAGCCCAGAACAGAACACCACTGGTCATTAGCTACAGCACCCAACTCAAACCATTGCAATGCATTATTAAAGACCTACAACCTATCCTTAATCAGGATGCCACACTCCAGAAGACCCTAGGTGACAGACCTGTTCTCTCCCACAGACAACCTCCAAACCTTATGAGGATTCTCAGCAACAAAGCCCACTGGCAGCTTTGTCCACATATTTATTCTGGAGATACCATTACTGGACCTAACCAGGTTAGTCACAAAATCACGGGCACATTCTCATGTTCCTCAACTAACATCATATATGCTGTCATGTGCCAACAATGCCCAGATGCTTTGTATGTTGGACAGACTTCAAACTCTCTTAGACAAAGAGGTAATGGGCACAAAACAGACATCAAAACACTCCTGATCCACAAACCAGTTAGTCTACATTTTAATGGAGTGGGCCATTCTGTTAATGACTTAAGAGTCTGTGTCTTATTGAAGAAGAATTTTCACTCTGCTTTGGAAAGGGAGACTGCTGAACTCTCTTTCATATTCAAATTCAACACATTAATACGTGGTTTGAACCGGGATGCAAATTTTCTGGGACACTGTCGGGGCTCTTTTGCATACTTGGCTTCATCTAATTCTTGACTCCCCCACTCCACCCGCCCCTCTGCTCTCTGATTTGCTCACCTTCATAATTTTTTTCTGGTTTGTCAACCTTGATTACTGTTTTTGGTTCTCTATGCCTTAAATATTGAATCTGTTCTGATATGGCTATGGTCTGAAGAAGAGGGTCTGTCCCATGAAAGCTCACCCAATAAATTATTTTGTTAGTCTTTAAAGTGCTACTTGACTGCTTTTTTATTTTGATAGGAGAAATATATGTATTGGGAAGCAACCAGCAGTTGCATCACAAGAACCAAACTTCTCTTCCATAGAAGTATGTGTTTTGCTCAACTCCAACCACCCCTCTGCCCCCAACCCAAGATTTGCAAATCTCTGGCACAGTAATTGAAAAAAAAACCAAAAACATAATTTCATAACTTCATAGTATCCTGAGAGAAGGAATAAAAGAAATCAAAATACTACTAGACAGTATATCTGTCAGCTTTCTGATGAACGAAGGAAAACCAGACTGTGTTTGTGATACGAAACTACAAATCTCTGTTGCTTCAGAGAAGGTTTTATTCAAATTCACTTCAGGAGAACATACTAGCTTCTGCCATTATGTATATCCAAGGGCTACAAGAAATAACAGTACATGCTGAAGTAGATTCCTGCCTACCAGCACAGAACTTTTGATTGCTAAAAGGCTAACTTTATGTAGGTAGCTACAGCAGAAATGGCTGCTCCTCTTAACTGACCTTGCAGGTATAATAGTATATTCATATGACTTGCAGCAGAGCAAGCAGAACTGTGGCTAGCATTCAATAAAAATTAATATATCTATATTAGCGTAAGGATTTTCATTATGGAGATCACATATTAATCTGATTACAGCAGCAGGAAACAATTTAAAAATAGTTACAATGTAGAGAAAGTAAATTTATTCAAAGGGGAGCAATGGAAATGTTGCTGTTTCAAGAGCACATCAAATGAGATTACAGTTATGTAAATCCTACAGATATTCTTGCCATATTATTTGGATTCTGGTGTGAGATTCTGTCCAGACACAGGACAATATAATGCCTGTCCTTAATATTTTAAAACCAATGAGCCAAATCTAACCTCCATTGCCTCAGTGGGAGTCCTGCCTTTGATACCGAGAGAGATGAGGAAAAGCTCAAGTGCTTTCATTCCAATAACTAACCTGATGTTCAGCTATTATGTGTTTCAGTCATAGATTAGAGAACTGGTAGATATTATCATCATCTTAATATGACTATTATGTGACACGAGAATGACAAAGTCCTACTTTGTATCTGAGCATGTAATGAAGAAAATGTTGCCTCCTCATCAGGGTGGAAGCAAGCTATTCTCACTATAAGGACTTTTCTGCTCACTTCATGGATAATGTTAACTGTATATGGACCAGTAGTTGTTGGGCCTCTCATCATGCATAGGAAACAACCCTGCTTTCTGTTCCCTTAAATCCCTGCTCAAACCTCATTGCTTTCCCTTAGCCACTGCTCTTCCAGAGGTAAACACTGCCCCTGCATCCTTAGTTTTGTTTCTTTCAAATGTAACTTATTACCTCAAACGTGAACAAATAAAAACTCAAGAATTAACAAACTGCTCTTTTGTGCAGAAACCCCCACATCTTGACTTCTTTTTCTTGCAATCCTTGTCTTTCTTGTGATCTGGCTTATGTGTTCCTTTAGGTTAGTCACAGATAAATAAAGGATGGAGGGAGGGAGGTGTGAAAATATTTGTGCATGAAGTTCTCCAGGTTTGATATTAATACACTTTTAATTAGAAGATACATATGTTCAGAGATTGTTAGTAACGCGCTTTTCTTAAATTATTCAATACAAAGAAATTGATGGACTTTACAGACAGAATTACAACAGCAGCCAGAACGCTGGGTGCCCAAAGATTGAAATATTGCTGCCTCACCAATAAGTGTTTCAATGAGGGTTTACAGAGAGGCTTTGAGTAAACCTGTATAAGCATACAAACTATGCCCAGCAATCTCAGGAAACTGTGAATAAGATACATCCCAAAGACTTATTTCCCATTTAATCACAATGAAAGCCTGCTCCATCACCTTCAAAGACCCAAGGGCCTATTTCTTTCCTTTGAAGCTGCAAAGCCAAAGAACTGTCTAGTCAATCTTGAAGAGAGCTATAGAAGTACAAACTTTTTACTCTTTGGTTTGCTCTGCTGTATGAATAGCAAACTCTAAATATATGCTTTTGCTCTGTTTTTTTTTTTTTGTTCCAGCAATCAGTGTTATTTGGCTTGCTTTATGAGTATAATATTTATGAAGTTCCGAGGAAACAGTATATTACATGAGCCTGAGTGATTAAGAGCCTGCTCACACTGAAGTCTGATTTACATTGGACTGAGACCAGAATCAGGCCCAGAGATTGTAGATGATGCAGTGAAAAAAGAATGATGTGGATGATGCAAAAAAAAATTGTTTTATAAAATTTTGAGGACAAATTGTCCCTTGTGTAACTCCATTAACCTCAAATGATTTATTCAGGGATCAGTTTGGTCCTTCAAATATTACATCTATCACATGCTTCTTGGACTGAATAACTAGACCTAGGTGATACTCTGAAATTCATGTTCAAATACATTTAACTGGCCATGCTCTTCTCTTTTGATGAACATATGACATAGCAGAGAAAAATGTTGATGAATACTCCAAATCTTGTGAATTCTAAGTGAATTAGGGGCATTTGCTAGAAAGATATATTGGTAGGAGGAGATGACAATTAAGTGATGCAAATATTTCAATCCAAACCAGAGCTGGAGCATATTAACACAGTTAATCAGATTATAATGCCATGGATACATGATTGTACCTATTGCCAGGAGGACCACACAAATAAATTAATTTACTAATCTTTCTTAGTGGTTACAGAAGAATGAATAAAGTGGTAGATGCCTGACACAAATACAGTAAGTGTAATGAAGCTGGCAAGAGAATGGGAACATATCCTTTGCAAACAAAATTATGCCCTAACAGTATGACTACAAGGAATGATTCACAAATAAAAGACTGATAAAAAATAGAGACCATGCCTTTGACAGACCAATAAAATAACAGATGTTCTTTTACAGGGTATGTTGTTTCTGAGTGCTCTTAGCCAGAGACCTAGTACTTTGCAATTGCATAAGGCAGACAAAGAGCTTTAACCTTCATGGAGAATGCACGATCAAGTACAGAATCCTCTGATGTCAATATAACAAGGAAAACTGAACAGAGAGTCTAGGTAGCAAACAAATATCTATTTTACTTGCTTACTCAGGAAGGAATCAAACTGTTTCAAGGTCTGCATATATATATAGTGTTTAGTGTTGCACAAACGATGAAGGGAGAACGTTTATATTTGCCCTCATAATTCCTTATTAATGCCCTCCAATTTGCAACACCTGACTATCTCCTGGCAGCTCACTCTATCTTTCCTTAAATTGATGCATTTCTCCAGCTACCCTCATCTGAGAAAATCAAAACCTGAATCTGTATATCAGCCAAGATGGAGAGGCCATCATGAAATGTAAATAACACTATGGTACCAACCCCCTTGCCCAGGTGAAGAATGAATAATTGTGCTGAACATCTTACAATGTCTGAAGGGAAGAAGCTGTGAAGCTGAACAAACTCAAGAACAATTATTGGGAATAAATAATGGAGGAAATAAAGGGACACCTTTTTGTGGAGACTTTGCAAAACCCCAAAGTCAATTAAAGTCTGTGGATAAGTAATTTGTAATGAACAGGCTGACCGGCTGCAATCATAACTTGCCTGGTGTTATATCACTTTGTTCAGCTGCCATTAAAGAGGCAGTGGAGAGAAAAGAACATAGATGCATACTGGAAAGGAAGGATAAGAGAAGCTTTTAAAAACAGTGTAACTATTTTAATGAAAGGAGCAATTGCAGGTGAGTGGGGAGAAAATACCAAAAAGATCTATAACACATGAAATAAATGAATTAGGAGAAAGCTCTTCTTTGAACACATACTGTTACCATTAAGAGCCATTGAGTCAGAAGACTTTACAAACAGTACAAAGAAGTTGGAGAGAAGAGAAGACCCCATACAGGCCCCGGTCCCAAAACACAACTACAGAAGCAGACTATAGCTAAGACCACTGAAGTAAGACAGCATAGCCACCCTACAACCTGAAAAAGAAGAAAGCCTTCTGGGAACCATTTTGTACTGAGCCTGGCCCCTCCCAGTCACCTGACTGGAAGTCAGGAGGTGGAGCCAGGACTCTAAAAGCCCAGCCCAATCACTCATTTAGGCCTATATTCCCCCCTCTACCCTCTGGATAGGTGGTAATGCTCCCCCCTACTCCCAAATCTTTGTTCCAGCCAGCACAAGTGAAGTGTCTGTGTCCTATGAACTAGGTGTGTTGCCCTGGCCTGAGCTAGGACTGGGGCTCTCCTAAGCAAAGAGACAACCTGAAACTGTTGGCTTAGTGCCCTGCCCTGAGCTAGGGCTTGGGTCTTCTGAGGCTGGGTTTGTTTTTTCATCCCAACCTGAGCTAGGGCTTAGGGCTTTCTAAGACTGTTGGTTTCTTGCCTGCCCCAACCCCTCCGCCCCTCGCGCAAGAGTTTTGGGCTCTTTTGGTTCATTCCCCACCCTGCACAGGGCCTGGGCACTCTTGGCTGTTTGTTGCCCCACCTTGAGCTGGGGCCCAGGATCCCTTGTAAGACTGTTTGTTTTGTTGCCCCACTTGTACCAGGGCGTGGGCTCTTTTGACTTTTGGTTCATCGCCTCACCCTGTGCCAGGGCCTGGGCCTGCCCCATCTTGCTCAAGGGCTTGAGGTCTTCTGTTTGTTTGCTGCTGTGGCCTGAGAGAGGGCCTGGGCCTTCTAGAGACTCTTGGTTCTGTTGTTCCACCATGCACCCAGGCCTGGGCCTTCCCCTTCTTGCACCAGGGCTAGGGCTTTCTTGAGTGTTGTTTTGTTCTCCTGCCCTGGGCTAGGGCTTGGACCTTCTAAGACTTAAGCAATTTCCCCAGTGGCTGCCTGAAGCAATGCTGGGCTTTTGAACTGTCACCCTCACCCACCTGAGGCAAGGTGGGGTGAGATCCAGTGACTTGGGGGGTTGTGGTAGTACTAGTGGCAGTGGGATGGAGTGGGCAGAACCAGCTACATGTGGTGGGGAAGGTGGGCACACCTATCCAACCCCTGACATATGGGGCTGAGGGTGTGCCTCAGGGGTTGAGGGAGAGTGAAAAAAAAAGAGATGAGATTTTTTTCCTCTTTTCCTGGATCCAAAATGGAGGGGAATTTTTTTTTTTTAAATTCGTGGTGGAGAACCAGCACTGGCAGCTGCAGCACCTGCAGCTGCTCCAGCAACTGACTGCCCTGAGGGAAGGGCTTTATATCGGTAGAAAGAGGGACTATTATTGAAGGGCTTGGGCGGCCCAGCTTGCCAAAAAGCAGAAGGAGGTGATCTGTCTGCTGTGGGGGTGGAGGCCCAAGCCTGGGTTGAGGTCAGGCAACAAGGGTAAGAGGCCCACGCTGAGGCCAATGCACTGTTATGCCTGTGGGCACAGGCAACACGAGAAAAGGGAGTGCCCCTTCTGGAAGGGAACAGGGAGGCCACACCCAGACTATGAGGAGAGTGGGAAAGTACCCCCTGTAACAGTAACAGGAGGGCCCTGAACATGTTGGGCCTGCAGGAGGCCTTGGCACCTGTGGAGGGAGGGCCCTAAAAGACCCTGCAAGGCCCTAGATAGCCCTAAAGGAAGGGCTGAGCTAAAGGGGCAGGGACAAGGCATGGGAGGTGCTTCCAGTGCCACCTCCAAGGCCACGTAAGGAGACATTGCCCCAACAGAGAGGACAGGGGCATACCAGCAAGATGGGATCAGGCTGAGACTGCCTGAAAGAAGGATGGGGTGAAGCCTGAGGCCCACACAAGTACTGATGCACTGTCCCATGTAGGGGAGGACGTAGGCCCCAGTCCCCATAACTGGGAACTAGACTTAAGGGGTGCTTGTGTGTGGTGGGGTGGAATGCCCCCCCCCCACTACAGAGAAGGGGAGGAGCCCTTCCAGGAACCATTTTGTATTGAGCCTGGCCCTTCCCAGTCACCTGACTGGAAGTCAGGAAGTGGAGCCAGGACTCAGTTGGGGCTGAGCCTTCAGAGGATAGCTCTGTGTTCCCTGCCTGGGAAGTTGAGGACTCAGTTAGGGCTGAGCCTCCAGAGGATAGTTCTGGGATCCCTGTCTGGGAGGCTGAGGCCTGGCTAAGTGAGGCTGAGGCCTGGATTGGGCTGTGTGGGCCCCTGACAGTTCTGGCAACCCATGGATCCCAGTGGAACCTGCCCTGTGGGAACTGTGAACTGGGTTGGCTGCCCTACCCTGAGTTGGAGATGGGGCTGTCCTGAGTGAGGACACAACCTACAACTGTTGGTTTGCTGCCCTACCCTGAGCTGGTGCTTGGGCCTTCTAAGACTGGGTTTGTTTTGTTGCCCTGTCCTGAGCTAGGGCTTTTATGGCTGTTGGTGTCTTGCCCTGCCCTGCACCAGGGCTTGGGGTCTTTTGGTTCATCATCCTGCCCTGAGCTAGGGCCTGGGCTCTCTACTGACTTTGTGTTGCTGCCCTGGCCTGCACCAGGGCCTGGGCACTCTTGGCTGCTGTCACCACCCCCCTGAGCTTGGACCTGGAATCCCTGGTAAGACTGTTTGTTTTGTTGCCCCAACTTGCACCAGGGCTTAGGCTCTTCTGTTTGTTTGCTGCCCTGCCCTGAGAGAGAGCCTGGGCTTTCTAGAGACTGTTGGTTTTGTTGCCCCATCCTACAACCAGGCCTGGGCCTGCCTTGCCTTGCACCAGGGCTTGGGCTTTCTTGCCTGTTGGCTTGTTGTCCGACCCTGAGCTGGGGCCTGGGCCTTCTAAGACTTAAGCTAATTTTCCCAGTGTCTGCCTGAAGCAAGGCCAGGCTTTTGAATTGTCACCCTCACCCACCTGAGGCAAGGTGGGCTAAGAACCAGTGATTTGAGTGTTGTGGTGGTACTCATGGCAGTGGGGCAGAGTGGAGCCTGAACTGGCTGCAACCACTATAAACTAGATGATCAATGCTGGTGGAAAATAATAATAATAAAATAGAGCTAATTACAGTTGTAATGCCCAACTCTGACTGAAGGCTCCAGGAGGCTAAATGGAGGAAGCAGATGAATGATACAGCCACCTGTTCAGCCAGTGGATAATTTGGTAAAGGAGAGGTTTTACTCTAATTAAAAATACGCATCAGATTGTAACAAGGGATAACTCTGAAGAATAAAACCTGCTAAGAAAGTTTCCAATAATCTTCCAGTGCTAGGAAAGATAATATAAACTGCAGAGGAGAGACAGTGGATCGTCAAAATAACTTGTGGGACAGACTTTCATTTGTTGTAAAATGATGTAGCTCCAATGACTTCAATAGGACTGACTTACACAAAGGAGACACAACAATTTAGCTTCCCCCCACCCCCATGGAAGAAATGCATTGGAAATCAATTGTTTTCAAGGCAAAGGCAACCATTTTCACAGCCGTATGGCTCAGTTCTGCAATCCTTCCTCACACTGAATAGCAGTCACTCGTGCAAGTAGTCCTAACGATTCCAAATCAATACTATTTTTCTGTAGGGCAACCAGGGCCTTATCTTAGTGTTCAGCTAACAATGCACTCAACATGCTAAAGCTGACCCAAGATTAATCAAAGTTTAAAAAAAAAAAGTATATCCTTCCAATTATTATCTGTTATCCAGATTAGTCCTCATTTTTGCCTCAAAGAGACATATTGTTTTCAAACCCCTACTTTTCCACACGTTTTCCTTTTAATAAAAAAAAGTAATAATAATGAGTTGGGATGCAAACTAATGGAAATCACTCTGGGTGCATTAGAAATTGAAGACCTGGGCAAACTGTTGTTGAACTTCATTACTGCAAAAACATTTGTGGTGTTGGCCGATAACACCAAACTGACAAAATCAGCTGTCTTCTTATTTTCATTTAATTTCACATTACAGAATTGAAAAGCCATTGATGTCAATAGTACGAGGCTAATCTGCAAACATGTTTTTGGTGCTACTGAAGATGGAAGACTTTTAGGAAACTGGGGTATTTTGTCCACCCAGAATGCTAGGTTTAGGACATGCAGTATTATCAACAAGACATCTGTGACTGCCTTATCCTCAAAGCTGCTCAGACACAATATTACCATGATGTGCATGATAAAAACAGTGACATCGATAAGAAGGTAGCACTTTTGTCTATTTGCCATCTAATGCAATTAAGAAGTTTTTTTGCTTTTGTTTTATTTGTTATTTACTTTCTGTTTGAGAGCTTTACTCATTTTAAATACTGGGGAAGAGAGAGTGAGAGACAACTGTAAAGGATCTGAAGCAGGCCTTCAGGGCAATGAGGGAGAGCAAAGGGGGCAGTTTCCCCTGGGCCTGGTGATTTAAAACAGCCCAGGGCTCCTGACTGCCACTGCTGCTACAGTGAAAATAGCAGCAGCTGAAGCCCTGGGCCCTTTCATTTTCCACTGCAGTCCTCACTGTGGGAAGCTATGCCCCAGCCTTGGTCTCTTCTGCCCAAGGTTCACCTCTTCTGGGGAGCCCAGGACCAGTTGCCCTACCTTGCCCAGAGCCCAGCAAAATCTGTTGGGCATCCTGCCCTGAAGCATCTGCAAATAGAAAAAGGAAGATAAATTAGTTTCTTAAAAATTGTCTACAGGAAATGTAGAAGCAGATAGACAGGATGCCTAGTGTTTATTAGTAGCACTATAAATGTTTTAAAAAAAACAGTTCTCCCTCTGATGAGCAGGATGATATTTATTGCTCAGGTGAAGATCTCTGCCATTGTTTTCTTCCTGTCTCTCTCTCTCTCTCTCTTTTTTTTTAGGGTATAGTTTTTTTTCCCAACAGAGAGTGTTGCAGCTTGAACTGTACTTTTTAAACTGGTGCACACAGTAATTTAGCAAAACAAGTGCTAGGGCCAATGCTTCTTGTTGTCATAGCTGACAACCAGGCATGAATTATCCACCAAGGTGCAACCATATGGCATGCAATGTTTAAATGGCTAGTCAGAGACTGGAGCTATAGTAAGGCCCTCATTATGTCCAATGTTGCTTCTCTAAATCTGTTTGTCCTCTGGCAACCAAGGAACCTCTGTTTTGTACCCAGCTCAGTGTCCCAGAATGTCAGCATTTACCTCTTTCTTTCACTGGCTAGCAGAACCTTTCATGCATCTGTGAATGACTGCCTGGTCACCCAAGGGGGTGAGTGCAACGGTGGCACTATGCCATCAAGGGCCTGCTCTGTAGGCCATACCTCAGGGTCGTCCCCCAGATGTGGTCCTAGAGACCAGTGACAGCCAGTGGCAGGGCCAGCAGCAGCTGGTCCATGGTCCTGGGAGCACCTGGGGGATGTTCTGCCATGGTCGCAGCTGGGAAGGGTGGGGTTTGGTTGGGGGTGTTAGGTCAGGGAGTGGGGAGGGATGATGGTTTTGGGAATGGGGTTTGGATGTCAGGAAGGGTGAGGAGTCAATAAGGTAGAGAGTGGTTTGGAAAGAGCAGTGTCTCTCACAAACTGCAAGGTGCCCTGCAACGGCTTAGCTTTCCCTGCAAGAGGTAGGCAAGCCTTGGTGTGTTTTTTTTTGGGGGGGTGCAGAAGGGGGGCAGGGCTATAAAGGGCATGGGGACTGTCTTCCAGGAAGGGCTTTCCTTCCATGCACATCTGCCTTGCGAGGTTACGGGGCCAGTTCTGTTGACAGAGTGGCAGATGCGCATAGACACTCTCTGTCGACAAAGCAGCTCGCTATTGCAAGCCACTTTGGTGTGTGGACAGAATCTGTCAACAAAGTTGTTGTCATGGTTTCTCTGTTGACAGTTACCTTTGTCGACAGAGACTGCTCATGTAGACTCAGCCTTCATGTATTGTGTTTTAAAGCCACCAGAAACTAGTCATAGCAGCTGTAGGAACATAGATAAGTTTTGCATATGTATATTTATCAACAGGTATTTGGAATCCAATTATGTTTATCAAATGATAATGGTGCAATTCCTAAGCTCCAGTAGTAGCTGTCCCCCTTGAAATTCCAATCTCTAGTGCATGTTTTAGCCTTAAATATGCCTCAATTAATAACCCATTTTGGGTGACTACACTTTAAATACTACACAATCACTGATTCCTTACTTCATCATTTAAACTCTCTCTTAATTGGACATCTGTGTTATTTTTTTTAATTCAGCCACACATTCAGAAATTGTTTCATTTTATTTTTGCTTCTGTTGATAAAAGTGAAAGTGCTCTGCAATCACAAGTGGTTTCAGCAATAGATGCTTATACAGAACTTCCACAAACTCAGCAAAAGTATTGTCTACTAGTTTCAAAGGAATCTGTTAGGTTTGCAGCAGGTTACAAATTGTAGATTCTCTAATACTGAATAAAACCACCACTTTATTCTTATCAGGTGTACCCTTAGTGAGTATATATTGTTGAATCAGCAGTCCAGTTTTTTCCCTGACCAACCAGATGTTTGTAGCCCCTCTGCCCTTCACTCCCATACACATTCAAATGAGCAATTTACTCAGTCTCATTGATTGCAGTTTCCCTTAGTTTTATTCATTTTGGGGTTATGGACTCACTCTCTGTTCCACCTTATTCCTGGATTCAGATTCTTGTTGTCAGTTGTTATGTATTTGGCCTATTTGACAATAAAAACTACATGAAGAAACCTCCTGGGCACTTGTGAATCCCATATAAAAGTTTAATAGCTTCCATTCATTCTGCTGCTCTGATGGTTTTCTGGTGGCTTCTAAAACATAGAACACTGTGGACAGCTCTATTGTTGTCAAACACTAAAAGCTGAAGCACTCTCATCCAGCACCCTTGGAACCTGACTGATGCTGGATGAGAGAATTTGCCAAACTACAGGAGGTCAATTTTGTCTAGCACATTACCAACACTTCTACTGCTCACTGAGCTTGTAGAAGACATTGAGGGGTAAATTACAGCTAAATAACAGCATGGAACACTGAGAGCCATGACTGGTACCTGTAGATGAACTTTATGGGGCCACAGGAAACTTGATCACACCCATGATAAGTGGTTATCCAGCTAACTAAAATCATGCTGGATTACAGAGATTGCTGTCCAAGAGAGTGTCTGATTAGAGAGGTTCAACCTGTATTGAAATGGATAACGGCCTTTTCTTACCCTCTTCATCTTCTGTTTCCATAAAGAGAGGAAACAAATTATGGAAGCCATCTAGGATAGTTGCAGAGCTTAATATTGCTATTGTGCCATATTCTCCTAATACTATAGGATTACATGTGTGAGAAAACACAAATTAAAGTTCTGTGGTGTTTTAAAAAATATCACATTAATCATAAATTGATTCTCTCTTAGATGCCAATACATTCTATTTTTTGTACTTTTTAAGGAACTCTTGCCTATGATTTTTGAGTGCTTAGACTACATCTTTGAGACACCCAACCTGGAGAGAAAGATTTATCATTTCTGTAGCCATTGAACAATCTTATTTCCATTAATTGTGGAGTACAAGAAAAGTATCTGTGAACAAATTAGCTACCTCAGGGAAGGTCTACACTACCCCAGAAAATTGGCCTGCTCAGGGTCGATCTTCTGGGGTTTGATTTTGTGTGTCCAGTACAGTCAGACAAAATTGACTTCTCAGAGGTTGTAGTCAACCCCTTTACTCCTTGTGAGATGCCAGAAGTTAGGGAGCTTGATGGGAAAATTCTCCCTTCAAACTTCTCGTCTATAGCCAACCAAGTTAGCTGAGAGCAGATATGTTGATTTTTAGCTACACAATTGCTTGAGCTAGAATTGCTTATCTGCAGTTGACTTTCGTAGCCTAGTGTAGATATAGCATCAGTTCCTGTACTAGAAAACATTGTTTACCATTATAGGAATTGTCATACTGGGGCAGGTCTGTGCTGTGACTATTTAACCATTCCTCCTGAAAAGTCACAGTGCACCAGTAGGGTGTGACAAAGGGTGCTTTCCATTCCATTCCCACCAAACCTGATATGTCTGATGAAAATGGAACCCTCTCAAGTAAACATGCCTTTAAACAGGATTTGGAAAAGTTTTGCTAACAGCAGGGTTGTATCACTTTCTATTGTCTGACAGTTTCCAGTAGATGAATGTGGTAAAATAATATTGGGTTAATATCCTGTCTGTCCCCTTACTAAAGCCAAGTACTAACAAGTTGCAAGTTTGGGCAACCTCCTGAAATGTCTTAATTTTTATTTGCTTTTGTGCATTATCTGTAATTAATATTTAATGTGAGTGCTTTGAAATATCTGCCTCTCAATTGTAATGTTGAATTTCTCTTTGAAAATTAAAAATTATGCTCCCCTGACAAAGTGTAGTGTTCCACTCATGGTCCAGGAGGAATCTATTGCCTAACAGAGTTGAACTTTCCTACTACAATAAAAATGCCCTGGTCTATTCCTAGGCCTTTTTATACAAAAGGGTCCTAATTTGGCAGTCGAGTCTCTTGACTATCTTTCCCAGATGGTCCTTCACACCACTGTTCAAAAGAAAGGTTAAAAGGATCCCATAGCAACCTTCAGATATTTTCAGGACAACACAGAAACTGAAGGTTAATGTGGAAGTGCAAAGAGACATCTTTGCACTTCAAAGAGCTGAGAAGATTCAGGCCCTGTCTTATTTCTAGATCAGCCAGAAGATATGGCAGGAGGATTTAAAGACTGGAAAATCAACTTTGCTCATACCAGAAGTAAAAAGTGGTAACAATATGTGAACATTGTTTTGTTTGAATTTGCTTTCATCAACATTACACAATTCTGTTTGCATAACTCTTCCAGTATTGCAACTTATAAATAGTTATATATTAACTCACTGATATGCATGCTTTTGTACAAAGCATTGAATGTGGCTTTTTAGCCACATTCGTCATGAGTTTCAACTTTAAAAGGTTTTATATTTACAAGCTCCAAGGGTCATGTTTATTGAAATTTTCATCTTCTGGAAATAGCCTGCTAGAAGTATCCTAATACAATGATAAGCAAATATTTACCAAAGGTTTAATGGCTATACAGCCTTTATAACATTTTTTCTTATTGTAATTTCAGTCCAGGTGAAGATTTCTTCTACATTTAAGAACCAGAGCCTTGAGCAATATCAGATCATTAAATGATTACTTATTGAACTTTGGTATACAGAAATTAATAGATGCCAGTTGATTTATATCACTGTGAAATCCAGACACATTTCTAGAGTCAGATGATGAAGACACTTTTCTTGCGTAAGTCGTCCTAGGGAGCTCCATCAGTCTGCTCATACATGCACAGCTCTATAGCTTTACATGGTAAGTCATTTGTTTGAGTTTTTGCAGAATCAGCCATTGCAGAATATTTTGCTTCACTGTATTAAAAATATTTCTGTGAAACTGATCCTTCATGTAGATTGCAGTGAGACTACCAGTGCTAGAAGTATTATACCATGACGTGTTTACCCAGCAAAATAAAAGAGCTTTTTCCAGGATAGATCTGAATGAAAAGTTTGGGAAAACTAGCAATATTCTCCTTTTTAATTATTTTTGTTAGACATAAAATCTCAGTTGGTGATTAGGATCAGGTTTTCCACTTTCCCCGTCCAAAGATGGCAACCCATGGGTATGTCTACACAGCAGCCTTATTTCGAAATAAACTATTCCAGAAAAGATACTCACAAAAAAGCATTTCAAAATAGTACTTAGCTAACTTGCACTTAACAATTCTGAAATACAATGTTGACACACATAAAGCCTATTTCTAAATAGAGCCACAGGACACACTGGCTGTGTCTACACGTGCCCCAAACTTCGAAATGGCCATGCAAATGGCCATTTCGAAGTTTACTAATGAAGCGCTGAAATGCATATTCAGCGCTTCATTAGCATGCGGGCGGCAGCGGCGCTTCGAAATTGACGAGCCTTCCCGCTGCGCGGCGCGTCCAGACGGGGCTCCTTTTCGAAAGGACGCCACCTTCTTCGAAGTCCCCTTATTCCCATGAGCTCATGGGAATAAGGGGACTTCGAAGTAGGCGGGGCCCTTTCGAAAAGGAGCCCCGTCTGGACGCGCCGCGCGGCGGCAAGGCTCGTCAATTTCGAAGCGCTGCTGTCGCCCGCATGCTAATGAAGCGCTGAATATGCATTTCAGCGCTTCATGAGTAAACTTCGAAATGGCCATTTGCATGGCCATTTCGAAGTTTGGGGCACGTGTAGACATAGCCACTATGGCTTATTTCAAAATAGGCTCCATCCCTTGTCTTAAGAGGGTGCTTTCAAAATCGGGGCACCCTTTCGAAGGAACCCCAGCTACACAGCTTTTTTTAGTTTGAAATCAGGACTTTGGAAGGCCCGGGTGGTTGCCATTATGCAAATGAGGTGCTGAATATTCATATCAGTGCGTCACTTGCATTTTGAACAGCCATAATTTACATGTCTGTTCCAAAAGGGAGGGGTAATGTAGCCACAGCTAGAATGAGGTTTACCAATTTCAAAATAAGCCACCCTAGACACTAATATAGTTATTTTGAAATAAAGGCAGTTATCTTGAAATAACCTTGTTGTGTAGATCTACCCCATATTTATGAACAAAAAATTGTTTCCTAAAATGTGTGTGTGTGTGCATCATAACAAACATAGTAAATGTCAGAGTTTAAATCCAGGTTGCTTCAGGGCTGGTCAAACACAGAACAACAAAATTTTGGAGGAATTAAGAATGACAAACCACATCATTTTCTCTTCCAAGCATTACATGCACTTTCATGAAATTGCCCTTCACTAACATATACTTATACTGCAATCTACATATGTTTTTTTTAAAAAATCCTCTGATCACACAACTTTTTTCCTGGAGCAAGGATGAAAGAAAGACTATAACAGATGTTAGTCATATCACTTATATAGAATTCTGGAAGGTGCTCAGACATTACAGTGATGACAGTGAAATAAGAAGCTGAGTAGATTACAGTAGAATCTGTCCTCATATTGTAAACTGCTAACATCTTTGGAATACAAAAGGAAGAGAAAATGAAGAGAAGGCAGCATCCTTCTTATCTTCTTTGTTTCTTGTGGTTTGGGTGACCATCCATCCCATATTGGGTGGGCTGGACCTGTATTTGGGATGCCAAAAAGCTGTCCCAACTTATTTTTTAAAAAGGACTAATTGTCCCACATTTGGGCCGTCCCCCCGCTGACCATTGCTGGTGGGACTCACTTCCCCAACCCATGGGGAAGCAGGATAGCCTGGGCAGCTGCCACTTTCCCACTGTCTTGGGGATCACTGGTGGTTGTGGCTTCCCTGAGGTTCTGGGGGAGGGCCAGTGGCTGCCACTTCCCCAGGGCTCAGGGGGAGAGCCGGAGGTTGCCACTGCCTTTCTGGCTCTCTGGGGCTTGGAGAAGCCACCTGTCCCCCCTATATCTCCCTGTCCCATATTTGGGACAGGGAGATATGGTCACCCAATTTATGGATGTGATGACACTGAATATAAGGGGGGTGGGGAGGGCAAGGGGGAATTTAGTTGAAATTCAGCAATATATTAAAAGAACAGAAAATGAAGGAAGAGGGAGAAATAAACAATATGACCAACACTAGAAATACTTTTGGACAAGAAATGGCCTGTCTGTTTTCATTTTATTTTCTATATGTTTCCTTTTCTGCAGTGATGGCACTTATGCATGCACAAGTCACTTCTGGATTGCACAAGTTCACAGAGCTCTGTGCTCTATTTCAGCATGCAAGTCACAGTTATGACTCTTCTAAACTCTGTGACTTTTGTCAAATATCGCTGCAAACTTACTAGCAAAGTAGCTTGTGCTATTTTTACCCAACATTATTAGCAAGACAAATTGTATTATATATTGCTATTGGACTTTGCAGCAACTGCTCATTTTAATATCAATTTTTATAGCTCATCAGCTAAAACAGGTTTTGTCCCCATTGTCTGATTTGCTGGAGTTTCTTTGCAGGGCTTTTACAGAATAAAATTAATGAGTTTTGCTTGCTAACTGCTCCCCATGTCTCTCCCATCCCCCATCCTGCATATACACAAGACTATTAATTTGGTGAATCCAGCCATAGAAAAGATTCATTCAGCAGCTCGGCTTGACTAAAATAATGTTGGGCAAGATTACAATTACAATTGCTGGAGTGAAAAAAAATAGGTGGCTTTCAGATTGCCACTCTGTCTTTTATTCTGATGTTTGTAAGGTGACACTAAATCAGATTTTTAAATTGCCTGATGTTTTTCATAATTCCATTGTGGCTAAGATCATTTGAAAAAACATTCTGAATGCTGTTATTGGGCAGATGGGAAAACTCACTACATCAGAAAACCCTGGTGATGGGCACTAATATTAAGGTCAAGTGTTGATGCGGTCACACCTCCAATTCATTGTTCTTGAGTCCAAGTCATGTTTCTTTAGTCCTATAATTGATCTGTCGCATAGAACTGCAGGTATCATGAGGCGGTTCATCTCCCATCAATCCAGCAGATAAACAAGCATGCAATTGATTAACTATTCCTCAGAAAAGTAATTAAATTGGGTAAACTTACAGATAAAAGTCTCTCTGTTTTAGTACTACAGCAGTGGTGTTCAATAGTAATGCAAGGATTGCCACACTTGTGGTTGCTATCCTTCCATATTCACCACTGCCCACTCTATCCCCACTCTAAATCTAAATAAATGCCCTCGCCCCAGAGTCAGGCACCCCCAGCCGAGCCCCTCTCCTCCCCACAGCTCTAACTGAACACCGGCAACTCACCAGAGGTGCCGGGGCAGAGGCCACCGAAGCCACGCTGGGGCTGCAGCTGAAATGGGATCACAGCCAAGCCAGGGCCACAGCTGCAGGAGCCGCAGTGGCTGTCGCTGCTGCCACCACACACTTGTCCCAACAAGCCTGGGGGTGTGTGCGTGGATTGGGTGGAGGGCACTCCACATGTGTGGGTCTGAGGAGATGGAGTTAAAGACTCCAAGGGCCACATGTGGCTCTGGAGCCTGGAATTGCCACATGGTGTTGTCTTGTTCATCACATATGGTGAACGTATTGAAGACCATGGTACTACAGTCAAGTTTTACAAGCACAGTTTCTAAAATCATTACATTTTTTCAGCACCTTATGGTCTGATTTTGCTGCTCTATAAATGTTTTCTGCTAACTGATTAGAAATTGAACTTTACCCTGCCTCTCCAGCACTCAATAGGGAGTGCTGTTATGGGGTGCCATATCCCACAAGAGAGAGCTTGGGTTTAATAAGCAACTCTTGACAGAGGAAGCCTCACCCAGCTACACCTGCAGGGTCTGCAAAAGCAAGAGACAGAGTTTGAAAAGGGGACCAGAACACCTCAGCAGGAGGCAAGTAGTGGAGGGGAGCTGAGGGCTGCCCTGAGTGATGAGGGGAAAACACTGATCAAGAGCTCCATGCCTGAGGCCTCATCTCCCAGACTAGTGAAGGAATCCTGTAGAAGAGCGGTAAGTGATTGAGTGTGAAAGTCACAGACATGAGAGAGGTGGATTACTCTGTGCACCTGAAGAGATGGGGGATAGGAAATAATCGAGGAAAGATGATGTCTAAGTACTCCAAGGGGCTGTGAGAAGCTGCCAGGATTCAGTGGAGAAGCTGGCTCAGGATCCCCTACTTTCTCCAAGGGGACAGTACAATGCCAGAGGCCTTCACCTACAAGACATTCCTCAAAGACTCAGTGTGCTACACCTTTATAGGAGGGGAGGACAGGAAACCTGAAGCGTAAGGGAAGCACTGAAAGGTAGGATTGATTTTCTAAACCTTCTGAGGCAGCACACTTCTTGCGTCTAGTGTAGAGCAGGCGTGTCCAATACGTTCATCACTTGTGGCAAATAGGACACCACATTGTGCCGAAGAAGGCTCTGGAGCTGCTCTTGGAGCCTTTAAATGTGGCTCCTCCTGAGAATTGCACATGGGGAGTGACTCCGCTTGCTTCACACATGCATTCCACCCTGGTGGCTCTGGTGAGTTGCCGGCATTGAATTAGAACAGGGAGTTGGTGGTGCCTGTCTCTTGGGAGAGGGCATTCAGATAGCATGGTGGGGAGGGGTTGCGTGTGCCCAGTTCTGAAGAGGGGGAGGACATTTATTTAGAGCAGGGGGTAGGGAATGCGGCAAATATGGAAAGGTGGCAACCAGAAGTGTGGCGATCCTTGAATTCCTATTGTTATTGGCTGGTGTAGAGTAACTTGTGACTCTATTTCAAAGGACTGGGATAGTGCCACCTATATAGCTGCTGAGCTCTGTTGATGTGAACCTGATGGGGCAGAGCCATGACTCCACCCAGATCACTCATGCCAAGTTGTTTCAGATGAGGAGAAGGAAAAACAAATCAGTACCAGCCCTTGCACACCCAGTACACAAGGATTTCCATTCAGGGTCACTCTATGCAGGCTTTTCAACAAATACATATGTACCCTAGACAGGCCTTTGAGAAGAAGGGAGAGGAAGGATGTGCAAGCTTTGCAAAGGGTTCCATTTCATTTATGAATGTCCTGTTTTCTTCACTATTTTTACTTCAGATGGGAAAAACCTTCAAAGTAGAGCTTTTTGCAACATTTTTGATTCAATGGTATTTCTCTGAAATACACTGTTTGTGCAAGCTGAAATGTTTCACAAAGACGTATTACTTTCTATGAAGCTTTATCAGCTAGGTTTTTGAGGCTCTCTAGGTACTGCTGATGAGAGAGAGAGAGAGAGAGAGAGAGAGAGAGATAATGAATCTGAATTGGAAACACATGCCTTTTCATCTGAAAACAGACATCTCCGTACAATTCCATTTTGCCGAAAACATTTGAAAGAGGTTTCTGTTTTTCAATCCAAAGCTGAACAAAAACATATTTAGAAACCTTCAAAGTTGTTACAAAGCAGAACTGTCATCCTCAAGACAAAAGCTTTTGCCTTCCTTCAATGCACAACATTCAGCAGCTTGTAAACCTCCTCTTCCTTCAACTCTTCCTTCCTCTAGCCTCTATCTGGCCTTTCATATCTGATCAATGGAGGGCTAAATTGGGACCTGGAAAGACCATCTAATCCAGTCCCCTGTTCTGAGGCAGGATTAAGTATCCCTAGATGGTCTCTGATTGATCTAATCTGCTCTAATCCTACTCACCCCACTCTGCCCCTCTCCAAACTCCCCTCCCCCACAAGGATGAGAATTCCATATTCTTCTGAGGCTACAGACACACTGATCATGGAAGATTGACCACTCAGGCTAAGTCTTCCGGGTTGCCATTTTGCACATGAACAAAACGGCACGTTCCAGGGTCGGTGTTGACCTCAGAACTCCTCTCAAGTCACAAGGATTAAGGAAGGTTGATGTGAGGTGCTCAGGTGACCATATTTCCCTATGTGAGATAAGGGACACCGCTAAATTGCTTGGCGTTAAGCAAGTTCCACTGCGATCCATGAGAACTATGCACTACAAACATTCAAAATAACATTAAATTGACTGAACACCCATTTAAACCATATACTGCATTCTTATAACAAAAATAGGTAAAAATTAACAATATATACCTGCAATTGAGTGGTTATTGCTTTGTAAAAGTGTCTGCCTTGTCCTAATCTTGCTGTCCTTCAGAGTAAACAGGATTTTCAGAGCTTGTAACTTATATCCCCATGGGAGGTACAGTGCTGGTAGGCTTGGAAATCCTCACCTCTTGCTCGGATGCTACCTCCCGCCATCTCCCACTGAAATCCCCATCATGGGTTTCTCTTTCCCAGAAAGTGACTTGACTTTCCATCTAACCACTAGGCACTGCTGCTCCTCTCCACTCCAGATGCCCAGGTCATATTGTGCCTGTTTGTTTCCTAGTTGCTGCCTGTGGGCCACCCCTTCCAAGAAGTGGGTCTGTCCCACAAAAGCACAGAACCTAATAATAATATGGTTAATCTTTAAGGTGCTACAGGACTGCTTTTTTGTTTTGTGAAGATACAGACTAACACGACTACCACTCTAAGACTTTCCACCTCTTTGCAGTCCTGATCCAGCTAAACTCCCTCATTCCCTAGGGCAAGGCCAGATTAAGATAAGGGCTGCAGCGTACTAGTTCAAATACTCTTCCACAAACAAATGCTAACACTTGATGGAAATCCCTTATCTGGAAATCCAACTCTAACTGAGAAGTCAAATAAGCAGGTATATGGTAAAATTCTTCCAGTTTTTCAATTTACCACGCAGCAAATAGAAAAATAACACAGGATTTGTTTTTCAAAAAATAATTGATCAGTTTCAGAACTCCTAAAGAATTATGTTGTTAAAAGAATTCTTTCCCCTCTAAACAATTAACACCTATGCAAAGTGGAGCAGCCGAACTTCCTAACCCTACCCTATCTCTCCCATCCCCTCACCCTTTCCCACCCTATCTGTCCCATCAGTTCACCTTTTTCCACCTCATGGGGAGGGGGGCTGTGGCTCTGGTCTCTGAGGGAAGACAGACAGAATGGAGTAGTGGGGGGATGGGGTTAGCCTCCCCAAATGGGGAGGTTCCACCTGTCACACCTGTGTGTGCAATTTAAAAGGGTCTGAGGCTTCCAGGCTATTTTAAATTGCTTGGGATCCTGAACACTTACCACTTTGCCCCCAGTTGTTCTCCTGGACAAAGGGAACATTGTATGTACTCTGAAGTTTCCCCATCAGTTATAATATACAATAGCATGCCAGACCTCACTCACTCTCCGAGCCCTGGGCAAAGAAGGTACTGATGCCATTGGCCAGGGGTGGCCAACAGGTGGCCCACGGGCCAGAATCCAGCTCGCAGAGTCTTTTCATCCAGCCCATGGAGCTGGCAGTGGCACCATTTTGAAAGCTGGATGTACAGCTCCAAGCTGCATGAGGCTCTGTAAGAAGCCATTTGCGGCTCTGGATGCTGCCATTGCTGACTCTTCCTCTGGTTCCGTGCCCTGCCATGATGAAAGAGCAGAACTCAGTTTAATTGGTTTAACAGCCAGCAGGAGGGATCTACTGTTAAACCAAATAAATTGAATCCCATTATTTCAGTGCAGCAGGATAGAGAGCTGCATGCACTGTACATGGGGGAAGGGAGCAGAAGGGCTGAGGGAGAGCCACACGGCCATGATGAGGAGGAGAAGGCAACCTGGTGAAAATGCAGCTGGGGACAGCAGTACACAGAGCTCCTGTGTGAGATAAATTAATCCTGGGTTGGGGACTGTGATGGGTTAAGCCTGGATGTTGGGAGTGTTTTGGGACTGAGAGAGGTTAAGCCTGGGGATGGAGTGAGCGGGGGTGTTGGGTTTTGTGTTTGGCAACATGCAAAAAATTGATATGTGGCCCTTGATGAAAAAAAGGATTGCCAACCCTGCTATAGGCCTTTTGGAGTGCAAAGGACAGAGAAATCATAGTAAATAAACAATTTCATCTGTGCATGAACAAGTGTCACTTAAAAAGCGATCAAACCACTGCAGAGAATGAAAAGGTAACATTTCAGTAGTGTACTCGCTTTATCTAGAAAACAGATTTCTGTGAATTCATACAGGTGCCATCAGTAGTTACCTGGAGTTTGGCCTTGGAAACATATTGTTTGGGTGCAGTGGGCTGGGAGACATGAAAATATGATATTCACAGTTGATTCTACTCTCACCATGCGTGCCTGACTCCCACTGACATTAATATGAGCTGTACATAAATTTGAGACAGGAGACCCATAAAAATACAATAGTGAAAATCCCCCTGAAAAATAATCTCTCGAGTGGCTTCAGTGTTCTTGGTGGTGTTTATTCTTATTTCTGTCAAGAGAAGGATCTCCCAGAGTGTCCACATGGCTTTTTTGTTGACAGAATCTGTTGACAAAGGTGCTCTTCCTCATCTGGGAGAGGCAGAAGATTGTCCATGGAAGTGCTGAGTCTTGTCAAAAGACTGTCAACAAAGTGCATTTTGTGTGTGTGTATGTTTTGTTGAAAATACTAGCTAGTGTAGTGGGAGCCTTTGTGTATGAGCATACAATACCGTTACTACGTGTGTAACTGGGAGTGTCCCCACTTTTTTACAGTTACGTTTTTACTGCACAACATATAAAAACATCAGACTTTAATTTCTTTCAAGTACTTTAACTGAGTTGTTTCCAAACTTTAAGCCGTTTAGGTTTCAAGTGCTAATATCATACATTTCTGACTTCAAGGCCAATTTTCCTACCATATACTTATTTTTAATAGCCACATTATAATAAATACATTTACTGACATTTTGTTTTATTGTACTTTCCAATATTATCTCTATCACATTGAAGAATTATGTCTTCAGAATAGCTTTTATTTTATAAAACCATGAAGACGATCCAATACCAGTTTCTATTGTGAATGGCTATAGCCTGACCATTCTGCAGTTCACTATTGTTGTCGATATTTCTCCCTCAAACAATGCCCTCACAGAGTTGTAATATCCTGGATCCTTTGTGAAACAGGTGATTATCTTTAGTCCTCTTCATGGCTTTACACCTTTCTCCCTGGCCCTTACTAAGCCGTTAATTATCTTTCACAAAGATTTTTCTCCATGTTACCTTGCAACTTTTCCTTCTGTATTCTGTGGTAAATTCCTTGGCTGCCAGTGAAATTTAATTCTTCTTCTAACAGTTTATCTGCTACTGAGTAACTTTAACACATTTTAACATTTGCCTCATCATCCCACCTACGCCAATAATCTGTCCCTGAAAGGTGACCGTTTCAGCTTCTTCCATGAATTATTGAACAAAGAAATATATTCAGGCTTCCAGTGATATCAGCCTCACCTCTGTTACTAATTTCTTTTTCCTTTCCTCTTAATGTCACCTCTTCTCACTGATCCATGCATGGCTGTTTGCTTCCTCTGTATTTCACACACTTCTCTGTCTTTTTTATTTCCTGTATTATAGTTATACACTTTAGTAATTTTGGTCTATCTCCTTTTCCTTTTTTCCACTCTTTTATAGCTTTCCCTTTTGTACATTTTATGTTCTGCTCCCACTTTTCACTTCCTATAAGCTACCCTGCATTTTTTAAATAATTTTGTTAAGCTCTTTACTTATCCACACAAATCTTTCATTTGGTGCCTTTCCTTGCAAGTGAGCCCGTACCCAAATGGCCGCCCACCTGCAGCGATGGCCACCAACATAGCAATGAAAGTCTTTGTACATAATCTTGAGAGATATGCTTGCAGAATATAAGTGGGGTGGTTTATTGTGTCTGACAGTCTTCGGTACCCTAGCAAGTTTTGCCAGCAAAACCCCGGTTTTGTCAACAAAACTCATGGAGCGTGCACACACAAAATGGGATTTGTTGACAGTATCTAGACAAAACACAGCACTTTTGCCTGTAGCATGCTGCCTCAAAGCTTTGAGGCATACCACTGCTGTGGACAGATTCTGTCAAAATAAAAGTTGTGTGAATGCTCCCAGGGGGCTTCAATTGACAGATATGGCATCCACAACAATAGACAGCCCTGTCTGCTGTCCTTCTGGGTGCTCGTTTTGTTGAGAGAGCAACCAGGGAGTCTAGCTGTTTTGTCAACAGAGTGGAGTGCTCCTCCAATTGGCTTTGTGGGTGGCCGCTATTTGTCAACAGAAGTTTTGCTGGGAAATCTCTTCCAACGGTGACTTCCGTTTACAGTGCCGTAGTGTAATCATAGCCACAGAGTTTCTAGACACTTTAGGATGTTTGGCTTTGCAGCTATTTCACCCAATTTATGTTTCTAATGGAATATCCTTAATATACAGTGCCATGATTCCTCATGCAATTAAGAGCTTTGGGCATGGCATCAACTCAGGCCATTGCTGTGAAGAAAGCAACATAAAAGCTCCCTTAAATGCATTAAAAATTTAGCAACAAAAAGCATTCAGCTTCTGTGTGATGTTATTTCCACGTGGGCAGAATAACAAATGCATTTAAATACCAAAATACATCTTACTAAATTAAGAAAGAGCTAAGAGCACTCCTATCCAAATCTACCTCCAGAACAAACTATTTTCTATGAGGCATGAAATGGGCTGGCTTTGTTAAGAGAGAAATACAGGGATTGAAAATAGTGAGGTAAATCATGTTTCATTGTTCCCATCCATCAGTTAGGATGGTCTTAAACCAAAACCCAAACCCTTTAACTACATTGTGTGCGTTGCTAGCAGAGCATTCAATTATAAAAGAAATTTTCTGTCTTTTTGCTAATTTAATAGATGCTGTCCTCCTTTGCCTTATCTGAACAGTGGTGTACAGGCTTGAGTATGTAAAGTGCAAACACAAAAAGTACCATATCAAAACAGAATGTCTCTATTTTTACCATTAATTATCTGGTATTTTCCTTGGCTTTATTTTCCTATCTTATACAGCTTTTAAAACAGTTAAAAAAAGCACCTTAGGAAAGCTGATAACAGACTGACAGGATGAAGTGCTACTTATATTTTGTCATCTTCACACCTATATACACCTTTTAAAAACTGCTGTGTATTTTCTTGCCATTTCTGAGGAAGTCACTCTCTTA
Organism: Carettochelys insculpta; assembly: GCF_033958435.1. NCBI lineage: Eukaryota > Metazoa > Chordata > Testudines > Carettochelyidae > Carettochelys > Carettochelys insculpta. Next base: position 17,925,640 of record NC_134144.1, read on the forward strand.
GGGCACAGATTGGCTATGGGTGGTGGAGACCTTGTTTTGACTGAAGAATTTAGAATCCACTCCTTGCTTGTGGATTCAGTTTAAGAAAAAGACCAGGAACTTTTGGGATGCTATTTCCATTTGAACTAATAAAATGGTTCATCTTAGATGGATTCAATGATTAGGGTACTTACAAATACTTAGGTATGTCTCTTGTGGTAGCACAACCCGTTGAAGGCGTCTTATGTATGCTTCAGCATCATAAAATCTACCACTGTTTGGTCCAGTGGTATTGCAAAAAGGTCGGGGAGGAAATGCTTGTGATATATAAAAGGACTAATGACATTTTAAATATGAGAATGCAAAGTAGAAAGAAAGCAAACAGAAATAAGGATTGGAGAGTAAAAGAGTGAAATTTGGAAGTAGTTAAGAGAATGCAAAAATACAGAGAGAGAGAGGGAGAGAATTTTATTTTTGGAAGTCTTTCTTTCAGTATTTTTGCTTCTTTTGGTCTTTATGTTCATGATGCTGACAGAGCAATTTGATTACCAAGAGTGAGGGAACTAAACAAATGGTCCTGCTTAGAGATATGCCCACCGATTAACTAGACCAGAAGTTTTCAAACTTTTTGTGTTGATGATCACTTTCACCAGAAAGCCTGTATCTGTGGCGCCCTCCTTTATAATTTTTTAAAAGGTAATTTAATTTAAAGGGGGCTCAGGGCTGTCATCTTCACAGAGCTGACAGCTTGCAACCCTCATATAGGAAAGCTTTGGGGGTCAAGACCACTAATTTTAAAAGTTTGGAATTAGACATTTGGGAATCACGTAAGACTTTACATGAGCGATGTGTGCATTACATTTACTCACTGAAATATTTTAATGGGTGTTTGTTTTTGTAAGTGGTTGTTTCTTATAAATTTAAATAGTGATCAAAACGTTGACAGCATGACTGTAGATTTTCAGTGGGACTTGGACCTGGACCCAAGTGCCTGTCTTTGAAAATGGGACTTGGGCATTTTTGAAACTTGTATCCACTGTCCCATCAAAATTCTACCTTACATACAAGAAGGTCATGCCCCCTTTCCAGGAAATCAATTGTATTCAACAGGACGTACCCCTACAGGCAGGAAATCCTGTGCAAATAGAATTGCATGGATTCAGGACTGTAATTCTGAAGTGTTGGGTAAGCTGAGATCAAATGCTTCGCAGTGCCAGTGTCCAAGAGAGAGCTTGTGTCCTCCTTCCTAAAGATAAAAAAACCCACTTTACTTCACAAATGGTCTCCCTGAAGACAATGGCATCACAGGGGAGGAAGGCACTACCCACTATGGATAAGGGCATCAAAACTTGGTGTTAACTGGAGTGTAGGTGTGCATGGTCATGTGACCTGGTCAGGGTGACGAGGGACCAATCACCATGGTTCCTACTGCACCAGTAGAAGAGAACTTTAAATCACTAAAAGTACCAAAACCACTCTTTCCATTCATTCACCTCCCTCTGTTTTTAATCTCTCAGCTCTGCTTTTTTCTCTCGCACTGATGCTGACAGGAACTGTAGGAACTTGAAGAAATTAATCTTCACACACCAAAATATGTTTTCTGAGATAGAGTTGTAACCTGAAAATTAACTTGACTGTGAAAAACACACTCAGGAGATTTTGACAGTTATCTGTTATTTTTAAAATATTTACTCATCAATTACTCATTCCCCTTACTTCTCTTACAAAAAAGACTGCCCTCCTTCAGCTGTGGGGGGCATGTATGAATCTGTGTCTATATAAAAATCTGATACAATATCTTTGATATGCACAACTGATAACCAACACACATTTTGTCAATGACATTTTAAAAATCATCGTATTCCTTTATAGGAACCACACACTTAACATTTTATTTTTAATTTTAAATATTCTGTTCTATTTTTTAATTGGAATAGCTGCTGGTTATACCTTCTCTGACTGTACAATGATTCTGTGGCTCTTGAGAATTCTTTGAACTTGACAGGAAAGGTGCTGGGATAATCTGAAAATGTTTCATTCTCTTTTTTTAACACACTGATGTTATTTGATTTTTATCTTTCAGTGATGTGGAATCGTCAAGCAAAGTCCGCCCAGCTCTCAAACAGACCCACAAGGAAAACGCAAAAGAGGAAGAACTTGTACAACGTGGAGATCTACTGAGGTTGTCGGACAACAACTGGGATACTCCTAGAGTCAGCTGGAAGTTTTGTGTCAAGACAGAGTGAACTGGAGAAGACTTGCAGATGACCCATGCGCCACTCAAAGCACAAGGGTTTAAGTCAAGTTCTGGAATATTATCTTTATGTGCTAATTTTGATCTATGCAGTAATTTTAAGATTTTTCTCAGATGCACGTCTGACAGTTATGCTGTTGCCCCACAATAAACATTAGTTGTGATTTTTTTTTTTGAACAGAGACAATAATTTTAGGAGGCTTTTCTTTTTAATATAGTAACATTTACTTAAAAGATGGGATACCTCGACATGATTCCTCATGGGACTTCTGAGCAGTGGAGCTAATCCTCAGAAAACCTAATAGCATAGTGAAATAAGTGCTTAAGCAATCATCAACATCTGTAATATCTGATTTTCAAATGTCTGCTCAGTGGGTTCACACATCTGCAGGAAAGCCCAGTTCTTTTACGATTTGTTTTCCTTTCCCCCTTCAGATAATTTGGACATACCTGATTAAAATCAATAAAAAACATATTTTACATGGAAACTTTAGCCACCTGCCTATAACCCCACCTGACCCCTGGGATACATCCTCTGGTAGCTAGCAGATGCTGCCACCCAGGCTACCTTGGCCATATTCTTGTTTTCCCCCATAGATTCTAAGTCAAGACGGGATCATTGTCTGAGGGGTGGGCAAATTTTTTTGCTTCAAGGCACATTGGGGTTGAGAAATTGTATGGAGGGCGGGGTAGGGAAGGCGATACCACCCCAAATAGTCAGACATGGCCTGGCCCCCAACCTTAATCCCACTCCATGCTACCCACCCCCTGAACATCCTCCAGGGGCTTAGCAACCCCCGTCTCCCACTCCCAGACCAGTTCACCAGGGATACATACATTCTATCCAACCCCTCTGCTCTTAACTGCCACCCAGGACCACCCACCCTATTCAACACTGCACTGCTTGCCCCGACTAACCTCCTGATGACACCATCAAGAGCACTGGGGCTCACAGTACTAGAACTGCATCTCCTATAGCATTAGTGCTGGCAATGTAGTTGTTGTGCCAAACAGGCATTGGAGAACTGAAGTTGCAAGGTTTGGGAGACAGAAGGAGAGGGGCCAGGGAAGTGACAGGTGGGTCCTTGGGGGCTGGATAGATGGGTGGGGGCTGGTTAGATGTTTTCACCTCTCTAATCAAGTCTGACATCCTGTATTATCCAGGTCCACTACATTTCCTTAAAAAATTCCTAGCGTGTATTTGTTAGAATAACATTCAATCTTGGTTCAAAAATTGTCACTGGTGAAAAACACACTATGACTCTTGTAAATTGTTTCAGTTACCCTTACTGTCAAAAATTGGCATGTTATTTCAATCTGAATTTGTCAAGTTTCAACTACCAGTTTCTGGATTATGTTATATATTTGTCTGCCAAGGGCATGTCTACACTAGGGAATTAGGTTGAATTTGTTAAGGTAAGTTTTCTAGCACACAATTTTCTTAAGTCCAAGGTGCATGTCCACAGAGGGGGTGGGTAAGCAAGGGACTTGTGCCATCACAGGTAAGGGAGTGTCAGCCTTCTGCTTTCAGCAAAGTCCCTCAGAATGGAATACAAGGCACCACCACTGTGAAGACCACACATGGCTGTGCTCCTGGGACATCCCCATCCCTTGGCTTGTGGGCATGTTGGTCGATGTTCATGGTGGAAGGTAGGGACTTAGGTGCTCCACAGCATGAATGACTAACCATGGCCGTGTGTACACTAGCCCCAAACTTCGAAATGGCCATGTAAATGGCCATTTCGAAGTTTACTAATGAAGCGCTGAAATACATATTTAGCGCCTCATTAGCATGTGGGCGGCCGCGGCACTTCAAAATTGATGCGGCTCATCCCGATGGGGCTCCTTTTCGAAAGGACCCTGCCTACTTTGAAGTCCCCTTATTTCCATCTGCTCACAGGAATAAGGGGACTTCGAAGTAGGTGGGGTCCTTTTGAAAAGGAGCCCCATTGAGACGAGCTGCGCAGCGGCAAGCCACGTCAATTTTGAAGTGCCGCCGCCGCCCGCATGCTAATGAGGCGCTGAATATGTATTTGAACGTTTCATTAGTAAACTTCGAAATGGCCATTTACATAGCCATTTCAAAGTTTGGGGTTAGTGTAGACATAGCCCATCTCTCCTTGTTTTCTTCCTTACATCTGGATCAGCATCAATGGAGGGCCAAGCCAGCCCCACCTCAACACCATGGTGAGCCCACAGCAAGAGGGGCCATTGGCACATTTATGAGGACTGTCCACTCTGCCTGGCTGGTCATATGCATGGCCCTCGCAGCTGGTGTCCGCCCATCCACCCTGGAAGAAAGGCCTCACCGTTGCCTTCCACAATGTTATTAACATCCATGTGGGTGAGCAGGCATCTAAAGAGTGCCTTGGGGTGGCCAAAGGAACACTTGGCCTGCAGTCTGGTCTGGTGCAGGTGGGCATTGAACAGGTCCTAGCTGGAGTCCAGATGCCCAGTTTAGGGCATCATCAGCAAGTGCAGGAGGGCGGGTAGGCTGAATTCCCCATGATTTAGGGTGGCATCTGCACACCCGTTTACACCAACTCTTGACGGAGTAAGAATTCACCCACTTCCAGGCTTTGACACAGGATGGAGTTGTGGAACACATGGGCATTGTGTGCCCAGCCCGACCACCCGAAGTAAATGTCCATGAACTATCCAAGGTGGTCAACCAGGGCCTGCAGCACCATATATTTGGCCTCATTATGCTATGGGGTATGGGTCAGGATGTGGGTTCCATCAATAACCCCAGTACAGTTCTGGAACTTCAGGGCAGTGAATCCAGCCATGACTGTGTCCACATCTCCCATAAGGATGACCATTGCAGCAGAATGATGTTGATGGCCATCACAATCTGCAGAGGGAGGGGACTATACACACATGTCAGAGACTGAGGAAGGATGTCCCGAGGCCCCTCCTGACCCCCCAAGCTCTCTGGGAAGCCCCTTGGTGCGGCCTTTCCTCAGCAGGAGAGCTGTGTGAGGGTGGGACAGAATGGTCCTCCAGGGATGGGGCTTCCTGCCCATTCCCCCCCACACCCTCCAACCCCACTTCCCCAGGGTCCTCTTGTGGTAGGAGCAACCCTCCTCCCTCCCCCGCAGGGGGGGCTTGAAACCTGAGAGTGCCTTACCTCCATGAAGAAGTCCCTGACAGTGGACTTCCCTGCACAGAGCTGGTTGCCCACCAAGTGGTAGCTGTCACGGATGGCAAGCTTCCACACAGTGACTGTGACCCACTTTTCCACAGGAATGGTTGGTCACAGTTGGGTGTTCTGTTTCATTTCAATTTTGATTATTTTAAAACATTTTATTTTTAAATAAAATGAAAGGAAAAAATCAAAATAGTTATTTTGAATTGAAAAATCAACTATTTCACTTAGAAAATGTCAGCATAAAATGATTAGACTTTTTTTCAGAATTCTGCTGCTACACCCATACAAACAATTTAGTGAAATCAACACAAACTCATGAAATGTTTCCATGGATTCTGCATCCTGTGCAAGGGGGAAAAAAGCATTACATTCAGTATACCATCCCTATTCTGTAGAGTATTTAAACACATTAACTTGAAGAAAATATTTAAGTTGCATGGATTTAAGGTCTTAGTCTGCTGAAGTGGAGTTTTAATCTGGAACTGAACTGAAATTGTGTAAGAATGGGCTCTTTAATGAGTTTTCTAGTGTTTGGAAAGGTAATGAAATATCGCTAGACTAATTTTTCATGAAATAGAATATTTCAATACTTATATTACTGAGCTCTGCTAAGATTAGCATTTGGAGAGTGAACATATATTTTTGAAACCTAATCACAACTTTTATCTCAGAATCATTCTGATGTTAACTGTTGGGGGCAGGTTTAAATCAGCTCTTTTATGTCTGCTGATATGTGAAATTAAGCTGAGTCGTGACATATTGTTAGTGAATTGAAATGGTACTGTTATGTTTTCAAGAAATTATTCAATGAATAAACTTTGACATACTTTTGACTGAAAATATCAATATCTTTAATGATCATATGCTGAAGAAATATACTGTTCCTATTTTTAATCCTGAGGCACATGCTAAGTGTTCTGGGTTTTTAATGCACCAGCTTGAAAAACAATTCCAAATTTCTATATTAATTTAGAAGAAATTAATTCAAGAGCAGCTAATAGGTTCTGATGTTTTCCAGAAGCAGAGACATTAACACATTCCCTTCTATTTCAATTTGTATAAATAATTCAGAAAGAATGTTACACCCAAGAGCTGTCTAAAGAGACCAGAATTATGTCTGTTTCATTTAGTATTGTTTTGCTTGAAACATAGTCCAATGGTTTAAAAAACAATCTGACAATACTTCCAAATATATTTACCAATTAAGTAAGAGATTACAATTGTAGCTTCAATTTGAGACTATCTTCAAGTAAATCAAAATATTGTGACAATGTATGGTTTCACTAAATTTTCCTAGTTCAAAATATTTGGACTCGACATAAATTGTTTTTTAGTACAATAAATGCTTGCAGAATTCATTTTATTTCTTGCTGTTCCAGTTTTCATAATTCCAAATGTCATTGAAGGGACAGGAATGGTTTTCAAAGCAGAAATCACCAGCTGTGTTGGTGGAAGGCTGGTATTCAAAGGCATCATCTCTAACATCCTGATTCCACCAGCTACTTAAGCAGATGAATAACTGTAAAGACATGACTTGTCCCACTGAAACGAAGATGACTGGTTATATATAAATATATGCCTAAGCACTTGGTTGAATTGAGGCTAAATGCAATCTTCCACTAAAATGTGGGTGAGATAATTATTTTATCTAAACTATAGAAATATATACAGAATTCTCTCTCTCTCTCTCTCGTGCGCACACACACACACACACACACACACACACAGAGATTTACCTAGTGTTGGTTGGCTTCTTGTGTTGGCTCTGGGCAGTAGGTGGGAGATGCAGGAGTCATGGAAGAAGGTTGGGAGGTGGTATGTGGGGGGGATGGCTCAGGGCAAACCTTAGGATGGCCAGGGCTGCACTGTCCCACCAGAGGCTGCTCCCTGAGGCCAGCTGGGGCTGTGCTGCCCGGCCAGTGGTTGCTCTCAGGGGCTGGCCTTGAGTGGAGCCAGGGACTGCACAGGTTGCCTGGGCTCCTTTCAGTGTCTGGTGGTGGGGCCAACGGTTTGGGCTCTGGGTGTCAGCCTTGGGGGTCAGTTACTCTTGGATGGTGGCTGGCAACAAGCAGAGCCCTGTCCCCAGCTGGCCAATGTCTTACAGATGCAGCTCCCTTTCAGAAGGGACATAGATGTGAATGACACAGATTGGAACGGCTTAATAAGGTACTGATATGAATATTCAGCACCTCATTAGCATAATGGTGGCCAGTCAAGCTTCAAAAGTGCTGCTTTCAAAATTGAAACTGGCTAACTTTCATGAAAGAGTCACTAACTTTCCACTGTGATTTCAACAGGTTCCACCCAACCATCAACCTGAGCCTGGACCAGTCCACACAAGCAATCCACTTCCTGGACATTACTGTGCAAATAAGTGATGGTCACATAAATACCACCATATACCGGAAACCCACAGACGTCTATGCTTATCTACATGCCTCCAGCTTCCATCCAGGGCATACTACACAATCCATTGTATACAGCTAGCCACTAAGGTACAATTGCATTTGCTCCAATCCCTCAGAGAAAACATCTATGAGACCTATACCAAGCTTTCCTGAAACTATAATACCCACCTAAGGAAGTGAAGAAACAGATTGACAGAGCCAGATGTGTACCCAGATGCCACCTGCTACAAGACAGGCCCAGCAAGGAAAACAAGAGAACACCACTGGCCATTACATACAGACCCCAGCTAAAGCCTCGCCAGCGCGTCATCGGTGATCTATAACTCATCTTGGACAATGATCCATTGCTCTCACAGACCTTAGGAGGCAGGCCTGTCCTCACTTACAGGCAGCCTGCCAACCTTAAACAAAGTGTCACCAGCAACTATAGACCACAACACACTAACTCGAAACCGGAACCAAGCCGTACAACAAACCTTGGTGCAACTCTGCTCACATATCTAGACCAGCGATATCATCACAGGACCTACCCACATCAGCCACACCATCAGGGGTTCTTTCACCAGCACATCTAATATAATATATGCCATCATGTGCCAACAATGTCCCACTGCAACTTACTTTGGCAAAACTGGACAGTGTCTACATAAAAGAATAAATGGACTTAAATCAGATACCAGGAATGGTAACATACAAAACTGTAGGAGAACAGTTCGGTCTCCCTGGACACTCAGTAGCAGATTTAAAAGTAGCAATCCTCCAACAAAAATACTTCAAAAGTAAACTGCAAAGGGAAATTTCAGAGCTGTAATTCATTTGCAAATATGACTCCATTAACCAAGGATTAAACAGAGACTGAGAGTGTTTGGCCCCTTACAAAAGCAGCTTCTCTACTCTTGATGTTCACATCTCCACATTAGCTACTGATAATAGGCCACTTTGTCCCTGACTGAACTGACTTGATTTCTCCTCTCTTGACGTTCACACCTCCACATTAAATGCTGATAATTGGCCACATCCTCCATGACTGAACGGACCTTGTCAGCTCTGGCCCTCCCCTTGACTGAGACTCCCTCTTTCAATCCTCCTCTGAACCACCACTTCCCCCCTCACCCCATGCCTCTGACGAAGCAGGTCTTTGACCATGAAAGCTCATACTCCAAAATATCCACAGGACTTCTTGTTGTGTTTAAAGATACAGACTAACTCAGCTATCTCTCTGATACTTAACTTTCATGGAATTTGCCTAGCCTTCGTGGATTTGGTCTGATTCACATCTTAGGGTGGATTCATGTAGAATCAGAATCTTTCACATAACCCTAATTAAAGTGTAAGCCTCATGGATAAAATATGTATCTGTCTTCCTTTAATGTCTGGAATACCAGAGTTGTGGCAAATAAGATAATTTTGGTAAAAAGTGAAGACAATTCAGTCATTCCACTGTTTTGCAAGCAATCAATAAAACAAAACAAAAAATCTTAAATCCAAATAGAAGAAGGCTGTACATATGGTCACAAGATAATTTGCACATACACAAATTGTTTTTGTATAAAGCAATTTCATCTGATGGCAGGGCACTGCCAGTAATTTCTTATGAATGAATTAATGTTAAAATGCACTGAGTACAAATATAAAAGATATAATTAGGCACCCATATAAAATATTTAAAATGTAGACCCTTAATTAAATGCTTAATCAAAAATGTTGAGATTTGTGTGTGTGAGTAGAACAAATCTGTGTGATACTTTTGTGTAAACAAGTCTGTGCATATATTTTGCTAAATATCTAGATGTTAAGAACAGTGTGCATTAGTCTTTTCCATGAAAGAATTGTTGTGAAATCCAAAAGGAACACTGAAGCTAATGATTTTAGTAGGTAACTTATCATAGTCTCTGAGACACTCATTTACTGAGTTTCCAGAACATTCAGCAAATGTCATGTTGTAAGTAAACATTAACTATTTTTTTCTTTACAAACATTATGTCGTGCTTTGTTGGAAGGGCTCATAATGGCAACATGTTCAAATTACATTTCTCAAGCTGACTACATTAAACTGTTCTACTGGAATGTAGCTGTACAAATGTATCATGATTAAACTCATGATATATATGAAAGGGAAACTGAAGGAACAGAGAATATTTGTATGTTGATATTAAATAAATATACACATAGTATAAAATAATTCTTTTTCTTTACAGCAGGAACTACTAGTCCTTCTCATTTGTAATTTTTTGCAAGGTGCCATATATACTGTGTATTGGACTCACATAAAGAAAAATATGTATGGCCTCCACTACTATAGTGTCTGTGGTTCTCATGATCTTTCATGTATTTATTTATAACAAACTTATGAGGAAGGGATGTGCTATTTTTATTCAGCAGGGCAACTGAATTGTAGTATCTGGCAGTAAATATTAACCCTTTTAGTCCTTTTTCTGTCTGTATGTTTGTTTCATTTATATGTTAACTGTAAAATGGCTATAAAATCTTTATTACAAGGGGTATGTTAAATTCTAAGGCCCAGAACTGGTCTTTGACTTGTAAGTAACCCTGTTAGATAGAAAGATAGAGATAAGGACAAGGATAGCTCCCACATTTTGGTGCTAGACAATGCAGTGTGAGAAGATGGATGGCTGCCCCCGATGGGGAAGGAACAAGTTAAGAGCTACCTAGAAAAACTAGATGTAAACAAATCTATGGGTCTCTTTTAATGCACCCAAGGGTACCAAGGGAATTGACAGACATCACTACCGAGTCTTTGGCCATTATCTTTGAAGACTCTTGGAGATCGGGAGAGATTCTGGATGATTGGAAAAAAGCAAATGTAGTGCCCATCTTTAAAAAAGAAAAGAAGAACAGTCCAGGGAACTATAGACTGGTCACCCTTACCTTAGTCCCTGTGAAAATAATGGATGTGATACTCAAGAAAACCATTTTGGAGCACTTGGAAGAGGGGAAAGTGATCAAGAATAGTCCACATAAATTCACCAAGGGCATGTCATGCCTGACCAGCCCAATTAGCTTCTATGATGAGGTAACAGGCTCTGTGGATATGGGGAAGTCAATAGATGTGATATATCTAGACTTCAGAAAAGCTTTTGATACAGTCTTCCCACAACATTCTTGCCCATAAATTAAGGAAGTATGGATTTGATACATGGACAGAAAGCTGGCTTGATGGTCAGGCCCAACAGGTAGTGGTTGATGGCTCAATATCTGGACTGTGGTCAGTTTCAAGTGGAGTGCCCAAAGGCTCAGTTCTGGGTCCAGTGTTGTTCAACATCTTTACTAATGAGCTGGATGAGAGACTGGATTTCACCCTCAGCAAGTTTGTGGATGACACTAAGCTGGGGGGGGGGGTGGACACATCAGAAGGTAGATACATTAGAAGGTAGACCTAGGATCCAGAGTGGCCTGGATAAATTGGAAGACTGGGCCAAAAGAAATTTGATGATGTTCAACATGGAGAAGTGTAGAGTCCTGTATTTGGCACAGGAGAATCCCAAGCATTGTTATAGGCTGGGGACCAACTGGTTAAGCAGCAGTACAGCAGAAAGGGACCTAGGGAGTATGGTGGATGAAAGGCTTGATTTGAGTAAACAGTGTGCCTGTGTAGCCAAGAAATTTAAGGGCATATTCTGGTGCCTTAGGAGGAGAATTTCAAGCATATATAGAGAAGTAGCTGTTCCCCTATATTTGGCACTGGTGAGGCCACATCTGGATTATTGTGTCTAGTTTTGGGCCCCCCAGCATAGAAAGGATGTGGACACACTGGAGCAGGTTCAGCGGAGGGCAACAAAAATGATTAAGGGGTTGGAGCACATGACCTATGAGGAAAGGCTGAGTGATTTGGGCTTATTGAGTTTGCAGAAGAGAAGACTGAGGGATGATTTAATAGCAGCCTTCAACTTCCTGAAGGGAAGCTGTAAAGAGGATGGAGAGAAACTGTTCTCAGTGGTGACAGATGGCAGAACAAGGCACAACGGTCAGATGTTTCATAAGAAGAGGTGTAGGTTGGATATTAGAAAAACTACTTCACCAGGAGGGTTGTGAAGCGCTGGAATATGTTGCCTAGAGAAGTGGTTGAATTTCCATCCCTAGGAGTTTTTAAGTCCCAGTTTGACAAAGTCCTGGCTGGGATGCTTTGTTGTTGTTGATCCTGCTTTAGGCAGGGGGCTGGACTCGATGACCTCCTGAGGTCCCTTCAAGGCCTATGATTCTAGCATTTTATACATATATAAAATGCTTACATAAGCATCTATAATCTATGATTGTTTGGTAGATATCTTCTGTTAGTGAATCAACAGGAAAGAATAAAATTTGGGAAAGAAAGCTCCAACTCCACCATGAAGTCTCTGGGAGTTCCATGCCAGTCACAATCCTGCATAAAGGGGAAGGCTTGGCCTGATGAGTGGCGATGCGCTGATTGTGAAACATCAATATGAATGAAATCTGATGCCAGGATTACTAAATAATAAAAGATGCCAGCTTGGATGCCATCCTGATAAACAAGATCCACGACACCAATCGAGCAATCGGGGTTGGGCTGATGAGTTGGCTACCGAAAGAAAATTACAACTAACACATATACCATCGGTTGGAACATGTAATGTCCAAACACTGCTGGCGACTGGAAAATTAGAGCAGCTTCAGAAGGAGATGGAGACATACCAAGGCGAAATACTTGTACTGGCAGAGATGTGTTGCATGGCATTGGGAGAGATGTGCAGTTGGGAAGTTATTTGGTCAGTGAAGGAAAAAAGAGTCAGATTCCCTCTTAGCAAAAGAGCTAGAAGAACACTATTAGGATACAAACCAGAGACTGCAAGAATGGTGGTAGTGAGATTCGAAGCAAAACATTCAACATCTCAGTCATTCAGGCGTATACGCCCATGTCGGATAGTACGGAGGAAGAGATTGAGCTATTTGTAAAGGTTTTACAAAGACACTGGAGGAAATAGCAGAGAGAAATGTGGTGATCTTCTGAGGAGATTGGAACGTGAAGGTTGGAACAGAAAACAAAGATTGGGAAAAAGTCATGGGATGATTTGTATATGAAGAAAGAAATGAATGAGGTGAGAAACTACTAGAGTTTGCTAGTAGAGCAAGAGATGATGACATGCAACAAGAGAGTCTAGCAAAAGGACTATAAGAAGTAGACACGGTGATTGAATGATGATAAGTCCAAAAACATTATATATATGATTTTGATAAGAAATTGAGTAACATCAGTACAGCAGTGCTGAAATTTCCATGGAGCAGAAATAGACTTGGACTACGGTTTAGTGATCACAAACATCAAGATGAAACTCAAGAGAAAGTATAAGGCACAGTTTATGAAAAGAAGAGACATGGCAAGACTAGGTGAGGAAGAAATAGGGAATGCGTACAGAGAAGGTTAGGAATGTAGCAACAGAGAGAGACCTAGATAAGAGAGTCGAAGGGATAACCTGGGTGATAGAGAGACAAATGAATAGACTGTCCCAGAAGAAGAGAAGATCAATAAGAAGTAGATTATGTAGGAGACCCTGGAGCTGGTCCAAGAGAAGAGAGTGTTGAAGCTCAGAACGAACCTTTCTGAGAGGGTGGAACAGCAATATAGGGTGAAATGCAATCAGGAAAGGAAAGCATCCAGAAATGATAAGGCAAAATGGTTAGAGAAGCAGTGTGAACATATAGAGAGGGATTATGGCGAATGTAAGATCAGGGAGGTGTAAAAGATCATCATGAATATTAATAGGAAGTGGCAGCTGAAGCAGATGGCAATCAAAGATGAGAACAAAGAAGTGTTCATGAACAAGGAGAAGATTGTGCAGTGATGGAGAAGATATGGCACCAACTTATACAAAGCACAGTTGGACCGGAGTGTATCAGAAAGATTGATCAAAGAACTGAAAGAGATATCTCCGCTGAGCATTGAGGACAAGACCAATATTCAAAGGAGGAAGTAGAAAGAGCAGTGAAATGACTAAAGAACAACAAGAGCCCTGGAAATCATAAAATCACGGGAGAGATGATTTAATATGGTGGAGAAAGTATGATTCAGGAAACACACTGACTATGTAATATAGCGTGGAAAGAAGGGAAGACACCTAAGGAATGGACAAGATCTGTGCTAGTGACAGTACACAATAAAGGAAATGCATTGGCATGCAAGAACTACAGAATAGTCACCCTAATGAGTAATCTAGGCAAAGTGCTGATGATGATTCTGACAGAGAGACTAAGATTTCAGATAGAAGAACATCTAGTAGACGACCAAGCGGGAATCAGGAAAGATATAAGTACCATACAGCAGATATTGGCAGTCAGATTGTTAGCAAAGAAAGCTCAATGAAAGCACAAGAACATCTACACTTGCTTTCTTGATTTTCAGAAGGCATTTGATAGTAGAGATCAGAAAGTGACTTGGGCAGTGTTGGAGTCGTATGGAGTGGAGAGCAGGCTTATATGGTTGTTGAAAGATATCAATGACAATTCGGAGGCAGCAGTGAGAATGTGCGGAGAGTTGGGAAGTTGGTTTAAAATGAGTAGAGGTATAAGACAAGGAGATCTGATATCATTGAGTATCTTCATAACACACCTAGAGAGCATAATGGACAAGATCAAGGAAGAAGTAGAAGGGATCTCTGTTCACAGAATAAGAATTAACAGCTTGAGGTTTGTGGATGATATAGTTATCACTGAGGAAGATGAGGAGAAGCAACGAAAATGGTGCAGGTGCTAAATGAGGAAGGGAAGCTGTACAGAATGATTTTGAACGTTGATAAAACAAAAACAATGGTATTTGGAGATAAGAATATAGGAATGAAGATCAGTATGATGGGATTGAACTAGAAATCGTAGAGAAGTTTATGTATCTGGGGAGCAACATAATGTATGATGTAGACTGTAAGAAGGAAATGGTGACTAGAATAGTGAAAGCAAGTGTGAGTTTGAAGGTGATGAATAAGATCTGGACAAGCAAAGTGATTAGCTTAGCAATGAAGTTGACCATCTTGAAAACGTGTATTCAGCAGCATGTTGTATGGAAGTGAGGCATGGGTGATAATGAAAGATTTGAAGAGAAGGATATTGACATTTGAGAGAAGTTGCTATAGAAAGATTCTGAGAATAGGATGAGTGCAGAAGGTCACCAAGGAGAAATTATATAGGAAGATACAGTCAAAAGAGAACATATTGCAGAAGTTACAGTTATTACAGTTACAACTCAAGTTACAGCTATTCAGGAATTTCTGCAGAATGAATGACAAACAAAAAATCAAGACCCTGGTATTTGGTCTAATGGCTGGTTGAAATAGGAGAAGCAGGCCCCATAGAGAATGGGTAGATGATATAGCAGATTGGTTTGGAGCTATTTTACGGAAACTAAGCCACTCCGCAATGGACAGGGCAAGATGGAAGGAAATAGTGAAAGAGGCATCAGACACCAAGAGGTGCTAAGCCCCTGGTTGTTGATGATTGTGATGATGATGAAGAAAGAGCCACCGAAATGTATTATGTTGTTAGTTTTCTCATCTGTCAAAAAGCACAACTTCACTCATAAATCAGGTAAACTGAGAATGTACAGAAATAATATCAAAATCTGTGTTTCTTTTGGAAAAGAGGGTTTCCTTGTTTGAAAATCTGATTACCTACAAACCTGGAAACTTTGTTGGGGGATGAATCTGCTGGGGCCCTCCCATTACAGTGGAGAAGATATTGGCTCTAACTCCCCTTTTTATGACATCCTCACCTAAAGTGGGTAATGTATCCATTTACCTGTATTCTCTGTAATGCTGTACTAATATATGATTGATGACCTTTGATTACATAATTCCAACTCAGTCCATTATAGAATCACAAGTTGTCATTAACTTAGACATGAGGCAAAGTGAAAATAAATGAGTTGTCATAGTCACATAGGAAGTCTGTAGCAAACAGGAATTGAACCTAGATATTTCATGAGACTAGAAAGAGCTGACATCCTGATATTACTGGGAGCATCCCAACATTACAGGGTCTGTCTTACATACACAACGCTTGCTATCTGGTCACCCTCCCTCAGTCCTAAATTAATGTTCTAAAAACTAGAGCATCTTCCTTCATTAAAAATGGATATGAACTGAAACCTTGTGTCTCACCTCTCTGAAACCTTGACCGGCCAGCTCTTTGGCAAAACATAACCAGATGAACCTGTGCAAATACTTCAGTAGGAGGTCACCGATCCTACATGAGGCATTAGGCAAAAATTGGTTTTAGAAGGTTGAATAAAATAAAGGTATTAAGCAATATTTTAAAGGAATTCCAATAACTGTGAGTTGAAACATTGACCAGTAGGGAGAAATAATGTTTATTATTATTTTAAGCATGAAGCAGTAATTTTGTGTCATAACCCTCAATTCATATGCCTATCAGAGATGGAGCCAAATCAGCATCTGCTTCCAAAGACCGTCTCACTTTGCTCTTTAGTTTATTCAACCTCCTAAAACCAATTTAAAAAGCCACAGCCTAGGCATACAATTACACTGCAAACTGAAGATGTGGTTATGCCACAGGCAAACATACCTTCCTTAGCTTTAATCTAGCCAGCTAGAATGAATAACAATTGCAGTGTAGATGTGATAGAATAAGCTTCAGAACAGACTAGACCCACGGTGCATATCTTTCAGGAACTCTAGGTAAGTACTCTGGTTGCTAGCCTATGCAACTGCTCATGCCATCATGCCTACCTGTTCTGTAACCACACATTCACTTTGTACAGTAGCTATATCCACTTCAGAGACTGTCTCACGATATAGAGGTCATTGTGCCTACTGCAGTATCTTTCTGTTAGAGTGTTTCCTTTTCCAATCTCTGCTTGTCACCTGAAACTAGGAAAAAACTGGCACACTGGGCCTGCAAAGGGCTCTCAAAATCTGTCTGAAGAGAAAAAACAAAACAAAACAAAACTAAGTGGTTAGCCACTATTTGTTCTCTTGGAATGATCCAGGTAGATTCAAAACTTCCAGACACATTATTTCTAAGTGATGCAAGTCAAACCCCAAAAGCATTAGAGCCCACTCCTCCCAAACTGAACGTTCTTCCTAAGCAGAGTTACTCTAAGTATAAACTGATGAACACTTAGTATAGGGCATTTATTGCACACTTTTTCTAAAAGGCGACAGATGGAGGGCCCAGTTCCCTGCACCTTACAAAGTCATGTGTGGCTTGAATAATGCAAATCAGAATGGTAACATTTAAACCTACTTTGCAAACTCAGTTTATGCTGGTGTAAATGGTTATATGTAGGAGAATAGAGAATCAGACACCTAACCTTCAGGTACCAGACTAAGTAGCATTCAAACAGTGTGTAAACATACTTTCACACTTTCTATTCCTTATTCTGGATATTTTGGGTATGATTAATATTTGAAAGTCTTATATTTTGAAAAGACTAAGTTATAGTGCAAAAAAATTATCCACGTGCAAATTTGAATAAATAAATAAATACATAATTGGCTGAGCCATCTAGACACCCTAACCACCCCTACCCCAATAGAGGAAATGCTCCCAATAAGGTTGGGAACAAGACTGTTTTAGTTAGGATGGTAGTTAACCTACCCTTTATTCTTTTAGTTCTACAAAAAATGACAAATTGGCACTGAGTGATAAAAAGAGAATTAACGAGGGACCTGGAAATTGTCCAGTTTGATGGATTGCCTCTCTGACTGTTGCTACCACATAAAAAGAAAAATTTTGTGTTCTGGGCTAATGAGCCAACTCTGAGGAGACCTCAACAGGTAAGAGGGAAAATAATTGCTTTTCTCTTTTTTAACTATATGTTGCACTTAAAAACTAGGCCAATTGCAGCCACTCTAGAAATTATTTAGAAGCTACAACAACAAGCCTTATCTATCATGCTTTTATTTATTTATTTATTGGACTCTTACTAATCCACATATAAAATAGAATCATCAAATGCAGTCTAAAATGTACCTTAGTGGCATGCTATCTTAGAAGCACTTTTTTTTTCCCAAGGACAACATAGACATTAAAACACATGTAACAATGTAAACTCAAGATTAATTTTTTAACAGAATTTGCTATTTTTCTAATGTGTTTTAGGCTGCTTTCTTTCCTCACTGAATTCATAACTGGCATTCATTTCCTGTCAAAACCTGTCTAAGGACACGGCTTGGACAGGAGCATCCATATCATCCTCACTTGTTTTGACACTCTTTAGTTATGCTGGCTAATTCCTGAGTGACATTGATCACACAGAAATCAGTGCAAATGGGATGAAAAATAAATAATTTACACTCTGAGAATGTTCTGTCCTTACAGGCTAAATACATCCATTATCACAGAACATTTGACTAGTGCTGTGAAAATCAGTGAAGTGTAGCTCATTGATATGGTGGATATTTTTGAACAGACCATGAACAGGAAACAATTAGAGCCTTTTTTGCCTTTTGGTCTTATAAAACTGAACAGTTTGCAAACCACAGGCCAATAGAAACCTGAATTATATCAAATATATTCAGCCATTATAAGACACCAGAACACATAGGTACCCATTTATTTCATTGATAATGCATATCACATTTGAACGAAGCACTCTTTCCATGTTATAAATAAAAGTCTTTATGACTGTAGGTGAGCATAGAAAGAAAGAACTCTCAGGATTTATAAGTGTATTTTCTGACAAGGAAGAGTGTGTTCAAAACATCAAATGAAATTTAAAATATGCAAACGATCCTTTGATATGCTACAATTTTCACTTTTGTAGGACAGGCTCAGTTGTAGATGTATTGCTATGAATATTGCTTCAGACACCTTAAACTCGTATACCTGAGTCACTCCCTGACAACAAGGACCCATTGTAATTTTCCCATAGACACAGAAGCATTATGTGCAAGCAGTTAATAGATTCCCTCAGAAAACAGGTAATACAGGTGTATGATACACAGAAATTCTAGTAAATGGCTGTTCTTTATTTCTGTCCCCATGGCTGTGTCTAGATTGCCAAGAATTGTCAGCAAAAGATACACAAATTGCACAAACCAGTTCTATCTGGAGATGCTTTCCCAACACTTGTCCACATGGCATTAAATGTTGGGAAAACCCCCTCTGCAGACACATCCTTTCTTCCTCATGGAACAAGAATGACTGGGATCTCAGCAGAAGGCTCTCAGAATAGCAGACTTCTGTCAGGAGACATCCAGGTTCCTCACAGAAGCCTGCAATCTAGACATATCCCATGTTGTAAGACAGGTCTGCATCGAAAAAACTTATGTACCAATCCCATTAGAAGTCTCAGTATTCACTGTTATAATGGTTAGGAAAGAAGATGTTCGGAAAGAAGTTAATGTCTGACTCGGGTCATGGCAAATTTCTGGCTCCTCTCCGGTGGCCTTTCATAGCTCAGGTTCATTATGTAGTTTATGTGACGTTTAACCCTGAGATACAAGATGGGACTATTCCTGAATACTTCAGTTTAAAAATAATTTCAGTGGGCCAGAATCTAATTTAAAGTATGACCATTTGATACTGGCAAAGTGAGCTTCAAGTGGGCATAATTGTAACTTACTCTACTTTAAAGCCACATAGTTTATATTATCAGAATGGTGGAAAGTGTCATAAGTTTAAACAAGAATCAAACTCTACAAACAAATGGCCTGATCTTAAATGAAGAGGTCCCTTTAGTGATTTGTAGACTCATCAGTGGAAGAATAACCTCATGCTGTGTCTTTCACATTAGTAGGAGTCAAACTTTTGGTATCAGATTAAACTGGAACTGCAACAATTGTCTGAGATCAATGTGGCTTCTGTTATATGAAATTGTTAAATGGAAGGCTTATGGTTTATGGCTTTACTCATCGGCTACATCTACACTAGAGAGTTTGGTCAACAAAACTTGCATTTTGTTTGCAAAACTTATGGAGTGTGCACACTAAAAATGTGTTCCGTGAACAGTAAATCGACAGAACACAGCACTTTTGTCGACAGTGTTCTGCTGCTCCCCCAAGAGGCAGAATGTCTTTCTTGACAGATTCTGTTGACAAAAATCAAGTGTGGATGGTCCAGGGGACCTTCTGTTGACAGACAGGTCCTCCGTGGTGCTGGTCAGCTGCCTCTGGGAGACACTCTGTCCACAGCAATCATATCTCTATGCTCCCTGCCCCGGCCATTCTTAAAGGCACAGGGAACCCCGTAAACTCCATGGCAGGAAGCTGAGAGTGTGGCAGCAGCACAGCAACATGCTGTTTCCGTTAGTGCTTTGCGGTCAGTCCCAAGAGTACATTGGCACCCCATGGCTGAAAGACTGCAGCCCCTGCAATCTTCCAAGGGCTTTCCAGGGGAGCCGCCAGACGGGTCCCAGGAGCTCCTCCTACCCAGGGCACAGAATGCTGGGCCCTGTCCAGGAGTAGGACCAAGCTACAGGACCTTCTGAGCCTCTGGGCTGAGGAGCTGATCCTCTTGGATCCCTTAGCCAAGAGGAGGAACTCCTCTGCCTACACCTGGCTGGACAGCACCCTGACAAATTAGGGCCACACTGCTCAGATGATGGAACAAGTCTGGAGAAAGGTAAAGGAGCTGAGGCAGGGGTATACCCAGGCCTGCGATGCTGCCAGGAGGTCAGGGGCAGGACCCACAAACTGCTTTTACTATCAGAAGCTTTATCACAAGCTTCACAACTTCCTGAGGGGTGAGGGCCCCTCTCTCCCAACAGCCTCCACTGAGATGGTCAAGCAGGCCTCCTCTCTTCCCCCTCACCCGGCTGCTGGAGCCAAAGGAGGAGCAGTCCGGGGCCCAGCCAGAGCCGGAGCCAGAAAATGACACATGGTCTGAGGCCAGCAAGGCCTGTACTTTAAAAGACAAAGGGCTCTAGCTGCTGGCAGTGCTACAATAGCAGCAGTGGTAGCTGGGAGTCTCTGGCCCCTTTCTGTTTCCAGGCTCTGGGACAATTGCTCCCTTGGTCCCTCACATCGGTGGGCCTGTCTAGCAGAGAGAGTTTGACACAAAGGCCAGAGAAGGTAATGTGGGTCTTTTAATTTATTCAGATTGGCCTTGGATCTGGCCTTGAAATAGATGAACTTATTTCTTAATTAACATAATGGTTTCAAGGGCCAAAGAGAGTGTTTTCCTGACTCAGACAAATGAAGTTGTATTTAAAGCTGCTAAGGACAAACAGATCAAAGTATGTAAGGGAGAGACATCATGGCATTTACAGAGAGAGAGCTTACCTAAAAGAAGTGGGATTGACCATTCTCACCATTTCCTATGAATGCAGTTGTCAGAGCACCAATTTATTAAACCGTTGTGAAGTTATCAAAACAATGAATGCAAGAGACCTGGGTTTTTTTTCCCCCATTTGGAAATATTTTGTGTCACTCCTCAGTGAAAGTGGTGTATAGCACATCCGTTAGACAAGCAGCAGTCTTTTTAAATAAATAAGACACATTCCTTGTTTTGGAAGTATTTGTGCAGGAATCACAATGCTAATATACTTTCGTACAAATTCTAGAATAAGCACAGTTTCCTGAAAGTAAGAATGTTCTTACCCATCTTATTCTGTGTCATAACTTCCTTTCATCAGCTGGTGAGAGCCAATTATAAAAATAAAGAGAAAAGGAAGGTTTTTATGGTGAAATTTTAAGAGAGGATATGATTTTTTTTTTTTTACCTCAGAGGGAATACAGAGCTCCAGATACATAAGAAGGCACAAACTAAAGAGTGACATCTGACCTCATTACTGTGGTAAGGGACAGACACAGACTGGAAGGACAGAGTTTGGTACAGATGCGCTCGACTGACAGGTTTCCTTTTTTTATTTGAGTGACAAAGTCCTCCATCTTTGATAAAGGTTAGATGGGTACATAAAGGTCTCAAAAGACACTGAGTTGTACAGGGTGAGCTAAAGCAGTGGTTTCTTTCTTCTCAGGTATTACAGCAGGTGAAGCAATGTATGTTTTATTCTCTTTGATTGTGAGACGGTATCTCAGTGACAGTGCCTTTTTATTCTAAAAAGACGTCTTCAACTTTTCACAGACTATTGGAAAACGTTTGCACTGTGATATCTGAAAATGAAGAAGGAATGCTGATGAAAAACTATATTTGAAGGTCAGTGGAAATCACATCTTCTTCTAGAAGCTTTTTGTTTGAAGTGGTCATGAACATTGAAGTTGCTGATGAATCATCTCATCAAAAACTTCTTTTCTTACCCAGGTTGTGATTTATGTAGGACTAAGAATATGCACACAGTGCTAGGTTTATCTCCTTTCAGACAGCCCACTTACTTTCTTACAGTTACTGATTCAGGATGTCTTCAGGAGGTCATATAGAAACTGCTGATAAGAATGGCCTCCTTCAAGGTTTAAAGTGACCTGGGTTGCACATGATCACTGAACCTACCAACATACAGAGCTCTGAGAAGAGTTTATAGTAGGTCAATTGCTGGGTAAGAGGAATCGTAAATCATGGAATAAAGCTCTACAAGGGACCGCAAAAGGTCATCTAGTGCATCCCTCCATGCTAAGGCAGGACAAAATATATATTTTGTCTTCTGTGTTTGTATAAAGGTATTTGAACAAATTATCCAAGCCCTAAGCTAGTGAATATTCTCACTGATCAGCCTTGCTTTGCAGGATTTTATCAGTTTTACTCACTAGTTTTTTTGGTCACGGTACGATCTCATTATGTTATGTGTGGGAACTAAGTATGTATTTTAACTTTCCATTAATATTTATTATATTATAAAAACAGTGCTTTTTTGTGCCGGTACTTGCTGGGTCTGAGTAACGGGACCTCGGTAGCCCCAGCCACAGGATTGCCTGGGAGTGAGTGGATGGGAGCCGACTGAATACCAGATCCTATTTTTTTTAACAGAAAAAACACTGATCATGGTTCTCAGCATGATGTGTAACAGGAAGAGGAAAAGCAGGTGGCAGATACAGAGAATGGAGGTAGGCAGGCCAGGAGATATAGGTCTCTTTAAAGAATTCAGAGCTAGGTGCACTAGGTCAGTGAGATTTCCGCAATATAGGGAAATCATTGGGTAGCGTAAAGTCAATATAGTTTACCCCCCTCTCTCTCCAGCTTAAGTAGGCTGTAGGGGGGTCTGAGGCTAGAAGGAAGTACAACTAGGGCCCTTAAGTCCTGAGGCTAGGAGGAAGTATAACTAGGGGCCTTAAATCTAGGGAATCCCTTCTGGTTGGCTGTAGACTACTGGCGAAAGCATAAAGATGCCTGAGCGTCACTTTTTCCCCTTATCAACCTCACAAGGAAGCTTGCACAAACTCAGACAGACATCATCTTTCTCTCCAAATACAAACGATGGACATCATATCAAATGGACTAAAGGTGAAAAATCCTTTGCAATCTACATACTGCACAGACTACAGTGAGAGATTATGCCATACACTCTCGAAGAAACTGAGGAATCACCTAATCAGCATCCTGTACTACAAACAGGAGAACATCAAAAAAGAGCTCTCAAATCTGGAGTCTTTCATAAAAAAACAACCTTCCACACAAACTTCCACACTGCTGAACTTTACTAAAATAAGACAGGAGATTTACATTAGACACTTCACTACTCTACAGAGGAAAAAGGACTGCAAGCTGTCTAAACTCCTGCCTGCCACACAGAGCCACAGCAGTGGTACCACTAACTCAGCCAGCAATATCGTCAATCTGTTCAGCTACACACTCAGCTCAGCAGAAGAGTCTGATCTTTCTCGGGAACTCTCTTTTTGCCCCACTCCAACACAAACATAATACAGTTCTGCGGTGATCTGGAAGCCTACTTTCGCCGTCTCAGACTCAAAGAATAGTTTCAGCACAACACTGAGCAGCACACCATTACACAGACACCCTCCCAGCACAAGAAGAATAACTTCACGTGGATTCCTCCTGAGGGTAGAAATAACAGTCTGGACCTATATATAGAATGCTTCCGCCATCGTGCACAGGCAGAAATTGTGGAGAGACAGCATTGTTTGCCTCACAACCTCAGTCATGCGGAACGCAATGCCATCCACAGCCTCAGAAACAACCCTGACATTATAATCAAAGAGGCAGATAAAGGAGGAGCTACAGTCATCATGAACAGGTCTGACTACCAGAAGGAGGCTTCCAGACAACTCTCCAATAGCAGATTTTACATGGTACTTTCCTCAGATCCCACCAAGGAATACAATAAGAAACTACACCATCTGCTCAGGACATTTCCTACACAAGCACAAAAACAGATTTATACCAACACACCTCTAGAGCCCCGTCCAGAGCTGTTCTACCTACTACCCAAGATCCACAAACCTGGAAATCCTGGACGCCCCATCGTTTCAGGCTTTGGCACTCTCACTGAAGGACTGTCTGGTTATGTGGACTCTCTCCTCAGACCCTACGCCACCAGCACTCCCAGCTATCTCTGAGACACCACTGACTTCCTGAGAAAACTGCAATACATTGATGACCTACCAGAAAACACTATCCTAGCCACCATGGAAGTAGAGGCTCTCTATACCAACATCCCACACAAAGATGGAATAAATGCTGTCTGGAACAGTATCCCTGATGATACTACAGCACATCTGATGGCTGAGCTCTGTAACTTTATCCTCACACACAACTATTTCAGATTTGGCAACGATATTTACCTTCAAATCAGTGGCACAGCTATGGGTACGCACATGGCCCCTCAATATGCCAATATTTTCATGGCTGACCTGGAACATTGCTTCCTTAGCTCTTGTACACTAACAACCCATCTCTGCTTACGCTACATTGATGGCATCTTCATCATCTGAACCCATGGGAAGGAGACTCTGGAGGAATTCAGCCGGGACTTCAACAACTTTCACCCCACCATCAACCTCAGCCTGGAACAGTCCACACAAGAGATCCACTTCCTGGACACCACGGTGCGAATACACGATGGCCACATCAATAGCACCCTGTACCGTAAACCTGCTGACCGCTACGCCTACCTTCATGCCTCCAACTTCCATCCCAGACACACCACACGATCCATTGTCTACAGCCAAGCACTAAGATATAACCGCATTTGCTCCAACCCCTCCGACAGAGACAAACACCTACAGGATCTCTACCAAGCATTCTTGAAACTGCAATACCCTCCTGAGGAAGTGAAAAAACAGACCAACAGAGCCAGACGTGTGCCACGAAGCCTCTTACTACAGGACAAGACCAAGGGAGAAACCAACAGAACGCCACTAGCCATCATCTACAGTCCTCAGCTAAAACCTCTATAGCGCAACATCAGGGATTTACAACCCATCCTGGACAATGATCCCCCACTTTCACAGGCCTTGGGAGGCAGACCAGTCCTTGCCCACAGACAACCTGCCAACCTGAAGCAAAGCCTAACCAGCAACTATACACCAGACCACAGTCACTCTAACTCAGGGACACACCCATGCAACAAACCTCGTTGCCAGCTCTGCCCACATATCTACACCAGCAACACCATTACAGGACTTAACCAGATCAGCCACACCCTTGTGAGTTCATTCAGCTGCACATCTACCAATATAATTTGTGCCAGCAATGCCCCTCTGCTATATACATCAGACAAACTGGACAGTCTCTATGTAAAAGAATAAACGCACACAAATCAGATATCAGAAATGGGAATATACAAAAACCCGTAGGAGAGCACTTCAATCTCCCAGGCCACACAGGAGCAGACTTAAAAGTAGCTATCCTACAGCAAAAAAAAATTCAGGACCAGACTCCAAAGAGAAATTTCTGAGCTACAATTCATCTGCAAATTCGACTCCCTCAGCTCAGGCTTAAACAAAGACTGCGAATGGCTGGCTAAATACAGAAGCAGCTTCCCCTCCCTTGGTGTTCACACCTCCAGATCAACTGCTGGTAGTAAGCCTCACCCTTGCTGACTGAGCTAACCTTGTTATCCCCACCCTTGCTCTGGCTTATTTATACCTGGCCCTGCAGATTTCCAAGACCAGCATCTGATGAAGTGAGTCTGTGCTCACAAAAGCTCATGCTCAAAACTTTTCTGTTAGTCTATAAGGTGCCACAGGGCCCTTTGTTGCTTTTTCCCCCTATGTCATCATGTGAAGAGAAATGAATGGGCAGAGGCATGTTGCATTGATTCATGAAGGGAGACCCACGCACTTTGGGCAGTAAGTAAGCTAGCATGAAGGAGAGGAAGGGTAAATTTAACTGTGTAACGTGATAAGGAAGGTAGAGGAAAATGATGACAACCATGTGGCAGAAAGGACTCTGAAGGCAAGGTCAAAGAGCTTAAATGTGATCCAGTCATTGAGGGGAAAGTCATTGGAGAGATTTGAAGAAGAGATTAACATGAACAGAGTAGCAAGCAAAGGAACTGGTTTTAGTGGCAACATTTTGGACAGATTAATCATCCCTATGTCTAGATGACTGCACCGTGTCCAATTTAAGAGGCAGAATGGCACAATGATTAAATGAAAATTTCAGAACACTACATTTTTGTAAGTAATTTCTTCATATTCAGAACTCCCAATTAATCCAACTATAGTGGGCAGATCTTCATAATCAGTCACATACAGTTCAATATATTTATGCTGTAAGATAAGATCCTAGTGTTTCCAAGACAAATGAATGGAATTTTCATAAGACTGGTTTATTTGGTAGTCTTGTTCCACAGTAAACCCTGGATAAGAATGTTGGTGTATATCTTCAGTCATTCAAAATCATTTAAAATTTTATTTCTGCAGTTTTTAATTAGGCACAACATGAAAATATCTGTTGATGGAATGTTGTCAGGGGAAATGACAAGCTCTCAAAATAACAATAGTAACATTAAAAATAAGTGTCCAATTCACTACCCGATGAGTCTTAATCATTAGAACAGGGGGCTGGGAGCGAAGTCTCCTTAAAACTTTTCTCGGCTTTGTCACTAATTTTTCTTTTATGTAGCGACAAATAATAGTTATTAGAAAAAATTCAGACTAGGACTAATTTGCTGAGTGTGACCATATCTGGAGAATTAGATTTCTAGTCAGAACATATGAAAGATGTACTTTTCTATTTTAAGTCCAATGTTAAGGTAATTCACCAAGGGTATTTCCAGGGAGGACAGTAGAAATGGGCAGCCTCCATATGCAACATGTACTTTATCTGCATATTCTAGAGATGCTTGGGATTTTTGTAACAAAATATTTTTTCTATTAGAAAATGTTGATTCCTCACAACATGATTTCTTTATCAAAGAGAGCCTGTGTCAATGGATTCCCTATTAAAAAAAAAAGAGTTTGGAAAGAAACTTTAAAGCTGTTCAGAATGACAAAAATCCATTTTGTGTTTCAAAAAAGCTTTCAGTTTCAGAAACCAAGCTAATTATTATAAAATAAATAAAGTGAAATCAAAACAAACCATATCAAGTAACCCAAAATGAATTATTTAGACTGCCATTTTCCAAAAATTTTAGATTTGAATGGGAAAAAATTAAATTTGAAGAATTCAGGGATGGGAAAATTGTTTTCCACCCAGCTCTGAGATGTACTGTTTTTTTTTAATATATTGTCTGCACAAGTTCATTTGACAATTCTTGGTCACTGAATCCTTTATATTCTGTTTCTTCACTGAATATCTTTTCCTTTTTAGTCCCTCACTTTAATCTCCTTTTATTTTCTTTTTAGTTACTCTCTCTTAAGAGGAATCAATGCTACAATAAAGATAGACAATGTGCATTGAGCCAACTTACATGGCTCTGTTTTTCACAGTGAGATTCCTCACAAAAGGCTAGGAAGGTAGTTGCGTCTTCTTGCTTGTTCACTGTTTGTACAACTTGGCTATGTCTACATTAGAGCTATCAGTTGACAGAAATTTCTGTTGGAAGATATCTTCTGACAAAATTATGTCAACAGATTACAGACAGACTGCTAAACAGATTAAAAAAAAACGATCTGCTCTGTCAACAGAGAGTGGCTGGACTGTTTGCCCGCTCTCTTGACAGAACAGCCAACTGGAAGAACAGCAGACAGGGCTGCCCAGTGTCCCAGAAGCCCGATCTGTCAACAGAGGGCCCTGCCAGAACATCCAGCCTGTCTTTCTGTTGATAGAATTTGTCGACAGAGGTGTTCTGCCTCATTTGGGAACAGCAGAACACTGTCTACAGAAATGCCGTGTTCTGTTGATTAACTGTTGATAGAATGCCTTGTGAATGTGGACACTCTGCACGCTTTCTTGACAAAAAACTCTCTAGTGTACACATAGCCCCTGTATTTGCTAACAAGAACATCTGGCCAGGCAAGATCGTCCCAAGACCATAAATCCATTTCATAAAATATATTGACCAGAGAACAGAAAGTAAGGATTTTCACTTGTTCTGCATGTGGGCTCAATTTGAATGAACAACTTATAGGTGGAAGGCTTGATATCACAGTACCAACCCACTGAGCCATCCAATTCCCCAACTGCTTTTTATGATTTTTAAGAGACTGGAACATGCAAAAATCTATTTCTTTCAGTTAGGATAAGGCAGCAAAAATTCAGCTGCAGAATCAAATTGTCTGTAAGTTATGAATTAGAAAAATGCAATGTAAGACAGGCAGGTTTTATGTATACTTACAAGCATACACGACACTTCACTTTTCTGCAGTTCTGAATTTTGGGCACAGAGGAAAAGATAGGAATGGATCTAGCATACAGTGGAACTAAAGTGTTAGGAGGGATGCTTAGAGTTACAAAGATAGACCATGTTCAGAACAAATGAATTAGAGGAGATGTAAAGATGGTACCAATTATAGAAAAGCTAAATATCGGAGGGGTAGCCGTGTTAGTCTGGATCTGTAACAGCAACGAAGCTTCCTGTGGCACCTTATAGACTAATAGAAAAGTTTTGAGCATGAGCTTTCCAGAGCACAGACTCACTTCATGGATGCATCTGATGAAGTGAGTCTGTGCTCATGAAAGCTCACGCTCAAAACTTTTCTGTTAGTCTATAAGGTGCCACAGGACCCTTCTTTGCTGTTACAGAAAAGCTAACAGCTCAGATGTTTTGAACATCTGAAAAGAAGATCCTAAATGCATACAGAATAAGGAAGGTTTAAAAAAAGAGTTGGAAAATTCAAAATTAGATGGATGGATGGATGGATGTCATACAAAAGAATCTGATTAGCTACAGGGATTCTGAGAAGCTGTTTCAAAGCAGTTTAGAATGGAGAACTTCCAGGTCTGACCCTATTATGATGAGACTAAAGCTGCAAAAAGAAAATATATTATCTAGTATATAAAACTCAATTCACTGTATGGCTTTTTAAAAGAAAACGAGGAGAACACTGATGTACTTTGGAGTATCTTAACATAAAATCAAATGTAACAAATCTTTTGAAAGACAATTTAAGATAAAAGGCCCACAGCACACTACAGATGCATTAAAAAAAGCATGCTTTTAAGTGTACTTCTTTTAAATTAAGCTTTTCAGCTGCTAACAGACACCAAGGCTAAAAATATTATGAAGAATGGCTCTGTCCATCTATATTTCGTAAAGTCACAGAAGGTGTTTTCCATAGCTAGGTAGTCAGAAACACTTCAGTTTAGCAAGATAGCTATTGAACATTTTTAAAAAGTGAGAGGGGGTTACAAAAGAAGTGTTTGTACAAATAAAAAGATTTAGTGAGACGGGGTGGCCATGACCCTATTTTTCTGTAGTGGATATTGTACTGTTATAAAGATGTATTATTTTGTGGGCTTATTGAGGTTATGGACTGATAGTTTTATCACGATTCTGGAACATGCAGCAGGTGGCCTGGTAGTAAGGCCTTGGTGGAGATTTACCAATCTAAATGGACTTAACTATACACTTTCTGTGTAAGATAAGACAAATTATGTTGTTAGATGCTTGACTTTGAAAATTGCAACCCTTGTATTTTATATTGAGGATATTAGAGTTGTAATATGTGTGGAACTGCAAATGTTTAGACAGGTGCTTTATTAAATTTAATTACATACGTAAATAATTCATGCAACATGGGAATAACTGGGCAGGCTATTTGGCAGCTACATCTGGCACAGAATAATACAGTGGCCTGGTAGCTTAGTAGGATGGCCTTGCAGAGAACATTGACGCAGCACCTTGACTCCCTATTTGCTCCGAGGTGAAACTAATACTTATCTTTAAAGCTTTGTATGATCTGGGTCTCAGTAGTAGGCATCCTTCAGTCTGCATAGACTATGGATCGCGCCCTTTAAAGTTTCAATTGAGGACTTCATTTACAGCATCTATTGTGACTATAAAGACCCACACGAGAGTGACAGTCCTTGCTGCATCTCTTGCAGGTGTAGTGGGTGTCTGGCAAGTCCTTATTGTGCTTTCTGTGTGCTCGCTTCTCCTCTGCTAGCTGTCTGATCTTCAACTAGCCCTTCTGAAGGCCCTTGTGTAACCCCTGCCTCCATCTGCTGCGGTCGTCTTCTAGATCTTCCCAGTTGTCCAGCTCGATGTCTACGTCTCTGAGGTCTCTCTTGCAGACATCTTTGTAACGCAACTGGGGGTGTCCGGGAGGTCTTTTGCCAGAGGCTAGCTCACCATACAGGATGTCTTTTGGAATCCTTCCATCGTTCATCCTGTGGATGTGGCCAAGCCAGCGGAGTCGACGCTGCCTGAGGAGGGTGTGCATGGTTGGGATTCCAGCTTGATGGAGGATGGCAGTGTTGGTCACTCTGTCCTTCCATGATATTCCAAGGATGCGCCTGAGGCAGCGCAAGTAGAAGACATTCAGCCTCTCTTCCTGGCGGGCATACAGGGTCCAAGTCTCGCTGCCATAAAGGAGGGTGCTGAGGATGCAGGCTCTGTAGACTTGCATTTTGGTGTGAGTGTACAGCTTGTTGTTATTCCACACTCTCTTGCTGAGTCTGGACAGATTTGTGGCCGCTTTTCCGATCCTCCTATTTAGCTCAGTGTCCAATGACAGGGTGTCAGTGATGGTGGACCCAAGGTAAACGAACTCGTGGACGACCTCTAACGTATAGTTGTCAATGCTGATTGATGGGGATTCAGCAACATCCTGACCGAGTACGTTCGTCTGTGCCGACTTTGGTAATCTCAGAGGAAAGTACGAGGGTATGAAGAAGGTATTAGGACCCACCCAGAACAAGATGGCACCTCTGAAATCCAAGTCTGGTGAAGTCATCGCTGAGAAAGCCAAACAGATGGAGCACTGGGTTGAGCACTACTCCGAGCTGTACTCATGCGAGAACGTTGTGGTTGACGCAGCCCTCAATGCCGTCGAGCTCCTACCAGTAATGGACGAACTGGACCAAGAGCTGACTGTGGATGAACTGAAGACAGCCATCAACAGCATTGCAGCTGGAAAGGCCCCTGGTCAGGATGGTATACCACCAGAGGTAATCAAATGTGCCACGGACACACTCCTGGAACCCCTGCATGAGCTACTCTGCCTGTGCTGGAAAGAGGGTGAGGTTCCGCAGGATATGCGTGACGCTAACATTATAACGTTGTATAAGAACAAAGGAGACAGAAGCGACTGCAACAACTACCATGGAATCTCCCTCCTAAGCGTCACTGGTAAACTGTTCGCTTGCGTCATCCTTGGCAGATTCCAGAAGATTGCTGAGAGGGTGTACCCCGAATCGCGGTGTGGATTCCGCGCAGAGAGGTCTACTGTTGACATGGTCTTCTCTCTAAGGCAGCTGCAGGAGAAGTGCAGGGAGCAGAGAAAGCCACTCTAAATAGCCTTCATTGACTTGACCAAGGCTTTTGACTTGGTCAGCAGGGATGGTCTGTTCAAACTGCTCCACAAGATAGGCTGTCCTCCACGGTTACTGAAGATGATCCAGTCATTCCACGAAAACATGAGAGGAACCATCCAATATGACGGCGCATTATCGGATGCTTTCAGAATCAGGAGCGGCGTCAAACAAGGATGCGTGCTTGCTCTGTCATTGTTTGGGATCTTCTTCGCACTCCTCCTGAAGCATGCCTTTGGATCTTCAACAGAAGGCATCTTGCTGCACACAAGATCTGATGGGAAACTGTTTAACCTTGCAAGGCTGAAAGCTAAGTCTAAGGTGCGGGAAGTCCTCATCAGGGACATGCTGTTTGCAGACGATGCTGCTGTAGTGTCTCACACAGAAGACCAGCTTCAAAAACTGCTGGATCAGTTCTCCAAAGCGTGCAAGGACTTTGGGCTTACCATCAGCCTAAAGAAGACGAACGTACTCTGGGTCTCAGTTACTCTAGATACCATCTCTTACTCTGTGCTCTGCACACACAGCTGGGATTAGCTATTGCTAAGGGACCCTAGATAGAAATATCTTCTGGTTTCTGGCAAGGAAATTTCAATGGTAGCCTCTCAGGTCACTCTGGAATAAGTTTTCAGCAAATACTACAACACTACCTCATGTTCAATTTCAGTGATTCCTTAAGTGGTATATTGAAAACTGTCACAATTACAGGCGTCATTTTAAATCCTGGCCCTGTTTGCAGGCAGGAGTGGGACTTTGTAGGTAGGCGTGTGACTGGGTCCTAGCAGCTATCAGCATGCAGACAGACAGCCTAGAGCAGGGTGGGATGAATGGTGCCTGTCTAATTCAGGGAGCAGTCTGCTTTCTTCCTCTCTTTCCTCTGCAGCGTGCTCTCTCTCTCTCTCTCTCTCTCTCTCTCTCCGGTTACTATGTGTTACAGTTCTGAATATGTTTGTGCTGTGAACATAACCTCTGGATACAGAATGGTTTGAAAGAGACAGACTGTAAAGCAGACATTTTTAATGTTACTCATTATTAGTTTTAATGTTTCTCATTATTAGTAATGAAGGTTGTAACTAGTGTAGTTTGTACTGCCCCATGCATGGGACCTGTCCTTGTGAATCTGACACACTAAAATCACCTGCAAACAATCTGAATAAAGCTGCAATAGTTAATTACTCTACTGAAGCACGTTTAATCATCATATAAAATGGCCTCTTCCATTTGTTTTCCCTCCCATCATTCCTACCTTTGGTTTGGCCTTCATTTGAAAAGAGATTGCAGGACTGAATACTCTGAAGAAAAGCCAGTAGTGGGGGCACACTCATTCCCAGACCATCCCACTTCATCCTTGGCTCCCTTGCTTCGTTCAGGAGATCTGCTTGTCACTGAGTTTTCTAAGGCTCAGCCTTCTAGCTAAGTGACAGGAAATTCAACCCTTTCCAGGACAAACCAAAAGCTCCAAATGCAAATGCCACCACATTTAAATAGTTCTTCTGCTCCCTTGGGCTTCAGAAGTCTTCTGGTTCCACTTACAAACTTTACCTTAGGGCTCTCTCCAACAGGAATCTTCTTTGTTCCCTCTCTGTTTCTCTCCATAGGGGAGTTCTGCCTTCTTTAACATCTCCCCCTGGAACTTGTCTGCTTTCCGAGCCCCTTCCCTCACACAGGGATCCATTCAATGCAGCCTTCCTTAGTCTGTCTATCC
The DNA here is from genome assembly GCF_033958435.1 of Carettochelys insculpta. Taxonomy (NCBI): domain Eukaryota; kingdom Metazoa; phylum Chordata; order Testudines; family Carettochelyidae; genus Carettochelys; species Carettochelys insculpta. The sequence goes on from NC_134144.1 coordinate 17,958,837, forward strand.
CAGGCCTTTCCCAATAAGAGAAGGAAATTCCTGCTTCCTATTGCCTGGGTGTTCTCCCTTCAGATCTAACAAGACTTAGATGTCTACAGGTCTTTGCTAGCTCTGACCCATCTGGCTGTTAGCAGCTAGTTAATCCTACATGTAACTGCTCAGCATGACTAAATTTACACACACACAACTAAATTTACATGCACACGCACACACACATACCTGCCTTTAATAGCAGGAGCTGGGTTTTCATTCTATCACAAAGCCAAATGCTATTTTCCCCATTTCAAAATCTACCAGCTTATGTACAGGGTAACAGTGGTGGTGTGGTTGGAATTCACCTGGTATTAAGTTTCTGAATGGTGATTTGGTAGACAGATTTATATCTATGCTCCAACTTGCTGAGATGAAAGAAAGCAGGAGATGCAGTTCCATCATTCCATAGATATGTGAATAAAAAGAAATATAAAAGGACTAGATTTTGCAAGAACATTTTGTGTTTATGGGCACATCGGATTCTATTTTCTGCTCTCAGAAACAGATACGCTTGTAGAAACTCTTCCAGACTTTTCCTTACATTGGGCCTTATTCTGCCATCTTAGTCACACTGAACAGTACCGACTCTTTCCTCATTCAGATCACTGTGGCTACATGCCTGTGTAACTGCTCAGCATGATTAATAAAAAATAAAAATTTCTGAATACGCTAAAGAAGTGGATGGAGAATGAAACATCAGAGACGTAAAAGGTAATGCTAACGGAAAGCCTCCTAGATACAAGGAAAACTAATCCAGGTGCCATCCATTTGGGTAATTTCTGCAGGACTGTACCCACTAATCTTATGTTTCTTCACCCATACGTATAAATATACTCAGTAAAATTCACCAGCCAATGCAGGAAAAGAAAACAAGCCATTGAATTTAACAGCATGATACCAACAAAATTAAGCAAATAAAAAAGGGAAGCAGAGTAGTATGGTAGCAACCATATTTATTTAATTAATAAGTCAAATTAAATCTGATTTGATTCTGAACTATCATCAGTGCCTTTATTGCTCTACTAGATCAGGATTGCAATTAGACTCTGTAAAATACAGCATTGTCATTTGTTAGTTTGTTGTCTTTTTATAGACTATTTTTGTCAAACTATTTTAACATGTATTTTGTTTCAATATTGGAGTGTTGTAACTTTTTGGGCAAGTGATTGTGAATACTAACTGTGATCAGCAATGCACAAAAAAATATTGTCGGTTTTATGAAAGTCTCCAATTTTGCATTTACCACCGAATGGTGATCTTGCTGTCTCTCTCACTTCAGCTTGCATGAATTACAATTTGATAGAAGAGAGCTCACAACCACTGCACTCACCATTATCACCATACACTAGTGAGACAATGTGAAATTTTCCCTTTCCCATATAACTCACTACAAACTGGCTTAATTAGTTATAGTTCAGCATCAGTAGGTTTGAAGGTTTAGATAAATCATACTGGGTACGTCTATACCACCGGTCAGCACAGATCAGCTGCCCAGCAGCGCAATGCTAATAACAGTTCATGAAATTGCAGATGGAGGACCATTTGCAAACCCGCATGGTGAATCAGCACAGCTGTGCACGATTTTGTTGTCAGCAGGGGGCATACCAGTAGTATGAAATTGCATGTAGCATGTAAATTGCAGTAGCATGAAATTGCAGATGGAGGACCATTTGCAAACCCGCATGGTGAATCAGCACAGCTGTGCACGATTTTGTTGTTTTTTGTCAGGTATAAGGAACTGGTGAGAGAAGGGATCTTACACGGCAGAGGCATGTTTGCATGGCCTCTGTACCACAGGCATTCCCCCAGTACTTCTGCTATTCCCCCTGCGACAGCAAAATCTCGCACAGCTATGCTAATTAACTGTGCAAGTTTGCAAATAGTCCTCTATTTGCACTTTTGTAAACTGGAGTTAGCATTGTGCTGCCAGCAGCTGCACTGTGCTATATGGCCATATAGACATAGCCACTGAGTTTGGATTCAAAGCTGACCTTTACTATTGAGATATTATTCTGGAGCAAAGACACATTCTTATGAGATATCCAGTATTTCCTGGTTTGGAGAAGGTTAGAAAAATCATGGGAAGAATCCAGGAAGGAAACATGCATAAGCACTGGGGTTGATCATCTTACATAAAATTGCTTGATGCTGAGTCCCTTCATCTGCCTTGAACATGCCTCTGCTCATAGCCTGGAGAGCCATCAGGCAGATGGAATGGCATGAAGTCAGTGGGATTAAAGCTTGTGCTTAATGTTGAGTATGTACATAAGTGTTTGCTGAATAGGAATGGGATTACCCATACACTTAGTCGGTGTCTACACATGCCCCTCCCCATGACTTCGAAAGCCCCTTCTTCCTATTTATTTTTAGGAAGAAGAGACTTTTGAAGTCAGGGGATCTGTTTGAAAAGCCCTGTCTACACAGGCTGCGTGCATTCTGCAAGTGGTAATTTTGAATCATGTGCGGCTGCCATTATGCTAAAGAGGCACTGCATATTCATGTCAGAGCCTCATTAGTACCTTTCAAACTACATCATTAACTTGTGCCCCTCCTTTTGGAGGGGGCATGTGTAGACGCAGCCTTAAAATTGAGCATCAGTTAAACCACGTTGCTGGTCAGGGCTCAAAAGTTCTCATAATATTAGCTCCCTTTAAGAAAGGCAGCATCTTCTCTTGGAGTTACAGGTCTGGTAGTTTCTGAAACTCTCCTGCCTAGGAATTAAATTGTGAAATCTACAAAAAAGATGGAGAACTTCCAAGATTCAGACTAGCTACCTAGCATGTTCTTTGAAGTACTGGATTAATTTCAAAGCATTTAAATAAAAATTGTGTATCTTGGGCTTTAATTTGGTATTATTTAACAATATTTTATCATGCCAGGTTTTGACTGGACACTTATTTTCATGCTCCCGGAGGAATAGTAGCAGAGAGGCTGCCGTGTTAGTCTGTATTCTAACAAAACAAATACTCATGTAGCACCTTAAAGACTAACAAAATAAAAAAGTTAATGCACTTATTATTTCAAACAATCTGAAAATACATTCCAGATCCTCTGCTGATGGCAGTAATGTGAAATAATTATATATTCTATGTAGTAAGGGGAGAGGTTCAGTTATCTGTTAATGGACATTGGGGAAGTGTATCACATTTGTCATTGAACTCATGGATATTTTTCACAGATCTAGATATATGTGATTATGAATAGCGCTTATTTGTATGCCAAGAAAACGAGAAAAAAAAGTGTAGCTGGAATGTAAACTGTGATGGATGGGATTTAATAGTCTGTATTTAAACTGTGTATTCATTTTTTTCATATGACACTATTTCTCTGTGTTCTAGTAAGGCAGGAAGTTGCTGTTTAACTCTCTGAGTGTAAGTAATAGTGTTGGATGGACCTTTAGTGGAACTTCTGTCTCAATATATGTTGCAAGAATGATGGATTTATCCTCTTCAGAATATGAGTCAGCTTCCAGGTTTTACAGGTTTCCATTTATCCATCCTTAATAACTCCTTAAATTCATATTTGTTCCAAATGACACTGCAGGTTGAACCTCTCTATTCCAACACTCTTTCTTCCTGCAACATCCATAATCTGGCATGATTTTCTTTAGCTGGGCAACCATTTATCATGGGTGTAGCCAAGTTTTCCATGGTCCCATAAAGTTTGTTTATAGCCACCAGTCCTGACTCTGAGCGTTCTGTGCTGTTATTTACCTGTAATTTACCCCTTAAATGTCTTCTAAGAGCCCAGAAAGCAAAGGAAGTGTTAGTAATGTGCTAGACACTATTAACGTCTCTTGGTGTGGCAAATTCTCTCGTTTGGCACTGGTCAGGTCCCAGGGGTGCTGGACTAGACATGTTCAACCTGTAGCATATCCTAGGGAAATGCACCCTTAGTGTTTCCCTCAGTGTAATAATACATGTAAAGGGCACTGACTGATAAATAGCTCAGTGACACATAATGAAATATAAGATACCCTTAGGAATTATTAACACGAGGATAAGGAAGATATCACTACAAGCATACAGCTAAGGAAAAGGTTCTGAGACAAGCACTAACATCTGGGAAAAAAGGAATCGGTTTCCAATGACTAATTCTAAATAGTGGTGAAGACTGGCTAGCAAATACAATGAACATTCTCTAAAAGCTGTGTTCCTTCAGCTTCCTTCTCTTTCACTGAATTGCCAAAGGATGGTGTTGTCTGCTGGACAGAGCATTGTACTGGGATTCAGGAGACCTGGGTTTTATTCCTAGCTCTACTCTTGGGCCAATCACTTTCCCCTTTCTGTTCTGCTGTTTCCCCAGCTGTGTAATGGTAAAATGATACTCTCCTTTGTAAAATGTTTTGTGCTATGTAAAATGGAGATGGCATTCAGTGTAAGGATTATTACCAGTCCTTAGCTGGGAATTTCTGGGGGCAGGGGGCACTTTTTTGTAAATGTTGGACACAATATATTTTAATATAAATGAGTTCAAATTTTAAAAATCATTATACTGTAATAAAGTTCTGCAAAATAATTTCTGGGATTTTGCTGTAATATTATAAGTGAAAAGAAAATTGTCCTCCTCCTTTTCCTGTTGCAAGAGGCCAAGTGCATGCTGAGAATATAGTCTCTTCTCTGCTTCAGGGGCCAGCTGTCTAGGCAGGGAACTGGCTAAGGAACTACAGCTCTCAGGGTTCCTTGAGTTCCCCTATCATGCCCTGCAGGCTCCCTCTGGACAGTTCGGAAGGGAGAGAAACCAGACTTGAGGGGGTTCTTTTATAACCTCCCTTGCTTACAGGCCTGTACTAGTAGATTCTAGAAGGGGGTCCTAACCTCTACAGCCTAAATGTGCATATGGTCTAACATTATTGAACATATTATTACCATGGTGTGAGCATGTAGGTCCCCAAGAAAGCTTTGCATCCCAGCAGCCCTTTCACAGTTTGCCAGTAACTAATGGGCTGAATAGCCCATGGAATCCTGGCCCCACCAAAAGCACTGCTCACGGGCGTCCTGATTGGAAGAGCATCGAACCCCACTAATTGGTCCAAAAGGCAGAGGAAATTACTCATGAAACTGGGGAAATTCCTAGCTAGCTGCTATTCTGGAACCCCTCCTGCTTCCCCTTCTCACCTCATTCCTGAGCCCTGCCTCTGGTTCTTGCTTCCCTGACTTTCTGTTGGTTCTTGCGTGGGTCCCTGAACCCTGCCCCTGGTCTCTGCTGTGGACTCTGACCCTTGGCTTGACTCTAGTTCCATCTCTTGGCTCAACTCCTGACTCTCATTCCTGCCCCAACCGGTAGGTTCTCCATGCCCCATATGACCAGACACTTTCATAACACGTGGAACGTTCAAAGCAACTCTATTGTGGCTATGCTGCACAAAAGAATGCAAATCATTTGCATGGCAACATATATGGGCAGGCTACAGGGATATACCTGTCTGTCTTTTGGCAAAGGTTGTTTTTGCATAAAGGGACAGAGAAACTAGTCCAGCAGTTGAACTAAAGTAATATCTGTAGAGTAGCTCTGTAATTTCTCTCCTGCCAGCCAGATCCTCACACTGGGCACAGGATTTGCCTGATTGCATCAACTGTTAGAATAGTTGTGCAGAGTGTGTTCCTCTGGCTACCAGGTCTCTATTTAAACCATCTTCACTGCTTTAAATGAGTTTAAATGAGTCATCTCACAAATACCGATGATAAGGTCAAAGTGAATTTTTATAAGGTAATTGGGGGTTAATAGTGTTTCCACTTTTTGTTAACATTTTCTGGTTAGCCATACAAAAAATTATTGTCCATGGGAATCAGTGACCTACTTTCTCATCTTCATTATGTGTGCTATATAATATCCATTCTTCTTTTTCATGTTTTTTTTTCTTTTGCCAGCAGAGGAAACTGATAAAAAACAGGGTCTCTCTCCAGTGACCTGGACCAAGAAAGTTGCAGTAAAAATATCAGTAACTAAATGAAGACAGAGCTGGATACTCATTTTTTTAAACTAGTTACTAACATTGAAAATAAATTCTATTTAACTCCTTTGGAATGTGGTAATTGTGTATTTAATGCATCCAGGGAGGCATATGTGCACAAGATTGCTGGTTTAGCAAGCAGTTACCTGCCCAGAGAGGAGGAATGTCATTTTCTTGTATGTCAGCTCAGTACAAAACTATGTGCTATGCAGATATCACCAAAAACAAGAGGAAACTTTGATTATTTCATGATGAAAGCTCTTATACAACACTGAAAATACAACTAATAATGCTGTTAATAATAGTAGCTCACAACCTGAGGAAACATGGGTCAAATGGGATGAACTCATAAAATAGCTGTCTTAACACCAATATATATGTTTTGGCAATTCATAACCTGTATTACTGCATCACTGCTATATTCCTCCAGCTCTTTATATCTGTCACCCTTTAGTTTTACTATTTGGATAAAAAAAAACACTTATAAACCTTAATTATATTCTTCATCTCTAATAAAAAGCTACAGGTAGAACCTCTCTCATCCAGCACCCTCAGTGCCAGGAGGTCAATATTTGCTAGCACAGTACCAACACTGCTCATTGCATTCTTGGGCTGCATCTACACTATGAAATAAATTTGAATTTAAGGCAGTTAGCTTGATTGTACCAAATGATAGTCTTCACTATAAATACTGCTAGCTCAATTTAGGAGTGCTAATATTGATATAATATCAATATCATAATGCCATTGGAACTGGGTGGGTGTAGCCTCAAATTTGAATTTAAAATCTCGAATAAAGGCCAGTGTGGATGTGCCATGTCTTTAAATCAAACTTATTAGCCTTCAAAAGTGTCCAATATGTATCTGACAGAGCAGTTACCCACCAAGTATACCCACTTCCTTCTCCACTGCTCTCCATACAAGTGCACAGGAAGAAGGTCACAGGAAGCTCATCAATTTTTGATTAAATTTGAATTTGAAATCAGCGACACCCAGGCATGTAAATATAAAGGGCACCCATAATGGAAAAATTCTTTTACTCATTGCATCGCATTGCGCCACATCAGTAGCAATTTCATCGTTAGCCATCTCCTGCATTCATGAGCACTCAGGGTAGTGATCTGCCTCGTAGCTGTCAGGCTCGCAAGAGAGCTCCAGCATGGACACATTAGGAGATTCTGGATCTTCTTGCAGTTTGGGGACAGGAATCAATGGCAAGGAGACAGGTGGCCAAGAGAAATGTGGGCCTCCATGGTCACATGTCACAGAAGATGAGTGCCAGAGGTTACTCTGGGGACTCTATGCAATGCTGGGTGAAGGTGAAAGAACTCTGGCCAGCCTATCGCAGAGTCCAAGAAGCAGTCAGGGTCATCTCCACAGACTTGCCGCTATGATGAACAGCTGCATGTGCTTATTTGGGGCCAACCCCACTACAGAGCCGGGTCTTAAATACGGCGTTTGGGAAGGACCTGATCTGGAGGCAGAGGTGATCCAAAAGGAGCTGGAGGCCCAGGAGGAAGAGTCCAATAGACAGGAGGAAGAGAGCAACAAGCAGGGGCCCAAAGAAGTTATTTCCAACAGCCCGAAGCTCTTTGCCCTAGATCGGAAACCTGTGCCCCCTATGCTGGTCCCTGAGCCCCCAGGACCAAGCTGTGTCTCCAAGACCCCAGGGCCTAGCTGTTCTGGTGAGTATTTCTTTCTGAATGCTACAAGTGGGTTGCAGGTGGGTACAGGAATAGATATGGGTATGGATACAGGTTTTCCATGGATCTGTGCCCCTCAGAACAGCATATTAATATTTCTGAGGATGGAGTGCATCTCCTTTCTGGAGATCTCTTCAAAGACCTCATATAGGAAGAAGGGTTCTTTTGAAGATGGGGATTACTTTTGAAAGAGCTGTGTCTACACTGCTTCTACACTACTTTTCTCCTTTTGAAAGAAGCTATTTCAAAAGAATATGCAAATGAGGTACCAGATATGTAAATATGTGCTTCATTTGAATTTCCAATTTCCTTTATTTGCATCCCTGTTTTGAAAAACATAGCCTTTGAGAGAAAAAGGACGGCAATATGTAATATTTTATTCAATCAAAAAACCTTTAAAATTAAGAATTGCTGATAAGCTTTCACCTATTCACATTACAGCAACCCCTATAGCAGAGGTTCTATATATGTGGGCCACATATACAGCTCCTTATGTGCACCATATCTACCCAATATATATACTTCCTATATGACCCTGAGGATATCACATGGATCACAGCTGTGTCCTGATTGGGCTGCAAGTGACAATGCTGCTGATTGAGAACCACGAAACCTAGAGGACTCAGCCAAGACTGGCGCCTCATTGCCTTCGACACTATATACAGACATAGATAATATATACCTTAAAATATTCCTTTGGTTAAAACCAAGTCAGGCATTGTTTTGGGTTGTGCCTACACATATAACATGCACAACTCATAATATGGCGACATTTGAGTTGTAGAAGCTGGATGATGATTACAGCATATGGTGCTTGAATTTACACAACATGTTGAACGCTGGCTTGTGAATCTCAGAAACAATTCTTTGCCCTAGAATCAAAAGGAAATTGAAGTATTGACTCCAGCAATATCACAAATCCACATTCTTTTTCTCTTGCATGCAGTTGGAAAAGAGCACAGCTCTAACCTCCACCAACTACTGATCTAATTGTTACTGGGGTATGCAAACTACTTGTAGTTGTTATGAATGCTTTTTATTTCTGTTACATGTAGAACAGACTGAATTCCTTAGTTACTTTTTTTCAGAGCAGCAGTCAACCAAGGAGCTGGCATGTGTTGTTCCAACATATTATTCCCCTTGACATCTTTTCTTAATAGCAGTATAGTAGGTTACTGAATATGTGTGAGCAGTAAAGGGACTCGGAAGTTGCCCAGGCACTTTGAAGTACCAGCAGGTTACCCGCTGCTACACGCGAGCTGGCATTTCGAAGTTTAACACTTTGGAGTTGCCATGGGGAGGATTAGCTTAATGAAGTGCTGCATGTGCACTGCAGCACTTCATTAATAATCTCCCGACACCCTACTTACCATGCTCCCTTTGAAGTAGGGAGCTAGGGTAGACACAGCCCCAATCTCTGTTCAGTCCTTGGTTGATGGTGTCAGGGTTTAACTTCTGAATGCTGCTGTGGGGCTCAGGTTTCCTATATTACCTTGGACAAGTCATTTTCACACTAATCAGAAAGACTTCAGGCATGTGCTTAATTTCAAGCATATGAATAATCCCACACCTTTTCAGTAATTCTCTTTAATGCATGCTTAAACCAATGGGATTTAAGCATAGGCGTGGCTAATTTGTTGCATAGGGTTATAATAATTTCCATGCTTAAAATCTTCAGTGAATTGGGAAGCCTCTGTATGCCTCCATTTCTCATCAGTAAATGGAGATAATTTCTTTTGGCCTGTCCTATCTGTTTAGACTATAAATGCCATAAAATGTTTTACTATTTGTTTCTTCAGCGCCTATCACAAAGGGTCCATCTTCTCAAGGAAGCCTCTTCTGTGGTATTGTAATATAAATAGAAGTGATAATAGCTCATAATATAAGCTAATTTTTTTGTTATCTTACAAATAAAATCATTGCCAAGGTCTTCCAAACTAGAACACACATTGCACCATTGTTCATGAATTCTCATAATGACTTCCATGACAACTGACAAATATGTCCTTATTCACATGATCACATGAGATAGTGAAATGGATTCTCTTAAACTGTGATCTGTAATTACTGGAGACAAATCTCTAATGTAAAAGCTAGGCATATTTTAGCTTTCCATGTAATCTGTTTCTTTATTTCTTTTGATGCCAATTTTTTTTAATTAATCAAGTTTTCCAAAATGAAAAACTGAAGACCAAAGCTGGAAAGGATTGAACGATTTAATTCCAGTCACAGCACCTCCTAGGAGAAGGGTATTTTTTTTAACTGGAATAGAAATGAAACAGACAAAAATATAGGCTTAAATGTTTTACTGGTTTTAAGACAGTGTAGTTTTGCTCAGTTCACAACGGGGTTTCCAAACAAACACAAACTGGTTGAGGCTTTTCTCTCAAAGTCTGTTTGCCAGTCATGGAAAGTGGTTCTCATCACAAGTCACATCTACCATCTGCCAATCTCTGTTTAAAGCATAACCACCACGCTACCCACACAGCACTATGAAAAAAATCATTTATAAACCAAAGTAAGAAATCATCCTAAAATGTGCTTTTATCAATTAGCCTGGAAGGTTCTTGCTCAATGAGAATAAGGAGAGTACAGAGGGAGTAGGAAAGGGAGAATCTGAGAGTTTAAAATTTCAGGTCTGTTCTGAAACCTATGAAGTCAAGTGAATGCTTATCCAAAGTTCATCCCAATCAGAACTCATGTGCATTGTTTTAGGTTTACAATAAACTGATCACCAAGTTTTTGAGGAATGAATTTCATTTGCATTCCTAATCTCTAAATCCACACAGGTTTGTATTTTAACAATGATCCAGTATTATTGGGGAAGCCATAAGCAGGGTGCAGATTCAATGGGTTCATGTTTATTTACATGGTTTTTGTGGAAGTAGAAGAGCGACTAGGCCTAAGCTGTGAAGTGGAGCTAAAGCTCTGATCTTGGGGAAATAATATCCCTTTTAAAAACAAAGACATTAGTACATGATGCTTAAAGTCAATGGTAAAGCTGGCGAGGTTACAGAGGATTAATAAGCCAGACTACTGCTGCCAGGGTTTAGTAAAGGGAATAGGAGTGGTTCTATCTTTTTTCCAGCTGGATTTGAAGTCTGATATGAAATCCAGAGGAACTAAGGCACAGTGATTTCTGATGACTTGGACCAACTCTCTAGTTAGTGGGTGCTCTTAACTAGTCAGTCAGACACAAGAAATACTATATAACTTGCACCAGGTGACCTAGCCTAAGGAAAGAAGGCAAAATATGTAATGAAATAGTAGCCTGCTAGAGTTTGTTGATATAGAGCACAAAACTTCACCACAAGCATTTTGCCATCAGCATCAAATGCCTTCATTGGCTTCTCCAGTATCAGTCAAATTCTTTGACTTTGCCAACCATTCCTGGTGCTAATTAGCACATTACCTCTTCTCTCTGTCTTCCTTGTATTCCCCAGTTCGCTCCTTTGCACCTTCTAAGGTACATGGCTAAGGACTCCCCGTGTTTACACTGCCCCACCCTTTCAGAAGGGGCATGTAAATACAGCAGATTTGAAACGCTAATGAGGCACTGCTATGAATATTTAGTCCCTCATTTGCATAATTGTGGCCACTCGTGCCAGCAAAAGTGCTTCTTTCAAAATGCACATGCAGAATGTAGACTGGATTCCTTTGAAAGGAATCCCCAATTCATTTTCATAGCCTTATCTCAACACGTTTTTTTTCATGAAGAGGAGCGGGGCAGTGGGTATGGAAGGGACTGGTACCTTCTCTCCTCCAACCATGGCATCCACAACTGTGGCTGAGCCTTAAATAGTTTGCTCATCAATGGGGGAAGTCTCTTTTACCTTCTCTGTCCCCTCTCTCAACACCCACAGCCCAAGCAGCTGAATAAGAGCCCACCATATTATGACCTTTGATTTCTACAGCATTGTGAGGTTCTTGTGCTAAAACATTATATAAAAAAATAGCTCACAGCTGAAAAAGCGAGTAAAAGTTTGCGCCGCAAGTATGTGCAGGGAAAAAAGTGAATCCGTATTCTTTTTTAATCTTATTTATTTAGTAAATAAGAGAGGCTGTGTCTAAAACTTAACTACAACCCTGGTTCTCATTAGTGGTAGCATCAAGAAAAGGTGGGAACTCAACCAGTTCTCTTATCATATAGTAGCTATCTTTATCTTGTGTTTACTCTGTTGCTATTACTCCTATGAAATACAGAGGGTTAGGAATTGAGAGAAGAAAAAAGACAGCAAAAGCAAAGCAACTTGAACACAAAGTAAAACCAGGAAAGAGAAATTCAGGACTGCAGAGGAGCAGCAGCAGAAACACAATAAGATAATTAAATTGTGGTTCTTTATCTGTGTTTTAGTTCCTAATGCAAATCCACATACACTAGAAGCAGGAGTGAGCGAGGGATAAAGGAGATTGAGAACCTACAACAAAACAATGTTTTTATTCCAATTTGCTTCAAACACAATGATCCTCAGCAGAAAGACTAAATCATCTAAACAAAACCAACCCTAAGGTCCAACACAGACCACTCGCCAAAACCATCCTACAAAATACTCATTTCACTAAATTATATTTAAAAAAAAACCACTAAATTTCTAGTGAGAATAACAGATTCCATCCTCCCTGGGGTGATTTTCTTGCCATGTTTCATGATAATCCAAACAATTCACACAGGGAATGTGATTTATAAAGATAAATGTTTTATTTCTGTGAACATAATCCTGTAGTCATGAAGATTTACCTAAGTGAAGATTTCTGTCAAAGCCTTTATGGGCACTGGGAAAGTATCTTCTTACATCCCTGCAAAGTGCAGTCAGTTGGGGGATATTTTGGAATTTTGGTGGTAAGATAATCAAAAGAGTTTCACAATAGCAGCACTCAGCTCTGTTTGTTGATTTTTCTCCCAGAGTAGCAACACTGTTGTCACATCTTTGTCAAACATCATTCTTTTTTCCTTTTCATGCAATTTGTAGAGGAAGCTGCTGAGAGTGGAATAAAGTATCTATGCATAAATGTCAAGAGTCCTGAGAAGCAAACAGAAATAGCTAAAATGTTAATAATTTATGGGGACTATTCAGTGTTTGAATAGACTAGAAAACTCGTAGGGTGATACTTAGGACCACAGGGTGGAACACAGGGGAAGAGGGAAAAATGTAGAAAATATAATATTCTCCTGATACCAGTGTCACACTATGACACCAGCGGCACCCTTCTGTCTTCAGAAGATGCTGGTGGAGCCTGGCTGTTGGTTTCCCAGTAGGCAGGAAATGAGTGATGTGGCAGAGTTTGGTATATTTTAAAAGTAACACAATTTAATTCCAAATACTCTCCTTTTTCAGGACCTCCAGCCCAAGAACCAGGAGCCCTAGGGTTGGCCAGTCAGACCCTTGGGCAGGGAGCAAACTCTTTCGTCTACTTATCACATAACTCACTAAATCAGAACCTTGAACAACCAATAGTAAATATATATATTTTAAGATTAAAAACTTTCCCACATGATAAAAATGCCATATAAACAAAGTGGGTTTCTTTCCTGGTTCAGGAGGGAAAAGAAAACCCTTAGATCTCATAAGCATTGCGCTATCCCACTCTCGCCTCATGGGCTAGAGATGGTTGACAGAGAGGAGGATGTGTGGGGAATCTGGTTGAACAGAAAGGTACAGCACAAGCTTGCTGGCTCCCCCACACTGGATGGGTTTTTAGCCTTGGTCCCCCACAGTGACACTTTGGCTGTGGCCACACTAGCCCCCTCCTTTCAGAATAAGCATGATAACGAGGGATTTTGGAAGATGCTAATAATGTGCTGACATGAATATGCAGTGCCTCATTAGCATAATGGCAGCCACATGTGATTTGAAAGTTCCACTTTCACAATGCTACGGCCCATGTAGACAGGGGCTTTTCGAAAGACCCCTCCTGACTTCAAAATCCCCTTTTTCTTATTTGGTTTTAGGAAGAAGGGGCTTTCGAAGTCAAGGGGTCTTTTTGAAAGGCCCCCTGTCTACACAGGTGGCATGCATTCCAAAAGTGGCACTTTCGAGTCGCACAAGGCCACCATTATGCTAATGATGCACTGCATATTTATATCAGCGCTACATTAGCATCTTCAAAAATCCCTCATTAACATGCCCATTCAGAAAGGAGGGGGCTAGTGTGGCCACAGCCCTTCTGTTCCAGGAAGAAAATTCCCCCCTCTCCACGAGTAAAGCAGAAATGTTTTCGGTCGAGGGGTAGGGGTTGTTTTATTTGCTTGTTTTGTTTGGACCTTACTATGAAGATCATAATTTTGGGAGTCTGGGAAGAAATGTTCCCCTTGTCAGCTGGGCTTCAGTGTGGTGGCTTTTTTTTTTCTGCCTTCTGAGTAGCCTAAGGCCTGGCGGTAAGGTGGATAGTAAAATTCAAGTTGTCATAACTTAATCAGTATCCAGTGTAAGCAGTCCTTCAATAGTGGGTCTGGCTCCCTGCTAAACTAAAATTGGAAACAGATTAGGAAAAAGCATCTCCTAAAGATGCTCAGGAATGAGGGCGAGGCTTCTAGGGTCTGGTACAGTGAGACAAAAGACAAACAAACCCTGGTTTCTTACTCCCCAAACTCTCATGGGAGGACAGGACGGTAGGGTCCCAGCAACCATAGTGGAACCAGGTTAGAGGGGTGGACTGCTAATGGCAGCTTACAAACTGGGGGAAAATTAATTTCAAAGAAAAGGTGACACTCATTGAACATGTTATTGCTAGACAGTCCTCCAGTGTCTCAGTTGATAAGGTTATGGCCTAGTTATTCCTGATGTTTGGTCTTTCCTCCTGCTGCATTAAGGACACAGAACTCAGAACACTATGTGCAAGAGTCCATGATGACACCTTCTCTACCTATATAGACAGGTAATGTATGAATAGGCAGAATGCCCTCTGGAGTCAAAATGCAGTGACCACGAGCTACCTGAATTTATGGGCTTACATAATTTACAAGGTATCCATGTTTGGGCCTTGAATTAGCAACTTACCTAAGCAAGTGATTTTGAAGTCAATGGTCCTAATGACATGCCCAGAATGTGTTGCTAAAATGGAGACTTAGACATTACAGTGATAAGTGTAATCAAAATAATATATGGGTACTGTATTTCAGGAAGACAAAATTTGAGGAACTAAGAAATCTCAGGCCAAATTCTTCAACTGAAAGTAACTGTCATCCTGAAATATAAAACTATTATATTGCTCAGTTCCCTGTTACACGAGACTCATAATGACACCAACATTTGAAGACTGACACTGAAAAATGTCCAGACCAGTGTGGGCTGTCACATCAATAGATGTAATAATGAAGGCAGAAAAGAGGGAAGCTATATTTGAGATAAAAGTTAAAACAAGTATTTTGCAATGACATGAATTTTGAGAAGTAATTTCTATAAGGTCTCCAAGGTTTGGGTGCTTGAGAACCATTCTAGATCGATAAAAATGGGGTTTCTAAATACCCTTCCCACAAAATATATGAGTCAAATTTTCAGCAGATATAGACTGGAGTGTCTCAGCTTCAATGGAGCTGTGCTGATTCACACAAGCAGAAACTCTAGCCCAAGGATACAGCTATTTCAGTTTTTATTTTCTTTAAACAATAGTGAGTGCAGTGAAAGGTATGCATCTCCTACAGGTCTGAACTGAAACCTCAGATTTGACATAGATACCCAGTGGAGAAGAGAAAAATTGATATATCCAATCAGTCCAGGATGTGACACTTATGGCAATTCACATTGTCACATATACCACTTATACCATCACCATGTATGCCACAATAATAAAACAAGCTTCATGCAAGTTACAAACTTAACCAGAGGTCACCTATCAGCCTTCTGAGGCCCTAACAGATCATGTGCAGGAAGAGTAGGTTGGATATTAGGAAAAGCTATTTCTCCAGGGGGGTGGCAAAGCACTGGAATGTGTTAGCTAAACAGGTGGTGGAATTTCCATCCCTATAGGTTTTTTAAGTCCTGGCTTGACGAAGTTCTGGCTGGGATGATTTAGTTGGTGTTGGTCCTGCTTTGAGCAGGGGGTGGACTCAATGACTTCCTGAGGTCTCTTCTAGCCCCACAATTCTATAAGGGTGCGTCTACACTTGCATTCCTCTTTCGAAAGAGGTATGCAAATGAGGGAAATAAAAAATGCAAATGAGGGACATATTTGGCACTTCATTTGCATATTATTTCAAAAGAGCTTCTTTCAAAAGAAGAAAACCAGTGTAGATGCTGCTGTTTCGAAAGTAAACCCATCTTTGAAAGAAGCCTTCTTCCCTTTATTTAATGCTGCACCTCATTAGCATCTTTTGAAGCTGCTCATTAACATGCCCCTTTCGAAAGGAAGGGGCATGTGTAGACACAGGGCAAATGTTTCCAACAGCTCTTGAAAGGAATGAGGGCCACCATTCAACAGAACATCCTGCAAGTGTGTTGGATCAGAGAGGAGACCCACACCAATTTATCCAAAAGTCCATTCTATGTTGGTTGGACACCGTAGAATCCATTTTGTAAAATGTGAAACAACTTGATGGGAGGGTTTCACATGTATTTCTTCAGTCTCTATGGTTTATCTTTTGCACCCATGGGCCATTTCTACACAGGCCACTTTCTTCAAAAGTGGCATGGTAATACACGACCCAAAATATGTTAATGAGATGCGGATGCAAATTCCCCACACCTCATAGCATACGGTCATGTGATTTGGAGTCCGGAAGACAGTTCTTCTGGACTTCAAAACACCATGTAGAAGCGCGGCCCCAGGGGAGCTTCCAGAAAGAAGTCCTTCTTCTGGAGGCCCCATCTTCCCAAAATTTTTTGGGAAGAAGGGGCCTCCAGAAGAAGGACTTCCTTCTGGAAGATCCTCCGTGGGCCACGCTTCTAAATGGCATTTTGGAGTCTGGAAGAACGGTCTTCTGGACTCCAAATCACGTGACCGTATGCTAATGAGGCGCAGGGAATTTGCATCCGCATCTCATTAGCATATTTCGGGTCATGTATTACCATGCCACTTTTGAAGAAAGTGGCCTGGGTAGAAATGGCCCTGGGGAAATAATAGGGGGAGCTCAGCACCCAATGAAGCTCCTACATCCTCCCAGCAACGAAGGGTCCTGTGGCACCTTATAGACTAACAGAAAAGTTTTGAGCATGAGCTTTTGTGAGCACAGACTCCTTCAGATGCTCAACAATGACCCTTCTCTCCCAGTATCACTGGCCCATTGCAAACAGCATGTCAGAGCATTCAGAACACTCTGGGAGGAAGAGAAAGGAGGGTGGGGTGGGACTCTCTCAAAGAAGGAGGTGGGGAAGAGGCAAAGGGCATCAAGGTGAAGGCAGAGCAGGGATGGGAAGAGGCAGATTGGGGCAGGGAATAGGTAGAAGGAGGTGGAATGAGGGTGAGGCCTGGGGTAGAAGTGGGGTCAAGCACCCACTGGGTAGAAATTGGGTGGCAATCTTACTTCACTTCTGCTAACAGTTACACTGCATTCTGGGCTAAGTGCCTGGGCAGCAGCCACTGCTCTCCATCAGTGTTCCCTGTAAGCTGAGGGAACACCCAGGAGAGATTCAGGTGCTGCCCAGGTGATTAGCCGAGCACCTGCAGCTGGCAGCATGTGTTTCTATTGGTGGTGCACATCCACACATGCCTCAGTGCACATAACAAAATTTGTTCTGCCCAGTGATGAAAGAAATTTCTCTCCATCCATCCAGCTCTGAAAGCAGCACAGAAGTAATGGCGGCAAGACCATGTAATACCATGCCCCCATCCCTGATTGCATGGGAGAAACCAAGATAGATCATGTCTCACAGTAATGAACTTGGTAAGGCCCAATCCACAGCCAATTCCCTTTTCTCTCTTCCATTGCAGTCCTCAGTTTCTCTGGTGGTGAAATATTGACTTCCTAGCCCCATGGGTTGGCCTTTTGATCCTCACATCTTGAGGCAAAATAAGCAACAATTCTTCCCCTTCCAGGAATAGGTCCATTACATTTTCACAGACCCAAAGGCAGTCAGAGACAAGGAACACGTTCCCCACTCCTTCCTGGCTGTAGTTATCTCGTCATCGCCCATGCAGCTGCTATATCACAGGGAAATGATTTAAAGGGATTTGAATATTGAAATGCATTATTATTATTATTACCTATTATTAATGTGCACAGTTCAGTTAAGGCTTGTAGAAACCCAGAGGACAGTGGTTGAGTCAGTGGATGACAGGTAGCGTCATCCAAGAAAGTGTACCTTCTGTTGGAGACAGGCGGGTAAAAGGTGATTCACAGTTTAAGGTACACCACAAACCACCACAGAGAGCTGTAAGATTTTAGTACATTGATAAGGTGTCTAGATATTATGGTAGAAGGAGCTATAAAATTACTTGAGGTAATCTTAATAGTACTAGGTTAATATATGTGTTATTAATGTATAAGGAGAAGGAAAGATCTGTGTCCTTGGTTCATCATTTTCCCGTGCCATTTAAAAATCTGCCATGTATCATGGAATCTGGAGGGGTATTCGTGTTTGTGTCTCTGTAGAAAAGCAACATGGTGAGTCATTTCCCATTATTGTTCCCATTATTGGCATAGCACTGCTTTTCCTGAGAGAAAATTTGTTCCTGTAACAGACTTGATCTTATAAATGAGATTTTCATTTATCAAATATAAAAATGCATAAAACCTCAGATACCATCTCTAATATCAACATCTTGGACAATTTTGAACTGTTTCTTATGATGCTGTCATATTATCAACATCACAATATTCTAATCAGTTAAAAGTGAGGATTCATGCTTCTGAAGGCAAAAAAGTCAGAAGACCCCAATTACCTTGAAAATTACAAATATATCATTACAATGGAAATTTCAGTCCCAGTGACAGTAAGTTCTGTTGTACCAATTATAATTGGAGGGCTTCCTAAGAAAGAAATATTAGATAATGTTTGCCTTGATTCACCTCTCATTCCTTTCTGGGGCTTATGTTGAATTATGATTGTCACAAAATAAGTAATGGTCACAAGGAACCTCCTTGAAATTTACTGATTTTTAGATGGTTTTCATTGGGAGGTTTGGTAGCATTTTATATGCAATCAAACTACATGGTACTCAACATTTAATCAACTCACATTCCAATGGAAAGCTAATTATGCAGTTCCTTCTGCCTTAGTAATGCAACTGATGACTATTAAGTAATTAAATTTGTAATTTAAATTACATGTTTATTTTATGCATTGGTTGTATGTACTTTAGCTGATTTACTTCTGTAGAGTGTTGCTGATTCTTTCAGTTACTCTACTTATATGGACTACATTTTTCAGATATCCTAAAATAAAATCTATATTTATGGTTCTAGAAAATAGGATAATATTTAGAATTTAGCTTCCAAAGTTACAGCAGAACTTTCCCATGCTGAATTCTCTAGAAAATGAATTTCTTGGGGTTTTCATTTATTTATTTATTTATTTTAACTGTAGTTACATTACACAATATATCAGTGTTAAAAGCTTTGGTCCTCTGTATTAATACAATATTGCTTAACTATACATACAAATGCTTTCACTTGCTTAGCTCCTGATTATATAAACACTGAGTTTAATTGACTAGTCATTAGACATGCCTGGAAAATTATTTTGTCTATATTTTTCTTTGAGTGTTCTTAGGTTTTTGATTCCTGAAAACAAAACAAAACATGGTTTCCTGATTTTCCAACAAACCCCTAGAAAGACTGAAACAAATGGACAATTTTTTCTGAAAATTTGCATTTCTTTAAAAGGCTATTTTCTGTTGACCCTCTCTTTCAAAAACATCATGTTTGGCTGGTAAATATTTGACAAGTCCATTACTCATGAGCATAAATTAGGAATGTGCATAGATGTTTGCAAGTTTGGGTCTCTAACCTTTAGAAATCCCAGTACTGTATGGTCCAAATACACAAAGGGTTTCCTTTAGGCTCCTAGCTGCAGACAGTCTACTGGGAGATGTTTGTGATGATACCCATGATATCCCTTCCGCAGAGCCAGAAGGCCCCAAAAAGTGAGTAGCACAGGAGCCCAGGGTCCATGGAGTCAATGAAACTCACAACACATTCTGCTTTTTCACCTCCTACAAAGTTCTGAACAGAGCATAATGCCTTCTCCTGCAGGAGGAGTTCCATGTTAAAACTCTGTCTATGTTGAGGCCCTTGTAACTGAAGTCCTGTGCGTAATGCTCTCTCCACAGCCAGACTCTCATTATACCCGATTTTCAAAAAAAGGCCTAAATGACTTGAGAGTACAAGTCTAATTGACTGTCAATGGAACAGGTGCTCTTAAATCACTTTTGATATCCCATTCAATGTGTTTACTTGCAGAAGCTCAGTGGAAAAAAATTGAGCACCATAGGCTGAGGAAGTCATTTATTGTCTCTTGGCCACAGTTTGGGAACTTAATTATTTATGCGCCATATTTCTTTCTGTTCAATTACAGTTATTTGCATGTGGACATTTTGAAAGACTACACTTCTTAAGTGGTAAGAAAAAAGAAAATGTGCCACACAATATAATTATTCTAAGGAAATTATTCAATTTTAAATCAAACTAGATGCTGGAACTTTCTTATTAACCTAAGGAAATTATTGTCCTTGCTCTACTTATTTTCAGCCTTAATCCTCAGTTTTTCCCTGAATATATGTGCTCATGTATATATGTTTAAATGCTCCTTTTGCATCTTTTTCTGTTATATTCCAACCATGATCCATTATAGAAAGCTTCATTCTTTTAAGCACGGTAAGTGCTCAGTAAATTCTATGAAAGATCCTGTACTGCAAGCTCCTAAAAAGTTTTCTATATATTTCACAGGATTAACTTCTATGGCTGAGGTATAACGCTCTTACCAATTTCATGTTTCTAAATAATCCTAAAACCCATGTTGGGATTTCTCTGCTTATTTTGCAATTTATAAAAGTTTGAGGCAATATGTTTAGGTTTTTATAGGGAGATCATTACATCCCAAGCTGGTTGAATAGTTGGATTTCCTTATAACATCTGTATATCTTCTTTATATCTTACTTTAAGAGGTTGCATTCTAAAAAGCATTTAGCATTGATCTAAGTCACCATTGAAGTCAATAGGCATTTTACCATTAATTTAAATAGGGGCAGATTTAGTTTAATGCCCACTCTATATGCTTCCAGAACTGACTACAAATGAGCCCAAAGATTCCTAACCAATGTAATTGTGCTTCTGTCAAAGACAGCTCTTGAGCATTTAATTTCATGAGCTCTTCCATGCAAATACGTTATTTGTGATACTGCAAAAAAAAAGTTCAAATTTTAGTGAACCAATGGAATTTTGCTGTTTATTGTTCATTAAGTCCTGGTGGTGTGCTGGGCACAGTGAATGAATGTATTATAAATGCCCTATGTTATAATCTTCACATATTCTGACTGTTCAGCCTAATTGGATTCCAGTATTTTTTTTGTAGGAAGCAGTCCATCATGAAGAATATGGGGTGTACAAACCAGAAGCTAAGGACCAAGTTAAATTGTTAATGGGTTGAAAGTCCTTCATGTTTAAAGATTATAGGTACTTAGAATCATAGAATTCTAGGGATGGAAGGGACCTCAGGAGGTCATTGAGTCCAGCCCCCTGCCTAAAAGAGGTTCAACCCCAACTAAATCATCCCAGCCATGACTATATCAAGCCAGGACTTAAAAGCCTCTAGGGATGGAGATTCCACCACCTCTCTCAGTAATACATTCCAGGGCTTCGCCACCCTCCTGCTGAAATAGTTTTCTCTAATATCCAACCTACACCTCTTCCTCTGTAACTTCAGACCATTGCGCCTTGTTCTGCCATCTGTAACCACTGAGAACAGTATGTTTCCATCCTCTTTAGAGTTCCCTTTTAGGATGTTGAAGGCTGCTATCAAATTATAATTCAGTCTTCTCTTCTGCAAGCTAAATAAGTCCAAATCTCCAGCCTTTCCTGATAGGTCATGTCCTCCAGCCCCCTAATCATTTTTGTTGTCCTCCACTGAACCATCTCCAATGCATCCACATTCTTTCTATACTTGGGGGGCCCATAACTGGATGCAATACTCTAGATGTGGCCTCACCAGTGCCAAGTAGAGGGGAATAATAACTTCTCTAGATCTGCTGGAATTGCTTCTTCCAATGCACCCCAATATGCCGTTAGCCTTCTTGGCTATAAGGGCACACTGTTGATTCATATGCAGCCTCTCATCCACTGTAATCCCCAGGTCCTTTTCTGATGCACTGCTGCTTAGCCAGTCAGCCCACATACTGTAACAGTGCTTGGGATTCTTTCATCCCAAACACAGGACTCTGCACTTCTTGTAGAGCTTCATCAAGTTTCTTTTTGCCCAATCCTCCCATTTGTCTAGGTCACTCTGGACCCTATCACTACCCTCCAGTATATCTACCTGACCCCCTAGTTTAGTGTCATTTGCAAATTTGCAGAGGGTATAATCCATTCCTTCATCCCCAGGTCATTGACAAAGATGTTGAACAGTATTGGCCCTAGAACTGATCCCTGGGGCACTTCACTTGAAACCAGCCTCCAACTAGACATTAAAACATTGATTACTACCCGTTGGGCCTGTCCATCAAGCCAGCTTTCTATTTATCTTACAGTCCATGTATCCAATCTATAGTTCTTTACCTTATGGGAAAGAATGTTGTGGGAGAGTGTATTAAAAGCTTTGCTAAAGTCAAGGTGTACAACATCCATTGACTTCCTCATGTCCACAGAGCCAATTACATCATCGTAGAAGCTAATAAGATTGGTCAGGCATGACCTGCCCTTGGTGAATCAATGTTGACTACTCTTGATCACTTTCCCCTCTTCCAAGTGCTCCAAAATGGACTCCTTAAGGCTCTCCTCTATAATTTTTCCAGGGACTGAGATAAGGCTGATTGGTCTATAGTTCCCTGTATTGTCCTTCTTTCCCTTTTTAAAGATGGACACTACATTTGTCTTTTTCCAGTCATCTAGGATCTCTTTTGATCTTGTTAGCCAATGGCCGGGTAATGAGTGGTCTGTGAGCGTAGTTACATCCGAGTCTTTGACTGCTAGGACTGACAGTCCCTTCGCGGCGGGCAGCCAAAATGGCTGACGGATGCCCCGGAGATCCATCCGAGTCTTTAACTGCTAGGACAGACTGTCCCTTTGCAGCGGGCAGCCAGTGCGGCTGACAGGTACCCCAAATGTTGGTGCAGAGACCTTATTTCACCCGAGTCTTTGTCCGTGTCTACATGTGCCCCAAACTTCGAAATGGCCATGAGCTCATGGGAATAAGGGGACTTCGAAGAAGGTGGCGTCCTTTCGAAAAGGAGCCCCGTCTGGACATGCCGCGTGGTGGCAAGGCGCGTCAATTTCGAAGCGCTGCTGCCGCCCGCATGCTAATGAAGCGCTGAATATGCATTTCAGCGCTTCATTAGTAAACTTCGAAATGGCCATTTGCATGGCCATTTCGAAGTTTGGGGCACGTGTAGACGTAGCCTTTAACTGCTAGGACAGACTGTCCCTTCACAGAGGGCAGCCAGGGAGGCTGACGGGTGCCCCAGAAGTCTGTCCCATGGAGGTGACATGACTCAGCACTCAGCTTTTACTGCACATTACCACTGACCAGGCTGATATAGCCAAACGGCTGAGGTTCTTTGTTTTGTGTTTGGCAGAGTTACAGTAACTGGAAGGAGTCAGACTGAAAGCTGAAAGAGTTGCTACTTATTAGAAGCAGAAATAAGAATCTTAATGGTTACGAGGTTATTGCTCTATCTTCTTAACTACTAGTAGGATGATACATATGACATGTCAATTAGATTACAAGTGAAAAGCTACCCAACTGAGGACCAGACGCCTCAACCTAAAGAGCTCTTACTATTAAATGTGCACAAAAGTACATTACAGGTATAATTCTCACCCCTGCGTCCTTAGACTTTGGCATAGCAAATGTCTTTCACTCAATCCCTAGGGAAGAAGAGTACAAGGAGGGTGTCCCCTGGGTCCTCGGGAGGCAATGACCTTACCGAACCAGCAGGTATAGATAATTGGAGCTCAGTTAGAGTGGGCTGCCGGACCCTTCTTTATATCCCTTGGGTCATGTACAGTCTTCCTTATCTAAAGGTACCAATTGTACTGGTTCATCTTTGTGACGCCAGTTCTTACAATGGAGTTGCAACTTAATTTACACTTGTAAGATAGAGATACCTAAATCTTTAAGACAGGACATTCTTTTCATATGGGTGGGAGATTCCTCTTCTGGGATGTCGTGTAGGCGTATCAATTATCAATACCAGCCAAGGGCAGTTTAAGGCCCTATGGTCATCAGCTGGCCTGTTAGCTCTCTTATCTGTATTCTTCTGTCCAGGGTCATGATGAGGCAGCACATCTGTGCTCTTGAGGCATCAAAGACTGTGCTTGAGATAAGCGCATCTGTGCTCCCAGGCATCTAAGACTGTGCTGTTTCCTTTATCCTTTGTGCTCTGAGGCATCTAAGAGCGGCAAGATGGAGTAGAGCAGGGGGAATTCTGTCTCGCTACAGATCTCTATGAGTTTTCAAATATAATAGCCAAAGGCATCTTCCAGTTCTCTCAGCACCAGACTCATGGTTTTGTGTACCACTAGCTTTTCTAAGCATCTCTTAACCTATTATTTCCCCACTGAGGGCTGCCCACCTCCTTACCGTATGGCATTACCTAGCACTGTAGGTTATGAACTGATCTTGTCCAGGAAGACTGAGGCAAAAAAACCATTGAGTACTTCAGCTTTTCCTCCGTTATCTGTAACTAGGTTACCTCCCTCATCCAGTAACAGACTCAGATGTTCTCTGATCACCCTTGTATTGTTAACATGCCTGTAGAAAACCTTCTTGTTGCCCTTCACATTCCTTGCTTGCTGCAGGTCCAACTGTGCTGTCATTTTCCTGATTACCCACCCCCAGCATTCTCCAGCCATATACTTATACTCCTCCTTAGTCATCTGTACCAGTTACCAGTTCTCACACACATCCCTTTTGAGTTTGAGCTCACCAAGGATTTCCCTGTTAAGCCAAGCTGGCTTCCTATCAGGTTTGCTTTTCCTGCTGCACATTGGGATGTTTTTTTCCTGTGCCTTCAGTAAGTATTTTTTCCTGTGCCTTCAGTAAGTATTCTTTAAATGCCCACTTAAATACCTTCATGCATTGGGGTACAAATACAGAAATCTCTGCTCAGCTTTTACTCATTGGCCGTGTCTACATGTGCCCCAAACTTCAAAATGGCCATGCAAATGGCCATTTCGAAGTTTACTAATGAAGCACTGAAATGCATATTCAGCGCTTCATTAGCATGTGGGCGGCTGAGGCACTTCAAAATTGATGCGCCTCGCCGCCGCGCGTCTTGTCCAGACGGGGCTCCTTTTCGAAAGGACCCTGCCTACTGCGAAGTCCCGTTATTCCCATGAGCTGATGGGAATAAGGGGGCTTCGAAGTAGGCGGCATCCTTTCGAAAAGGAGCCCCATCTGGACGAGACGCGCGGCGGCGAGGCGTGTCAATTTCGAAGTGCCGTGGCCACCCGCATGCTAATGAAGCGCTGAATATGCATCTCAGCGCTTCATTAGTAAACTTCGAAATGGCCATTTGCGTGGCCATTTCGAAGTTTGGGGCACGTGTAGACGTAGCTATTGTTATTTATTTATGGGCAAGATGGAAACAAGTTTGTCTCTTCCAGTTTCAATACACAAGGCTGTATTTCAGGGTGGGAGAGGGGGAGGAAAAGCACCTATTACTCATTCTATGTGCACTTTTGCTATGGAATCATAAAGACAAAACAAACAAATAACCTAATAATGTCATTATTTCAAAGTCACTGCAAAGTGGAACTGCACTTTAAGGAAGATTGTGATTGTTCTCTGCAGAGACTGGAAGGCTGATCTTGGATTGTAGGTCTGAGCCTGAAGACGACAAAGCAGGTCCATTAAGAAATGCTAAGTACCCTCAACTCTCAGTATTGTCAATAGAAATAGAAGGCACTTAATGGCAGGCTTTCAGCACCTTACAGACCCAGTCCCTATGTGTCTTGATCTATTCATTCTCCCTTTTCATGCTCACCTTTACTATGTCTACACAGCACCCTAAACTCTAAAAAGGATAGACAATTTTGCACTGCACAAATTATGAGTTTATTTTGATATTTGACACTGTCTAAACTGCACCAGATATCAAAATAATGCACTATTTTGAAGCATCCCTCACTCCTCCTGCAACAAAGAGTACAGGGATGCCAAAATAGCATGTCCACTATTTAAAAAAAATCAAAATAATGGGTACCTTTCACAGGCAAAGAGTAGCTATTTCAGGGTACTAAGGTATCACGACATACCTCTGCCATTTAGATGTAGCCCTTGTATTTTAACTTATTTTTGGTAACAGTTTAATTACTGTTCTTCAACTTTAGAATGAGGGGAAGGATTAATTTTCATTAGAAGATTGATCCTCCTTCCATTTAAGATAATGACAAAATTGTTATTGACCTCAATGGGCACAGGATCAAGCTTGAAATGTATTTCATTATACTATGTTACACTATTTACTACTTTTTATGGACACTCTATTGCAATGTATACAGAGTTCTTAACTCCCATGGAAGACAAAGGGTGTGAAAGATGATTAGCATCTTGCACAAGATACTTTTCACCTTGTTGGATCAGACTAATGGCAGGCAATGAGTGGTTCATGGATTGGACACCGTTGACTAGGTTTAGTACCTGGAAGGGCACCAGACACTTTATTTACCTGAATGTCCACTGATATGACTGATTGCATGACCCCACTGGCTCTGGGTCACTGTACCCAGCCAATGGGCACTGCAGAAAGTGGTGGCCTGGTCCATGCTGCTTCCTGTAGGAGTTACTGTCCAGGAAAGGTGAACCACAGCCAATGGGACCAGCATGCAACCATAACTGTAAATTCTCAGATAAATAAATCATCTGGGGGCAAACCCTTATGAACTACATCTGGCCCATGGGCTACTTTTTGCCGAACAAGATGAAGGTATTTTGCTCAACATGTTAATTGTTCATCCCTGGCCTAAATTCAACTAGTGAAATACAGGATATTGAAAGATATCCAGATTTATAATTCATAGCTTTACCTTGTGATTAGTGACAATTTTACAGAGAATACTTTTTTTCTATATTTCATAGTAAAAAAACATCAGGGTGAAATTTTTTGCCAGAGAAGACTAGGAGTTTGACCACTGAAAAATTTATAGAAAATCCTTTTTTGAATTTGCAGGTCTATATACATAGTCTCATTCCTGGGCTCCAGACCCTTATTTGGTTCACAGTGTCACAGATAATTTAGGTCCTGGGGCATAGGCACTGCTTGCCCTTGCTGGGGTTTGGATTTCTGTCCCTTGGTATCCAGTAGACACCCACTTGTCTGCCTGAGCTGAGTAAACAGTCCTTTCCAGCTACCAGGTGAACTCTCAGGTTACCCGAGAAAAGAGAAACCAGATACTCCTTTTCAGAGCTCCTCACCTCCCCTGCTGTCTCTGACAGTGCTAGCATTTTGCTTACTAGCTTTTGTGATTGTTTCTTTATCAGTTATAATCCTCTGCCTCTCACCCCAGCCTCCTCTCCCACTCTCCACACCTTCTCCCATCAGGGAAGGCTTTTTAAAGCCCCCATGGCAGCCTGAAATGAGAGCAGCTGTCTCTAACTGATTAGAAAAGCCCTGTCTCCATTGCTCCCACTCTGCCTATGATAACCATGGGACAGCTGCTCCTTGCTGCACTGAAGTAACCATCTCCTACTTAGCCAGGGTTGTTTCTGCTTTTTAGAGCAAATCTCTACCCTTCTAATCTAGCCCTCTGGCCTGACCCTATCACTATACATACATATAGTGCCTGGAAGGCCACCAGACACTTTATTTAGCTGCATGTCCACAGGTATGACAACTCACAGCTCCCACATAGATAGATAGATAGATAGATAGATAGATCTTTCTGGAATATGGATGAAATAGAAATAAACACAAATAGATTTCCTCTTCCAAAACAAGAAAGGGTTTGTAAAGAATATTCCTGTTGTGACACAAATCAGCCCAGTTTGTCAGTATGACAATTACTTCATTGTCATACATAAAAATGGAGCTATGGTAAGACACGTTCCTCTATTTTTGCAACAACAAATGTGAGGTTAGTTGACAAAGAAAATTATTCTCCTTCCTGGGTATTCTGCTTTCCATTTACTGTGTCACGCAAGTCTTGAAGTTCAAAATGGACATTTATCAGTGTGTATTTCAGTGGATAAATATATTTTAATGGGATTCTTGAAAACTAATTTAGAATGCACCAGTCTACCTGGATCTTGTTTTCACAGTGAGTTCCTTTTAAATATATGCCTGATAAGGCTGAGGAAATGAATAATGAATTTGTGTTAAATGAATTTTTAAAAGGTCTGCTAATCGTAAGGCAAAATATATTTGGGAAGGTGATATATACCAATATATAAGGAATTTGCATAGTATATAATATGTTAATGGTAATTTAGGAAATATAGGAATCTATGATAAAGAGTAAGAATGCCTCTGTGCTATTTCTTCCTTGTAGAAAAAAATGATTATAGCATAAGATTCAGCAGAGACATACTTGTATTTGTGGTTTCCACAAGCACTATGTAGAATGAGTGAAGATGATAGACTTTGTAAGAGGGATCCAAAATTACCATAAAAGAAATTATGATTATAGTTTATGCAGTTCCTGCATTTAAGGCCTGATCAATTCAATCTGATGGGCATTTGACCAGTTCCCTAGGAAATTTCAAAGAAAAGTGGGATGTTTAAAAAAAAGAGATCAGTCAGCGTTAAAATTTTAATTGAAGATAAAAGAACAAGTTCATCCCATTGGAATACACCCATTGTAAAAACATTCACTTGTACTCAAACTATATAATGTAGATGTTAAAACAACAAAATCTGGTAAATATGAATTCTGAAAAGGATCATTATTTGGCAAGAATAACAGAAACAAAAAAACAAACAATGGGATTTCACATACAGTGCATGTGTCTTTCCAGCAAGTATCCTCTTCTATAAGTAGCAGGAAGTATATATAGACATGTAGCATAACGCACTTTTTTTTCCACTATGTAAAATTTTGTAAAAATAAACTGGAAATACTCAGGCCAAGAATTTTATCACATCTGCTCTGCAGGGATGGAACGAACTTCCTACCTCAATGAGAAATTGGATCTCATGCAATGTGGGTTTTAAAGCTAGGTCTGTAGCATCTACATGTGAGCTCTATAAAACTGTGATCTACAAAAATATTCCAAAAATGCAAGCATGACTCAATGTTTGGCAAAGTCTTGGCCAATAACATGCACAATCCTGATGTTCAGATATAATTTATGGTGGAATTCTTATAATTTCTTTGAAATATGATCTGACTGGAAAAGAGCTCCAAATAAATTATATGAGAAGATGGAGAGCTGTTATTTCGTTAACTCGAGAAAATCTAAAAATAGAGGTCTCATTCTAATAAAAGATTGAAGTTACAATGCCCAGGTTTAATGTGGTAATTAGCAGCAAATTATAATGGCCCTATAGTCCCATGAAAAGATGATAGAGGCTATATTACTGCTACTGAAATAAAGGAGACTTTCCTTTAATTCCAGTGGTAGAGTTCTTGATTTTGGATGCAAATGTTCTGATTCATACTCCAGAGTGGGCTCTACTGTAAATGAAGAGAACCATCATAACCGCTCGAGAGCTTGTCTCTCTCGCCAAGGGAAGATGGTCCAATAAGAGATACACCCTCACCTGCCTTGTCTCTCATGTATGTCACCAAAGAGATCAATTGATGAAAGGAGAACTGTGCCAGGTGTGTTGTGCTCACCACAGGATGGTGCCAACTCTTGGCGGTTCTGGGGATTAGCTCAAGGCAACACCCTTCCAATGGTTACATTCTGCCAGTTTCTCCTCTGCAGCTCCTCTCTTGCTCTCAGAAGCTGCAGCTGTGTGTGGCTCTTTCTAACTTAGCTTCCCAGTTAGGTCACTACTGTAGTTTTGTCTTCAGGATGTGTTTATGTGTGTCACAGTTCCTGCTTTCCAATAGTCTCAAGCAGTCTTCAACTTCTCTGCCCTCACAGTACCACTCGGTCAGTGGCAGGCCTGCCCACCATTACTCCAGGTTTTGGCTCAGAGATCCTCTGACAGTCATGTCTGTAATAGTCAGGGCACATTCTCTGGCTCTTGTTGCCTTTCCCTGAGATGCTGTCTTAATTATCTGGCCCTTCCCAAGCCTCCGGATTTACCCTTCCTGCTCCCAGGGAGCAACTTCAGGAAACTCATCCCTGTAGCTCCTAAGTATTACTTTCTTCTCCCTGGCAGTGTTTGAAGACTGCTTGCTGCCACCTCTTCTGTTGCCAGCTTCCTAGCTTGTGTAAGCCCACTCTTTACCTGCTGTCCTGTTATCCCAAGCAGTCTTCACAGCTGAGCTTCTAAGCAGTTAAATGGCCTGCCTGAACAACCTGAGCTCTCCCAAGGCAAGTGTAGGGGGACACCTCTCTGCAAAAACTCAGTAAATACTTACTTGAGAAGTTCTGCTGTGTTGCTAAACTTCCAAAGATGTTTTCTCAATGTTGTACCACCACTGGGTTTGTTAGATATTTTCATATGTATTGTGTCCTGGTGCATGAATGAAGAGTTTGTGCTATACACATAGGGGGTGCAGATACACTAGCAAGTTCTTTTGAAAGGTTTTTTTGGAAGAAGGGGCTCTTCTGAAAGATCCCATGAAGTATCTACACACACAAAACGTTCTTTCGAAAGTAAATCAAAAGAACACAGTGCTCCTTTTGAAAGCCCTCTTCCACTTCCAGTTCAGGAAGAAAGCCTTCTTTCAAAAGTTTTTTCAAAAGAAAACATGTGTAGATGCTCCACAGGGTCCTTCTTTTGAAAGAACAGTCCTCATGGCACCTGATTTTTAGATCTCTGGCCCACTCTTTTGAAAGAGCGGGGCCTGTGTGGACACACTCATTGAAAAAGAAGTTCTTTTGGAAAAGATCTTCTGAAAGGGCTTCTTTTGAAAGATCTCTGAGTGTAGATGTAGCCAGGGTGGCATACAATTTACAGAGGGATTTTTTAAATCTTGCAGCATTAACCTGTACAGCCCCAACCTCGTGCAGGCTGTCCTATGGCATATGGGCTACGTCTACACGTGCAGCCAACATCGAAATCGCTTATTTCGATGTTGCGACATCGAAATAGTCTATTTCGATGAATAACGTCTACACGTCCTCCAGGGCCAGCAACGTCGATGTTCAACTTCGACGTTGCTCAGCCCAACATCGAAATAGGCGCAGCGAGGGAACATCTACACGTCAAAGTAGCACACATCGAAATAGGGATGCCAGGCACAGCTGCAGACAGGGTCACAGGGCGGACTCAACAGCAAGCCGCTCCCTTAAAGGGCCCCTCCAGACACAGTTGCACTAAACAACACAAGATACACAGAGCTGACAACTGGTTGCAGACCCTGTGCCTGCAGCATAGATCCCCAGCTGCCGCAGAAGCAGCCAGAAGCCCTGGGCTAAGGGCTGCTGCCCACGGTGACCATAGAGCCCCGCAGGGGCTGGAGAGAGAGCATCTCTCAACCCCCCAGCTGATGGCCGCCATGGAGGACCCAGCAATTTCGACGTTGCGGGACGCGGATTGTCTACACGGTCCCTACTTCAACGTTGAACGTCGAAGTAGGGCGCTATTCCTATCTCCTCATGAGGTTAGCGACTTCGACGTCTCGCCGCCTAACGTCGAAGTTGGTGCCGCTACTTCGAAGTAGCGTGCACGTGTAGACGCAGCTTTGGAGGACACATGGAACAATGCACTTTCTGCTTCAATGGACCTTGTCCCCTGACAGGGAATATAGTCATTCTAGTTGTTTGGTTTTAACACTTTAATCTCACTGAAGTCAGAAAAAACAATTTAACCTCATGTTTTTGTTTGTTTTTCTTTGTTTTGTTTGCAGCCATGGTTCTATAACAATTGCTTTAAAATTCCTTGCAGTTATGGATCTCTTTGTACACACTGGAGCCCTTTTGCCATATGTCTGAATAGCAACCTTCAGGGAAAACTTATCAGCTCTTTTCTTGTTAATTAGTAGTGATTGTCTAAGAATGGAACCAAAGTGTTGAGAAAGTATTTGTGAAGGCTGCCATTCTCATCAGTCATTGCTATCAGCTCTAGGCTAGTTTCCAGTATTCTGGTTTACACTGATCTGCAACTTAATCTACGAGTAGCCCACTGAAATTACCATGGAGCACGCAGTAATTCAGAATGGGTAAGAATATCATTATCAAACCCTTTTGTTAAAAAATGGTCCTATATGAAAACCAATTACTGATATTTTTGCATGTCGAAGATGCCATATAACTGAATAAATTACTTGGTGTGGAAACAATGGTGAAAGATTTCGGAAATAGTCACTGACTAAGCGCACGGCTTTGATTAGCAGAGTACACGTCCACACTTGTAACTGCAAATTGCAGCCTTCCATTCACTAACTAAAGAAAACCAATCTAAAGCTGTATTAGAGCTGGGCAAATAAATTGTTGGTTCCTATTTCCCCTTCTTTTATTTCTTTCCCAGTTTCAGTTTAACATAAAGATGGTAAATTACATCCAGTTTAGAAATTACACAGTTCATCATAAATTTAAGGTTACTGGTATTGTAATAGCCCATTTAAATTCTGCAAAAAACATAATAAAGTCTTGTTGAAGATATACAGTGAAAATAGCTTGTGGCACAATCATAATATTAATAAAATACAGGTGATATATTAATTATAAAGCCCTAACTGATATACTGAGATTTAACAACAGTATTTGATGTATGATTAGGGCTAAACAAGTCACTTTTGCTGCAGCATTAGTGGGATTGCAGATTAGGTTTTTTGGCAGAAACCACCTTTGTCTTATAATTATAGAAATCTAGGGCTGGAAGGGATCTCAAGAAGTCATCAGATGCAGGTTGCGGCACTGAGGTGGGACCAACAAATTTATAGTATCCCTGACAGCTGTTTGCCTAATCACTTCTTAGAAACCTCCAATGATGGGGACACCACAACCTTCTTTGCAAGGATATTCCAGAATTAAGCTATACTTATAATTAAAAAGTCTATCCTAATATCTAACCTACATCTCTCTTGCTGAAGATTAAGCTAATTGTTTCTTGTCCTACCTTCAGTAACAAGAACAATGGATCACAGTCTTTCTAATAACAGAAATAGTCTTATCTGGCTTTGCCTGAATCTGGGGCTGGCCTGAAGCAGTGGGGGCTGTGCTGCCCAACTACTGGCTTTTCCCTGGAGCCAGTCTGCTCTAGTTGTTGGCTGCATCCTGCTGACACCTCAGGGCTTCAGGGGCCACACAGCACAGTGGTTGAGGGATGGCCTGATGCAGGGAGCTCTCTGGGGCAGGCCAGCATGGTGGAGGCCATGCGGCCGATCCATGGCTACTGCCTGGGGCTGGGGTGATTGCTGCCCCCATGTGGTTATTTGTGAGTATAACCATCCCTTCTATCACTCCCGTCCCTTTCTGTTTGATGTGAAACAATCGCATTCCATGCACATCCCGTTGTCTTGACACAACCAAATCCTGACCTTGCTTTACGGTCTCAGAAGGGGCAGCTGCACACCAAATTTGGTGGTCCTAGTTCTGATTGCTTAGAAGGAGTTCTTGAGTTCACTGATGGACAAACAGACAGACACACAAATTCCCTCAAATATATATATATATATATATATATATATATATAGTAGATATAACATTACTTGGAAACTGTTATCAGTCCTCCATTAATCTTCTTGGGCTTTTTCAAATTTATCCATATCTTTCTTATTGTGTGGTAAAGATCTGGACACTTTTCTGTAGCCAGAGCCTCACAAGTGCCAAATAGAACAGAACAATTACTTCCACATATTACAAGCCATCCACTAGGTACTTACAGGAGAGTCTGCTCTGACCAGAATCATTAGCATCACTGCAATGTCTGCAATGTTTACTCCTTCTGACAAGTCATCAGGAATGACAGCCCAAAGTTTCAGATCTATTGATTTGAGGTGCCCCATTGAAGTTAACAAGAAGGGGTCTTATTTTCAAAGACAGGGTGTTCCGTCATTTTTTAAAATCCTGCCTCCTTAGGGTATTATTAAGTTGAGCACCCAAAATATATGAGGCAGCCACAATCACTAGTCACTTTTGAAATCGTGGCTTACGTGAGTTTAGATGGTACTTAATGTACTTATACATTCTGAGCCACAGAGAAGTCTTCAGGCTGAAAAACTATGACAGTAATTTTTACTATGTACATATTCATGTGTAATACTGAACTGCTGATGGCATGCTATTTCCATATCATTAGCTATGACAGAAAAGCCAGATGGAAAAATATATAGTCATAAGTATGAACTTCAAAGAATTTACTCTCATGCAATTAGGGATATTTGTGCAGATTCAAATCACATTATTCTGTACGAATTTCAAATGCAGAGCCATAAATGCTGGTCACCCAGAGCATACTGATGTGTTAAATTTATGTTTGTACTCTTTCAATATATCCCGAAAGAGACTACTTCATTTCAACTGATCATTGGACTGCCACTAATGCTTTATAGCTAATATGCGGCACTGGGATATTTAGAATATAAATTTTCCAAGAGAAGGGGAAATTACAATTTTTTTTCCAAATTATTTCAGTTATCATTAATTGCTATAGTCACCTTTTTCTTTATAACCACCTGAGCCTACTCTCATTGAAATTTATGGGAGCACTGTCATTTATTTTACCATGGCAATATCAGGCCTTGAGAGAAGATCAGAGGTGTGAAGAAACTGAGGCTACAGTTACACTGTGGTTTTTATTTTGGGACACATGTGTACACTTGAAATGGAAATCATATGGTTACACACCGCACTTAACATAGGAAGGCTATTGTAAGCACTGTATTTAGTTCCCGATACCTCTCATTACGAGAGGGGTAGAAGGAAGTTTGAAATAGGTACTGATTAAGAACTTTGCTGCCCTTTGGATAGTACTGACTTTGAAATAAGTTATCTTGTAATAACTTATGCAATTTCTGCAATGCAAATAAGTTATTTCAAGACAAGGCTACAGTGTAGCCCTAGTCAAAGAGGTTCTGTGGAAAAAATTATTAGCATAATGCAATTCATTATATGACAGGTTGCAACAAAATGTTAATCTATTATAGGTTGAACCTCTCTGGTCCAGCACTCTCTGGTTTGGCAACATCCATGGTCCAGCATGATTTTAGTTAGCCAGATGTCCACTTAGCGTGTGTTTGGCCAAGTTTCCTACAGTCCCATAAGATTGTTTACAGCCATGAGTCCTAGATCTCAGTGTTCTGCGCTGTCATTTAGCCATAATTTACCACTAAATGTCTTCTTTCAACCCTCTGGAAGTACTGGTAATGTTGCTAGACAATATTGATCTCCTGTCGTTTGGCAAATTTTCTGATTCAGCACCAATCATGTCCAGAGGGTGGAGAGATCTAAAGAGGTTCAGCCTATACCATTATACTTTGGGACACTGTCTCCTTTGTATTTCCAACATGCTATACCAACAAAGAAATACTTCCACTGCCTACATCTGGTAGTGTTCACATCTGGCTTCAGTGTTGCTACCTTTTCATGATTTTCTTGTGGGTCTCTCAGTCATTTGTGTTTGACCATCTGAATATATTTGAGAATCTCCATTTGTTTTTGTTTTTTTTTAAACAGTCTGTTTCTAGCTCTGCACTGGACATTCTAAACCTTATCTGAAATACCTCTAGATACCAGTAGCATATGGGCATTAATATTTTTCATCATTTTTATTCAAACACACTAGTCTTTTCCATAGCACCATTCGGTTTTTATATCAAAAGAACATTGAATGCAAAGTATTGTGTTTAATTAACAGGCCAGGTTGTCTGTGATAAATGAAATATGTATTGGTAATTATCAAGCTGATTGTTAATCAAGTCTGCCATCACAATAATGCGAAGAAAGGCACTGAGAGAATGTTAACCAATGACACAAATTAGACTTTCCATAATATTAAAATAAATGGACTGGAATGTAACATTGTGCAGCATCACTCATCTGGTGCTATCCCAAATTACCTTGTAAATGTAACAAGTCAAGGGCCAGAATGTGATTGCTTCACAGAGGGGAGGAGAAGAAAAGAGAAAACATAGAACAGTACTTTAGAAGCATGAGACTCTCAGACTATAACCAATTTGTCTTCCTTTGAAAAAATGTTAACAAATATTCTAGGCAATAACTCACACAGTATGAAGAAAGGTTTCACTGAAATTAGGGGATGCACAACAGAATTATCACACTGGGCCCAGGGTCAGTGAACTAGGGTGAATATGGGACCATTGTGAGATGTACAGTGTAATCTGCAAACACAATGAATTATTTGAACTTGCATCTTATTCCCCCCAAGAGTTTCTACCAGCACAATGCCACTCCCTTGGAGACACTGACACAAAAGTAACAGTAGGAAAAGTGCCACCTACTTAATTGCCAGCACCTACTCATTACTTCTATTCATTAGCTATGACAGAAAAGCCAGATGGAAAAATATATAGTCATAAGTATGAACTTCAAAGAATTTACTCTCACGCAATTAGGGATATTTGTGCAGATTCAAATCACATTATTCTGTACAAATTTCAAATGCAGAGCCATAAATGCTGGTCACCCAGAACATACAGATGTGTTAAATTTATGTTTGTACTCTTTCAATATATCCCGAAAGAGACTACTTCATTTCAACTGATCACTGGACTGCCACTAATTGTTTATAGCTAATATGCGGCACTGGAATATTTAGAAGGGGAAATTACAATTTTTTTTCCAAATTATTTCAGTTGTCATTAATTGCTATAATCACCTTTTTTTTTATAACCACCTGAGCCTACTGTCATTGAAATTTATGGGAACACTGTCATTTATTTTACAATGGCAATATCAGGCCTTGAGAGAAGATCAAAGGTGTGAAGAAACTGAGGCTACAGTTAAACTGTGGTTTTTATTTTGGGACACATGTGTACACTTGAAACTGAAGAAAGTGTAGCAAAGTGTGAAGACTACAGGAAAAGTATATGCCATGGATACTTATTTGGAAAAACAAATCACACAAAAGCCAGACTATTTCCAATTTCCTTGAAATGGCAAAATGATCATAGGTGATCTACAGAAGGAACATCAATGAATTCTAGTGTCTAAATATATGAGTTAAACTGTCTTAGTATCATCTAGGTGCGACCCTCATCTTTGCTACTTCCATTGTGGAGGTTTATGGTTTATTGTAATTGATCTTCTTTGGAGGGTGATTCCTCTTGGAGGAAGAGAACTTAATAGTAAGTCATCTTGTCTCTATTTCAAGAAATGTGCAGATCCCGCATATGCATATTGAAGGAAGGCCTGCCAACAGGAGGCCCTGGAATCACTGCTGTAGCCCCAAGTGGTGTACTCTGGGAAGTGCTAAGGTCTGATGGTTGGGGGAGGGAGGCTTGGTGAAGCCTGAGTGGATCTGAAAGCTGGCTGCTCCCGCCCCCACTCTTTCCACCCAAGGCACTACCCCACTATGACATGTTTAAATTGCCAGTGATACATACAATAAACACGATCATTTTAGATCTAGTGACATCTGCTCTGACCCACGTCTGCCTTCTGAAGATTGCCCCACTGATAAGCTGGAGCAAGATGTTGCACTTGGTCTTTCTTCTGGAGTTGCTAACAGATTGAGCTCCTAACCACATTGCAAACTTTCTAGAACTATACAATTTCCTTTTTATATTTTACCATATATCTAAGATATAGAGGCTATTATGGATGTACTTTATGTATATAATACTGTAAAGTAAAGTGGGTTTACAATGTTATAAACCAAAATTATAGCCCATAAAGTGAAAAAAAAGCGTTTTAAACCACGTCTGGTTTTGATTTGACTGAATTATCCACATCTCAATTGAAAGCTTCTTTAAAATAACCCAGTGTCTCTGTGACTAATAGTGAAATTAGATGATCAAAAGCAGTCTCCTCTGCTGCCAAACTTAACCAACAAGATATATGACGAGTCAGGGCTTCTAACTTTTATGCTGGTAGCACCATGAATTAATTTGCGTCCCTTTAGAGGAGCATATAACATTATCGCTGAGATTTGTAAATCTCTCTGCTGCTCATCCCTCAGGGCTATTTGCGCTCATTTGACTCAGGATGTCTAGATCCTTCAGAGCACTGAGTGCAGCTGGTTGAACATTAGTCAGCTAATGTCATTCCTGGCTCTGCGGACTCTGTTTTAGCCTGAAATAAGTGCAAAAAAAGTAGACAGGGTGTTCTGACTTATACTCATCAGAGCTGACAAGCTAAGAGGAATGCCTGTCGAAGGAGGATATGGAAATTTAGTATGTAGAGGACAGACAAAAGATTTAATAAATTCCCAGGGTTACATAGTCAGTGATGTCTCTCTATCCCTGACAGGTTCCCATTTGTTGTTCTGCTTGTTGCCCTTTCGATAGTATTTTTTTTCTTTTATATCAGTCATTTTCAGGCCTTCTGCTGACAGACACATGAGAAGAGCAGTGCAGAATATATTGTTTAGGATTTTCAGACTCGGGCACTTTCTAGTGAGAAAGCATCTTACAATTTCAAGAATGCAGTCTTAGATAGGCAAGAAACCCTGTTTGTTTTTTAACTTCCCCTGTGTGTCTGTCTGTGCTCTCTCTCTCTCTCTCTCTCTCTCTCTCTCTCTCATGCCCACACCCCTGCAGGGTCCAGTCTCACATGAAGAACAATCAGTTCTAATGAATATTTTGATCTGTTTGATCGATTGGTTTAGACTGCCAGTACAGTCTGGGAATTTTTCTCATTGGCACTGAATGTCATGAGAGAAACAGGGAGGGGCAAGCTTGTTATTATCAGCCTGTCTGTGTATATGGTGACAGGATTACACAGGTGACAAGAGGAAGAATCTGTAGAACCACATTTTAAAAATATCCCTCCCCACATTGTTCTAATAGGTAAATTTTACTAACACAGTTCTTACAATCAGTTATGTTGAATTAATAAAAGAATGAAGTGATTTTAATATAATTTCCTAAAAATAAATGATCAAGCAGAAGGAAGGCTTTAACAGTTCCTTTATATCAATCATGTCTATTTGCTCTGAAAAGAAGAAAAATGCAGTATGTATTTGAGCAAAGAAAACTTCGCAGTTCTTTGATTCAAATTGCCTGATGCTGGTTTCCTGCAGTTTGTGTTCTGAAT
Organism: Carettochelys insculpta; assembly: GCF_033958435.1. Taxonomy (NCBI): domain Eukaryota; kingdom Metazoa; phylum Chordata; order Testudines; family Carettochelyidae; genus Carettochelys; species Carettochelys insculpta. The sequence goes on from NC_134144.1 coordinate 17,997,821, forward strand.
AAAATAATATCGCTGCATGTAAATGAACTGCTGAGGACAGGGAGGGTGATGGGATAGTTAGATTAAATATAGGAACACAAGTGCTACTGCATCACATAAGACGTTGCCTGGCTCCTTCTTCTTGAAGGCAGTTTCTACACATGCCACTTGTTCCAGATGCAGCATGCTAATAAATGGCCCAGAATATGCTAATACGGCATGGATGTAAATTTCCAGCACCTCATTAGCATACAGTCACTTGATTCAGAGTCCGGAAGAGGCTCTTTTGGACTCCAAAATAGTATGTAGAAACGTGGCCTCTGGGGACCTCCCGGAAGGAAATCCTCCTTCCAGGAGCCCCTCCTTCCGGAAGCCCCTGCTTCCTGAAAATTTTCCTCCTGAATCTCCTTCTGGGAGATCCCCCGGGGGCTGCACCTCTACACACTGTTTTGGAATCCAGAAGAGCTTCTTCTGGACTCCGAATCATGTGACCGTATGCTAATGAGGTGCCAGAAATTTACATCCACACGTCATTAGCATATTCCAGGCCACTTATTAGCATGTTGCTTTCGGAACAAGTGGCATGTGTAGAAATGGCCACAGACACCAGAACAAGTGGCATCTCTAATGAACCATGTAAGGTAATTGTGGAGTAACTTCCTGATAGGGAAACTTTCTTCCTATCCCTTTAGAGGAAACTGTTGGTTTATATCTTGAAGCATGAGGATGTATATTTCTTCTAAAATATATTACTCTGTCTAATGTAAAGGGTGGAGTTCTCTTGAGCCATATAAATGTCTAATTTAATTTAAATCTTTCTAAACGGTGGGCCACCAGATTATCTTGTGGCAATGAGTTCTATCAGTTAATTACATGTTTTATAAAATATTTCCTGCAATGGGTTTTAAATCCATTCTCTCTTCTCCCCTATTCTTGTTTTAGGAGCAAATATAAACTGTAGTGTTACTATATGATATTTTGTGTATCTGATTCCCATGTTCCTTTGTTTTAGAGTCCATTCTGAAGAGTACCAAAATTTCAATCTCTTTCTCTTGTCATCATCATTGTAACCCCATTTTTTTTAGATATGTCAACCCGACATCGATATGATAATTCAAAGAGGCACCTTTTATTTCCATCATATCATATAATATTTTCAGCTTTATGTTCTAGGCTGTTCTTCATATATTATATTCTAACTCTTTATCTGTCATTGTATAATGGGCAAAAGTTTTAAATAAGCTATATTATATGTAACAACAACAGAGCCTATTTTCTGAAAAGCTGTAGTAAATATAGTGTTGGGGATAGGCAAACCAAATTATTTTTTCAGATTTACTTTGCCTGTGTTTTTCAAACTTGAAGTTAAGGTGCCATCTGCCGCTCATTTGTCCAGCTTGGTTTGGTGCCCCCTAAAATTTCTCACGGTCTTCTCCAGTTTTGAGAATGCTATGTCACCTGCAACCATTGTCACTGTACAACTGATCTTCTTTTCCAGAGATAATAACTAAATGTCAAGACAGTCTTAGAACTTCATGCTGGGCATGTCACTGTTAACTTTTCCCTCTGGTGAAAATCAAACATTTATTCATAATTTTTCTTTTCTCTACCTTTCTAGATTCTAATTCATGGCAGTTCTTTGCCTCTCACCCATAATTGCTTTGTTTCAGTAACAGCCTCTTGAAAAGGATCTTGTTAAAACCTTTGGGATTTTCCATATAATTGATATTAATTAGCCCTCCTTCACCTACTCTATTGCTGACATGCTAACAAGATGTTACTAGATTAGACAGGCATGATTTCCCTTTATAAAGCCATGCCAGTTACTTCCTATCACATTATGTTGATCTAGATGTTTTAGAATTCTACTTTTGGTTTATCATTTGCATCAGTTTTCCCTCATTCACAGGGCTTTTTTTCCAAGAATTACCCTTACAATCTTCTTGTAAAGATAGGTACAACATTTACCACTCTCCTCAACTCTGTTTTAGTTGATGCTTTTAATACATGATTAAATATTTTTGTTAGCAGTTCAACCACTTCACTTATAACTTCCTTCAGAACTCTTCGATGAAAAATATTTACTGGAGGTGGCTTAGTGCTGTTCAATTTATTAATTTGCTCTGGCAATTTTTCTTTGGACACATCAGTCTCTGACAGTATTTCAACTTAATTACTTAAAAAGAGGAGGCGCATTCTGCGTAAGCTATCTCCTCGGTTTCCTCTCTGGAAAAGACAGATGCCAAAAATCTTTTAATTTGTCTCTTTAGTCCCTGGTGAACTCATCAATTCTCTTTCAGGCTTCCTGCTTCTGTGATACTTAAATAGTTTATTATTTGAGGTAGCATTTTTGTCTGTTTTGTTCTTCACACTCCCTCTTAGTCTTCTAATTCCCACTTCACATTTTATCTCCTGCAGCTTATGTGGCTGTCTATCATTATTGTTTCAAGTTGGATTTCCTATCCCAAAGGATGCCAGTTTGATTCAGATATTTTTCCTGTACCTTGCCATTGAATCATTTTGGATCCCCCCGCTTCACTTCTCTTTTTTATTTCAGGGTATATACACTTTCTGCTATCCTTATAGTAGCATAAGTAGCCTTCATGTTGAGTTTAAAGATGCTCATATTACTAAATACACTAAAAACCATAATATCATTATGGTGATGTTAAAGTAAAACATGACGTGAAGACTAGTTGATCCCCCAAATCTTACCTTGATTTATGTTCATAGCCATGAAGCCTGTTTCAGTTTCTTCCGAAGAGTAAATACAGTATAAACCCCAATGGACCAAACTAAGACCCCATTTAAATGCATGCAAGTCAGAGTAACTAACAAGACCCCGCCTTTGTTTCGGAATTTTTAGAAATACACAGATCTGGGTATTGGTCACCTAAGAGAAATGGAGAGATAGGAGGATAAATACAAGTGACAGCTGACGAGTTTGTTGGTCAGCTGGACCAAACACTAGCCAGTGTAGGCAGACCCATCCAAAGACAGCATTGTCTGAGATGCAGGTGTGTTCATGGATGAGCTTCAAACCTTTCAGGACTGTCCTCTCTGACGTTATAATAAACATCTATAATTTGCCCTGAGAATTCACTGTATAGGCCAATATAGCATGTGCCCTGAAAGCATTTTCTGAGGTGCAGTTAGTCCCAGGACCTTATAGTCTTTATAAAACCTGAACAAACTTTCATATCTAAAGACACTGCCTGCACTTACAGATTGACATGTGAGGCAACTTGCAGGTCTGCATCTGACACACCCATAAACCTGAGGGTGTTGAGATCTAGGGCCCTATTCTTATCTGATGTAAATCAGGAGAGTTCCATGCACTTTCTAAAGTCATGCTGAGGATCTGGCTTCTTGGTTTGGGGTAGCTCATTGCAGAGACCTAGGAAGGAGCAGTATGCCTGGTCTGTCACTATCAATACCGTGTGTGTGAATACTAATTGTTGCTTGCCCAAAAGCTGAAATGGGTTCTTAGCCCCGGCATCATTTCTGCTAGGTTTTCAGACAGATAGGTTTTATCCACACTGACAGATTTCTTCTTTATATTTTACTTTGCATTCAATTTATTTTGAGAGTATGATCAAAATTGTCCCAGGCTACAATTTTCAGCTGTAAACTATTTATGCATATCAGAGTTATGTATGAATTGTTAATTGAAGCAGAGCAAGGAACAATGTCTTTTTTCCCAAAGTCCAATCCATATCTACACTATAACAACACGACTTGCACTAAATAACTTAAATCTAATATCAGCGCATAGGTTAACAATCAAAGATTTGACCATCTCATTTTATTCCCTGTGATTTTGACACTTGGTTTTACATACAATTAAATAGGAGAGAGGCTACCAGTACTGAGTGTATGTCAAAATCTGAAGTCAGGTGAGCAACAAGTGGTCCAGCCTACAATTCTTCATGCAGCTCCTATGGGCTAGGAATGGCAATCCATGGACAATGGGATCTGGGAATGTTCATACCTCTAGTTGTGCAGGTAAATATAGCATTTGGCAGTTTGCCAGGGGCTAACCCTGGTCAGCCATGCCCCACCCATGGGCTGCTTATTGCCTGTCCTGAGCTAAAGGACTCGGTAAATTTGATGTCTAAGGGCTTGTCTACACTCCCACCTTCCTTCCTTCCTGTGGCAAACTTCTAAGTTTTAAACTTCGAAATACTGGCTTGTGTCTAGCCATGGCTCACCCGCTGGTACTTCAAAGTGCCTGGGCAAATTTGAAGTCCCTTTTCTCGATTTTGAGTAAAGGAGTAAAGCAACTTCAAAGTTGCTGTGGGGGGGAGGGGGGTGGAATTTGCTTAATGAAGTGCTGTCCATGCACGGCAGCACTTCATTAGTAAACTCCCAACACCCTAATTACCATCCTTCCTTCGGAAGAAGGTGGGAGAGTAGACAAGCCCTTAGTAAAGTTATCTCTGCTTAAGAACAGAATGGTCAGAATGGATTTCTGGTTTAAAGGGAAAAGCTCGTTAGTTCTTTAATTTTGCAAGGGAACATTGAAAAAGGATGATCCTGACATTTAACATGTAATGTGAAGGTATTAGACATTTGTTACAGCCAAGTGATAATAAATAATAGTAACAACAATAAAGCTCGACGCAGATTATTGTAAGAAACATAGGCCATATATGGATCCAAGCCTGAGTGACTTTGATTGGCCAAATGTATGTTTCCATTGCTAAGAGATGCTTAAAGCAGGGTTATTGTTTTTTTTTGTTTGTTTGTTTGTTTTTTGTTTCTTGGTTTTGGTTTTAATGTAGGCAAAGGCTCAACATGATAAAGTTTATCTATTTGTTCTATCTGTTACCCCTCTTTTAGGCTGCTTCCCCAGGGGCCTAATTAATTCTTTGTCATGAAAATGTGTGGAAACAAGCAAATGCATATGGTTGAATAAATTGTGAATTGCATTTAAACAATCAAGGTATCTGAGTTTGTGATCTGAAGCAGAAGTTTGGCTCACATTTCCTTATCACATGGCGACTTCTTGTTTCCCATTACCAAGGAAAAACTGTTTATGATTGGGTTACAGCTTATACAACATTCTGAACTGGAATCTTCAAAGAAATTCCATGATAAAGGTGTCAAGTGGAGGGTGTATGACTGGGCATAGCTTACCTCCATGAGTATAGCCCCGACAGTGGCCTTGCCCACTCCAAACGGGTGTCCCATGGAGCAGTAAGTTTCTGGAGTGGCCAGCTTCCATATGGCTATGTTGACTCATTTCTCAAGGGAGAGAGCAGGCTGCATGCAGGTGTCCTGATTCCCGAGTATGGGAGCAAGCTAATGCAGAGCTCGTGAGATATCTGACTGCTCATGAGGAAGTTGTGGATTCATTGAGCATCATCATGTTCCCCCAGCACCAGGCACTCCAACTAGTTGGTGCTGCTGGGGTGTCTCTAGGGATGCCAGGGCACCTGGGCAGGCGGTGGGGTCCTGGGTGGGGGGACTTTATGGCCCCAGGGGGCTGCTCAGGCCATCCGAGTAGATGGGGGGTTGCTGTGATGACTGTGCACGGAAGTGCCAGCACAGTCTCCAAGATCAATGTGTCCTCAGCCAGGAGCAGCAGCTGGGACTCTGTGCTGGTGCATGTTGAGCTCTGCTTGGCCAGGGGCAGCTGGGCAGCACTCAGCTCGTGCAGGCTGGGGGTGTTGGGGAGAGGGTCTTTAAAGGAGAGGCTGGCTGGAGCCCTGGAAGGCTTGTCAGTCATGCTACCCTGTCTGCATCATTTCTGACTCCCTTCTTTTGAAAGAGTGCCTGGAGCCATGTAGACATTCCCTTTCAAAAGAATGCAGTGGTCTTCTGAAAGTGCAGATCAAAGGTTGATTGAAATTTTTTTGCATGATTGCTGTCTTTCAAAAGCCACACTTTCGAATACCCTCATTTGATTTTCGACCTTTTGAAGGGTGCTTATGCCTAGAACTCTCTCATCCAGCAAACTCCATAATCCAACATGATTTTAGTTAGCCGGACAATCATTTATCGTGGGTGTGATCCCACAAAGTTTGTTTCCAGCCACCTGTCCTGGCTTTCAGTGTTCTGTGCTGTTATTTAGCTGCAATTTATGCCTACATGTTTTTTGAAAGCCCAGTAAGCAGTGGAAATGTTGGTAATGTGCTAAACAATATTGACCTCCCTTAGTCTGGCAGATTCTTGCTTTTGGCACTGATCAGGTCCTGAGGGCAGCAGAAGAGAGAGCATCAACCTGTATATTGTCTTTTATGAAAAAGGGGCTACTTACTGCATTTGATGGGAAGACAGAAGAAGGTTCACAATCCTGGGTAGAATGTATGGCTTCACAAATGCAGCTACTGTTAATTATTCTTAAATGAAAAATGGGAAATATGTTTTTAGACTCAACCTTGTGTAGTGCCCAGAGGCACTGAGACCTCATCTGGGGTGAGCAAAGTCTCTGCTGTACAGCAGCCAGCTGGCCTTTAGCTCACGTGGTAGAGTGCCAGGCTTTAAATCCTATGCTTGCAGGTTCTATACCTAGGGCCAGCAACTCCGGTCTCTTGGCGTTACAGTTGTTTTGTGTATTCAAATAATGTTGCACACAACTGAAAAAATCTTGACCTCCCTGAGGCTTGTCTAGCCATAGTTGCAATGCATTTTTACTATAGAACATTGCCAAAGAACATCTTATGCTTACATGTTTTTCAGCATTGGTAGCTTTGCAAGGACTGATTTGCAGAGAGCTTTTGATATTTCCATTGCCCACATATCAATGCCTCACAGTGTTTGTGAAGGCACAGCTATTACTTTATTCCCCTTTCTCTGCCCCCAAATAATTCATTGACACAAGTGGATCTGTGTTTGCTTGACAGCTGTACTAAAACTGAAATGATTTGTGATTGCTGGAAAACTTTCAATTGTATCAAATTGTTGGAAGCAAAATGGAAAACAGAATCTTGAAGCTGTAAGCAATCCTGATAGGTATAGTTGGATTTCTACATAAGATTTAAATCTACTGTCAGCTGGGACTCTTGCAGGCTTTATTGAATAGTCATTCAGAGCTGCCAGTTCAAGATTTTTCCCTAAAAGTATTAATGTCATAATAAAAATATGTGCTGCTATCTTGTATTTCATAGGAGTAGCCATGTAAGTCATATTATCAGGTATATAATTTAAGAAGTTTCTTGGGTGTGACTCTCTTTGACTTGAGCATTAACATATAAAAGCTAAACAAGGAAAGCGCTTCCAAACAGAATGCAAGCTGCAATTTATTGGCCGTTGGCATGTTGATAGCCCTTTATTCTGTACTACCAATATTGCCTTGACACTGCTCTGCCGTACTGATGGAGTGACTGATTTGCATGCACATATCTTCAAACTTCTGATTAAACGTCAGATTGTAAAGACATTTGTGCTATTATTTGTTTATATTCCAAGTGAACCCTTACTGCTTAAAAGTCTTGGAATCTTAAAAAAAAAAATCCCATATGGTTCCTCAAGTTTTTGAAAATTTATTTCAAGGTAACTATGTATTTACTAATCAGCTCCTCTTCTTATTTTTAGCCACTTCAGTTTGTGTTATTGGGTGTTGCTGCCTTGATGTCCATGGAACTATACCAAATTTCCTCAGCTGAGGATCTGAGACATTAGTTTTCCATCTTTTCCATACTGTGAATGTCAACTTTCCCCTTCTTCTAACATTGTCTTTTATTTAAAAAATGGTATATTTCCTCAAAAAATACAATATAGGTAGAAATATGTATTGAGTCACAAGAAGGAAAGCTCAGTGGCTGCAAAAGAAAGGCTAGTATTTATCAGGTTTCATTTGTACATTTGGCCAAATCTCACTAAGTTATCATATGTTGTAAAGGATTCTGGGACTGTATTGTAGAGTGTTGTGAGTTTATTTCCATAATTCCAATTACACAAACAACACTGCAGATGGCTTATCTGGCCACTTAAGGATTTTTCCTAGAACAGGGTGAATGATTAGCTGGTATAGAACTGCTATAGTGATTCTTACACTTTTTATCTGCTGGTCACCAGCACAAGTGAACCTGTTCTAGAAAACCAGGATTTGGCCGTGATTTCCTTACACACCAATAATTTCCAGATCCTTTATGCAGTTGCAAAAAAATAAAGCTCCTCTACTTTTTTTTTTTCCTGGGGTCTGTTCTGGTGGTGCAATGGGACCAAGACTGGTGTTTGGGGGGTTACAAAATTGGATTAAATCTGCTTTTGAACACTGCCATCTTGAGCTGTGCTGGGCATATTACTTGTACCTTATGATCAGGAGTCAAAACCTGAATGAAAACATATCACTGTTTTAGTCATTAAGAGAAATTTGAAGTACTTGTTGCTTTATTCAAATCAGTGACACTCTGAATGCCATCAGTTGAAGATGTTATCCAAAAATGGTTAAAACAAGTAAAACACACAACTCTAGCCATTCCTACAAACATCATCATCCAGCTTTTTGTGAAAAACAGGATAACATGACTATGGTATCACCCATACCTCCCAGCATGTGTCTTGTCAATCAGTGCCTTTTAAATGGGACATCGTAATGTTACTGTTTATCGATCACAAAGACATTGATTTGAATAGTGGTAAAAGGCAGAATCATAACAGGGTCATAGTCACTAGATGGGGGACTCAGTTTGTTGGTTAAGTCCTCTCTTGTATATATATGATCATCATGCAAGATATTATAGTGCATCTTACTGAATGTGATGTTTCACTTACAGATGAATCATTCCAAGAACATTGTTTAAAATATTCCACTATCCTTAATGGAAAGATGAATTTCAGGTGCTGCACTTGGAGGTCAACTGCTCAGGAAGTTCGTTTAAAAAATATTATCATAGGGAAGATCCTCATCTGACATAAATGAAATCAGTGGAGTTATTACAATTCACGCTAATCCCCAGATGTTTCTGAGAAACCTAATACTTATGTGGAAAAAAGTTTCCTTCTTTTTTCTTTTCTTTTCTTTTCTTTTCTTTGGCCCATCTCCAGCTGAAACTTATCTAGAAGTGCAGCTGAATCCAGCCAGTGATAAAACTTGATGAAAATCCATCAGTCGGTGAGCATGGCAGAAAAAGTCTACCTACCTGGGCATTATACCGTGAAGGTCTGAGAAGATGCAGACAACCAATAAATTGCTGTTTCCACTACAAGTTTAAAATGTTTCCTTTGTCTGTCTTTTATATGTTAACGTTTGATCCAGAGCTGCCAAGCTCAGGACAATTTTTATTGAAAGACAAAATGAGTGAAATGGAAGATACTAAGAAATTGACAAGATATGGATCTTCTATATGCTTGTATGTTATCCGTTTAAGTGTGTCTTATTACTGGTAAGTACAGAAGAGTTTGAGCTCCGTCACTTTTTCATATGCATTTTTAATAACCATCTATGTAACTACCTCAATTTTTTATGCTGCTGTGTGAGAACAGTAACAGTAACTAGGCTAACACAGTAAGAAACATGCAGTAAGTGTTGACTATGTGAGCAGGAGTGCCTTCACACTAAATGATTTTTTAAAGGATCTGTATTGAACTGAATGGTATAACATGGTCATGCCCCATTTAAATACAATATTTAAGGCATTGTTTTTGCTAATGTCAAGTAATGTTATTTCTTAAATTGTTTCTTTATCTTATGTCAGCTCTTAGAGCTGACAGAAATAAGTAAGGAAGTACTGTGTGAAATGGAGTTATTTCTCCTCTTTTGTAGTAAATAACTAGAATACAACATTTTACTGTTTAACAAAATAATGTTCTCAAACTGGAGACCCTCAGGACGTCAAAGCCATCTTAATATTGCAAAGGTGCAACAAAACATTAAATCAACGGAAAGCACAGCAGATGCAGCCACAGGCCACTTAATAAAAAGTGGTCTTTTGTGAAGGAGGATGGTTCCATGCTCACAATTGTGCCTTGGGATGCTGAAAAAGCTATGTGTTTGTACACACCTGCCACACTAGGTCTCTCACCTCAGTTCAAGTCTCTAAGTGCTCCTGAAATTCATGAAAATAATAGAATGAAAAGGTTTCATACAGGAATTGCAGACTAATATGTGGTACATGAATGAATGTTCAGCTCTGAAGTCTTCCACTAGGGTGGCAAAAGGATAATAGTTGGCCACAGAAGAACATGTTAGGTTGTTCAGCCACCCTTTTTACAAGTATAAGATATGTTCCCACTGTAAAAGGTATGTAAAATATAAGGCACCAGACTAAGAGGCTATGGATATTTTCTGGTTTAGTTATCTTATATGGGAAGAGCCCTATAAAATCCAAATAAAATAGTAATGAAATTAACAGGGTTCTATGAAATGTAAACCAGCCAAAAGAATTTAATGAGTACTTTATAATCATGTTCGAGTTAAGATTTTTTTTTTCAGATCGACATTCAAAAGCGCACCCTCATCACACTCACCCACTTCACAGAGACCATGTGTTGGGGAAGTGCTCTGAGACTCAGCTCCTGAAAGCAGATTATGAGGCTTCATTTGCCAAGCAGGTCTTCTACTGCTGGTACTAGTGGTGCTGTGAGTGGGGAGAAATAAATAATAATAAAGATATACTGCTGAATATCAGAACACAGCACTGCTGGAACCCAGAATGGTTGAAACCCAATATGTTTGTGCCCATAATTTAATTATTTTATCCCGAACGAGGATTGTTACTAGCTATACAATTATTTTTGTGCTAAAAATGATGCAAAAACTTAAGAAAGAAGAAAAGTTTAGAATTTAGAAAGAAATCCTTCAAATCAAAACACTGTTGTTTAAAATCAGTCATTTTAGTGGACCAAAAAAGAAACAGGTGTTCTCAAGACAGCAAACAGAAGAACCCAGTGAGAGATATCAGTAATAAAATGTGGGAATTCTAAAGGCAACACTAGGGATATAATTGCTATCAACATGTCCATCGTGATTCTGCAGGAACACCTGGAACAATTAGTGATGACCTAAGCTAATCTTAAGGACATGGAGACACAGAAAGATGGACCTCCTGGAAAGGATCGAAGAAGTCTTCAGGCAAATGGGGCCATGCGGAATGTTGGGAAGAGAAAAGTCATTATTCACACAAATGTAAAGTGACAGGAGAAAAAATAATTTTCCCTTGACACTTGCTAATTTTGACTCCTTTGACCTATGGGCATAAATGTTGGTTTATATAATATTATTCCTAGCTGGGGCGTACAATGCTTTAAATACCAACTGTGAAATTTGCTTGAATTAATTAAAGAGTGGAGGAACTGAGATTTCAGTAAATAAGTTTCAGATTTTCAGTATAAGAACTATGAGCTAAAAATACATTGAATCCATTAAAACATTTCATATATAATGACATGTAGCTGTAAATATTCTAATGACTTAATATAAATGAATCATCTACACGATGGAAATCCTTCCTTTTTTAATTCTGAGATTTTACAGAATTCATTCCTCATTTTTCTGGATGCCTAATCATGTCACTCGCTAACAAGAAATGTATTACTGAGGTAATAAATGGATAGGTGGGCATGGTTTCAATTTTGTGTATATATTTGACCGAATGACAGGAGGCTACACAATGGTGCAGTGAATGTGAGAAAAAAATGGATTTCTCTCTCAGTATAATTCATATTGCTGAATTAATGACCTGCCATTTGTGACTGAAGTATCTAGAGTGTTTCTGTCTCTTCCTACCAAGAACTTGAAACATAAGGAGGGTGTGATTGATAGGGATATTTTATAAAATTGGAAATGCTGATTTTCATGCAAAGAAATTTCCCCATCCTATTTTGCACCTTTCCTTGTCTACGGACAATTCAAAATCAAGTCAGGAATGCCTGGCCAATGCAATTTATTTTTTTTTATATATATGCCAGTGTAGTTTGGTGGTGGTGGCTGATTCCAGACGCTGATCAGTTTTGTTTTATAATAAATAAATAAATAAATAAATAAAAATTTTAAAAAATCATGCTCTTCTTGAGAACTTTTTCGTGAGTTCCAGTATTCCGATGCCCTCTACCCTGGTATAAATCCCATGTAACTCCTGAGGGTAATGGAGTGGTATCGGACTCAAGGGTACCCTGTAAGTGGAATCACACTGTTGCTTTGAAAATTACACTGAATTGCAAGTATGCCACCAGGCGTATGCACAGACAGACATTATCCTCACCAGGAGAAACTGTACAGACATTCTGCATGCAGAGAGCTGATGCTTCCTACTGTATATACTCCTTATTGGGATTCCCTCCTACCCACGCACCCCAATTGTTTTAAAATATTGCTCTATTCAGATTTCTAAACTCATGGAATGTTACTTACCATTGTATATTGGGCTAAGCATGAAATCTTGAATGAAAACTCCAGATCCCCATCTTAATTGCATGGATTTTTTTGTGACACACCAGGACTGTTGTATAGTGATGTGAGATAATATAAAAAACATACAATTAGGCACAGTAGCTTTCACCCATCTATCTGGAAAGCGGCGGAAGAACTTAAAATTCTGACAAACATCTTGGCCACCTCACTGTTGTATATGAAACTGTAGGAATATCCAATATGTTCAAAGTCCTGAGGAACACTAATTTCAGAAGCTATAAACATGCCACACATCACAGAAGCATCTGGCTTTGACAGAAGCTTCACTGAACTTGCTCAGATCTACTGCTTTTAATTCATCTTTTTTATAATTTCTCTTTGCTTATCATTTTTCTGTTGGGGTAAAACTAATCACTTTTTTTTTAAAATGCTTCCAAGCGTCTCCTTCCTGATATGCCATGTTAGGGCTGTCAACATACATCTCCCATATTTATTGTGCAATTAAGTATGTTAAGTGTCCTGGAGGTAGTGTTTCACATTATATATTAACATTTAGTGGTGGCTGTTTGTCAGCACTTGTATTAACAAAATGCTAGATAAACATTACTAGATCTAAATGTACTCACTATGTTAACTATCAGATAGTCTATGATGGAAAAGCTGTATTGGGAGATTATGCAAATATAGAAGGGAAGTTTATCAATGGTTTGGCCATAACGTGTGCACATTTCTAATTGCTACCTATGCCCTTCGTAATTTTACTCTAGATTAATTAATAATTCTTAAAGCTTGGTAACAGTATGACAGACTATAGCTCACAAAACAGTGTTTCTGTGGATGGCACATGTTCATGGACAAAGCTAATCTCTCCGCAGATTTAAAGCCACTACACATGCCATTATGTTGTTGCCCTTAGAAATGAATGGGTATGACACCACTCAAGAGACGATCCTTTAACCAGGATGCAGCTGTGAAATGAAGGACCAAAGCAAAGTTATTGAAATTCTTCAAGGATCAGATGAAAAAGAGAGTGTAACATAAAACTGTGAATCACCAGGAAGGGGGAAAAAAATCCAAGCATGCACACATACCGTGCTATTCCTCAAGGTGGATTAGCACAGTAAAACATATGACCTTTTTTCTCTACCTTATTTTATTTTGCAGTACTAAAAATATTGCCAGTGCCTGAGGCGCAAGTCAGAGTAAACCTCCATTATCACTCCAGAGACTTGGCACTTTGCTCATTAGGCTCCTTAGGATCTGACTGAGTGACCTTGTCTGGTGGGAAGGCACAGATGGAATCTGTCAGTAAATCTTGTTAATGTAACAACTATTCCAACTGTTAGATGAGTTTTGCCCCGATTTGAGCATTTATTTCCCTCGTAAACAACTCCCGCCCCCTCCTTTCAATGTCAGCCTCTTTGCCACATGCCACTCAGGTACTCTGGCGTTTATTTTTACTGTAAATTATCAAAAAGAATATCTTGCCGTGTATGTAGACTGCTCGGTATCTTAAAAAGAAACACACTTCTGAAGGCAGAGCAGTTCATTTTAAAATCAGAAGGGTTTTCTGGCAAACAACACTGTTTTCTTCTGCTGTGAATCTTTGTCATGAGACCCAAACCCCATGACAATATATGATTTTATGGTGTGTCACATTTTTGAGTGATATAGTGAGCTAATACCTTGTCAGAAAGTCAATTACAGGAGGTGTGTGCAGGGGAAGGGGAGACTTAATTATGGGACCTATCCAGCTTTTCATTATGAAAGAAAACGAGAGGCAGATTTACAAGTATAGATGTACTCTGAGAAGTAATAACATAAAAATGGTATCTTCTTAACTCAACTGATCTCTTTGCTCTTGATGAAGTTCTCTCCAGAGTCCAGTGCTAACATGGAATTATGTATCTGTTCAGTCCCAACTCAGTCCTAGTGCTGGTCCTCTGAAGCTGGGCGATTTTCATCCTGTGCATACTAAAACAATCTTTGCTTAGTGTTAGCCATCCCTCTTAGCACAACAGAACAAAACCACAGGTTGAACCTCTCTAATCTAGAACTCTCTTGTCTGGCAACATCCATAACCCAGAATAAGTTTAATTAGCTGGGTGACCACTTCTCATGGGTGTGGCCAGGTTTCCCACAGTCCCATAAAGTTTGTTTCCAGCCACCAGTCCTAGCTCTCAGTGTTCTGTGCTGTTATTTAGCTGTATTTTGCCCCTAAATGTCTTCTAAGAGCCCAGCAAGCAGTGGAAGTGTTGGTACTAGACCATATTGGCCTCCTGTGATCTGGTAAATTCTTTCATCCTGCACTGGTGAACCAGGGTCAAGAGTGGAGCCCTAATGGTTTGGTTTAGTGCAGCCTCACTAGGCACATTACATTGAACCCTGGAAGATCCACCACCACTGCATCAATCTCCCAGCAAGTGTAGATATAACCAAGTTACTGGAGCCAATGGCATTGCCCTGGGGTCCCATAGGATGTAAATTGAAAACAATGGGATTACATGGTTATAAATGAACATCTGCTTAGAGCTACAGAATGTTTATCACCAGTTATATGCACAAGATTCAAAGATTCCATCCTGACTCTTAGGTTCCACCTACACCGAGATAAAAGAACCATGACATGACTATAGCTATCCTGGGACGACTGGCTCAGGTTTGCTGGTCTTGGGGTAAAAATCACTGTTAGATATTTGGGCTTGAGCTGGAGCTGCAGAACTCAAGATCCGCTCCATGCCAGATTATTACACAGTGATTTTTCAGCTTCAATCTACACAAGCCAAAAGCCTGTGATCGCAAATTTGATAACCAGGGCTATCTAAGGCTATGTCTATGTGGGGAGGGAGCATTCTGGGATACAGAGCTGCCCAATCTAAGCAATGCACCCGTTGTCTTGAAACAGTTTCCGAGATAACAGGCACACCATTCCAGGATCCCTGTACACCTTATCATATGAGGAATACAGGGATGCCTCAATATAGGGCTTTATTTTAGCATATGGTACTGTTTGGACAGTACCACATGGTGAGTTAGCCTATTTAAGGCTTAAGGAGCCATGCAGACATAGCCGGCTTGTTTTTCACCCTAGGTAGATATAGCTTCAGACAAGTCCTAAAGGCTTGGAAAATAAGAACATAATAGTTCCCTTTTTATAGTCAGCCAGCTCCAGAAGTGGCTGTGCAGTTCCCACCTCCTGCTCAGCCTTTGACTGAAAGTAGAAGGGAAGGTTCTTTGTGTCTCTTCTCTGCCCAGATCATAGTAATTTAGAGGAGTGGGGCATGTGAAGCAAGACTCGAGCCACTAATTCATAATAATTCCTTAATTAGTTTCTATGTCCTGTTTCTCTCTTACTTTTTGGAGCCTTGTATGCTATACTCCAGGTGTCAATGGGCCATGGTAACTCCACCATGACATGCTATTTATGGAGTTTGTTTCTGAGAGATTTTGTATTTCTCTATGCCAAGAGCTGAGTTCAAACTATTAGGAAGTGGTATGACATTTACCTTAGTTTAGTGCCAGTGAATAAGAATGGATAACAGTCTAGGAAATACAATAATACAATTTAGTGTAACTACCTAGTTTTTGTACAGTATATAATGTGTCCAATATCAATGTTGTGGGTATAATAAATGTTAGTATGGCCCATGTCAAACCGTGGTAGCAATAACTTGTTTTAAAGACAAATGCATGTCAAGAGCTCTCATGGTTGTAAGTTGTCATTTGTGATGATTTTCTTTAAAAGGAAAAAGTGCACAGGGGGCTTAGGGTCTTGGAAAATCTGGACATTGTTTGTTCCTGTTCGTTTGGGCTGTTAACTTTTTTGCAGCGCCTCTGTATTGAAATCATCAGTATATTCCAGATGTCCTGTCTTGTATTACTGTTGTAGGAGAACCACACCCACAGAGATGAAATACGAATGGTCTTCTGCAGTGATGCATTTTTTCTGATGATGGAGATAACTATTGCAGTAGAGTGTAAGATTTCTTCTGCATTACTGCCAGAGGTACATACTTCCTGGAGCTACCTCTGGTTCCTGGAAATCTCTGTTCACATCAACAGAGAATCCCTGCAATGAAGCCTGCATCAGTGGGAAGAAGTGGAGCCTGAAATTCAGATTTTCCTCGTTTTATTCGAAGCAGTGGAATTAACCCCCTACTTCTACCCCATGGGTATTTCATATACCTATTGTTGTTGCTAAGCGATTGTAGCCAACCACTTTTTTAACTTTCGGATTTTGAGGAGCAGTTTGTGACTCTCATTGTATTCAGATGTCTCACTGAGTTATCTGTACTGTAACAGGGTCAGGCCAGCAGACCAACAGAGGGAAGAGGGGAAGGTAAGACAAAAAGGGGTGTCTTGCCACACTTGGTGCCAGGAGTGGAACTGTGTGCTGCTGTGAGACCCTCGCAGCAGATTCATATGGTGTGGGCTATGCTACCCACAAAAGGGCATAGACAAGATGGAGGATATTGTGCAGGCCACAGCAGCCCAGCTGGAGGCTATTCAGGTCCAGATGGCCATCCAAGAATCTGTTTGGCTGCAGTAGGAAACCAATCAGCTGTTGGTGAGCCAAGTAGCCCAGGGCCGAGCCACACTGGAGGAGGTGATTACCCAGCTGAGGGCCCTGAGTGTTGAGGTTCATGGTCAAGATGGGGAACGACTCCAGCAAGCAGGCAAGTACTTGCAAAAGATGATGGGGGAAGACAACGCAGAGGCATGTCTCCTGGCGTTTGAGAGAACAGCCCAGTGGGAAGATTGGCTCCAAGCCCAGTGGGTTAACACCCTGGCACCATTTTTGCATGGGGAGGTCTAGAAGGCCTATCTTGACCTGGCTGACGAGGCAGCCACAGATTATGCTCTGTTAAAGAAAGAGATACTGATGAGGTCTGGGGTGACAACCCCAGTCTGAGCCCAGCAATTCCGTGACAGGAGGTATCAGGAAGGCAGGGCCCTGCAGTCCCAGCTGTTTGACCTCATCCACTCGGCCAAGAAGTGACTGTAGCCTGAGACCTGCATTCTCAAGGACATTATAGAGGCCCTCATTCTAGACCGATACATGAGGATGCTACTACCTGACCTGTGGGGCTGGATCAGCCAGAATGATGCTTCCTCCTGTGATGAGAGTGTGGCCTTGTGGAGAGGCAGAGAGTGGCCAGGGGTCTCTCCCAGCCCCTTGGGGATGGGGCATGGTGAAAGGGGAGGCCTAGTCCAAGCCCCAGGGCCCAGGTGCCTGAAACCTCAGACAGAGTGGAGTATGGGAGGAAGGAGACAAATTGCTTGATCATTGTTTTCGGTCCACCCCCTCTGGGGCACCTGGCACTGGCCACTGTCGGCAGACAGGCTCCTGGGCTGGATGGACCTTTGGTCTGACCTGGTATGGCTGTTCTTATGGTCTTATGTTCTAAGGAGACCAAGGAACAGCCAGAGGCCAGAAAGGACTTGGGGGCTGAGAGAAAGAAGGGCAGGGGGCAAGGCCAAGAAGCTCAAGAGAAACTGGGGACCTGAAGCTGGTTATGGGTGCTATGCATGTGGGGAGCTGTGGTGTATTGCAGCCCAGTGCCCTAATCTAGAGGAACCACAGTGTGACCTGGGGGATGTCAGAAGCCTGTGCTCCCTCTTGACCCCAGCGACCTGCTCCCTGGGGACAACGCCTAGGGGAAAAGCCCCCTTACAGCCTTTTGGGAGTTTGACCAAGACCTGTTCTCAGGGACTGGAAAGTCCTGGAAGACAAGGCAGGAGAGGAGGGCAGCCACGGGGCTAGGAATGTGCATACTGCTACAAAATTTCAGAATAGCTCTGACAGGATGCCAGGTCGAGCAGACTAGTGGGGTGTGAAACAGAAAGTAAGTGAGTCTGAGGCTGGGCCCAACTTACTGGGGCCCCCCAGGGATAGGAGCAGGGGAAGGGCCCTGTGGGTGCCACCAGATGGGGCTCCTGCTTGAGAACTTTGTCCAGGGTCAGGAAAATGACCCATAAAAAAGTAAGAATGTTTCTTTTGAAGATGGGGTTTACTTTTGAAAGAGCCATGTTTACACTGCTTTTATTCTTTCAAAAGAAGTTATTTTGAAAGAATATGCAAACGAAGTACCAGATATGTAAATCGGCACCTCATTTGCATTTTTTATTTCCCTCATTCGCACACCTATTTCAAAAGAGGAATGCAAGTGTATGTATTGCATACATATTGGAGAGTCAGAGATTCTAGGTTCTACTCATGAAAAGTTGTGTGAACTTGTTAGCCGCTAACTCACTTGAAGAAATGTTTCTCAGTTTCTGCCATCCATAGGGAGGGGTTAATAATAATATCCTATCTCAGTGTGCTCTTGTGTGACTCAATGAATGTTTATAAAGCAATCCTAGATGTTAACAGAAAAGCAGTATATACTGTACAAGAAGTGAAAAGGTATGACAATTGGTCAGCAGGGCCAACAGCCACCGGGGGCCCCAGGGCAAGGTGGGAAGATAGCCTAGCTGCACACCCTGGAAGTGGTGAGGCCAAGGGTTGAAGGGATGGGAGCAAGGGCAGTCAGCCCTTTGCACAGCTGGGCTCTGGGCCTCTCCCCCTTAGACACACAAAGTACTGGTGCTGTGGCAGTTCAAAGGGGCCCAGACTCAGGCCACTGCCACTGATGGAGTAGCAGAAGGAGGGACAAGAGCTCCAGGCAATTTTGAAACTCTGGGGCCCTGTACAACTGCCCCCATTGCCCTCCCCCATCAGTGGGTGTGCCATTGGTTCATTATTAGATCTATAATGTAAATTATTGATACTCAGTATCAGGTAAGCAAGATTTCAGGTCATATCTATATTGTGGATTTATACCACTCATGATCAAGATTTTTTGTTTTTTCAGCTCAAAATTAAGTTTGATCATTTTTTTTCCCCATGAAAAGCATTTGTTTTCATGGGCAATTCACTTGTTTGGGGACTTTTCAAATGAAAGCTTTTTAAGTATTTGTCAAAAATGTGAAACTTTCAATTGAAAATTTCTACTTGGAAAAAATATTTCAAGACCTGCTCTAATTTACACTGCTGTAACTGACATCAGAATCTGGACCTATGTGTCTGGGATTCAAATCATAATGTACCTGTACATGGTCAAATTGCATGAACATGAGTCTTCAAAGTTCAAAATCCATTTAAAACTGAATATTTTAGGTATGGTCAAAGTGAGAATTACGGTTTAGGCTACCCTGTTTTTTCTCATTGTGAATGTGTGATTTTACAATGAAGTATTAAATTTTGTAAAATCATTTTACACGCCCAAAGATACACAAAATAATTGCACTAGGATTACAGAGTACAATATTGCCTGGCATCAACCCTTCATTGTCCATATTCTCCTGCTCGCCCTACAATCATGAAACCCATTATTTCACATATTTGCTAGTGCAATACAGACTGTCTGATACCTGGAAGCTGTCCCTCACCTATTTTCAATGGATGACATGAGCTTTCATTTTTCTCACTGTGAAGTGCAACTGTTTAGGTTTAGGTTTCAGTAAATTAGCATTTGCCAGCCCTTAATAAACTATCAAAATAGCTGTGTGGCACAAACCCTTATTTTATATACAGGAAAAGAAACATCAAGTATACAAAAGCATCAGTCATGACCTCTTTAACAGGGAATAATGGCTCAGTAATTTGCACTGTGGGCCAAATTCAAAACCCAAAAATCATGGCAATCAGATAATCTGGGTATTTTTGTTGCAAGTGAAGGTAAGGAATTCCATCTAACCTGTGAAACTGCTCAGTAAAGACTACTCGACCCAAGGGCTAACCTAAGCTTCAATGCTTTGATATGATCCTACTGTAATAGAGGTAGAAGTCAAAATAATAATTCTAAAAAGTATGTTTCTTAGCCTCCTCAACCCCCAAAATTTGTCAACGTGGTTATAATTCCACAGACGTAGACATGAAACAAATATTTTAGCATTTCAAAAGTTTTCTTTTTAAAAAGAAAGGATGCATTTATTTTCAATTTTTCATTATTTAGATATTTTCGGCCATGAAAAGGGCAGATCCACTAAGAAATGAAATGCCAGGAGTGAAGTATTTCTTTTTAGCAGCAATTGAATAGAATCAAGAGGTAATATGAGCAGAGCTCACCTTGAGTATGTCATCATGAGAATCAAGCAAAGGAAATTATTTTACAATGGAGTTTCCTGTTGAGTTAAACAAATGATTTACAGATGCTTATTGTGGGTTCTGACATGAGCCCAAAGATGAATTTTTGGAGCTATAGCACCATCTACAAGTGCAACATATGAAATGTTGTACTTTTAGCTTTATGCCTTACACGTCTCTCCTTGATCAGAGAGATCCATAAGCTCTCACAATCTTTCAGGCTGAGGTAACAGAGCTGCTGGCACTGGATTTTGTCATGGGCTCAAAAGTCCCAGGTGTTGACATCAATTGAGCAAAAGTGAAGATTAACCTTGAGAGTGTCATCGTAACAATTTTTTGGTCTAAGTTAAGTACAGAACAGAGTGCATAATATTACGAAAGGATCTCAAAATTATGTGACTGGACAGCAAAATGACAGAGGAAATTCAATGTTGATAAATCCGAAAAAATGCACAATGGAAACCACAATTCTAATTAAACATATAAAATAATGCTGTCTAAAATAGCGGTTAACACTCAAGCAGGAGATCTCAGAATCATAGTAGATAGCTCTCTGAAAACATCTACTAAACTTGCAGTGACAATCAAAAATTAACAGAATATTAGGAATCATTACCAAACAGATAGAGAGTAAGACAAAAATATCATACTGTCTCTATGTACATCCACGGTAAACCCATATTCTGAATACCATTGCATACCCAGTTGC
Source organism: Carettochelys insculpta (assembly GCF_033958435.1). Lineage (NCBI taxonomy): Eukaryota > Metazoa > Chordata > Testudines > Carettochelyidae > Carettochelys > Carettochelys insculpta. Next base: position 18,018,935 of record NC_134144.1, read on the forward strand.
CCCATACTAAAAAGATGTATTGGATTGGACAAAACACAGAAGAAGGCAACAAAAAGAATAGAGGTATAAAGCATCTTAAATACAAGGAGAGATTAATGAGTGAAACTTTTCAGCTTGGAAAATAGACAGCTAAGAGGTGATATGATAGAGATCTATAAAATTATGACTGGTATGTAGAAATTAAATAAAGAAATGGCATTTACTTTTCATAACAGAAGAACTAGGGGTCACCATATGAAATTAAGAGGTACAGTCAAACTGCAAAACTCCTGGCCAGGGAAAGTTGCAAAGGACAAGATTATGATATGTCAGGAAAAAAAAACAACAACTCTAGATAAATCCATGGAAGATACCATCATCAATATCTAGCTAGTCATCACAAACTTCATGATTTTTTCCAGGCATAAGGGGCTGCCAACAAAGGTGGGTTTTGCCAGCAGAACCACATTTACACTGTTTATTTTCTGCTATGAATATGCAAATAAGCCATGCAAATATGAAAGTGAACAGCCATTTACAATTTTGTGAACCCTCATTTGCATCATGCTGCTGGCAGTTTGGCTGAATCTAGATGCAGCCATGGTGTTTCTACCAAAGCACTTTAAGACAACCTTTGTGATTTTGACCAACTGTAGCATTTATGTTTCTGAGGTTGATTAATCTCTTACGCCAATGAGCTGACCTTATGGCATTGTCAAGTTTTCATAGTATTTTATTTCGACATGGCCAGAATCTATAATCATAGATGCATACACGCTAAGGACTGCATCAGTAGCAAATGTCAAGTTGAAATGAAGGACAATCAGGTGACCTTTTATTCCATTTACTACACAAGCAAATGGACTTGCCTATCCAGCAGAACATATGTCCTACTCTGACCTCTTCAAGACTGAAACATGTCTCCCTTGTTAGTTCTTTCACTGCAGCTATAGCAATGTTTTATTTGGTAAGTCCTCTTCCAATAAGTCCAGCATGCTTTTCAAACCTCCCTACATCACCAAAAATATCATGGACATTTGAAGATGCAAAGCTCAGTGTTTCTTGTGTGTGATGCTACTTTTTACTGCACAATAGGATGACCAATTTGTCATGGAATACTAGCAAGTTAATAATGGAATGAGCAACATTTAAGGATTCTTTTCTCTCCCTTTCCCAGACTCGGAGAAGCAACTGTCCCTAAAAAGTGCTGTCCATTGCACAAGAAGAATATGAATGACTGATACCACTCCAAGACAACAACAAATGAGCATCTCTCTCACATTGCCTCTGTGCAGTTTTCTGGCTGAAGATCCCCAGCAGTACCCTCTGCATATTCTTGTCACTACAGTATCTTCATGGAATAGAATGGGTGTGTCTACATAAGCCCCCTCCTTTTGGAAGGGACATGTTCATGAGGGAGTTCGGAAGATGCTAATGAGAAGCTGCCATGAATATGCAGTGCCTCATTAGCATAATGGTGGCCACAGTGATTCGAAAGTGCCTCTTTTGAATGGCGTGCCACCTATGTAGCCAGGGGCCTTTTCAAAGGACCACCCAGTATTTGAAAGCCCCTTCTTTCCACTTGTATACCCCAACACTGGACAGATTTTCTTTTTTGTCAAATTATTGGTGTATGGGAGAATATTTTAATGAGAATTTTATCACATAGAAAAGTTATCCATTGTTTACATTACTAATATAATTATGTTGTAATAAAACTGTAGACTTTATCCTAGAAAATAACGTGTTACCCTTTGGCCATGTCTACATGGGCAGCTTCATTTGTTCACAAAACTCACGGAGCATCTACACAGTTAAAGCAGTCTGTTGAGAGTTTGTTGACAAAACTCAGCTGTTCACTTGGCAGCGTTATCCTGGTTCCCAATCAGGAATAGCACCTCTGCCAACACTGTTTTGTCGAGGGCACGGCAGGGCTCTTTCGATTTGAGTTTATGTGTAGATGTAATCTGTCGACAGAAGCACTGCTGAGGTATCTCTCTCGACAGTGACTTTTGTTGACAGAGGCTGCCCATGTAGTTGCATTTATGTATGTCTTATTGAAAAGTTACTATAGATTGCGAGGTTGTATAATTTATATTCAAAATGATAGAAAGCCATATTGCCATAGAGAATCTAACATCAATAGCCAAAGCTGTAAACCAGTAGTAATGATTGCCATTAGTCAATTACTGTGTAGTGATTTAATTCCCATTTTATATATTCTTTATTCTCCTTTATTCCTTTCTTTATTCTCTGTATGGTGCAAATTTGCAAAAATGTCTTTGACCTCTTAAAATTGGAAAGTGCGGGGGGGGGGGTCTGTTTCTTAAAGTCACATGGTGAAATACATGTAGAGGCTCAGAGATGGCTATTTCATTAGTCCTTTGACTTAGTATTATAAATAAAGGAAACCAGAATCTTTTTTTCATTCATTCATATGTACGTTTTGATCACATTTCATGACTTGTACATTAATTTTACTCATCTCTGTATAGCTGCACAAGCTTCCCAGATTCTGAAGAATGGATGCACTGCTTCAGCAATTTGATATCTTTCTTCCTACAGCTACTAAATATTTTGCCCAAAACCACGGTAAACTCGAACAGCATCATTTTAATTATACTTCATTTTTTAGAGGTAGTGGAAAAGTTACCAGCTTTCGTTTCATGAGAAGTCTTTGCATAGTTATAGTGATGAAAATTGCAAAATTCTGTCCTATTAAAATAATGATGTGTCCTGAATTTAATTCAAAAGTTGATCATTTCTATGGTAACATTAGCTTTCCCTATGAAATAACACTTCTCCCTTGCAAAAACTGCCTTTTTAAAAACTTCACTGATTGGATTATTTAGGTTAAATATTTGTATTTTAGATGGGTTACACTGTAATCTAGGCCTGATCTTAATTAGCCAAGACTTTGGTTCCCATGACAGTGATGACAGATGTCTATGAGAATTCTGACTAGGAACTCAGGGCAAGTTAAGTGTCTGGTGTGCGCACTACTGAACCAGTCTTATATCTAGTTGTTGAATAATTTATCTTAACCACCTCCCCCAGAGGTGTATTAAATACTATAGTTTAGACATTTTGTTTCCTGAGAATGCATTTTGATTGCTTGTCCTTTCCTAGTTTTTCTGTTGGACAAAAATTTTGACCATAAAAGGAACACCTACTAAAGTAATGACATGCGTCTGACAAAGCAGGTCTTCATCCACGAAAGCTTATGCTCCAAAATATGTTAGTTTATAAGGTGCTACAGGACTTTTTATTGTTTTTGCATATACAGACTAACATGCCTACCCCTCCCATACAAAAGTAAATAATTTCTGAAGCCACATTCCCTGAATAGCAATAAGGTTTTGGAGGTGAAGAGTGAAGCAAACATGATAGGTTTAAATAAATCCCAGGTAGCATTAGTGTTCTGCATTTTAGGAAAGTGCTTCTCTTAAAAATAAAAATAGCAAAATAGAAAAATTGCTGGTGTAGATACCTCTGACCTTTTTCTCATCATCTTATGGCACATCAGTCAAACGAACACTATAGTCAGTGTTCAGAGGTGAATACATTTCTCCTTAACTCCATCAGTGTATATAAGTGTTGTGATGGCACTTGGCCAAAAACAAAACAGCATTTGAAAGATACCCAAGCTGGTGTTTCATTATCACTTGCCATTTGGTTACTTACACATATTTTATTACCCAACTGTCTCATTTGGGATTAGGGATTTCACCTCTTTCTTGAGGTTGTCAATTCTGAATTATACTATCCATTAGACCCTCAGAATTACTCAGAAGTCTCTAAACAAACAAACTACCAATCCTTGAAAGGGGTAAGAACTTACTTCTAACCAGAACTTCTTTTTCCACTCCAGCTTCTTAAACTGAAAAAAAAAAGAAACAAAAAGTTTCCCATCACAGGGTTTTTGCCTCTCAAACATTCACAAGCATGGAAATCTCTCTGTAGGAGAGCAGCTTATAGCCCAAACCCAAGAAGGGTTAAATATCTGTGCAGGTACTGTTTAGACCCTTCCCTTAAGCTATTGCAAACCCCAAAGTAAAGCAGTTCAACATAAATTCAATAGCTAACTTCCTGACCTGGATTGTCCTCTATCTTCTGACTGACCAGCTAATTAGGAGTTCCCCTGCTCTAGACCTTGCCCTAAATCCCAATCCACTTCCTATAACTCTCCTTCTGAGATTGAGCTTCCAGCCTTGTAGAGTACAGATACGCATCAGGTAGTCACATGACCCCTTCTCAGCTGGATCTGATAATCTCCTCTTACTAGGATCAAACACCTTTTCTTGAAGGAACTGTGCCTCACAACAGGAATGGCTGATACCAGACTACTTGGCACTTAATGGATTAGACAATTCTGTTACAGTTTCCTGTATCAGCCCTGGGATTTATACTGTTAGACAGAAATTGGAGAGGTATTAGAATATACTGTTTAGAGAATAATCATGTACTCATAGCAAGTTAGACAGGCTGATTTTATATTGTAGGGGTCTGTTTACCTCCCTAAATACCAGGCTGGCCGCTGTAATGATGTCTGAGCTCACACAATCCCTGATTCAGCAAAGCACTTGCATATGTGCTCAATTGCAAGCATGTGGGTAAAATCTATCCTTAATCAGCACACTGTATGCTTGAATCCTATTTAAGTCAATGAGACATAAGCTCCTGTAAAGATTAGCAGTTGTGTAGGATTTTCCTGAATCAGGGCTATGATAAGGCACTTAGTGTATTCTTGAGTGCTTTCCCTGGGCCAAGTTTAAATGACTCCAACAATTTGACTTTTACTGTTTCCCATGAGAGCCCATTTAAGTCATTTACATGATTTTTTTCTCCTGGTTTCCAGCTTCTCTTGGTCAATGATATTGAACTGCTTCTGGCTTCCCTCCCTCCACTGCAGGTCCTCCCAGATTATTCTGAGTACACTGCTGCCCTTCTGGGTCACACACCCTTCAAGTTCCTGAGGACAATTATATCCTCCTAAGCAATGCACATTCCAGTGTTTCCTCAGAAATCAGTCCTTCCAGATTCTTCTGGAAGTAGGTAAATGTATGGAAAGTGGGTGCATATCTGGAGCAGATCCTGTGGCCATCAGAGTCTTTTTGTATGGACCCAATGTTACATAGTATTTGGGGAAAAATATTTATTTTACTTTTTTAAATGTCACATGCACGCACAAAGAATAAGAAGCAAACTGGCATTAAATTGTCACAACTAACAATTCCATCAAACACACTTTCACATGTGAAACATTCTGAGCACCACTGGGAGTCAAATAACATTCAAATTGTCTCTGCATGTAACACAATATGACAATCCCTGTGGTATAGACCATTACTAGACAGTCAAACTGTAGCAGAAATGCAAATAGGGCTATATGATCTATTACAGAAATTAGACCCAAATGTGACACCTTTCTTTCTAGGCCTGAACCCACAACCCCATAATCGCTGAATGACTCACAAGTATTTAAAAATAGAAATAGCAGTTTTTCTCTCCTTCTTTCTCCCAAGCCTGGAAGTGAAATAACTTCATTAGTGTGTAGGTGCAGTGGTTGGTTGGTTGGTTTGCTGTTTGTTTCTAAGGAATTATGTGTGTGGGAGAGAGAAAGACTGGACGTGGGTTACAGGTGCACGAGGAAATTACTGAGAGAAAACTAAATGGGAAAAGTAAGCCGCGCTGGTCATTCAAAAGTGGTTAGTTCCACCTCAGTAAAGGTGAGCTCAACATTTAGGGCTTGCCCCACTGGACACATTGACACTGTGGTTAAAAAAACAAAACAAAACACATCACTGAGTCTCAGTGCCTATGTCAGCTTACTTTGGCTAGTGAGTGTTGGACTGTAGACATACACATTTGGGCTTGGACTGTGGCTCAGGCTCCTCTCTTGTTGGGTGTCAGAGGCCGAGGTCCAGCCCATGCCGGATCATCTACACAGCAATTTTACAGCCTTGCAGCTGGAGCCTGATAAGCCTGATTCCAGGGACCCAGGCCAGTCATGGCTGTGTCATTGGCCTTTTACCATGGTGTAGGAATGCCCTGGGAGAGTTCTTCCATCTGTACTAAGTCTCTTCCTGTTCATCAGTAGTGGAATGCCTCAGTCTTTCCTGTGCTGTGCCAGAGGCACATAACAATTTAGTAACCTTCACAGCTGTAATACTTTCATCTAACCCTGGTTGCTGGCTTGTTATGGAGGCATCCAGGTAGGATGCACTGACCTGTGATATACAAGAAGTCAGACTAGATGGTGATGTACAAGAGGTCAGCCTAAATGATTTGGTGGTACCTTCTGATGTTAAACTGTAAGCAGAGGTGATGGATGTGTGTGTGTGTGTGTGTGTGTGTGTTTGGGGGGGGTGCACAGCAGTGTTCTCCCAGCTTTGCCACACCCCTCCCTGCACTGCATTCATCATCAGCTCCCCACTACGTCTAATGAATGTGTGAGCCTCCCCTGGAACAGCACAGCATAAAAGCAACTTGAGTTTCCAAGCTTGTGCTACTTGTAGGTCGCTCCACACTAGGGGAAGGGGGACTGCCCCGCACACACTGGAAACAGCAGGTGAGACAGAGCAGGAGTGAGAGAGGGAGGGTCATAGGCATACGGCTGGGACTTCCCCGTAATCCTCATACCAGCCATCTCTGTCTGTATTGCATGCAATTGCATAAAACATTGTAATCAGAGATGACTACACGGGTAGCAAAGGACAGCACAAGGGAGGCAGTTGACTATCCGCACACAGACAGGCTGCTGTATTTTGTGTCACTTGCAACTTTTATGGGGTGCATAGTTATGCTCCTAGATATGAGGAATTAAAATAACCAAGTCTGGTGCATTATGCAATCACCATTGTTACAGCATTTCTTTCAAATAAATACAAATCCAAGGTGCAGAAATTGTTAATCAGAACCCTTCTGTGCAATAACAATCTGGAGATTTTCAAAAGCACTCAGAATTGGCCTCCCCCTGTTTCTGTTTCAGTAAAGGGAATTTTAGCATTGGCTTCAAAGAGAGCAAATTTAGGGTGGCTCAGACAGAGCACTGTTGAAAATTCCCAGCCTTTGTTTCCACTGTTAGCATGAGCTCATATATGTTTCCTTTCTGATTCATAAATGGGGTTGGATTTGATGAACAAATGGGAGTAGGTTTATGAGCTGCATAGGAACGAGTAGAGCAAATTGCTCTTAGCATATGTATAAGAGGAAAAGGGAACAGTTGCCTCCTCACTCAGCCTGTTAGCACAGAACCCAGACATTGTTTAATCTATTGCTTGAGTGATAATATGAATAAATCAGACCCTTGTCCAGCAAAACCTTTACTCATCTTGCTGTAAGTACATGTATAGTTCCCGTACCCATACAGTAGCCTGTTTGTGTCCAGATAGCCAACTGTTTTCCTGATGCTGTCCCTCGCTATCTCCTTCTCCTGGGATTACAATGTTCCATAACAATTACACACCTTATAGTGTCAGAAGATGCCACCAAATCATCTAGTCTGGCCTACTGCATGTCACAGGACAACTCAGATGCTTAAGCGTTGTGGCAGAACTGAGTCCCTGCACCCCTAGTGGCATAATGTGGCCTGATTTTGGGTTTGGTTATTCCCTTTATCCCTATGCGCATATGTGCTCCCAAAGCGCAACATGTTTTGCCCACTTCTAATTAAGCAGTAAGTTGTACAACACTGAATTCCTCTGCTTCCTAATAAGCATCCAGAAACCAATGAGTTCAGTTAATTTTGCAGCTCCTTCCCATTCCAGCTCCTTCCCATTCCAGTTCCAGCCATTCCAGCTCCTTCCTTCCTTGTATTGCTCTGTATATTGAGCAGCAGATTTTCTGAGGATTTACTTTTTTCTCATATACCAATTCTTGCAGATACTAGGCAACTTATTTTTTTCCAATAAAAACTTATATGAACTACTGTAGGCATTAGAAAAGGGCACACCGAGTTGATTAGCAGCATAATTTCAATTCTGTTTTGTAGTTTCATCTATTGTTCCTAGCGGAGTTGTGTGACTCCCGTTGTTAAGGTTGCTACTTCTCGTCTTTTTCTCTTGACTGGCACACATTTCCCTACTTTTAGGCTATAAGAATATAAATGACTCTTCTTTCTACTAGTATAGGATTTTCTTATTAATGGAGAAAGGTGCTTGTTAGTAACCTGAACACTGAATTTTCAATAAGAAAGGGCCTGCCAATCAATTGGCTGGAAGGGCAGCAGATCAGGCAGTCTGATTGTCAGGTTTGCAGAAACCATAAAATTAGTCTTTCTCCTCTCAATTAATGAGGTCTAGGCATACAATTCACCACTTTCATAGGAAATTAATGTCTTCAGCTTGACCTCATCTCTCCCAGACATCATTTTTAAAATGCTTCTATTATGCAGCTCTCAAGGTGTATCCTTCTGTTAGGGATTTAAAAAAAAAAGTTTTCATTGTCACAAAGTAAACACTAGAAGTTCTTCAAGATGATACAGAAGAAAAGAAACAGGGGATCGTGATTGAAGTAATCGTGATCAGTACAAAAGGAAAGTCATAGCATGGTGTGGTAGCTGTATAACAATAGTTACATAGCTGCATGTTGATAGTATACAAAAAAGTAAGAGTTCATACTGTGTGGTTTCGTGTCTCTTTGCATTGGTTCAGTCTGCTCATACTTCAGGACGCTAAGATTAACGGTACACAGAATATTTTATCCTCTTTTTATCAATTCATATTTGTCCCTGATGTGTACTATGTATTCTCTGGAACCACCTTCCTTTGATCACATCAAATGGGAGTCTTTGGACTTTGGTAGCTGATGTCCTAATCCTGACACTATTTCAAATGTACATTTACTGTCACTATATGCTGCACCTTATAATTCTCAAATTTAACAGCTGAACAAAGTATGAGCTTGTGAAATCAGGTGTATAATATATTTACAATATTTTAAGTTATTTTGTACCGAAGGTAAAAGATTAAAAGGTGAACAAAAAGTTGTTTAACTGGTTTTGTCATTGGCAACATAAAGTACTGTTTGATCAGACCATTAAATGAAAACAGTGTGGAGCAAAGGATACATTAATTGAGAGCCAGATTATCTCCTTACTTTACACAATGGAATTATTTCTTATTCCCAGATGTGTAAATGCAATTGGAATTGGGCCCTATGGTCTTTAAAGTTTAGAAGATAATGGTCAGCTGTCTCTGTTTTTTAAAACTAGATAGATACCATTTATATAACAGATCCTGCATAGCCTAATCTGATGCAGTATGTTTGGCCTGTGTGAACAATGCCATTTCATGTCCAATTTACACTACTATTATGTATAAGTATATTAATTTGACATGGTAGAGAGTCCAACCATTTCAAAAAGGTTTTGGTCCTCCCTCTGACCTTGTCTACATGAGCTTTTCCAAGGATTATCCCCCACCCTTGTGCTACCACTGATACACTGCCACAATAGCGGTAGCATTTTAATAGGTAGGTTTTCATTTCTCTGTCATATGGACATTTCTGATCAGAGTCAGACAACATGGTGATAAAAACACTTGTGCAGTGTCTAGTCTTGGGCTCCCCTTAGCGGAGATGCACTGATGGTACCTGGAAAGTGGAAGTTTCCTCAACATGTAGGCATGGCCTGTGTAGCTAATCTGAAGCCCGTTTATAAGGGCTACAAAACCCCATCTTTGCAACAGTGCTGTGGCTCTGATTCTGCTCCCATTACAGTCAATGGGAATTTTGAATTGAATTCCATGGAACCATAAGGCTACAGGTCACCAGTTCTAATGGGTAACTGCATCTGATCACAGTAATGTTAAAATACCCTTGAACTCTTCTTGGCTACTGCTTCCTGGCCAGCGTGTACAGGAGACTAATTTAACTGATTCATGAAATAATTTAGGCCAACGCACTTCCCTTCTTTTAATCAGACTGCTGATTCCCAGAAAGTCATCTTCCTTTTTATTTGTCCCCACAGGCTCTGTCTATATTCTCCATTGTCTTTCATGCTTCACAGAGGGATGGTTTTGAATACAGCCATTAACCCACAGGCTACACTCAAAATTGGTGCTCCTCCGTGAAGCATGAAGAGCAGCAGAGAACAGAAAGCACCTACAAAACCTGGGGAAAACCTGGCTTCTGGAGAGCTGCCAAATCCTACTGAAAAGTATTGTTAAATATCAGATTCAAAACTAATAACAGATTGGGACTAAAAAGGAAGGGAAGGAGAGAAGGAACACTGTGTGGGACTGAAGGTTTGAGAGTGGTAGTAAGAAAAGGTAAAGGATAGATTTCGCTTTCACTGGCTAAAATATTCCACATTTACTAAGGGAGAAAAGGCTAAAGAGATGTATTGCAAAGAAGATGTGTCAGGAGTCAAGCCTCATGGATGGAAGAAGACTCATAAGCCATGAACCTGGGCCAAGAGTCAGAGCCAGTAATCAAAGTAAGGCAAAGGAGCAAGGGCCACCACAGAAACCGCTTGGGGAACCACTTAATTGCACAGTTAACTTCCTGGTGTCCTCTCTAGGCTATAGTATTACATCTGGGCCAACCAGGAACTCTGGGACCACTTGCAATCAAGCTCTCTGTGAGTTATACACGTGCTCCACAAGGCTCACAGTCTGTCAACGGCTGCTCTGCCAGATCTGCTGAGTGGAAGCCTGGATGTAACAGCTGCCTCAGGGACTAGCACCCCATAGTCTAACTCTGGATCTTGGTATCTAGCTACTCTGAGGCTATATCTTCACTGTAACAAGTTGTGTTTGTACATTGGAGTCGCTAACTCAAGACAGATAGTGAAATAAGCTACTCCAGTTTTTACCTCAGTGTATCCAGTTGAGGAAAACCACAAAAGAGCTACGTCTACACGTGAAGCCTACATTAAAGTAGCTTATTTCGATGTAGCGACATCAAAATAGGCTATTTCAATGAATAAAGTCTACACATCCTCCAGGGCAGGCAACATTGACGTTCAACATCGACGTTGGGCAGCACCACATCGAAATAGACGCTGCAAGGGAACGTCTACACGCCAAAGTAGCACACATCGAAATAAGGCTGCCAGGCACAGCTGCAGACAGGGTCACAGGGCGGACTCAACAGCAAGCCACTTCCTTAAAGGGCCCCTTCCAGACACAGTTGCACTAAACAACACAAGATCCACAGAGCCGACAACTGGTTGCAGACCCTGTGCATGCAGCATGGATCCCCAGCTACAGCAGCAGCAGCCAGAAGCCCTGTGCTAAGGGCTGCTGCACACGGTGACCATAGAGCCCTGAAGGGGCTGGAGAGAGAGCGTCTCTCAACCCCTCAGCTGATGGCCACCATGGCAGACCCTACTATTTCGATGTTGCGGGACATGGATCGTCTACACGTGCCCTACTTTGACGTTCAACTTCGAAGGAGGGCGCTATTCCCATCCCCTCATGGGGCTAGCGGCTTCGACGTCTCGCCGCCTAACGTCGATTTCAACTTCGAAATAGCGCCCAACACGTGTAGCCGTGACGGGCGCTATTTCGAAGTTAGTGCCGCTACTTCGAAGTAGCGTGCATGTGTAGACACAGTTAAGATGTTGGGTTGGCCTTAACTAACTACATGGAGATGAAAGCTTCCTGTGCTTTGTCCCCACTAGAATTTTACTTTTAGACAACTGTTTCAATACACAAAACCCACCTTTTTTGCAACAAAGCTTCCAATTGCAAAAGGAGCTTCCTAGCAGTAGATATTGAGGAATGCTTTTTTTCTAAAGTGCATGACTCAGATGCATGCTGGAAAGAAGTCAAATTGTTCTGGAAATGTTCAGGCAGCAGGAGGACCAGAGATCAAGCCCTAATGTGCCCTTACACTTGTGAACACATTGCAGAGAGCCACTAGTATCTCCCCAAGCTGCTTCCAGACTGTGGATCTGGAGGTCTGGGTTAGATTCCGCTGAGCCAAATAAAGGTGCCCAGGGAGATACAGGATCTTGTGCTTATTGTCACTGATCTGTCAGTTCTTTCACACTGTAATTTCTTTTTTCTTTCCCTGTTTTATTGTTTTGTGTTCTGTCCTATTGTTGAGAAAATGGCTTCCTTTTCTCTGATGTTTTCCTCTGAGATGCACAAGATGGATCTGGGCTTCTCCATGCAGCCCAATCAATTTCTTCATCTCACACTTACAGATGTGATGCAGTGGGACAGATATATTCCCCAACACAAGGGGATTCACCGAGAGGGTATGGGAGATGGGAATGGGAACTGAGGTGTAAAGGGATTTTATTAATAGGGAGCCTGGAGAGAGCAGCCTTCTCCTATCTTATTTCAAAATAGCATAACTACACACGAAAGATGTATTTCGAAACAGCACCCAGCTATTGTCAAACAGCATTTCATGACAGATAATGCTATTTCAAAATAGTGTCATTGGAGCCCACTGTAGTACCCAGAGGCACTGAGACCTCACACTAGGGTGAGTCTTCAGTCTTGGCTAGCAGTCAGCAGGTTTTTGGCTCATGCAGTACAGCACAGGGTTTTAGCACCTGTGACTGGAGATTTAATCCTTGGTGCTAGCAACTGGGGTTTGTCAGCCTTACACCATCATGGCTCATTTTAAAATAGCACTCGTCCACATCTTAATAGTGCCTATTTCAATAGAGCAGCTTTAGAATAGACATTATTTCTCCTGCACTAAGGGTGATTAATTTGAAATAATGCACCCACTCTTTTGATTTTATTTTGAAATAGCATGTGCGTAGTCTAGACGCTAGAAACATTATTCTGAAATAACTTTTTAGTGTAGAGGTAGCCTCAATGACCATCTAAAAGACTATGATACTCATTCACAACCAACAGCAACCCAAGGAGCTATAAGGAAAGCTCTGTTCATCCAGATGAATGGGTGCTGAGAACATTCTGATTATAATATTTTATTTCTGGGAAGGTCTTACTTGTGTCTCATTATCTGAAGGGTTTAGGGACATGTCATACCCTTTGAATAAAAACACACAGGTGGGGGAAAATATGAAACTCCAGTTTCTATTTATGGAAATTAGGTGTATAAATTGTTCTGGGAAGGGATTAGTGGTATGTAAAAAGGGTATATAAGGATAATATTCATGATTATGCAGCGTCAGAAGACGAAAAGAAAAGCCAGAGCCAATTACACAGGGGGAGTATGACCTGTCTCTTTCAGGTTCCTTTATATTATGGCTTGGTGATGGGAAGTTTTACTGGTGGAAGCTAAGTACCATAAATGTCAAATGCACAGGAAGAACTATAAGTAGCTTTTAAGGGATCAGTAAGGTAATGTCTGCAAGGCGCCGTAAGCTTAAAACAAGCTACTTAATTTGCGCGAAGCAAATTGCCCAGGTTATTTCCAGTGAATTTCAAAATAGGCTATTTTGGCATATTGCACTCTCTAAATGGCATCATGGACTGAAATAAAACCTCTTTTTGAGACATCCCTGTACTCCCCATGCAATGGGATTTACAGGAATGCCAAAATAGTGCACCTGTTGTCTTGAAAACTGTTTCTAGACAACAGGCATGTTGCATAGGTGCAGGCAGCTATTTCAGGATACCTTTTTATCCTGAAACAGTGGCTGCAGTGTAGACATAGCTGAAGTATAAAGGGAGGGTGACATGATCATAATTCTTCCCCACTACAACCTGACTGGCTTATTTTGGGCTTTGGAGAGAGAAGGGGCACCAGTATTAATGAACAGTCCATGTTCTTTGGAGATTGTGATTAGACAGTGTACAGTGAGCAAACGTTTCTTGTATCTTGTAAGTTTACATATGGTTCCACAACAACTTGTCCTTCATTAGCAAACAGGTGTGGTTTGTGTGGTGTTCACTTCTCTGCTCCACTATTTTCACTATTTCCAGTTCACCAACCTCCAGAAGTCCGCATTTTCCTCTGTAAGATGTTTTTTGTCAGTGTACTGTATTCCGCACCTCCTGTATACTGTTGGTCCTGTTCCATTACTTCTCTCTCCTTTCCTTTTCCCATCTGTCTTCTTACAATGGAGAACTTAATAATCTGGGGAGGTGGTTGTTATACAATACATTCTTAATCAACAAACTCTGATGTCCGTCCTACCCATTTCACTCGTCAGATTTCTCGGCCTCCTTTGCAGATAGGCCATGAAGTCTTATTTTCTGCGATTTTTTTCTTTCCCTTTTTAAGTCTACTTCACCTCTTGTCAGTAGGAAGACAGCCATCTTATGTAGCACAGCTCCTTTCTATCTTGCCAATGCCCAACTAAATAAAGCATTTAATGAATGGATTTTGTATTTTTTTTTAAATTTCTTCTATTATATGACGGTTCCTAGGCTAATAGTATCTCTGACCTCTCTTGATGACCTCAACTGCAGCCCTTCTGAGATGCCCCGTATAGCTCATCACCTGTCTTTCAGTGGAATCACACACAAAATCAGGCTTTAATGTGCTTCTTCTTCCAGATACTGTCACTAAATGCATTTGGATAATATTTCAGGCACAACTTTTTTAATTAAAATATTTTATGTTCTCCTCTGTAGAGAGGCTACTTCTAAAGAGTAGAACATCCCTACTGTGAAAGTTTAAAGCAGGGGCCAGCAGTCTTTCTCAGGCGGCATGCCAAAATTTGACTTTTTGACCTCTATGTACAATCAGAGTGTCAGTGATACTTTTTAAAATCACTAATAGTCCTATTTAGAACAGCTGCACTAATAAATAAATTAAGAGATTAAAATAAGCTTTACCATTTAGGTGGTGGTTGATAGCATTAAATGGTCTTTTGTTAATCTACAGGCAGCAGGGCTTTGAGCAAGCTCCCAGCTGCATAGAAGAGGAGGAGTGGGGCTGAGTCCCCACTCCGCATTCCAATGAAAATCTGCTTGTGTGCTGCTCTTGGCACCTGTGCCAGGGGTCACTGACCCCAGGTCTAAAGGATTCTTTTCCACCATTCCTTTTGGGATTGCTGGAAATGGCCTGAGAAAAAAAAGGTTTTTCACATTCTGTAATGCTTAATAAAAAAGGAAAGGTCTTTTCCTGTAGAAAAATACTCAGCAAACAGATGTGTGATCTTCTGTAGCTTACTTTAGCTATAGCAGTTCTTTATCAAGTTAAATGGTTTATTGCTGATATTGAATCAATCCTCTCACTAACTTAACTTGTTAACCAAGTGCATGTTGTAAACACTGCCTTCAATACAGAATAATCCTTTGGCCCAATGGTAATGCTCTTGTCCTGATTGTGAGGACCTAAAAATGGAAAGTATTAAACCTCAGCTTTTAATAAGAGAAGTTTCTAGCCTTTGGGTTTTAGAGAAAGACTGGAGACTGCAAGCTCTCCATGATTTAACATATAGTCTAAGCCTCTGCAGAACTCTGAGACACATGGCCATGGATTATTCCAATGTTTGGTGGAACTCAGCCTCATAGCTGGAGGGATGTTGCTGCTTAAACCCACTCCCAGCTGACTACTTTCAGAAGAGCTGGTTCCTCTACTAAGCAGCCATTATTGCCTCTACCCACTAAGGGTGAAGGAATTTAGTGCCTCGGAGTGTAGCATGGTCTAAAAAAAAATAAAGCATGAGATGTGCTCTAAAATGAGATGTGCTGTAAAATAATCCTTGAGAGGATCATTTATTTAATGCTTGTGAAGTGTTAAAATTTACCACAGTACACACAGGACAATACCATTCCCCAAGCACTTTGGTTATATTTTGCTAAATATCAACTATGCATGGACACCTCAGACAAGTGAATTGGCACCATTTCATCTGCAAGAGGAGGCTGGGAGTGACTTAATGGAGTCAAGCCATTAACCATGGATTAAACAGAGACTGGGAGTGGCTCGCAGCTTACAAAGTTAGCTTCTCTGCTCTGGGTGTTAATATCTCCCCATTAGACGCTGACAAAGGCTCACATCACCGTCTGATCTGACTTGTTTCTTCCTCCTTTGATAAGTACTGTTGATACTGGGCCATTTCCACCTTGCTGAATAGACCTCGTCAGCTCTGGCCCTCCCTTTTACTGGGACTCCACTCTTTAAATACTCCTCTGAACACCCCCCCCCCGACTCATGCTTCTGATGAAGCGGGTCTTTTCCCACAAAAGCTTATGCTCCAAAATATCTCTTAATCTGTGCCACAAGACTTGTTGTTCTCCATGTTAGTCTGTAGCTTCACAAAGAAGGCTAGTTCAGAAAAATGCTAAGGCTGACTTAGCACTAGTGGCTTTTTCTGAGGCTGAATCTACACTTATCTGGCATTTGACATGCCTTGATTGATTTCTCGGAGTTTGATTCTGCGGCATCTATAAAGATGTAGCAAAATCAATCTCTCTGAGCTCAGCTATCAACACATGTGGAGTAAGAGACATCGGCGCAAGCCTGGAGAGCCCCAATCTATGCAGGGGCAAGAAGTCAATCATGACAGATAGATTCTAGCTATACTAAGGGTGTATCTAGAATTGCTTATCTGGGATCGACTTTCTGTCCCTGTGTAGACTAAGCCTGAGTGTGAAACTTTCAGAAGCAGAGGTCTCTGGGTAGAGATGAGCACTTGACAGAAAACTTGTGAGAGTTTTCTCCTCACTAGTCATACAGGTCACATACTGAATTCATGATGTACTGAGTTTTTTTTTTTTATGCCTCGGGGAAACTGGACAGACCCACCTAATGCCTGAACACCTCAGATTTTGTTAGTAGTCAAGGTCCTTTTGTTCTTTTACTGATACTTGGTTGGAGTCCTGTCTAAAACATTTAGCCACTGGGACCACTTCTCCAGCTGGCATCTTCCTATTCAGTCACTGCCACCTAATCCTGGATGGGTACCATCCATTCCTGTACACTGGAGGTTGCTTAAGGATGTCAGACATTGCTTATTGCAATACAGGTGTGTCTTTGCTTCGTGCATCGGGTTGGTTGCCTCCCCTACCTTGGCCGTGGAAGTGGAAAAATGGAATGACATGGTGGACATAAATTAAGTGGGTCTTTGAGGGGGCTCAGAATGCGCTTGAACCTTCCTGCCCCCTCTGCCTCCTGCATCTCTAACAGCAGCTATGCTCTAAGCAAACAGACAAGCAATCAGCTCTGTATGCTGTCAGTGCTCCCTTTATGAATCAGTGAGCAGCAGATGTTGAAAGCTACATGCATCAAAATGCAACACCTGCTGCTGGACTTGGATTTCTAAGCTAGGGCATTACATACATACATAAAAAGATCAACTGAGTAGGTAAGCAGTGCTAACAGCAACTCTCAGGGTGAAATCAAAGGGATCGTATCAGCAAGTAATGGTATTATTGCAATCTGGTTAAAAACCTCTCAGCTACAACAACAATTACATTTGGCCAATGAGTCAGCGGTTATCCAAACTGTAACATGATACTGGGTTTTTTTCACTCTTTTTTCCCTGACACTATTAGACACACTCTCTGGAGAGTAGTGACCATTTTTAGCATGCCAAAAACTAGAGAATAACATCTGGGTAGCGTAGGTCCAAATCACGGACAAAATGCTGACTCAATGGAATGCATTTTACTGGTCTTTTATTCTTGCTTTGTACCAAAACTTCTATCCACTTTCTCTGTTCGCAGAGTACTGAGACCACCTGGCAGATCACCTTCAGGATGTGTTTATGTCTGGTTTCATAAATTTTAATTGCATTTGTTTAAGTCAGCGTTGAAATCTAATCTGCTCAGCCAGTGTACAACCAGTATCTGCTGAATTGAAAGTATTTAATATTAACCAACACAGTGTATCACTACAGCTCTGGAAAGAGTGTCGGCTCAGACAAATGATACTCTTAATCCTTAGGAAAAAAAAATCCCTCTTGATCAAAGCGGAGGACAGTACCAGCACAAAGCAAAATCTGCTCAGTGTCTCAGTATTGTTGTTAGTAGTGCATTTTTCCTTGCCATACTCCTGTATTTCTTTTAATCCTTAAAGTTTCTGAACCAAGAGCCATTCCTAATCCATGCTTTGATCAGGATTTCTGAGATAGAGACCACTGACTTTCCTCTACATTCACGCACCCTTGGAGGAGGATTTCTGCTATAGATCACCTGACAGTAGAGACTATCATTACAGCCATACTGGGTTGCTGATAAGTCAATGCTTTTATTGTCTGGAGTTATCAGGTTTTCATTATTCTGAAGTAAATACTCTCAACTGTAACAAAGTTAAGAAAAAAAGGCTTAGATACTTTGAAAAAAGAAAAGCGGCTGCTGTGGTTGATTCTGAACCACTGCTGCAGAACGTAAAGGTGAAGATGGTGTTTTATAGGAACATAAAACCATATCACCAGTGGATATAAACTGATGTAGCTCCACTGAAGATAAGCAGATTTAAGCTATTCTCGTCCTGCTCTTCCCAACCCGTGTTAACCATCAAAAGTAATGGGAGTAAGTACTAATGACAAAATGTGATTATCAACAAGAAGTCCCGTGACTTTAATGAGAAGAAGACAGGCAGTGTGGTTCACTATAGGCTGTATTCCTAACTCTCCTAGGCTGACCACTTTTGAAAGAGACATGCAAATGAGCAAAATTAAAAATAGAAATGAGCTGCAGATTTACATATCTGGCACCTCATTTGCAGTCTTTAAAAAGCGCTCATAAAAAAGGGAAGAAAGGTTCTCTTGAAGATGACTTTTACTTTTGAAAGAGCCGTGTCTGCACTGTTTTTCTTCTTTCAAAAGAAGCACTTACATTTTGAAATAAGAATATGCAAATGAGGTTCTGGATATGTAAATCTGCATCTCATTTGCATTTTTGATTTCCCTCATTTACATGCCTCTTTTGAAAGAGGAATGCAAATGTAGACACAGCCCTAATGACCTGCTGGTGACCTGGGCTTTCTGAGCACTATTATAAAACAATTACAATTGTATTAATCTCATTGCTGATGGCTTTTATTCATTTAAAGTTGCAACTCATTTAAGATTTTTTTATCCTACTCTTCTTTATTCTTTCCAACAGTTAAAATAATCAGAATAGCTGAGTATCAGAGAGGTAGCCGTGTCAGTCTGTATCTATGATAACAAGAAGTCCTGTGACACCTTATAGACTAACAGATATTTTGGAGCATAAGCTTTCATGGGCAAAGACTCGCTTCATCAGAAGCATGATTCGAGGAGTGGGATTTCAGAGGAGTATTTAAAGAATGGGGTCCCAGTAAAAGGGAGGGCCAAAGTTGACAAGGTCTATTCAGCAAGGTGGAAACGGAGCATTTGATCAGTATTATGCATCAGAAGAGGAAAAAACAAGTCAGGTCAGATAGGGGATGCGGGCCCATTGTCAGAGTCTAATGGGGAGATAATATCTACATTACTAAGTACATATGACTGATAATGAGCCATTTCCACCTTGCTGAATAGACCTTGTCAGCTCTGGCCCTTCTTTTTACCCGGACCCCACTCTTTAAATACTCTTCTGGAAACCCCGCCCCAAACCCATGAATTTGATGAAGCGGGTCTTTGCTCACGAAAGCTTATGCTCCAAAATATCTCTTAGGCACCCCAGGACTTCTTGTTGTTCCAGAATAGCTGAGATTATTAACAAACTGTAAACATTAACAAGAAGTTTTGTCATGTGTAAAGCAGAGACAAAACAACATAATACAAGGAATAAAATCAATTCAAGAACTCAGACAGCTGAAGTGTGAGAGATCTTGGCACATAAACTTCTTTTTAGGAGTAAAGAGTAAATAGTGCCAGCTATAGTTAATATATACTGTTTATCTTTACAGTAGATTAGAATCAATAGCTATTTTCTGAATGGGATTCGCACACTGCCTCTTTTATATGGCAGATACTAAATGGAATTCCAAATTATAGCCATATCTTGGATCAATTTCCTTCACTTCAGATTGTTTCCCATCTATTTTCCGTAGCTCAAATGATAGATTGAAAGGCCAGAGGTATTTATCAATGGCAAAGTGTTGAATGTACACAGTATCATATCATAGAGTCTAGGAAGACTATCAGATTAAGAGACTGTACCAAGTAAGACACAGGTGTAAATAGCTTCTTAGTATTAACTAAGAATAATTCTTTGAATAACATTGATCATCCCTAGAAGTAGTTTTGCTTCTGTGGAATAATTTTTTTCACTCCACACTTCCAATACTGCCTCAGAACTAACCAGCTAAACAAAATGCCTCTCTCTATGACTGTGGCCACACTAGCCCCTCCTTTTGGAGGGGGTATGGCAATGAGGCACTTCGGTAGATACTAATGAGGCTCAGCCAAGAATATGCAGCACCTCATTAGCATAAGGACAGCACATGATTCAAAAATGCCACTTTTGAAACACATGCTGCCCATGTAGCCAGGGGCCTTTTGAAACAACCCCCGATTTTGAAAGCCCCTTATTCCCAGCTGGTTTTGGGAAGAAAGGGCTTTTGAAATCCGGGGTTCATTTCAAAAGTCCCCCCACCTACAAGGGTGTTGTGCTTTTCAAAGGCAGCACTTTTGAAACATGTGCGTCTGTCATTATGCTAACAAGGTGCTGCATATTCTTGCCAGTGCCTCATTAGCATCTGCTGAAGTGACTCATTGCCATGCCCCCTCCAAAAGTAGGGGTGAGTGTGGCCACAGCCTATATGTGTATCTGTATCATATTACCAACCATTGTCTAATTTGAATAACCGTTTAATGAATCCTTACTAAGCATGCTGTCTTTCAGATTTCCCTTTCCACTTTATCTAAGGGTACACTATGGGGAAGATCGATCCTGCTGCGGTCAATCTTTCTGAGTTAGATTTAGTATGCCTAGTGGGAATGTGCTATATCAAATTTACAGGGTGTCCCCATAGACCATGCTACTCCTGTGTCCTGTTAAGAGTAAGGGAAGTCAACAGGAGTGCAGATTCCTGCTGATCTGCGTTAGTGGAGACTGAGCAGAAGCCCAAATTAAGGTATGTCAACTTTAGCTTCTGTAATTAATGTAGCTGAAATTACACTCCTTAATTCAACCTTCCCCTTTAGTGTAGACCTACCTAAAGTAGGTCAAGCTGTATGTTTTCCTCAAAAAATGTTGAAAAAATTCACCTAATTCTTCAAAAAAGTTAGATTTTAGACGATATGTCAGAGATGACTAAATTGGCAAAATGGAGCTGTAACAGAGAGGGACAAAACAATGGAGATCTTTGTTTGCATTTGTTAGAAACCACAATTGTTTCAGGTGTATTTTGTAACATTTTCAATACACACCGTTTATGCTATGCTTGAGAAATTTAGCACACTCCTACTGAAAACAAAGTAGCTTCATCAATTCATAACTGCTGAGGATCTGGCCTGTAGCAAATGTAACATTACTGCGATTTATATTTTATACATTTTTATTGTTTCTCAGTAATTTTGTTTTTCTTTAGTATTCTTGTTCAGTTCTGTTATTCAGGTTATTGTTACTTTTATAGATGAGAGATTAGGAATTTACACTGAATTATCCTGTCAGTAAAGCTCTAAATCTTTGACACAAGATATCACTTATTTTCCTCTAGTTATCAGCCAACAGATGCCCTTTACAACTATTTGTTTCTTTAATGCTTTTATGTATGTTATCGTCACTCTGATTGACAGTAACAAAGATAAAACAACAAATCAAAGATAAATAAGAGAAACTAAAGCAGATAACACACATACCACTGGGAGATCAAATGGGTGATAGACCAGAAGTGGGAATGATAAATATGATAACTTGCATATCAACGAGTCCCAAACAACAGTTAGTAGTTGTTCATGCTCACATTTATCTATTTGATTGAGGTAATTTGCATAATTTGAAGGTAATTTCCTGTTGAGAGCTATGATAAAATGCTGTGATTGCAGCATGTATGTCTCCATGACCATGTCAGTCCTGGAAAGCTGAGAGATAAATAAGATAATGTGGTAACATATTCAAAGCCATGTTAAAAAAAAGAAGTTCGTTTATGTCGAGAAGTAGGCTTCTTTTACAATTCAGTCTGCAATACACCCATGAATCCTTGTTCATAGAATATTGATAACTGAGTCACATCACATTATTCTCTCTTTTGAATAAGAGATGCAGTTGAAGCCTTGACCAGAAGTGATTATTAAATATTCCCTGACAAGTAAAGCAATAATTATGGAATTTTTATTGTAAGAGATGCTTGTAAACTACTCGTATATATAAAGGCTTGGGAAAAGCTTATAAATTAAGAAAAGGCCCCATTATTCACAGAGTATTTATGACTCATTGTGGGCTTGGATTTTAGTGGATTTTGAAGAAAATCTCTGGGGGCATGATCCAAAATTCATTGAAGTCAGTATCAGTCTTTATTCTGATTACATTGGATCAAGGCCTTGGAAAGCACAAGGAAAAAAGAAGGAAATCAGAAAGCAATTGTAAGTACTACATTACTGAATCATCTTATGGTACCAGGCCCACTCTTATGGAAAGCAGTGGGACTCTTAATATTGACTACAATAGGAGCATTTTCCAGCCCCATCTCATGACTCTCCCATTAATCATGATCATATTTTACCAACTCTATTTGCTGCTGAGCTTGTTTTCCATTTTGTTGTAGTTTTCTAAAA
Source organism: Carettochelys insculpta (assembly GCF_033958435.1). Classification (NCBI taxonomy): domain Eukaryota; kingdom Metazoa; phylum Chordata; order Testudines; family Carettochelyidae; genus Carettochelys; species Carettochelys insculpta. The sequence continues at coordinate 18,041,433 of NC_134144.1, forward strand.
AGAAGGAGACAAACATTTAGGCCATGTCTACTTGGGCATTCGGCACAGCGCTGCTGCTGGCAACGCTATGCTAATGAGATTTCTAGAAATAGTAAATGGTCGCCCATTTGCAAAGTCACACAGCTAATTAGCATAGTGGGGTGCCAGTGGTACAGAGGCTGGGTGGATATGCCTTTGCTGGCTAAGCCCCCTTTTGTCACCATTCCCTTACGCCTGCTCAGGTGAAATAGCTGAAGAATTGATCCCACATAAGAGGCCTTTGTACTGCCGGTAGCCCCCTCTAATGACAGCAAAATCTCGCACTGCTATGCTAGTCAGCCGTGCGAGTTTGCAAATGAGCAACCATTTGCAATTTCTAGAAACCTCATTAGCACAGCGCTGCCGGCAGCAGCGCTGTGCCAAGTGCCCGTGTAGACATGGCGTTGGTGTTTCCTTGTAGGAAAAGCAAACTTGTGTTTATAACAGTTGTGACAACCTGACACCAGAGTCTCAGTTTTTCAAGGATTGCATCCATCAGTCAGAATTCTTCAGAATTCTGCAAATAGCTATTGAAATAATCATTTAAGACTGATTGAATTTCACAAATATAAGCACATGTGTCTGGCTGGTCAGACTTGGTGGTAAGATATTTCACCTTGCATGGCTAAGTCTTCAATTCAAAGCCAGCCCTTATTCTCTTGATGATTCTACAACAGCCTGTCTGAAATGAATTGCTAATTTTGCTTTAGTTCTTAGTGGAATTTTTTTCTATATAACTTGAACAAACACATAAACAAGCTAATAATTAAAACACTCTCTCGGTTGACACTGCACACTTACTGACAGTCTGTTTGGAGGAACCAGAGCTGAATTCTTTCCTATTCCTGTGGTCAGGGTGGAGGCACACCAGCAGGCTGATAGGGAGAAGTTTGTGTTGCACGCTACTGTCTATTTTGTGCCTCTGCTATAGAAACATAGCAGTCAATAGTCCTCAGTGCTATCACTCCAATACTTTTAACAAGATTTTTTCGCAGGAATGCCTAACTTGTCTTGGTACTTTTGAAAAAAAATAAAAGAAGAAGAAAAAATAGGGCTAAACTGGCAGCTTGGAGTCTGATCTTGGTTTCATTTGCACCAGCAAGTTTCAGCAGATAGTGCTCAGGACTGGGAATCTTGACTTTTGGGTTGTACTTCTGGTTCTGCCACTGACTTCTTACATGACCTTGGTCACTTCATGTTTATAGTAGTATGTTCATGTTCATCAGTGGAGGTGCACACTTGCAGAAAACAGGCTCCTTCCTCTGATGGACAGCCTCATGGCAGCTCTAATTCAGGGCCTGCATGCACCAGAGCTAGCTCCTGCCCCTTGGCTGGTCAGCCCTGAAATGGACTAGGTTCTTCTCTTTTACACTGCCTCCAAGCCTGACACTGGCCGCTGGTGAACCGGGATGGGGCTAACTGGGCAAACAGATGTGGTTTAACACCTGCCTTGCCTAAGCTTCCTCTTACTCCCTTACAACCCTAAATTCATATTTTCCTTTTAAAGAGTTTTTCTACATTACCTTTTATTTGACAGACTGGATTTACATGCAGAAATACTACACTCCTCAGTGTCACCATAATCCCGTTGATGGTTTAATAACAATGGGAGTTCAATACGGGCACCATTCAGACTTTTCTGCAATACCATCACTCTGATATTATATGACTTTTCAATCTCATCTTGCAGTCTTAGGCCTTGACTTAGCAATGTGTCAATGATGCTGCTTAAAATTTGGCAGGTATTTGAGTACCTTGCTAAGTCAGGGTCACAATCACAAGGTTATTTTATGTCTAATATTCCTAGTATTTTAGACAAGTTAAAACAGTATCACCTCAAATAAATCAGTCAACTCAGACAGAAATACACAAACAAATGTAGCTATGCAAAGACATAGAGTTAAGTTTTATATTGTCTAAAAAAACCCTCTGTATATTTTAATCAACTCCATTTTGACTGCAATTAATCTCAGTCACCAAATGTAAGGCTGCCTGAGCTTAAACAGTAAAAAACAATAGAAAATTAATTTAGATAGGAAATTCATTGCAACCTGTCCTTTGTAACTTTAACTAGTGTATTTCACAGTTCCCCTCAAAAGTTAAGTAATGAAGTTTTATTTCAGTGTGAAGACTTAGTAACCACACTGCAATAACCTTTAACCTCATTGTTGCTTTCCCATAATAGCTTACAACTTCTCTTTACTATTGTGGTGTGGAGCAATTCAGAGAATGAAAAGTTCCCATTAAATAAAAATAATGCAAGTAAGGCATATGAGGTACTATCATTGGGATGAATGGTGTTTAAATATAAAAGTCCTTTAACTGTGGTGACTTTTCAGCAAGAAGGCATGGCCTTACAGGCAATACATTACTTGCAGACATGAAGTATACTGAATAGTAAAATAACATCTTATAGTTAAGAAATCTCTTTCACCACGATAGTTAACATAACTTTGTATGCGTACATAGAGAATTGGCAGAATTTTGAATAATAAATATAGAAGTATATATTATGGTATCCACCAGAGACTTATGGCTACATTGGACTCCATAGTTTTATACAGGAAATCAGATTCTATAATGATCAACATAGAATGAGAACCTGAATAGAGCAGACACAGATCTGTCAACCAATTGCGTCAAAGATGTGAAAACACCTCACTATCACCATTCATGGATCCTTCAGGGATCCAGGTGCAGATTCTGAGGCCCACTTATTGTTTACTGTTCTTGTTACAGTTACAACTGTGGATCTCAACTAATTTTGGAACTATGCAGTTCTTTGTATTCTCCAAACAAAACAAGCTCCAAGACCCCGATGTACTGGACATCTGAGTTGACAGAAAATCAGAAAGGTTTTCATAAAACTCTGCCCGGGGTCCATTGAAAGTTCATCAGAACTGAACCATTCTTTCAAAAATTTTGATTGTAAAGAATAGGGAAATCCCAATAAAATATTTTGTTGATATTTTCCAATAAGCTCTAGTAAACAAAGATTTCCTGACACACCACATGACTGCTTTAAGCCTGTTTTATTGTTTTGTTTTTAATGTTGGCACTATCACTAAATGGTCTTATTGTGGACTCCAGTTTAATTCCTTTTAGAGTGTATATCCATCTATCTATCTATCTATCTATAGTGCCCATCTATGTAGCATCTGACTGTCATATAACTTTTATAACACATGGATTTTTAAGTCTAGTCTATTAATATAGATATAATTAAGGACAGAATTTGTTTCAAGGCATAAGTTATTGATAAATATATGGTCCTGTCAACAACAAAGAGTTTAAAACACTTGTACAATTAACTGAATAATATGTTTGATTGGTAAATTTAGTCACTCTGGGCGTGTTATGGTACCACAGAATCATGTGACATGGAAATCAAGGCAAAAGTATTTTAAACAATGACATACAAATACTTATTAATTGACTCTTTTCAACTACTATATTCTCCAAGCCCTACTGCTTTCCATTTTCTCGTGCAATATACTGATATTTTCAGACAAGACCTCTTCTTTTATTGGTTGTCCTGAACTAGTTTCAGCTCATAAGAGGTGTGCCAAATTAGTCATTTGTGTCACTGGCAAGGTAGCTTCTCATCCCTGCCCTTCATTTATCTCCCACCAGCTGCTTGAGCTTTTTAATTTGAGTCTAATATTCATCGGGGGGTATAATACAATCCACATGAATAAACTCAAGTGTTTTGCTCTGTATGGATATGTTGTGGAGAGATTGGCAGGTAACATTCACCCCACAATCTGGGACTAGGATGTACTATTGCTACAGATGACAGGCTGGAAGATCAGCCCCATCTCCACTGCATTGGTTGTACTAGTTGCTGTCTTCGCTGGACTTGTGTGTATACAGATAGACAATCACTGGTCCACCCTGCAACTCAGTTTTCTTCCCTGACTCTAAACAGGCAAGTGTGGAGACCTGCAGCCAACAGCTGACACCTGGCACAGCTCCCAGCCCCCGGCACCTCCTGGGGAATTAATGACTGTGGATAGCCACTGTGATGGAACTCTTTCCTCCTTCACACCAAGTCCTGCACTTCCAGGTAGGCTGAGTATTTCTCTCCCCATCTGGAAAAAATGAAAAAAAAAACCCATCAACTCCTAATCTGACCACTCATCACAGTAGCTCACTACAATTCTCAGTTTAACCCATTTGCTTCAGGGGCAAGCTGTAGGCTTCTTTAACCACATTCATCAACTAGCAGGGCCAAAATCTCAGTCACTGGTGGACTCTCTGGGAGTGGAGGCAAGACTAGATTCCTTAACTCATTCTCTACCCCTCTGACAGAGTTTACCTCCCTCGCATCTCTGGGACTTGAAGTGTGTGTTCTCCAGACAGGTTTTTTCCTGCCTTTGTATTTGTAGGGTTTCCTCCTGATCACTGACAGTATTTCTAGTGTTCCTGCTCTACAGCAGTACATCCTCCTCCCACAGCTCATGGCACTACTGAGCTGACAGAATTGAGGCTTTTAAACCAGTTCCAGCCCGTTCTTCTCTGGCTCCAGGCATCCCCATAAACCTAACTGTCTCAGCTGGAAGTGGGTCTGCCCCACAAAATGTCATCACCTAGTAAAACAGCAGAAATGCAGCACTTTAAAGACTAACAAAATGATTTATTTGGTGATGAGCTTTCATCAGATCAAATGAAGTGGGTCTGTCCCACAAAAGCTCGTCACCATATAAATCATTTTGTTAGTCTTTAAAGTGCTACATTTCTGCTGCTTTGTTTTGTTGGATTACAGGCTAACATGGCTACCTCTCTATTACTAATAAATAATACTTAGTCTTTGAGGTGCTACAGGACTGTTTTTTTGTTTTATTTGTTTTGGTTCTAGCAAGTTTTTGATTGCCTCCAGTGGTCTTAATTAACCTTTCTCCATTGGTTAATGCAGATTCTTGATTGGCTCCAAATGTCTTAATTAACCTAGAATAAAACTTGTCTGGTTACCAAAGAAATAGGGACATATTTAACCCAGAGATAATATACCTGCTTCTTCTTCTTTACAATGTACTACCAGCAAAATCCTTAGTGACTGGCATAGTTAAAAATATTCAAAGAGTAATTCCAAATCAGCTCTTACAACTTGGATCCATACCTTTTCGTGTGCAAAAGTGGACTCCAAATTTTGTGAGACAAAGTTGAGGTCAGAGTGCAAGATTTTCAATCCTTCCTTCCTGTGATGAGAAATACCCCAAGGACAGCTTTCCTGGACATATTTTGGCACATGCATTTTTTTGCATGTAATCAGAATGGGGAAAGAGAAAAGTTTAAAAATAACTTTTTCAACCCTAAGATGGGTTAGAATGATAGAATTCACTTTAAGGGGTCAAATTTGCTCTTTTTTTATACATACCAGTTCAAACATCCCTGTTACATTTACTTAGACTTTCAACTACAGACTCACTCAGCCAGACAACTGGTCACAGTCACAACCATGCAAAAAAAATTCTCAGATGTCAAAACTCATAGATGGTTTTATAAAAAATGAAATAACTGAATTATGATAAATTTACAGCCTTGGCTATTAGGGTTGTTATTTCTGTTTCATGGGATATACTTACGAACAATTCTTCCGCTTCATGCTGTGCCATAATCTTGTATTCCAATGCCCTCACCTACTGGGAGGTAGAGTTTTCTGAAAGTGCATTCAAAATATCTTGAGGGCTTTCAAGAAAGGACAACAATGATTTTGATACGTTACATTGTTTATTTTAAGAAACCCTCCAGCTTGCATGAACATGCCAGTCACATACTGGAGAGCTGAAAGGCAATGTTATCCTGTTTATTTTTCATAAGTTATTGAATACAGGTATGTCATGTCAGCTACCTTACGTTTTTCACTTACAAAGAACTATACTATTTATATTTAAATGGCTGTTACAGCTTTATTATTATTATTACTATTATTACCTATAGCTAAAAAAATGCAGTCCACAAAGTGTATATTTAAGCTTAAATTATAGCAGTTGTGTTTAGTACAAGCTACTTTTTGAAAGAGGGGTGATAGAAAATATGGTGCTTTTCTCAACTGGGTCATACTGAACAAAATTTCTTGCAATGAGCTAAGGGGCTCTGGGTTGTTGAAGGTGCTGTCATTCAACAAGACAAGAAAGAGGAGGTCCTGACTTCTGACAATTATTTGTATTGAAATAGTACCCTGAGCTCACCATCAGGGATCAAAGTCCCATAAAACTAGGAAAGGTATTCACAGGCAATAAGCATGCAGTTCCCTTGTCCCATAGACTTTGCAATCTAAGTGACTGTTCGTATTGTCATGGGCATTAAACAATCTAGTAACATCTATTTCAAGAGTAGGGCTTCTTAAAACACATATTGCAACCAAATTCCAGCGTGGATAATGTTGTACATGCATAGGACCAAAGGAAGTATAAATCACTAACATTTGCTTGCCACTGTTACTGGTTGCTGATTGGCTGATGTATTTTAATCTCAGGGTTTCTTTCTTTCCAAGGAGTGAATGACCCCAATGGTTATTGTAGACATATAGGGCATGGCTGAGTGCTTTGTGATGGATCTTAAGTCATTATGGTCCTGATGCGGCAGAACACTTTAAGATGCATTCAATCTTAAGCATTAGAATACTGCATTAACTTCATTTGGATGTCTCACATGCTTAAAAATGAGAACCCACTTAAGTGTTTCATTGTACTGGTGGAACTTAATGCAAATTCTATATATTATTTTTGTAAAGGGGAACAAAATGGATTGTAAAGAGACAGAGATTGAGCGTATGAGCACACTTAATTTTAAAAAAATAGTGATTTTCAAAAAGGAGCTTTATTATTGTTTCTTCAGTTCCTAGATCATTTTTATCTTGAAGTAATTGTAGGATCATAGGATCTTCCATGATCATCATGTTTGAACAGGGCAAAGTTGTCTCTTTTGCTAAACAACCTCTGTGTAACTTGGTATTCAGACTTTCATTTTCCTTTTTGTTTGGTACGGGGGTGTTCACACCCACAACAGTCTTTCCTAATTCCCTTGTATGTCCATGTATGACCTGGGTACGTCAGATTAGGTAACTGGTTGCTTAGCCCCCTGGATTTTTTTCCTCACTCTGAATTGCATGTTTTTCCTCTTTTCTCTGTTACTTAACCATACTTTATAGTTCTGAAGAAGAAAGAACAGCGTTTTATTTTACATAGGCTAACTAATGACCACATGTGAGCTAATATAACATATAAATATTTATATGGTACAAACACCAAGGCCCTGGTCCAATGCATTTTACAGGGCAGGTGGCCACAAATGTCTAGATTTCCACAGATGCGAGTCATGTTGTTGGTCAAGGAGAGAATCAAGAAACTCTATTTCGTCTATCCTCCAGTGAAAGGCCATACCCAAATGTTGTAACCGAGAGTGGCCCAGGATGTGGAATTAGAACCAGGACTAGTTCTCCTAGTCAGACATCCTCAAGCTATGCTGCTTGACCTGACTAATCTTGGATTGCATTGCAGACAACTTTTTATTCCAAAAGGTTGAAAAAGCTACCAGGGGGAAGCTGTTCTAGATTTAATTTTAACAAATAGGGAGGAAATTATTGAGAATTTGAAAGTGGAAGGATGCTTGGGTGAAAGTGATCATGAAATCATAGAGTTCACAATTCTAAGGAAGGGTAGAAGGGAAAACAGTACAATAGAGGTAATGGATTTCAGAAAGGCAGATTTTGGTAAACTCAGACAGCTGGTAGGTAAGGTCCCATGGGAAGCTAAACTGAGGGGAAAAACAGCTGAGGAGAGTTGGCAGTTTTTCAAAGGCACATTATTAAAGGCCCAAAAGCAAGCTATCCCGCTGCATAGGAAAGATAGAAAACATGGCAAAAGACTGCCTTGGCTTAACCAAGAGATCTTGCATGATCTCAAAATAAAAAAGGAATCGTATAAGAAATGGAAACTAGGACAAATTACACAGGACGAATATAGGCAAACAACACGAGCATGCAGGAGCAAGATTAGAAAGGTTAAGGCAGAAAATGAGCTCAAACTAGCTACAAGTGTAAAGGGAAACAAGAAGGCTTTTTACAAATACATTGGTAACAAGAGGAAGACCAAGGAGAGGGCAGGGCCATTGGTCAGTGAGGAGGGAGAAACACTAACAGGAAATTTGGAAAGGGGAGAGATGTTTAATGATTTCTTTGTTTCGGTCTTCACTGAGAAATCTGAAGGAATGCCTGACATAGAGAATGCTAGTGAAAAAGGGGTAGGTTTAGAAGTTGAAATAAGAAAAGAACAAATTAAAATTTACTTAGAAAAATTAGATGTCTGCAAATCACCAGGGCCTGATGAAATGCATCCTAGAATCCTCAAGGAGCTGATAGAAGAGGTATCTGAGCCTTTAGCAATTATTTTTGGTAAATCGTGGGAGACGGGAGAGATTCCAGAAGACTGGAAAAGGGCAAATATACTATCCATTTACAAAAAGGGGAACAAGAATAACCCAGGAAACTACAGGCCAGTCAGCTTAACTTCTCTGCCAGCAAATATAACGGAGCAGGTAATTAAAGAAATCATTTGCAAGCATTTGGAAGGTGGTAAGGTGATAGGAAACAGCCAGCATGGTTTTGTTTAAAAACAGATCATGTCAAACCAATCTAATAGCTTTCTTTGATAGAATAATGAGCCTTGTGGATAAGGGAGAAGTGGTGGATGTGGTATACCTAGACTTCAGTAAAGCATTTGACACGGTCTCACATAATACACTTATCAATAAACTACGTAAATACAACTTAGACGGGGCTACTGTAAGGTGGGTGAACAACTGGGTGGATAACCATACCCAGAGAGTAGTTATTAATGGTTTTCAATCCTGCTGGAAAAGTATAACTAGTGGGGTTCCGCAGGGGTCTGTTTTAGGACCAGTTCTGTTCAATATCTTCATTAACGATTTAGATATTGACATAGAAAGTACACTTATTAAGTTTGCAGATAATACCAAGCTGGGAGGGGTTGCAACTTCTTTAGAGGATACGGTCATAATTCAAAAGGATCTGGATAAACTGGAGAAATGGGCTGAGGTAAACAGGATGAAGTTTAATAAGGACAAATGCAAAGTGCTCCACTTAGGAAGGAACAATCAGTGTCACACATACAGAATGGGAAAGGACTGCCTAGGAATGAGTACAGCAGAAAGGGATCTAGGGGTTATAGTGGACCACAAGCTAAATATGAGTCAACAGTGTGATGCTGGTGCAAAAAAAGCAAACATGATTCTAGGATGCATTAACAGGTGTGTTGTGAACAAGACTCGAGAAGTCCTTCTCCTGCTCTACTCTGCGCTGGTTAGGCCTCAGCTGGAGTATTGAGTCCAGTTCTGGGCACCACAGTTCAGGAAGGATGTGGAGAAATTGGAGAGGGTCCAGAGGAGAGCAACGAGAATGATCAAAGTTCTAGAGAACATGACCTATGAAGAAAGGCTGAAAGAATTGGGCTTGTTTAGTTTGGAAAAGAGAAGATTGAGGGGGGACATGATAGCAGTTTTCAGGTATCTAAAAGGGTGTCATAAGGCAGAGGGAGGGAACTTGTTCTTCGTTGCCTCTGAGGATAGAACAAGGGTCAATGGACTTAAATTGCAGCAGGGGAGGTTCAGGTTGGACATTAGGAAAAAGTTCCTAACTGTCAGGATGATCAAACACTGGAACAAATTGCCAAGGGAGGTGGTAGAATCTCCATCACTGAAGATATTTAGGAAGAGGTTAGATAGATGGCTTTCAGGGATGGTCTAGAAAGTGCTTGGTCCTGCCATGAGGGCAGGGGGCTGGACTCAATGGCCTCTCGAGGTCCCTTCCAATCCTGCTTTTCTATGATTCTATGATTCTATGAAATCTGGTATGTACAATACAGTGTATACCTGTATGCTTCAGAGCCAAAAGAATGACAACAAACTGAAGTACATTAAGATGACAGCAACAAAAATTAATGGAAGAGTGGAAGGATGCATTATGAAGGAAAGACTAAATGTATTTTCTTATATTTACCAGGGCCAAACAAAACGAATAAGGGAATATAGTGATTACCTATCAACATTTGAAGATTTGAAGCGTGGAAATACAAAGGTAGAACCAGAATTGTTTATAATGTCCCACAAGGCTATAACTAGGAACCAAGGGATAAAAATGAACAAGAGATCTGACTATCAGGAAATTTTGACAGAAAAATACATTTTGTTGTAACATAGAATCCTTACGTTTAGAAGATAGAAAAAGTCATTTAATACTGAATTCAAAAAGCATTTGGGAAGGGAGTGAAGGAAGCAATCCCCACTGAACAGGGATAGACAAAAAGGTCAATTGAACATTTTCAGTGATTCATGCAATACAAGAGCCTGAGCTTGAAACTTAGCTTGAGTACTTGATAACTAGTTAGGTTCTGAAAGAGGGAGAAGGTGATTTCATGAGAATAAGCAGGTTGTACAAAACCCAGGTGAATTCCAGAGTACTGCACATCTTAAAATCCCAGTCGTCTGCAAGATAACTTGCAGAAAATACATTTTTACAGCTTGTGGGGCATGGAGAATATCAACTGTTGTCTCCCATAGGTAGACTCCTTCCTCCAGTTCTGTGCAAGGGGGCTGAAATAGTAAGAGCAGAACTGCTTTTCCAACTGGTTTACTCTTGTGGGAACACTGGTCATACAAAGTTATACAAATGCAGGGGGAGAAGCCATGAGTATTATTAACTAGATCCTAAGGATTCTCTACTTAATATATGAAATAGGCTTCCAAGTACTGAAGCTCAGTTACCCTACAATGTATTGGATACCCACAAACCTGCAGCCATGGCACTTCACGTGTGGCTGTCATCCTAGCAGATCTCACACATTAAGAAAAGTCAAGCCACGTCATTATTTAAATATGAAAACAAAAATTACGATTAAGTCATTGATCTGTTAGATGTGCAACAGTATGGAAGAGGCAAAAAACAAACAAACAAAAAAAACCTTGAAAAATGGATCCTTCTGTCAATAATAAACCTGTAGACACTTGTGAAATTAGGGAGCATTAGATTCAGTAGAAAGTTTAGGCAGGTAATCTGTAATTACCTACAGCTGAAGTTGGCCAATATACTGTTTCTGTTTGATATAGTCTCATTAATTGGCCATTGTTTCCTTTCAGTTGTGGATAAGGTAATTCCTGCAGGCTAAGACAGTGGCCATCTTTGCAATTATAAATGTAAATCATTATGATGGTAGTAAGTTTTTAAGTCTTGTTATGTTTTGCACAATGCACATAACAGATAAAAAGCTACTGCAGCAAACTTTGCCTAATGTCTTCACCTGGGAAGAAGCTTAAAAATATAAGTTTCTGAAAGCAACTATCAACTAGACTGTGGTAAGGATGCCCTCCTGATATTTCATGAAAGTGTTTGTTCTGCTTCTCAGTCTCTCAGACCTACAATTCCTAGAGAAGTTTGGTCTGTCATGCATTCCTGTCTCTTTGCCTGGCAGATATTTATGGATTTTTATTTAAAATGTTGGCTTATGTACTTGAATGTAACTTTACCTTCCTTTCCTTTCAGTTTCTCTGCTAAAAGGAGCCTCCAGCTGTCTCAATATGAAGGAAATTGGTGGTTTAAAGCACAGATCATCCACTGTGGAAAAAGTGTCACTCAGGGTGACACACAGGAGGAGAAAGGTCCTGAGGTTAAGGTTCCGTGACAGGGAACCAGGATATGCTCTGGCAGTTCCTTGTTCTTTTACAGAATTTCTGAGTCACAACAGGCAAGTCATGTCATCTCTCTTTGCCTTTGATTCCCATCTGTAAAGTGGGGATAGTTATTCCTTCATTTCCCCATGTTTTGTATATGTAGATTTCAAGTCTTTAGGGCAGGGACCATGTCTTACTCGGGGCAGGCCTACACTATTGCAGAAGGCCAAATTAAGGTACTCAGTTCTAGGTATATTAATTACACACCCAGAGACAATGTACCCTATTTTGGACTTTTGTGCCATCTTCACTAAGGGAGGTCAGTTCACTCCTGTAGATTTCTATTAATCCTAATGAGGGGCAGGAGTGCAAGTGCCCTTGTAAGTTGAATTCAGTGGATCCCCGTTAGGTGTCCTAAATTGAACTCTGGAAGATTGACCCTAGCAGGGTTAATCTTCCTTGTAGAGAACATGTGCCATGTGTCTGGCCAGTGTCTAACACAAGAGGGGCCTGTTCTCAGCTGGGACTTCTAATTAAGAAGATAACCAAGATGCCAATAAGGGAGTGATCAACTTCGCCTTGGTGACTCCTTGCCTAGGAGATATTTCTCATCTGTCAGTGACAAGGACTCCCTGTTTTCTTTATTTTGATATCCTGTGTGGGTTAATACTGATTGCTACACTAATGAGTGCCGAATATTGCTAATGCAAGCTCAGAAAGACTGATTTGTAATACTGCTAAAGCAATCCACTGAACTTCTATTTGCAGCCTTATTATTACTTCTGCAATTTTTAATAGGCATCCAAGGAGTGTATCCAGAATTCTGTGGAAGGCTCAGCCTCCGACTCAGTTCTTGCTATAGATATGACTGAAATATATATTCATACTTTTGAGCTTAATTTACCTTTGTAGAGTCATATCACAGTCTAGATGGCTTGAAAAATCTGGAGCACCTTTTATGCAGTCTTCAGATTTATTTATCTCTTTTGTATCTCTTCAAGCCTTATTAAACATCAGTGATTTAATAAGTGCCTTTTTAATGGCTTACATAGGCAGGGAACATACAAAACCGCGTGGTAATTGCTTACTTTAAAGGGAATACACAACTAGAACAATAAGTGGTGATTGTGTTTGAATGGAACAATGCTTCTACCTAACAGCAGTAGAATGTAATCAAAGGGATCATTTGCTTGTGAGAGATTTAAGGCGGTATCCACAGCAGGTTAAGTTAGTATCGCCTCATTAAAATCAATGAAGCCATGCTGGTTTACACTAGCTTAGGGCCTACATTAGGACGGCAAAAAAAAGTCTAACAAAAAAAAAGAAACCTACTGGGTTAGTATCTTTTGCTTTACTGAGCTACCATTCTGGATTTTTATGAGGTAGATGTATACGTAGAAGTAAAATAAAGCATTTTATTGAGTTGTAAGTTGTGAATGTGGATGACACAAATATGAAACTTTTTTTTCTTAGAGAGGATAAAAAAATTGAAACATTCCAGATTATTTTTATAGTACCTCCAAAACCAATTTGGAGAGCATAAGTATTCCTTATGAGTATCCATATGCCAGGAGCTTTTGGTAGGACTATAAATTTTGTTGCCTTTGCCATTCTGTATGATTTTATTGACAGTAAAATAAAGTGAAAGAAAGGCAGTCAGATTTGATTGCCAGATGTACTGTGCATATATGATGCACAGACAAATAAACTATGGTGTGATATCTGAAAAGGCATGAATAGATAATTTCACTATTATTTGTATATAATATGACTAATTCTTACTAATTGGAGTAGAATAAAAAGAAACCAAATTTATGACTGCACAGAAACAGATTTAGCTAGTCCAGCCCCTGCATCCCACAGTCATGCACGTGCATAACACAATCCAATGTTTCATTCCAAGTCTAGAATCTGACCTGCTGATGGCTGGGGAGGGGGGCTAAAGGGGGAAACTGCCCCAGACCCTGCCAGTTGCTATGGTGGCAAAGGAAAAAGACAGTGCCTCGGGCCCTTTAAATTGTCACTGGAACCCAGGTGATATACTCCTGGTGGTGCTAAGGCCTTCTGGGGGGACAGCACGGCATGGTCTGGCAGTACTGAGAGCTGGGTGTCTGGAGCCCCACTCCTTCTGAAGCTGTTTACCAATATCAAGTAGAGTAAGTAGAGCTGATCAAATTTTTTGACTAATAAAATGTCCAAAAAACTGATAATAATTTTGTTGAAATTAAAACTTTTTGGGGAAAGTATGCTAATTTGGATGAGAAATGGGAAAAAATAATCATTTTAACTTTCTCGTATTGTAACTAATTTTTTCCTGACTCTTATTTCAACTCATTTTCTTTTTAATTTTAGAGCAAAATATTAATTTTAATATTATACTGGAGGACCCATTGCAGTTCCACTTGAAAGCAGACGTTGGGCTGGAAGAAAGTTCTCGATAGAAACTTGTAACATACATCTAAAGTGTATTGGCCTAGCCCTGGACTGGCCATAGGGGGGATCCATCTGGGGGTACTGGGCTGGGCCCCATGCTCAGTGGGGGAGGGGCTGGCATGGTGTGTGTGGGGATCCATGGGTGCTCTCGGCTGGTCCCCTCACTGGCCAGGGCTGAGGCAGGAACATGATAAAAACTAGCCCAGACAAACAGATGGAGTGCCAGGCTCCATGCTGGCTGGGGGATGGACTGGGGCTAGTATGGTGCAGGGGACAGGAGGTGAAGTCTGTGGATGGGGCTGGGTTGGCTTCTGCACTGGCTGCAGGAGGGACTGGGGCTGGCATAGAGCAGTGGGTTTCCATTTGGGGACTGGACCAAGCGCCACACTGGGTGGGGGAAGGACCATCATTGTGTTTGCTCCATCAGGGGGCTGGGCTGGACTCCACACTGGCCAGGGTAGAGCCTGGGGCCAGCACAGTGCAGGGGGAGGGGCCCAGGAGACCATGTCCCCTCATCCCTGGTGCACACGCTCTAGGTAGAAGGGACAGATAAAGGGAGCCCAGCTAAGGCTGACTGACGAGGATGAAGGACAAGTGCTGAAGGCTCCTGCAGAGACATATGAGACTCTCCAAGGGGAGGGAACTGTGAATACAAACATCACTGTGCATGACTAGCCAACTACAGAGTCTGATTCGGATGCTGAGCTGCTCCCAGCTGAGGAGATGAGCCTTGCAGTAGGACATGACCTAGGCAGAATGTATTGGAAGCTGATTCTTGAACCGTTAAATGGGAATTTCCTGATTTACGTGGGTCTGGGCTGGAACCTGGTGAGTAGGGTGTGCTCAGGTTCCCTTAAACCATCTTCCACTTGCCACTGGGTGTGGTTACTAGGGGCTCCAGTCACAGAATGGTTCTTTGGTCTGTACTGCCCAACTGCAATTGCGTACCTGGGAGTCACAGGCAGTGTTTACTGGGCCCTGCCAGAAGCCCTGTAACTTCTGCTCCCTTCCATTTCAATAGCTTGATCCCATAGGAAGTCCTGATAGACATCTGATGGACTGTACGAACACTGAACTAGGGCAGAGGGCATGGCTTTGCTTTACACACCGGATCCCCATGAAAGTAAATATATGTAAAATGGTTTTGTCTAGTATATTTAATATTGTACTAAAAAGCCAAAATTAAATTAACTAGAATGACGAAGTACGTTGTCAATAACACATTTATACTCTATCGTATTCAACTATTTGCATTAGTTGAGTGGTATGATTCAACAATATTTGAATGGAACATTTTGATGGTCCCAAATCAAAATTTTTAATAATATACATTTTTTTGTTTGTAATCTCATTATTTTCCATAGAACTGAAATTCTAGTTTCCAATCAACCCTAACAGCCTCTGGTTTCTCCTTGCAATCCAATTCCCAATAACTTTTTGCCACATTAACAATTATGAGTGTATTTTTATCATTTTTTTCACCATCTCTTGGTGTAGTAATTTATAAGAAATAAGCTACCTTTATCTGTGTTTTTACATCTAAAAAAATTTATGAATCTAGAGGAGGATGTCCTATTCCCCCACAGGCTGATTTCCTTGAGCCCCCCTGCCCCTTTGGATCAAGAGGTATCCCTTGTAGCTCGCCTCTGGCTCAGCTCCTGAAAGCACTGGGCGTACTCACCAGGGACCCCTGGGGCACACAGGACTCCTGGTAACTTGCCATTGGAGCAGGAGGTCACAATTGCTGCTCTGTCATCAGGAGTAGGGTGTGCAGCTGAGAGCTCATGCCATCCCTGCTTCTAGCATGCTCTCAGCTTCCTGCCAGAGGTAGCTGGATACATAAACACGGATGGCAGTGACCATAGAGCTCTACTTGGGGTGGCCAGAGTGCCTGTGTGCCCCCTGCAGGCTGCCACCTTGGCAGACCCACTATTTAGAAAGAGTGGACCACAGAGCATCCACACACATCTTGTTTCAAGGGTACACTTTGAAATAGGGCACCATTCTGAATATGGGACTGGAAGAACAACTTCGAAATGTGGCCCTGTTACGGTGACCCCAATTTCAAAATACCATATAACGTGTGCAGGTGCTCCGCAGTGATTTTTCAAAGGGAGCCTAATTTTGAAATTATTTTCTAAATAAATTGCTAGATAAATTGTTAGACCCAGCCTAAACATAGTTCTTCAGGGTCTCACAGTCTGGAAGGATAGTCTTTGGACACGGCATGGATGGTAGACAGCACAACGACAATATTGTGTTCTAGCCCCTTCTTGTTTACATGGCATAACTGACATTAAGCTACTTTTGCACCCCTAAAAGTCTGGGCTCTGCCAGGGACTTGCTAAAATTTACAAAGGGGTCTGGCAGTCTGCTTTAGGTTTCCCATATACCCTCATGCCTGGCTCTACCATGAAAAGAGCCAGAGTGCAGCATTCTCCAGCCACACCCTTCCTATGCACACTGGGCTGCCTTTCCTCAGTAGCATATCCTCTAGGACATGAAATGAGTAGAAAGCATCAGCATGGAGCCCCTTTATACTAAAACTATTCCCCAGGGAGTGGAAGGAGAAATTCAGCCTACTGCACAGAAATGGAGAATCAGACCCAATAACTCAGTTTCCAATAAATGAACAATTCTTCACCGACACATTTGGGTTTTCCATCATGGCAATATTCTCCCGCAAAACAGATGCTAATCATATTTGTGTAGACATGATTGCTTGCCTCTGGGTTGAAGTGGGAGGAAGATAAAAAATGGCTCAAATAAGATATATGCTCAGTTGCACTTAGAACATCTCATTTATTCCCAACTCACCTTGTTCTTGCTGAAAGCAGTGTTTCTATTACCGCTGTGAGGAGTCACTGTGACTATTGCTGTTGCCTTAGTCTCTTTTACACTCTGGGATATGCTCCAGCGAAAAACATTTTGTTTTATGAAATTTGCTAGGCCGGCCAGCATAAAGATGCGATGGGGAAAGAGAAGAATGCCAACATGCACTATATTTTTTCTACAAGCAATGTTGGTGGCCCTGTGCGTGAAAAATCTTTGTCAAACAATCCATTATTTCTGGCATCAGCCCATGCATCCAGATTCCTTAAAGCCTAAGACGAGAAGTTGCAGTTTGGGATCCTAGATTTAGTTATCTATTAGTGCTGTGAGTGAGGTTGAGATGATTATATTGTTTGACAAGAAAATTTTGCATTTATAAAAGTTTCCAGAGTACTTTAGCTTCACACATGGTACATTATATTTGTTGGTATGGCCAAATCAGATGTTCTACAATGATGGATTTTAAAATGTTCCCTGAAGGCTAAGTAGGATATTGTTACTTCATAAAACTACTGATTATATGTTTTTGGTAATTGCTAGTGACTTTTGTAGTGTGGCACTGTTATTTTGTGCATACATTTTCTATCCCATATCATTATTTTTTCCCACAGAATCTTCCAGACTGAAATCATATTTTAATCACTACAATAAAACAAGAGACCAGCATTTGTAGGTAACTACCTGCCACAAAAGACATTGAATTCTTTGTGAAATGTATTAATTACATTTTTATCCACATTCTTTTCTCAATTTTTATTGCTCCCCTCAATAGTTTCAGATCCTAGTATTCTCTATTAAGAATGCAATTATAGACTGAACCTCTCTTGTCCAGTGCCAAATAAGAGAATTTTCCAGACCATTGCAGGTCAATATTTTCTAGCACATTACCAACACTTCCACCGCTTACTGGGATGTGAGAAGACATTTCAGGGTAAATTACAGCTAAATAACAGCACAGAACACTGAGATCCAGGACTGGTGGCTAGAAACAAACTTTATGGGACCATGGGAAACTTGGCCACATCCATGATAAGCAGCTGTCCAGCTACCTAAAATCATGCCAAATTATGGATGCTAACGGACTAGAGAGTTCCAGATAAGATAGGTTTAACCTGTATTTACCATTTTCTATATTTTGTTCCTCAGAGGCAAATCCTAGTCTACTCTTCTTTGAAACATGGTAAAATATAAATTGGGACACAGGTAGAAAGGGATATGTGTCAAAGCAATCATTACTTCTTTGAGTAAACACATCTGAACATTCTTTAGTTCTTTGTAATGGTATAATCAGTCTCTGGCCCAAATTCTCATCTTAATTAATTTGGTACAAATTAGGAGTAATTGTATCTGCATCAGTGGAGTGTCATCATTGTGGAGACAATGCAGATGAAATCAGGAAAGGGCTGTTTGTATTGTAGAAGGTTGTGTAATGGACGAGAATAGACAAAGATAGAGTGGCTTGTGTTTTAAATATACTCCTTGGCTGAGCATGCTATGAGCTGGATAGAGAATAGGGGAATTCACAGAGCCTAGGGCAGAGGTTGAGGGTTTAGGAGGGTTGCATTCTGTCCCTGAGAGAAAAGGGGATAGGAGGGAGGCATAGAGGGTGAATTTCTCCCAGCCTCCCTGGTGTATGCAAGAGCATAGCCTAAAGAAGCAACAAATATCAGTGGACTTGCTGTGTATCAACAAAACAATGAGAAGTCCTGTGGCACCTTATAGCTAACAGATTTATTGGGACATAAGCTTTCCTGGGCAAAGTCCCACTTTGTCCGATGCATGTGTCAGAAGCAACAACGTGCACATCTCTCACAAATTAGATGACAATCAATGCTGAACCCTATTCTGTACTTCAGTGTGTTGGGTTGGTGGGAAATACCTTGATGACGTTATGCAGCAATAGAGGTAACAACAGCAGTAACAGAAACAACACCTACTTCAGTTTCACTTGACGGAGGAGCTTTAGAGCTTGACCAAGTCAGACACATCTATACCTCAGATAAATCTGAGGAAGGATTTATAATAACCGTGATGAACGCAGACCATTTTTAATCACTCATTTTAAAAAAGGAGAAATCTGAAAATGCCTGTAATTCTTTGCTTCTTGTAAGGGAAAACCATAACGGGTAATGTGTAGTGTACACAGGCATAAAAAGATTATATTCTGAGTGGTAATGGAGATGTTCAATTCAGGAGTAGCCCCTAATAAATTTTCTGTATACTCAGGTATGGAACCATGCAAGAATTGCTTTAAATATCATGAATAGTAAGTGATTGTGCATTGTCAAATTGTCCAACCTATTTGTGATGTAATCTGAAAGTCTTTTCCAGATCCTGTTCTATGCTGGAAGAACCACCACTCCTCAGCAACAGGGAAGGGAGGCTGGTAAGGGAGCAGGTGGAAGATGAGCTAGTGCCTCCCACCAGAGCTGTAGGCTGGGAGGTGGAGCAGGATGCCAGGACATTGGGCCCAGCAGAGCGGGGGCGGGGACAGTCATAGCAGTGGGTGGGAGCCGGGAGAATTGGCCCAAGTGGCCCACTTAGGCCAGGAGTTGGAGCTGAGGGCATGTAAGAGAGGCAGGGGGATTGGGCTGTGGAGCAAGGGGGCAGAGCAGAGATGCGATGGGGCCAGGAATTGGGCTGGGAGGCAGGGCGGAGTGGGGGCCAGAGGACTGGGGCTGCTTGAGTCAGCATTATCCTCCAGCTGTGCTAAACATACACTGGGGCAGCGTTAGGGGGGACAAAGTTGTGGCCCATATTTAGTGTTGCCCTATGGAGCTGTGTACTCTGCGTATGCTCTGTATCAGTGTTCTACAGTGCAAATGGCCTGCTTGCTTTGAGAGCTCATCAGTGAGTGCAGTGCAAGTAACAAAAAGCACATGAAAATCCTCAAATCATCACTAACATAGAGGATCTAACCCAGATTTATTTTCAGTGGCCATCTCTCTTTGTATTAATGAATGTTGCATGCCAAAGCCGTCAGAGTACTGTTGTTGCTAGTAGTTGGAATTGTGCCATACCAAGAGATTAATCCTTCCTACTCATATTTACAAGAGCAGAGCCATTCAACTTTGGTATGACTCCCGATGTATGCAGATCAGGTTAAAATGTACCTGTAGAACTTATTTGGAGTCATCATTGGAAAATAAATTACCATACTAAACATGACAGATGCTTTTCTTTATTTTCTCCCAGATAGCCCAAAGTAATTGAAATGTCAATGAATTCTACTAATAAAGTAATAACAACTGAGTTCCACATTATAGGTGTTTCAGTCTACATAGAACTCTGCAGGACATGAACTATTTATGCAATAATCTGCTAAAGCCTATGAGGGCTGTTGCATATCATTCCACATAGAACGTATGTGATGGATTTTAAGCGAGCCCTAGAGAGGTGTTCTACAAAGGGCGGATCACCAAAGTGCAATAGTGCAAATGTATTGTTGTCATACTAAACTAATCCTCGGCCTTTCAGCACAAAGGTGCCTGGGGAGATGTTTTTGAAAAAAATAGCTCTATATACGAGTTTCATTAGTAACTGATTTCTCTACAGAGTTGGGTAAAGGGAATGTTAATAGCAAGAGAAAAGTGAAATATCTGAGAGGTGACTTTCCAAGGCTGTGTCTACACGTGCACGCTACTTCGAAGTAGCGGCACTAACTTCGAAATAGCACCCGTCGCGGCTACACGCGTCGGGCGCTATTTCGAAGTTAACTTCGATGTTAGGCGGCGAGACGTCGAAGTCGCTAACCTCATGAGGGGATGGGAATAGCGCCCTACTTCGACGTTCAACGTCGAAGTAGGGACCGTGTAGACGATCCGCGTCCCGCAACGTCGAAATTGTGGGGTCCTCCATGGCAGCCATCAGCTGGGGGGTTGAGAGACACTCTATGGTCACCGTGTGCAGCAGCCTTTAGCCCAGGGCTTCTGGCTGCTGCTGCTGCAGCGGGTGATTCATGCTGCATGCACAGGGTCTGCAACTCGTTGTCGGCTCTGTGGATCTTGTGCTGTTTAGTGCAAGTGTGTCTGGGAGGGGCCCTTTAAGGGAGCGGCTGGCTGTTGAGTCCGCCCTGTGACCCTGTCTGCAGCTGTGCCTTGCACCCTTATTTCGATGTGTGCTACTGTGGCGTGTAGACGTTCCCTCGCAGCGCCTATTTCGATGTGGTGCTGCGCAACGTCGATGTTGAACATCGACGTTGCCAGCCCTGGAGGATGTGTAGACGTTATTCATCGAAATAGCCTGTTTCGATGTCGCCACATCGAAATAGGCTACTTCGATGTAGGCTTCACGTGTAGACGTAGCCCAAGAGATTAAATATTTGGTGAAAAATTTACAAGGAAGAAAATAAATAGCTGAAAACTAAGTTATGTTAGATGGGAGACATGCCTGGGAGAATGTCTGGATTGGAGGGTATGACTGATAAACTGATCAACATGCAAGGATGGAACCATGGCAGTTATACAAAGCTATGTGTTGGGACCAACTGTATTTAATATTTATACGCAGGATTTGGAAACTAATATGAGTATTGAATATGAAAATTCTGTCAGGCAAAAGACTGGAGGGCCAAAAGAAATATCCAGGTAGCTTGGGCACAGTAGCAAAAGAGTGACAAATGGAATTTAATATCTCAGAATGACACTTAATGGTGTAACAGTACAGGACACAAATGAAGAAGGGAGTTAAGGGAACCGGTACCCTAAGAAAGAGGAGGCTAAGTATGCCACCAGAATTAGCATGCTTATAAAGGACTAAGTTGTAAATGGAGGGATTATATTTTAATTAATAGTTATTCCATTATGTAAATTACTAGCTAGGTCTTAATTCATTTTATTATTATTAAATCCTCATTCAAATGTTTATTGGAGGACAAGCTTGGTGCTAAAGTAAGTAGTTGAAACTAGAGTATCAAATAGAATTTAATATGAAATGGATGAGCACACAGATTCTCTCAGCATTTCTTTCCATGGTAATCTTCTTCATTTCATAAAGGGAGATGAGATAGGCTGAAGGGTGTTTTTAAGTGTTTGCATCAATATTCTACCCACTGCAAACAAAGTGTAGAAAGACAGAAATGTCAATTTCAGACTAGGAAATTATATGTATATTAACACCACACACTGTATATGCTAGTGGTGACATCTTGGTCATTCATTTCAAAGTAACAGAATAAAATGTATTTATTTTGCATTATTGACATCACTTGAGCTCTGCTCAACAGTCCTTCTTCCCAGGAACTTCTTTCAACATTCAAAATCTCTCAGAAGTTTCAACAAGCTGCCATTTTCTAAAAACGAAACAAAACAAAACAATAACATACCCCCCATCAAATAAATGTCTCCTTCCATTCCCAATCGTGGCATTCTTTCCCAAAGGACAAAGCCAGAGAGACAATATTGTAAACATTAAGGCTACGTCTACACGTGCACCCAACTTCGAAATAGCTTATTTCGATGTTGCGACATCGAAATAGGCTATTTCGATGAATAACGTCTACACGTCCTCCAGGGATGGCAACGTCGATGTTCAACTTCAACGTTGCGTGGCACCACATCGAAATAGGCACAGCGAGGGAACGTCTACACGCCAAAGTAGCACACATCGAAATAAGGGAGCCAGGCACAGCTGCAGACAGGGTCACGGGGCGGACTCAACAGCAAGTCGCTCCCTTAAAGGGCCCCTCCCAGACACACTTTCATTAAACAGTGCAAGATACACAGAGCCAACAACTAGTTGCAGACCCTGTATATGCAGCACGGACCCCCAGCTGCAGCAGCAGCAGCCAGAAGCCCTGGGCTAAGGGCTGCTGCCCACGGTGACCACAGAGCCCCGCAAGGGCTGGAGAGAGAGTATCTCTCAACCCCCCAGCTGATGGCCGCCATGGAGGACCCCGCTATTTCGATGTTGCGGGACGCAGATCGTCTACACGTCCCTACTTCGATGTTGAACGTCGAAGTAGGGCGCTATTCCCATCCCCTCATGGGGTTAGCGACTTCGACGTCTCGCCGCCTAACGTCGATTTCAACTTCGAAATAGCGCCCAACACGTGTAGACGTGACGGGCGCTATTTCGAAGTTACTGCCGCTACTTCGAAGTAGCGTGCACGTGTAGACGCAGCTTAAGTCTAGCATCTTGTGCCAATGATTAGTGCTCGGAGTTTTGTCTTTAGAAAGCCAGGGATGCTGCGGTGTTGAACACTAGTTCTTAGTGTTGATAGAGTTAGTTATTGGACCTTAAAACTTGAAATATTAATATGACTATCAAAACAACTTTAGCTAATTTATACCTGTTTCCAAAATGCATTAGTCATGTTTTTGCATACTCTGTATTTACCATCTAAATTGGACTGATTAAATAAGTGAAACTCTAGCAAACTCCTTAATATAGTTCTAAGTTGCTTTGTGGATAAAATGCAAATGAAAAAGAAGTTAGACTTGTCCAATACTCCAGAAATATTTCTTTCAGCTCAGAAATATTTGAAGTGTTTGGACTTTTCCCTTTGTGTTCAGCTGAATTTACAGACATCCCTCCACTTCTTCATTTACTCATGAAGGGGAAAAGAATAACAAGAAGAAAAACCAAAAGAATTTATTTTGGAAATATACAGAGTTTTATCGCACAGTGGGTGATGCCTCTTGAAGGCCTGTACATGGAGGGGGTAGCGGGAAGCAACCCTCTGGTGGGTTTGTCTTGTTTCTTCCCTGCGGTGCTATGCAGGGGATGATATAGGAACCTATGACAACTTGGGAGCTGTAGTTCCATGACCAGCTCCATGCCTAGATCGCTGGCCCTGGAGAAGGGCAGGGACTGCGTTTCCCAGCACACCCTTGGCCTCCAGGAACAGGAAAGGGAGGAGGATGATAGTACTTATGATAGTACAGCAAAATTCCAGTATCCTAAAAGATAATGTCTATAAAACCTTTATTACCACGTAAATTGTTAGTAAGTTATAACAAAATCATTTTACCAACCACTGTTTCCATTCAAAGTTTTTATTAACTTCTCTTATGCACACTCATTGCATGAATGTTTTGAATTCCTTTATATTGGAAAAAAAATGTGGTCCACATTTACAAAAAAACACCCACCTCCCCTAGAAATCCCTGCATACAGGTCTGTCTTCAGAGTACTGTTTCTTTTACATTCTGCCCTATTGTATTGGTTCTCTATACTGCTGAATCTGAAAAGTTCTCTCTACAGATTTTTTTTAAAGTGCATTCTCTAAAAATAAATTAAAAAGTTTAAAGAAACTCCAAAAATGAATTATCTGCTCAATACTGAAGAGAAAATTAAAGAGACTTTACAATAATTTCTTTTAAATTCTTTCAAAATAAGAACTTGTGAACAACTCATCAAGTGGATTTTCTCCTAAAATAAGTTTCATATGTAGCTCCTGGCATTCAGGGAAAGAAGAAACTTATGCAGCTCTGCTGTGAGCAGGGAAATAGATTGAGGGAATCAAATCATATTGTAAGGATGAAAAACTGGGATGGGAGTAACATTTGTTTTTTTTATATCACTGTTATCCCCTTGCACATATTGCAGGTACTGTGTTTCCTATATAAACTCCATGGGTCTCTTTTAAAGACGAAGAAATTGAAGAAAAGGATGACTCTTTCTAGAATCAAAAGGGGAAAAATCAATATCAAGCTTTTATGCAGCCTTTTGAAAAGACCAATTTGCATTTAAATGCTACTGATAGCCATTTCTTTAACATTATTTTTGAAAGAAACCATTAATTTGCTGGAGGAGGGCTAAAATGGTTTGGAGGCAGCAGAGTTCTAAGAAGCTTTTACTTAGGCCAAGTAGTCACCACAGACTTCTGCCAGCATAGTGATGTCATCCACGAGAATGTAGGCATGTAATTATACCAACAAAATTCTATTTTTGTCAGAGTAGTTGGTCTCACGTAGGGAAGCTGGAATAGTCTAAACTGTCAAAAGCACAGTTTTTGCTGTCTCCATATAAAAGCACATTGACCCTACAGCTATACCAGTATTCTATAATAGCCAAGTGCTCCTAATATAGATCTGATGTTAAGATAAGGTTATTCAATGTGAGTTTTGCTTTTGGCTTCCAAGCACAGAGTGGTGAATGTAGCAAAGCATGTTCCACAATTGGAAGTGGGATTGCAGCACAAGTAAATGTTAACTGCTAGATTTACCTATCTTAGCACAGCTGAAACTCCCTCTGCATTATGGCTTCCACCCTTTGCACTTAACTGAAAATACTTTTGCCAAAGTCTGAAGAACTTCTCTTAGTCAAAGCTCAGACTCCTCCTCCTTAACATTTAAGCCATCAGCTATGCTCTTCTCCTGTAAATTTTGTCCTGCCTTGGCTTCTGCAGTTTTGTCCTCTTCTGTTTCTCTTCCTACTTTTCAAATCACTCCTTTAGCATGTCCTTTAAAGGATCCTCCTTTCCCCACTTTATTCCAAACTTGTCTCCTTCTCTCCAAACTAAATCATGGCTGGTCTGTCTGATATACCCTTGTGGATATCTAGCTATCAGCTCAGACTTAACATAGCTAAAACATAGCTCCTAATCTTCCACCCAAACCTTTCTCTCTACTTTATTTCACAATCCCTGTGGATAACACCACTATCCTTTCAAGCACTTAAACATGATGTTTGATGTGAACCTCTCTCTAAGTCCCTATATACCGTCTACGTTGAAATCTTCCCAATTCTTTCTGCATGATGTCTCTTAGATATGAACTTTTTCTAGCTATTCCACAGCTAAACTCTTGTCCAAACTGTCTTCATTTTATAGTTTGATTACACCAACCTCATTTTTTCTGCCCACAACACATGGCAGCTTTCCCTGCTCATATCAATTCAAAATGCTGCCATAAAGAAATTTTTTCTAGTCAAGTCATTTTGACCAGGTGACTTATCTCTTGCACCTTCTTCCACTGCCCTCTTCTGTATTATATCAAAAATAAGCTGCTTGGTTTTACTCCCTGGGCCAGTCATGGTGTCTCTTATCTATCTCTCATTAACTAACAAGATGCCTCCAGTCAGCCCCATGATACCAGGCTCTTGCACCCATCAGCCTTCATACTCTTCCCTAACCTGCTCTACACACTTGGCAGGTGCTCCCCGTAAGCACCCATAAAGTTATCCACAAAGTTACATTATCCTTGTCAAAATACACCTTCAAACACGTCCATGAGACTTATACAAATCTTGTCAGCAGTCGGGCTACCAGTGTGATAATCACTGTGTATCATGATCACCAGTGTTGTCTCATTGTTTCCTTGTGCTTCTGCATCTGTCTGTATTCACTTGCTGTCTATAATTATATACTTAACAATGTGAACTCTCCTTTGTGGGTCCATACAGTGTCCGTCATAAAAGTATCCTGAAGTATTATTGCAGCTCATAGTACTACAATAATAAATGCCGTTTGCACAATAATGTTATTTACACGAGGAAAACCTTCATCAGCAAATGGTTCAAAGAAGCAAAATGGGAAGTGTCAAAAGCAGAACAAAAATCAGAAGTTCCTAACAGTAATTCTCTAATCCCTTCTACAAACTTCTTAAATGCATGCAAGCCTTCCAATCCCTACTTCAGTCATTTAGTCTTTCAGCTGAAAGAACAGGACCCCTTTTGGGAGGAGGTGGTCTGGAATTTCAACAACATAACCAGTCCAGCAGAGCTGCTGACAGATGATCACTGCTTTCATTCTGGCGGACTCTTCTCTTTCAGAATACTAATGTTGGTGCATCTGTCTTCCTATTTGATCTTCAGAATCTTGTGGAGGCATTGGTGATGCCTCTCAAGGACTTTCAAGTGATGTCTGTAGATTGTTCAGGTTTCAGACTCATACAATAATGTTGGGAGAATAACGGAATGAGAAATAAGAAGCTTGGTGTTTGTTCAAATGTTGTGTGCTTCAAAAACCTTGGGCCACGAACGAGCAAAGGATGCCCTGGCACATCTCATATGGTGTTGGATTTCTGCATCAATATCTGCCTTTGATGAGATATTCTCCAGTACTTCTCCATTGATTTTCATACATGTAGCATGTGTTACCTCATTTGAAGAGGGCTGCTGAAATACTTTTGTCTTCTTGATGCATGAGACCAAGACGTGTAAACATGGGCAAACACATTCATGATAGGTTGAAGATATTTCTCAGCATGAGCAAAATCTGCATTGTCATAGCATACTGAAGCCTGGACAGCTTTCTATCCATTTTATAAATAATTTCAATGCCAGATGGGAGCTTCCCAGCAATGAGAATCACAGAGCTAGAGGGGACCTCAAGAGGTCATCGAGTCCAGCCCCCTACCCCAAGCAGGATCAACCCCAGCTAAGTCATCCCAGCCATGATTATGTCAAGCTCAGACTTAAAAACCTCTAGAGATGGAGATTTCACCACCTCCCTAGACAACACATATTAGTGCTTCAGCATCCTTCTGGAGAAGTAGTTTTTCCTAACATCCAACTTACTCCTCTCCTTCTGTAACTTCAGATCATTACCCCTTGTTTTCTGTCACCACTGAGAACAGTTTCTCTCCATCTCTTTTAGAGCACCCCTTCAGGAAGTTGAAGGCTGCTATTAAATCACACCTCAGTCTTCTCTACTGCAAACTAAATAAGCCCAAATCCCTCTGCCTCTCCTCATAGGTCATGTCCTCTAGCCCCTTGATCATTTTCGTCACCCTCCACTGAACTGTGTGTGTGTGTGCGCGCGGGTAATACAGTAGTATGTAACTGTGACCTGGCTCAGCTTCTTCACTCAACAATACAAATCAGAAGTGAAGGGCTTTGATTTAACGTAGGGCAGTTTTACACAGCATGCTTCCCGAAACTTCATGTTGTGCTGCTGTCAGAAATGGCAGAAGAAAATATGAAAGTCCCAGAACCAAACAGTGGATGCTAAGCAGCTGTATGATCCATCACATTCACATTTTTTTCTCGTTAGGCTTCATCATCAACCAAGACCCTTTGATTCATGAACCCCGCAGTAGGATTCCTGCAGAGTCTGACCTGGGTCAAGAGTTGGGATGCTCTCTAAGGAATCTAATTGTTCTTTTACACAACTGGTAATAGATGCTAACTAGTGCTAACTGCTAACAAGTTTCTTCCCTTTTCACTGAAAGGGCCTATTCTTTAGGACCTGTATTTTCAGGCTCAGTTCACCCTGACTCTCTAGCTCAGAGACTGACTAACATTACCTGTGCTGTGTTGTGTCACCCCCCACACAATCCTGGCCTGAATTTCATAGTCACTAAATAAACTGATGACCGCAATTGTTAGATTCACTTGACTGCAGAGCAAGTCCACCATGTTGTTTACCCCGTAGAAGAAATTCTCTTTTTATCTCTTGGGAAATGCAGAGAAAAGTCCTGTCTTCTTGGTAAGTGTGAGAATTAAGCCCAAAAAGTAGAAGTACTCAACCAGCTTCATCTTGAAGCTGAATCGTGTACAGACACAGAAAGAATGCTTTCAAGTGCATTTACTAAGGGTCCTGGGCTTACATCTTGAGTTCAAAATGAAGGGAAGAAAAAGCATAATAATTGTCTGCAATGGCTCAGGAAATCAAGGAAGGGTGGCACAGTAGAGGAGGCTATGAAACATGCAGCTCCTGCCGGAACCCTGTGCTCCTGTCTTCATGACCATCACACATCTCTGTCTTAGCACAATATTAAACAGGGTTGTGACAGGGTGGAGTAGGAGGGAGCCAGAAAACAGTGACTGAGGAAGTCTTATTTACCTCAGAAACATGCAGTGTGTACCTCAAAATGACTTGAAATGAATACTACTAACGTCTGGCTTCTGCACTCCAGTGGGAGGAGAGAGTGTGAAAGCAAATAATGACAGAATTAGCATTGACAGAGAGACTGGGAGGCCAAATAGTCAATGACAGTGCATAATTGGTCAGACATTGCAGGTAATTAGGGCTGGAACTTCAATTTGCCATGGTAGTACAATCCTCCCTGCAAACATCGTGGCAACTAATTCCTCCCCTGGAAAGGAAACATGTTGAGTTTCAATGTAACTTCTTAAGGATGTTCAATGGAAAGGGGATATCTCAATTTATGGACAAAGGCATCATTTTACCACATTTGTCTATAGCCTTGCATTCAAAAAAAGTCCCAACTCTGCCAGCTGATGTGTGCATACATACCCCTACCCTTGTGCGGCATTCGTCAGAGGAAGGTATCAGAGACTAATGTAGTCACATAGCTATTGCTAACGATATCCAGAGAAACATGCACTGTGCATGCCATTTTATCTTCTAAAAAGGAAAAAATATAAAAAAAACAAATACTTTTATCTAATTAATAAATTTGTCTCCTATTTGGAAATATGATAGCAAAATGATATGCAAATTAAGTTGGATGGGAACTTTTAGCAGCTCATGTTGACTCTTGTTAGCAATTTTTTACAGAAAGGCTACATTGAATTAATGTTAAAAGATAGCAACAATAGTGGTTATATAGCCTGTGACAGGAACACTCTGTTGTTCAGAAAATATGGATCATCACGACAAGGTGACAAGGCCTTTTAGAGCTTTAAGCTGCAAATATTTAACAAATAAATTTGCTTACTTTCAAATGAGTTACAAACTTCTGCTCCTTTGTCATTTGGTGTGAATTCTCTCAGTGGCTTCAGATTGTACTTAATGGGCTTACCTCACAACCCAGCTTTCTTCCAGGGTCCCCAGGTGGGGACTTCAGAATGCAATACTGGGTCAATTCTATTTTTAGAAGGAGTATTTGTGACCATCAAAGGGGGTAATGTATAGTCGGCCTCAGTTTTTAAAAGTACAGTTGTTTGTACTGCGGGTATCTTACTGTGAATCTTATTCATGTGCAATTGCCTGTGTGCTATGCTTCATCATCTTTGCACAAGTACAAATAAGTGCAAAATAAAACACAATTATCCTCCTCTCCAAAATACACAACACATAGGTACAGAAGATTTGCTACTTCCTAGTCAATATACCTGTGTCTGTGTAACATGAAAAAAAATGAATGAAAACACTCTAGTAGAGCTGGATAAAACTTTTTGAATGAAACATTTTTGGGGACAGGGTATAAAACAGGGACGGCTATAGGACTGATCTCACTGGCTACAACTATACAACATCGATCTGTTGACAGAAGTTACTGTTGGAAGAGATGTCCCAGTAAAACTTCTGTCAGCAAATCACATGCACATACAAAAGCAGATCAAAAGAGCAATCCACTCTGTTGACAGAGAGTAACTAGACTGCCTGGCTGCTCTCACAATAGAATGGCCAACCCTCTCCTAGTGAATTGGAAGCCATGTCTGTCGACAGATGGTCCCCTGGAGTATCTATTTGGCTTTTTTGTGAGCAAAAACTTATTCCTCATCACGGAGTGGCACAACACTGTTGGTGGAAGTGCTAAGTTTTGTCAACAGACTGTTGACAAAACACAATTTGTGTATAGATGCTCCATGAGTTTTGTTGACAAACCTCTCTAGTGGAGATGTAGCCACTTAATTTATCTCAAGGAAAAAATTAAAATACTCTCTTCACTGTGTTTTTTATCTTGGGATACCTCATGCATGCCAGTTACCCTGAAGTAAACACATGCACTTTTTTAGACAAGCTGGTCTGGCTTCACAAGAGTTGGAGTTATTGTACAGGAACACAGCCATGTTGAGAATAGCAATGATGCAGATTAACTTTAGATGGATGCAAACCTGACATCTTTTGTTCTGTCTATCATGGATATTTCAAAGTTGTCTGTCATTTACAGAATTAAGAAATATCATTCTGTACACTGAGTTTAGTCAGTGTGCATGTAAATGTGATATATTTTGGGACCTGAGGATTTTTAACCTAATCTTTAGCTATTTAATGGGATTTTTTATTAGACTATATATTATAGATGCTTATTAGTTAGGGTAATCATAAATACTGTTTTACGACCTCACAGCACTCCTCATGATCTCAGAAAATACAGGAACTGCAATAAAGTGTTCCTAATCAGAGTTCGGTTTTCTTTCTGATGGACGCACAACTAATGAATTCATATTCAAACAGCAACATTTAATTGCAGATTTTCCCAGAGGAATTATCTTGATTTGCAGCTATTAATGATAAATAAGCTACAGAAGGCTGCTGTCAATGAACTTGTGCTTTGCTGAAGAGAAAGTTGAGCATCTGCAGCAGGACTTCAGGGATATTTGACATCCTAGTTGTTAATATAACCGAATGATGTGCACTACCAATTAAAAATAATTTAACAAGCTGGAATGCTGGATATCCACTAGAAGTTCACAGGTACTTTGGCATAATAGGGGTCTGTTATCCTACTGAAGCAGAAGGTAGTCACTGTGCCCATTAATGATAATGGGAGTTAATCATGCAAATCCTCCCTTTCATTTATTCGGAAGAGTGTGATGTTAAAAACCCCTTAAGGCCCACTGTCAAAGTGTTCACAAAAACGTAACAGCAGCTCCTGTCAATGCTGAACATATTATACACCTGACACACACCTGTCATATTTATCCATAAAGAATGAAATGTAACATATCAGATGGCACTGTATGTTCTCCATAGCATCATAGTAGTTGCATGATGTGGGTGTGGATGTTAATTAAAAAGTTGCATATGTAATACGAAATAAATGTGCTGAGATCCTGGTAACCATGCAAGACTGAGAAACACGTCCTCCTGTGACAGAACAATGTTACTGTACTTGTGTGCACATGTATCCCTTATGAAGCAGGTACTGTGAAGCCAACAAAAGGGGGGCTTTGTTTGTATTTTAGGTCAGCAGGAAAAGGAAGTTATCAGGATGGTGAGAAACTGGCATGACATCAGCTCTCAATAGCACGGACAGCAGGAGAGAAGAACTTTATCTAGGGACATGCTTTCAAAGAACACCGTTAAAAGGTTTCCAGACCTGGAAGGAGAAAGGGGAGCCATCTGGGGTGGAAGAAAATGAATGGCTATTTCATATAAAAAACTTACTTTGTCAAGGACCGTAGACTCTTTTTAAAGTTGTAGTCACTAGAAAGTGTGATTATACCTTTATTTCCATTGTCCCTGCTTAGGATCACATAAACCTCTGTTCTTCATTAATTTATTTTTACGTTATAAATTCCTTTAGGTCCTCTTTTATTAAATGAGATGCACTTCCCCTGCTGAGCCAACAGGGTGGTGTGAATTCTCTTTTTCTCTCTTTGGAGTGAGCGTCCAGTGTCAAGGGCTGAATGCTGTAGGAGATGTTTCTAGAGAGTTTGGGAACTGAAGTAAACCAAAGTTTAACCTGAAAGGTGAAATCAGGTCTGGCCCAGCCTGAGAAATCTGTGGGCCTGGCTAACATACTAGAGTGGCAAGACATATTCACTCATTTTAGTCCCAGAAGATTCTTTTATGCTGAGGCAGAGAAGCATATGGTGACTTACACTTCTAGACATCCCAACAAAATAATAAAAATAGATCCCTAAGTCTATTTACAATGTTGTACTTGCTGATGGAACCCACTTCTTGGAATGTCTTAAAAACCCATACAAACCTGCAATTTAAACCCAGAGAATCCTCCTTCCTGCCTTAAAATGAAACAAAACAAAAATCCTTTAACAATAATAAATGTGAGTTTCCAAAACAGCAGTTCTTTGTGCTTGTGTGTGCACTGTGAAGGAGAAGAATGGAATAGGAAGGTTATAGCTGGGATATAACAAACTCCTGCATAAATAAAAGAACTCACCACTTAAAAGATCAACAAGAAACTCTATTTTTATAGTACAACAAAATTTAAAAGGTGACTTTTGCCATCTCTTAGCTTTAAAGGCAACTCATTCCACAGACAGTTGTCTAGAATACAGATGCATAACATAGAAGTGGTGAATACAATTTTTTTCTATCACCCTGATATGGGTTCTAATTTAGTATATTTTGTGACACATTCATAGGGACAATCAACATCAAAGGGCTAGGCATCTTAGATGAATCTGTGTCTTAATGAATGTGCTTAAATAATGGAAAAACTGACAACAATGACAACAACACAAGTGCATTCTTTTGTCAATTGTTGATATAGAAGAGAGTCTGTAAACATCAACTATACACAGTTTGCTATTTATCAGCTCGAATAAATAATTTATTTGTCTCCCTGAGATAAGAGGAAATGTACCCTAATGTAGTTTGCTTATAATGAGAGAAGTCATTTAACCATAATCAATAAACCAGAAGTCTTTAACCGTGCCTTGTCCAAAGTCACAGAAGCTAGTTGGGATTGGGGATAGAACCCATTTCTCCTGAATTTCAATGCAAGGTCCTGCCTAGTGGATCCCACTGTTACTACTGAAATGGTGATTTATGCAAGTTTTTTTTTTAATACATCCACAGATTGCATAGATCTGTAGATGTTTAGGGCCACATCTGATCCTTATGCTGCTGCAGATTGAACCTGATGTGTATCTCTATCCATAGCACCTGACCTCAAATCCTGTATCAAGCCCATAACTTGTAGATGAGCTAGAACAGCTCTTTTAGAAGGAAACTAGGTCTTTAGCTAAAAATTTTAATAGAAAATCTACCACCTCTCTCTGTATATTGTTCCAATGGTTAACTACCTTCATTCTTTAAAAAAGGCATCGGTTTTAAATTATTAACCCAGATAAAATTACCTTGGTACCAATCTACAATCACAACTATACCAGATACTGAATATATTTGTTTACATTAGGAGTCACTTCAGCACAGAGACTAATTTAGCATGCAATCTGACAGTAGATTGTTCCCTGGGGAGGCATGTGAGCAGATTGGTGAATTTATTTAAGATGTGTATATCGTCAATTCCTGCTGAAAAGCAGTATATTTGTGTATGGCAAAATGTTGCCCTCACCCTTATCACAGAGAATCTTATGTGGTCTGCTGCCATGTTGTAATGTGCCCCAGTCACTGGTAACTGGTTCTCAATGGGCCAAATCATGCCAATCTAACAAACTGCAGGGGACTGGATTAGACAATCCCTTCTGTTCCTATGATTCTGTGCCTCATAGGTTAGTTTATAATGTGGCTCATAGAGTTTAGTTTACAAATGTTCTGCCAACCTGTGTCTAACATTACATTTCCATATTTTTTTCTGTCAACTTTGCCATGTTGAGGGAGTTATTGTCCAAAAACACTTGGCAAAAACAGCAAAAAGAAAGAAGTCAAGGAGAAATCTGAGACCTGACAATGTTTGCTACAGGAATGAGGTGTCTGAAAATATTGTAACAAATATGTGGCCATGTGAAACGTTTACGGCTGAAAAGCACAGGCTTTTGAAAATCCACAAAACGTGTGCCTGTGTGTAAGTATATGGACTCAGAACCTCCTGCTCTAAATGCATGAGCCCTTCCAAGAGGTTGGTGCACATTAGCCATTGCATTTTAATATGTCTTATCCACTCATCCGTGTGAAAATTGTTTAATAGCAGCAGAGGACCTAAACCATGGGTGGGATGACAAAGCTCAAGACAAAAGGCCCAGACAGATGGAAGAACACTTTATTACTGCACACATGACAGCATACATTAGGAGGCCTTACTGTAGAAACATGCAAGAGCTCTTCTGCTAGTTACCAGTCTGTAAAAATCATACACGCCAACTGTTTGCAGATCACTTCCCATATGCTTAGACTGCAGCTGAAATGTTTATAGTTTGCTGCATTGAGGTGTGACTTTCTGATGAGAGCAAGTAAGTTCTGCTTAGGAAAACTGTCAGATTTCTGTTGTCATTTCTGTTGGGTCTCTAGATTAGTATATATTTGGATTTACTCTGATACTTTAAACTTTTCTCCACCTTTGTTCCCTCAGTTCTTTGTGTGAAACCACTTCTGTACTAAGTATTTCTGCAACAATGTATACGATAAAAATGTTGGTTGTGAGTAGAGTTATGAGAGAGGCCGTGTTTAAACAGTTGCATTATTCCTGAATAAGGTATTCAGGATGCTCTATTTCAAAATAGCTGAGTGCTAGTTCAAAATGCATTGTGGCCACATCTACACATGCCCCTCCCTTTTGGAAGGGGTATGTAAATGAAGTGGGTCAAAAATACTAATGAGGTCCTGCTAAGAATATTCATCACCTCATTTGCATAATGGTGGCCACTCGGAGTGTTGAAAGTTCTGCTTTTGAATTGCAAACTAGCTGTGGAAATGGGGTTCCTTTGAAAGGAAACTCCAATTTTGAAAGCTTCCTTCTTCCCAATTTTTTTTTGGGAAGAAGTGTGCTTTTGAAATCGGGGTTTCCTTTGAAGAAATCCTTTCTACGCAGCTAGTCTGCAATTTGAAAGCAGCACTTTTAAAGTGTCATTATACAAATGAGGGTCTGAATATTCATATCACCACCTTTTAGCATGTTTGACTCGCTTCATTTACATGCCGCTTCCAAAAGGGAGGGGCATGTGTAGATGCAGCCAAAATGCATAGTGAAATAGCACTAAGCTATTTGGAAATACATTGTCTTCACACAAATAGAGCCTATTTCAAAACAGAGCCACTGGACACATAAGCTGCGTCTACACGTGCACACTACTTCGAAGTAGCGGCACCAACTTCGAAATAGCGCCCGTCGCGTCTACACGCGTCGGGCGCTATTTCGAAGTTAACTTCGACGTTAGGCGGTGAGACGTCGAAGTCGCTAACCTCATGAGGAGATAGGAATAGCGCCCTACTTCGACGTTGAACGTTGAAGTAGGGACCGTGTAGACGATCCGCGTCCCGCAACGTCGAAATTGCTGGGTCCTCCATGGCGGCCATCAGCTGGGGGGTTGAGAGATGCTCTCTCTCCAGCCCCTGTGGGGCTCTATGGTCACCGTGGGCAGCAGCCCTTAGCCCAGGGCTTCTGGCTGCTTCTGCGGCAGCTGGGGATCTATGCTGCAGGCACAGGGTCTGCAACCAGTTGTCAGCTCTGTGTATCTTGTGTTGTTTAGTGCAACTGTGTCTGGGAGGGGCCCTTTAAGGGAGCGGCTTGCTGTTGAGTCCGCCCTGTGACCCTGTCTGCAGCTGTGCCTGGCATCCCTATTTCGATGTGTGCTACTTTGACGTGTAGACGTTCCCTCGCTGCGCCTATTTCGATGTTGGGCTGAGCAACGTCGAAGTTGAACATGGACGTTGCTGGCCCTGGAGGACGTGTAGACGTTATTCATCGAAATAGACTATTTCGATGTTGCAACATCGAAATAAGCTATTTCGATGTTGGCTGCACGTGTAGACGTAGCCATAATGGCTTATTCAAAGTAGGGTTTGTTTCCTGTTTATTTCAAAATAGGCACTATTCCTTGTCGAATATGAGGTTTACCTATTTTGAAATAAGAAAATCACTATTTCGAAATAACTTTGCTGTGTGGACATACCCCACTGTTAGGAAATTGTATCAATTTTCTGTAAACGAGTCATTTAACTAATGTATATGGTCCAGATGTGTGGTGTTCATAAAGGGGCTTACAATGAGCTATTTGGTGTTGAAAAGTTAACCATAAGAATTTGCATGGGACAATCATATGGCACATTAATTATTTTTGGAGAACAAGCAAATAGGGAGAGGGAATAGCTCAGTGGTTAGAATATTGGTCTTTTAAACCCAGGATTGTGAGGTCAGTCTTTGAGGGGGCCTTTCAAGGGTCTGGGGCAGGTTAGATTTAAAAAAAAAAATTGGTGAGTGCAGGGGATTGAAGACATCTAGATGTCCCTTCTGGTTACATGAAATATGAATGTCTCTATATTTTCCTGTCTCATAGAACTGGAAGGGACCTTCAGAGGTCATCAAGTACAGTCCCCTGCACACACAGCAGGGCCTACCACCAACCCTGACAGATTTTTTTTAAATCTATTTGTCCCAGATCCCTAAATGGTCCCCCTCAAGGATTGAACTCACAGCCCTCAATTTAGCAGGCCAGTGCTCAAACCATTTCAGAGCAGGTGCCCCGGAAAGATTCTTAAATTGGCAATTTCTTACCTCCACTTCACTACCAAAATTCTCCGTCTTCCTCAGCAGCTGGTGCACAAGGCACTGAAAGATGGGAAGTACCTCCTTGAGGTTGAAAGGCAGGACTAAGAACTCATAGAACCTCAAAGGGGTGATAAAAACAGATTTCATCCTGGCATCTGGATCTGATGGTGCTTGCCAGTATCCCTTGGTGAGGTCATGATCTCCCCTCATTTTGTCCAAGAGGTCTTCAGGCCCAGGAATGGATATGGTGATGGCATTGAGCTCGTGATAGTCCAAACAAAACTGGATCAACCCACCCTTTTTGGGAACCAGGGAAGGGCAAAGACAAAAGTCCTATTATTTGCTCAGTATATTCTAGTTCACTACTTGGTGAATACCTACAATGCACACCTTAAAAAAAAACCAAAAAAAAACTCAGATGATTTTTAGCATGCATTTGTCTTTCAAGGAAAACAATTAAAGTTTCATGAAGCACAAGCCCAGCAATGTTCCAAAGTTTTCCACTATAAGCATGCTCACATAGACTAGCTATCACAAGAATTCTGTGTGTTTCTGCTAAGCGTGTGTTTCATTGGATTGGAATTTACAACAGGAAATAAACTGCAGTGACTTCTACAATAAATACATAATGCTTTGGGTATTGTGCAATTATCTGAAGGGGAAAACTATGTATAGATTAATTTTTCTGTGATGTGGGCTTATCGATGTAGCCTTGGAATTAGACAAGAGAAAACCATTATATACACCTTCTCAGTTGAATTTGGACGACTTCATCAATGAAGCAATGTCAAGTTCCTAATGGGTACACTGTAGAGTTATTAATCATTTCAAAGGCAAAAAAATATTAAAAACAAACCCCAGAAAGCTAACAGATCAAGCAAGGTAATAGGGCTACATTCTTCTTTCAGTTATACAATCATTTATAGTGTTGTAGATCAGACTTATGGATTTCTGCTGGTGTAATTGAGAACAAAATCCTGCCAGAACAGACCAACAGAGATCTCCTTTGTTTGTAGGAGTCTTTTTATATGTGGCGGGGAAACGCCCTTTGGCAATGCAAGTGCCTTTTCTTTGTCATATCAGATTCCATTCAGATGTAGTTGAAATCCATGAGTTAGAAACTGACATTTCCTTTCTATCACTTGTGTTCTTCAATTAAATTTGGGCAGCTATAAAATAATAACTGAACAAATATGGTTTCTAATGTTTGGTTTATGGTGATGCAGCAAATTGCACTTTATTGGATACCTGGGAGCAGCCAGTGTAACTGGAGCACAAGGATCACTGACCCCCAGCATGAGTATTAAGAGTGGCACGTGAGCTGATTCCCATCAGCATGTGAGGTGGGAGCTTAGCCCTACCCCTCCTCCCCCACACAGCCAGGAGCTTGCTCAAAGCCTATAGCGAACCACTGTGGCCCTCTGCAGACACAGAGGTGGAGGAGGCTACTCACAGGCCCTGGAACACCAGGGCACCGCCCCTCAGAGGGCAGGGCCTGAGGCCACAAGGGCCAGGGGCAGAGCTCAGGGCCCATTAACTGTTGGGCCACCATGCTGGGAGGAAGCTCCTGCTCGTGCTCCTGAGCACCAGGGGCAGAGAGCCCTGGCCACCCAGCCTGTCGACGAGAACTTCCTCCCAGCTGCACAGACCAGCCTGGGCAGCTACAGATATGGATGCCCCAGGGGACCTA
Organism: Carettochelys insculpta; assembly: GCF_033958435.1. NCBI lineage: Eukaryota > Metazoa > Chordata > Testudines > Carettochelyidae > Carettochelys > Carettochelys insculpta. Next base: position 18,080,025 of record NC_134144.1, read on the forward strand.
CCCGGACTTCCCGGATCTACCAGGACCCTCCCGCCGGTGGACAGCCCCCTCCCCAAAGGGTCTGCCAGGCCCAGACAGACAGCCTGGGCCTAGCCACCCTGAGGCCCTGGGCGTGGCTGACCCCGGAGTTCCACCGGACCCCTGCCGTGCAGAAGCCCCCGACATCCTTGGACCCACCATGCTGCTGCCACCAGACTACCCCAGTGATGTAGAGATGTCAGAATGGCCACAGCCCCCGAAGGCAGATGACTTGGAGGGGACCTACCCGCCGGAACCCGCCGACCAGGCTGACTGGGACCCTACCCAGATGGAGGTGGAGGTAGGAAGTGGCCCGGGGAATGATTCACCGGAACCCATGGTGGTGTGTTGCAGGCTGGATCCCCACCGCCACAGCCAGGTGTAAGTGCTCCACAGGGCCGCAGGCCAGGTCGCAGTGGAGTGGGAGGGCCTGCGACCTCCTACCCTCTCCTGTCGGGGTCAACCCTCACCGAGCTAAAGCCAAGCCCACTGAGAGGAGAGTCAAACTCCGCTGTAACTGCTGCCCCGCCCTGAACTGAGGGCTGGGCTTCTCCCCAAACACTGTACCTGCTGCCCTGCCCTGAACTGAGGGCTGGGCCTCTCCCCAACCACTGTAACTGCTGCCCCACCCTGAACTGAGGGCTGGGTTTTTCCCCAAACACTGCAGCCTTACCTGTCGCCCCGCCCTGCTGCAAGGGCTGGGGCCCTCTGAACTACTTGTGGGCTGCCTGCTGCCTTGCCTCAAGGGGAGGCTGAGCCTTTGGGGCTGCCCCGCCCAGGTCAGAGGCAGCTTCCCCAGCTGAGGCCGACCGCCGGGCGGTTCCTTAAAGGAGCCAGAGCCAGGGGATGTTAGGACTGCGGGCAGCTGTGATAGCCCGTGGCGCCCAGCAAGAGGCACTATTATAGCGCAGGCCTCTACAAAGCCATACTGTCTGTGGATTGACAAAAGACCAGCTAATGCTACCAACCACCACCTAAATAGTAAATTTTACTAAATAGTAAAATTCTGCATCTTAATTTATTTGTTAATGAAGCTATTGTAAATAGGACTATTAATGACTTTAAGAAACTATCACTGGCACTTGGGCTGTACGTATAGGTCAAAAGGTCAAATCTATGCATTCTGCCTCAGAAAGGTTGCTGACTTCCTGCTCTAGCAAGTAATCACACTGAGTTGTCTCACCAGGAACTGGTGTGTAGCTACACATCGATCTCTGGACTCAACACATGACCCCAGAATTTACTTCTCCTTGCTGCCAGAGCAGCAAACAACAGTAGAGTTTCTCCAGCTTCTGTGGAACCAAACAGTGCAACAAGCTCCTTTTCAGTGACTACCTCTCAATATAGTGAATTATAGTACCAATGATCTACGTCACTCTAGAATACCTCTCATTCTGTAATTGAGCTAGTCTTCATGGCTTCATGATACAGGTCAATGCCCAGTGTTCATGGGTCAAATCCTGGTGACGATGCATTGATGTGGGGAGAGTCACTGTTGCTGTACTTAGTAGATTTTTTTTCAAAATATTTTTTCCTTTTAAAAATACAGAATTAAATAATTGTTTTAAAATTAAAAGTGCATTATTTAAGTTGCAAAGCCAAGCCCAGCCCTCAGAAATCAGTCAGTGACAGAACTAAGACTACCTGTGGAAGCCTTGTGCAATAGAATAAATCTTTATCAGATGATCACATAGTAACTTTTTCAGCGGGTCCCTGATCATTCATGCGTAGAACAAGTGAAAAGATGGCAGAAGTAACTGTGTGTGCAATTGTAAACATGTCATTTGCTAACTTTGCTGCATAACAATCATTCTTTTTCATGCTGAATTTTTGTTTTTATTTATATAATATATATGTGCAAAGTTAGCTAGATATACTGACAACATATCTGGATATGAATGCAATATGATTAATTCTAGAGTCATGATAAATAAATGTATCGCACACCATGGACTTCCTCCTCTATCCTTCATCCAGTAATCCATCCCCCATCAGTGTTTTTTCTGATATTCCTGCTCCTTTAAGAGTTTCAAACAGACACCCTTATAAAAAAAAATCATTCTCCCACAAGAATCTTTCTTACTTCCTCCTAAAAATGCACCTATCTGAAACCCAGAAGAGACATTTTTCATTCCTGAGACAGCAGCTTTTCTATACCTAAAAATATCACCATCAACTATCTTGCTGTCCTCTAGGGTTACAAAAAGGGAGCAACATGCCACTGGATAGGGGATGATTGTGGATTCCCAGTGGCACAGGCCCTTGCTTCCAGTCCGAAAGAGCCAGGGAGATCAGGTTTTCACCTGGTGACATTTTAAAGTGCAGTTAAGCTTGTTTATATGTTTTTTAAAAAAGTTTTATCTTGGGTCATTCTGATATCTGGTACAACTGAACTCATATTAGTTGAGGTACCTGGTATTAGATTGGGAGGAACATGAAAAATAATCAAACTGGAGAGCTGTATTGCCAAAATATTTGTATTCTGTGGTAATATCTATCGCTCCAGAATCAAGACGATCAGCCATCAATGGACTCATGAATAGGATGGTGACATGAAGACATCCTGCTCGTTATTGAGTGACTGCCAAGGAGAAAAGTGAAATAAAGTGTTGGGCAGTGTAATTATATTTCTCAGCCTACCTTCTGGGATAATATGAAAAGATATACCTGCCCCACTAAGGCCCCTTTGAAGGCCTCATGGCCCCACAAAACTCTTCTCAATGAAAAAGGAATGGAGATGTCCTCCAAGAAGTCCAGAATGGCTGGATGGTACGCAACAAATCAGGGCCTAGCAGCCTAATAGAAGAAGAGCTTCAGGGCCAGAAGGAGTTCAGTTCCTTGCTGGAGGTGGAGGAGCCTGGATGACTGACAGAGCTACAGAGCCCTTGAGAGGGGAATTCTGTCAGAAGAGGGGAAAGCGAGAAGGAGCCCTGAACTGATTGGCGGAACTCCATTAAGATAAGGCCCTGGAGTAAGGGGGTGGTGGTGGGGAAGTGGCCTAGGAAACTACAGAAGTTGTGCAATGTAGCTAAAGGAACACAGCAGATGGCTGCAATCTAGAGGGTATCTGGACTGGGACCCAGACTAGGTCGTGCGCCCAGGTCATCACCACCCCCCATTAGACACTGGTGGGAAGTGAGCTGGACATTGAGGCACCCTAGTGGGGGAGCTGAACTATAGCAGCCAAGTTAGAGAGCTGTAGTCAGGAAGCCTCATGAGATAAAAATAATTGTCAGATTGTCCCTAATCTGGGACACAGCAGTGCCCCTGGCTCCCTCACTGCAGACAGACAGGTGGCAGCTACACTATGAGATAAAATCAAATTTAAATGAGTTAGCTTGACATTAAAACATCTCTGTCTTCACTGTAAATGTCATTAGCTCGATTTAGTCTGCCCTAATATCAATCACAGAACAAAATGTCAAAATTAACAGACGGATATAGCATCAATTTTGAATTTAAAGTCTCGAATAAAGGCTTATGTCGAAGCTCCATGTCCTTAGTTTGAATTTATTAGGCTTCACAAGAGTCCTGTATATATCCCACAAAGCTACATGCTGCATCTGACTCCTCGCTATTAGCGGGCACCAGGAAACTGATCAGGGCTGCTGTGCTGCCACTTTCTCAGGTCCCCCAAGCTGCAGGGTCCCAGAAAACTGACACTGCCGCTGCTCCTGGCTGCCAGTTCAGAATGCAGGGCTGAGGGAAGGGTGGGATAGCTTCCCACAATGCACTGCTGCAACAGTTGATGTTTGGTGATTTCAGTGTGGAAGCAATATGTCGAATTTGTTAGGGGCCTGTGGGAAGTGAGGCTACTCAAAACCAAATTTAAAAAAAAAGGCTTTATAAAATCAATTTTAATAAATTCATATTTATCTTGTACTGTAGACGTAGCCAGAGTGTGCAGAAGGAAATGCTTATGAGAGGCGAGCACACCCTGTTACAGACAGGCACAAATAGATTGAGAGGGACTCTGCTAAATGATTCATTCATTCCAAACTCATGTGGCTAAAATCTTTGTAACCTATAAATACAGTTGTATTTGGTACCTCAATCCTCGGTGGTGTTTCAGTTCAAAGGAAACGTATTCCCATCAGAGATCCTGCAGGGAAGGATAGGGTTGTGTGAGACTGTACCTGCCACACCTACAAATCACTTTGCAGCTCAGGTGGACACAGATGAATGTTGAACTCAAAGAGACCTTGAAATACCAATCAACAAATGAAATTGTTCCTAGCAAAATTTTTGATTTGCAGAAACCACATTTTCACAAAAAATTACATGGCTCCAATAAGCATATGCTGTGTGATTGTTCCTATAATAACCTGTGTGGGAAATCTAACTCCCATCAGCGGGCATTGATTTTTTCCAACAGTTTTTTTTCCAGTGAATTGGGAGTGGTAAATGACCTATTGGTAGTGCTAGATCAAGTCTGACAGAATGTAGTCAAACATAGTTGAACTTACATCATGCTGCTAATCTTGTGTACTAAACAAAAACAGGACAGGTGCAAACCAATGTAAGATTCAAAACCACATTCAAGAGTCAAGTAGTTTTATAATTTTTTTTTCAATCAATAATATCAAATGCCACACCAGACGTATCAAAATAATGAATTATTGGGTTACTGGATAGGCCATACAATCTATTTATGATAATTTAATTTTTGGCCATTTACATTGTTGTACTTAGAGTTACCAGTGATTAGTCATCCCTGCAAGTTTCACTAGTGGACAAGAGAAAAGACTAAGCTCGGCCTACGTCTTCATAATAGACTTTTGCGTTAAAGTCAATTCCAGACAAGCATTAATTCAAAATGGATAGTACCAAAAGGGCATCATGTCTTTGTTGTTTTACTACATCAGCAGCCAGGCCATTCCGAAAATTAATAGATTGTTGATTGCAAGACTTTAGTTAACTTTTCTCATCTCCCATACTTTGAGGCAGCTGCATGGTTTATTAGAAGAGAAAAGTACAACAAGCTAGTGAGATGCAGGTGTCCTCTAGTGGTTTGAACAAAGGACTGGAAGCCAGGAACAGTCTGTGTTTATGAAGCAATTTATGACCTGGCAAAGTTCTATGGCTGTGTGACTTTATCGTCTCCATTACAAATGAAAATGAGGAGCTTCTATGTTTTCTTCATGGCTCTGGCATATGTTTGTAGAAAAAACTATGACTAATTACATTTGTATCAAATCACATTCTCCACTGCCAGTGCTTGAGGCGCTGTCCTTCTCACTATTTCTGTTGTTGTTCGTCAGATCTGGGAAGCATGTAGTATCCGCAATCCCATTACCATTTAAAATTAAATCACCCAAGAAGGGCCACAGAGGATAATGAACTATTTGGCTTAAAAGTAGGCTCTTGACAGGACCGGAAGCACCAATCTAATTATAAAATGTTTTCAAAATGTGGAGCTGCTTGACATCAGATAACCCCATACATTTAGCCTAATCAGTGACGTTATTATTTGAAATATCCTGAGCACAAAGAGGTTAAACACATACTTGAAATTTAAAGCTGCCAAATTAAATGGCCTGATGATCTGTAGAGAGTGGCTATAAAAACCAGTCTGAAATGTAAGTAAAAGCCTATGTTTTTCATTCAGATTCTCACAATCATCCTCAGCAGAGACAACTTGCTTCAGTAATGGCAAAGGCAGTGGGCAGACAGTGCTAAAGTGGCACCGCCAGTGCATTCAAATACAGACAGTATGCTTGCACTTAATAAGCACAGCAGGTGAACAATTGGATTTGAAAGGGAAATTAAATGGGCTGACCTGAGTGCAGAGTCATTTATTGTTTAGTTCTGTGTTCCATGATTACTTCAAAACTCTTTTGTAAACCAATATGAAGGAACACATTTGTGATTGTGCATCAGTTAAGGATGGTAACCACAGTAGGCAATAAAAATACATTTAAAAAGTCAAATTCAGTCAGCTTTTATTGCCAAGCTGTTACATTCTCTGTTCTTTTAATCTTTTTTTCCTGTGTGTTGCCTGCCTTAAGCCTGATCTTGTTTGCAGTAAGGCTGTTTCTTGACGCCTGATGTTAATCAAGTAGAAAAAATTACCAGAGATTAAGTGGGCCACTGAACTAATATTCTAGGCTTTGTGCAGCCAAAGAATGATACCACCTTTTGGCTAATTGCAGAGTGAGTTTATTATTTGCTAACATCTTAGATGAAAAACAAACAAAGCTTCTCACACCTGTTACTCTGAAAAACATCCCTCATTATTATTTGTGTATGAAAAGTAGCTCGTTCATGGCATCCTTTCTACGCTGAAGTTAAGAGGAACTGCAGGAACTTGAGTGTTCAGATTCCAGTTTTCAGAACTGCCAGTTTTTTTTCCTTTTCATGGCCACTAAAGACATCATGAAATCATTCAGGAAAAAAAAAGGAAGGGGGAGGGAATATTTGTCCATTGTTAGTGGAAAAAAATGTCTTGGTAGCTCTGTCTTCTCTCCTGAATAAACGGTTTCTGGCATTTGGCCATTGAACCTCAGGAATTTTTACTGATTCTAATGCAATTGTTAGTGACTTGTGCTATAAGCTTCCTAGACATCAATGCATGTTTCAAAATAGAATGCAAATCATTCAAGCCACAAGTAAAATAAAACAGATCACTTCAATGAAGAAAGGAGGATATGAAAGCAGGACAAAAGGTGTCACGGGCAATTATAAAGATTCATCTGGTCCCTAGTTAATTTTGACAAAGCCGTTTTTGTGATTTATGGCAGGTGCTTGTTTATAAACCCATTTCTGCACAGCCACAGTGAAGCACATTCATCATTCTGGCTGGTCTTCATTATTAGATAAAAGTCACTTAAACAGAGCCTAAATCGAGATGCTAGCTCCTTTGGCATATCAACCAGGCTATTTGGTTTTATTTATTTATTTGTATTGACCTGAGGCTAGCAGGTTGCATTTGACAGAGGTTCTCCTTATAACCTGTGCTTAAGTCAACAACCAAAACAGAATTCAAATCAGAACTCTGGATGTGAGCAAAACAGCACTAGCACATAACACTCCTTTACACACTGGTTTCTATTTTGTTGTGCTCTGTAGTTGTGCTCTGCGGCCGTCCAGTCTAACCAATGCACCATCTCATAGATTACACAGATATGTATTTTGACTGACAAACAAAAATCATACTTCTTTTCCAGAGTCTTTAGTGGTGTCCATTGCCCACTACTGCAACCCACTCAGGATAATGGATTATGTTTGATGCTGCTAGGTTTTATTTTTTTTTTAAATGGGCTGAGCCCCTGTTTGAATCACAGAAGAAAGAAAGAGAAATAATTTGATTTGCTCTGTTTTGCCAGTCTAGTCACTTTATTTTATATAGGCTATAATCTCAGCGGTTTGTATGGGATAAAATGCAAGTTAGAGATGTACAGAAGTACAAGTAGGATACTATTGTACTGTATGCCTAAAGTCCAGCTCGCACCTTTTTTCCCTGTAGTGTTACCTACATTGGAAAAAAAACAAAAATCAACATGCTGCATGGGAAACCAATACAATGTATAGACCCTCATTTGAAAAAGGCACCTCCCTTTTCTGAGCTCACTCTTATGCAGTATTAATGTGTGCAAGTTGGAGGAGACAGTTAGTCTGCCATTCAGATGCGAGCAGAAATGAGTGGGACTCTGGTATTTTCTGATTATAATATGATTACAAAATCATTATTGATACTAGTGTATTGCTGGTTCAACAATCTTGTGCCAAGTAGGACACCTGGCCAGAAAAGGTCAAACAATCCCAAGCCAAATAACCCAAGGTCAACATATAGAGGCTTGCGAGGAACGTATAAAAATGGTAATGGAGGCCATTCGATGCTAGTTAAGCTAGAACTTTGAACAGTCAACTTGCATTCTTAGATATTAAATGTAATACTAGTTTTTTGTGTTTGTTTGCATGGTTAGCATCTATAAGATATAAGCAAACATTTCCTTTATGTCACCGTAACTGTTGATTCAGAGATCAAAAGGGAATATTAATACTTAGATGATCCTGGGTTAAATAATGTCATTGTCAAGATGGTTCTTTAAAGCCTGTGATAAACTGCTTCATAAATAAAGTACCTTGTGATAACTATCAGGATGTTTGTAATACAGAAGGTTATAGCAAAATCCTGTGGTATTCTCCCATGCCTAGAGGCTGCTCCACTGTATGAAGTCCCTCTGGACAGGATCCTTTTTTATCTGATATCTTCTTGGATGCTCGTGAGGAGAGCTGCAAGTCATAGGAAATGAGATCCCAAAATATCTTGGTGCCCCTTTAATGGGTGTCAACTTAAGGTCTCAGATCTCCTCGAGGTTTTGTAGGGAGAGAAATCTAAGCCATATGAACTGAAATCCCAGTCATTGGCTGGAAACATCCTGAATACAATGTTAGATTTTGGACTATAACCCTGAACTAATTCTAAAAGAACTTTTTGTAACTAGTAACAGAGAGGGAGCTGTGCTAGTCTATATGCTATCAAAACAAAAAAAGTCAAATAGGTCTTTAAAGAATTTAAAGACTAATAAAATAATTTATTAGGTGAGCTTTCATGGGACAGACCCACTTCTTCAGACCGTTGCCATACCAGAGCAGACTCAATATTGTTTTGTTAGTCTTTAAAGTGCTACTTGAATGTTTTCTTTGTAACTACTGTATCACCATCTCTATTACGTGTCAGAACCTCAAGAATTGAACTTATGTTGTTATGTATACTGATCTCTTAGATAATACTATCTTTTTTTAAAAAATAAATATTAATTCAATTAATAAACATGGGTTATAAGCATGTATGTGGGATAAAGTCTCAATATTTATTGATCTGGAAGGTAATTTGTCTGCTCCTGTGGGACTGGTAGAACTTTGTCTGACTTGGGTGCCTGGATAAAAGGTTAAGACTGAGTACTGTAAGGGAACTATGTTGTTTGGACTTCTGATAACCATTAAGTTAATATAGAAGTTGTATTGGGATGGCTTGGTAAATACGAATATTGGAATAACCATCAGCACTACAGACAGGCTTTCCCAATTCTTGAAGTCCATCTTGAAGTTACCTTGAAGTTACCTTGAAGTTACCTCAGCTGGCTGCAAATCTGGCTCCAAATTAGCTAGAGGTATTACAAAATGTGCATGCAATTATTTAAAGACATAAAATTAGCAACATGAAATCAAAGGAGAAAATTCCACTCTTGGTTCCATCATGAAGATTTCTCTTTCGCTATAGCTGTGTCTACCCATGCCCCTCCCTTTTGGAAGGGGCATGTTAATGAGGGCCTTTGGAACAGGTTAATGAGGTGTTGACATGCATATTCAGTGCCTCATTAGCATAACAGCAAATGAGGAAATTTTGAAGAGTGGTGCTTATTTCAAAGTGCTCGCATCTATAAAGACAGTCTGAATTTTGAAGGCAGCACTTTTGAAGTGCAACAACTGCCATTATGCTAATGAGGTGCTGAATAGGCATGTCAGTGCTTCATTAACCTGTTCCAAAGTGCCTTATTAACATACCTCTTCTGAAAGGAAGGGGCAAGTGTAGACACAGCCATATATTTATGTAGCTAGGGTCCCTGATCTTTGTACAGAGCTCACTGATTCTCTTTGAAAATCAAGTACCATATATGGCTTAGAGTTGTGCATTGTGGGTAAGAAAATAGCAATATGAGCATATATAAGGTAACTGTAAGCAACCTATGTTGTGTTTTAGCTTATTGAACCCCGATCTAACAAACAGACATTTCAAAACAAAAAAGCAGTCAAGTAGCACTTTAAAGGCTAACAAAATAATTTATTAGGTGAGCTTTCATGGGACAGACCCACTTCTTCAGACCACAGCCATACCAGAACAGACTCAATAAGTGTTGTTAGTTCTGTTGTGCATGAAGAGATGCTAGAAATAGAGATATGTGGAAGCAACAGTATCTTTCAAAGAGTAATAACCACAAAATAAATGGGTTTGCTTCTGCACCCATGTCCTTGGATGTTTGTGAAAAGTTTTGTAATACAAAGTCTCCTGAGTAATTATGATAGTAAAATTCTAAAGGCTTTGAAAGCCTTGAGGAGAATTTCCTTCTTGCTTGAGTTGTTGATACAATTTATATTATATAGAGAAACAACAAATATTTTCCCCTTGGCCACTTAAGATATTTCTTTTGGTACTCTGTTGTGGACTTTGGAAATTTTCTAAGGATATCAGGGATAGATTTTTGGCTCCCACTGACATCAATAAGAGCTTCTCCATAGGGTTCTGTGGGGCCAGGAATCCACCCAAAGAGTCCATCTGTTTATCTGATCACTTTTCCTTGTAGGACTCCTATAGCATCTGTCATGATACACAAATTAATCTTCAGTTGTTCAAACAAAGAGATTTACTGAAATTTTCATGCTTCCTTACCTTTAGTAAGAATATATATGCCTCCAATATTTTGAAAGAGAAGTAGATATGAAAATATTTTATTTGGCTTCCTGGTGCTGCTAAAACAGTAGTTCAGGATAGATCTACACTATGGTAGAAAGTCGATTTCTGATATGCAATTCTAGCTATGCTATTAGCATAACTAGAATCAACATATCAGAAACAAGTTTCTTACCTAGTGTAGCGTGGGGCTTTTCAGGCTCAAGCTCATGTCCCTTACTTCAGGGGATAGTGTGGAGTATAGGGGTTGATGGTCAAGCCCAGAGAGATCTATTTTGCTGCATCTTAACCCATGGTAAGTATAGATTCACCCTTTGGTAAAAGTACTTGTTCAACAGTAGATATGTCATGAGATTTTTACTATTCTGCCACTCAGAAGCTGGGTGCATTTTCAGTCTAAATCTGATGGCTATATCAGTTGAATAATCTGAGTAGAAATTCATTTTTCTTTGAAAAGTATTTTTAGTATAAAATTTAATAACATATTAATCAGGTCACTGTTAGCATCCACATCCCCAATTGCCCTGTAGCAATTTTAAATCTAATAGTCCAGTCCTTTAAAACTAGAACAATCTCTGACCTATTTGAAAACTTCTGAGACACTCTTACTTTGAACTATTCAGTAAAGGCTATGGAAACAGATAAAGGCTTTATGGATATCAGTCTCCAAATAGTTTGCAACCCTGTTTTCAACCATTAATGAAATTGTCCTAATAGCAGTCAATGTATCTCTACAGCAAATAGCTTATAGGGCGTGTTATTTGATTTCTATATTTTAACATTTTATGGCATATTTCATCTACAGATCATTCAGCTTTTTTAATATATTGAAATTAAATTAAAATGATGATGCCAAAGATTATATTTTTCTGTGTTCATATCATAACAAATAAGATGATGGTCATAACTTTCTATGATGGAATTTCATATCTTCCTTAAACTGAGAAATCAAAAAAAATTGTTTTGGAAACCCACATGGGCTGTGTGTACACGTGCCCCAAACTTCGAAATGACCATGCAAATGGCCATTTCGAAGTTTACTAATGAAGCGCTGAAATGCATATTCAGCGCTTTATCAGCATGCGGGCGGCAGCAGCGCTTCGAAATTGACGCGCCTTGCCGCCGCGCGGCACGTCCAGACGGGGCTCCTTTTCGAAAGCACGCCACCTACTTCGAAGTCCCCTTACTCCTGTGAGCTCATGGGAATAAGGGGACTTCGAAGTAGGTGGGGCCCTTTCAAAAAGGAGCCCCGTCTGGACGCGCCGCACGGCGGCAAGGCGCGTCAATTTCGAAGCGCTGCTGCCGCCCGCATGCTGATGAAGCGCTGAATATGCATTTCAGCACTTCATTAGTAAACTTCGAAATGGCCATTTGCATGGTCATTTCGAAGTTTGGGGCACGTGTAGACGTAGCCATGGTGTGCAAACTGAGATTTTATTGTTGTTTAGATTTTTATTAGATATGTACACGGTTTCTATTTAATTTTATTCTGGATTTTTATTTCAGACAAATGTAAAAAATCAGATAAAGATTAAGAAAAATGCAAATAGATAACACAGTACAATAAATATAGGGCCAGATTTTCAAAATTAAGCCCGTGCATATATTTGTGTGAAATTTGTGTTTACAAATACCCACTAAGTATTACAAACTTATGCTATGTATGTTGAAATGTGATTATGCATGCATGATGTAGGCAAAATATGGACCTGCTTATCTGCATTGCACTAGGCTATGTCTACACTTGCCCCCAAATGTGAAGGGGGTTTGGTGATCTGGGTGATGGGAGATTGGTAATAAAGTGCTGCATGCATATGCAGCACTTCATTTGGCATATTCTCACCCGCGGCCACTTTGAAGTGTCAACCTTGAAAGTGCCAGCATGTTCTGTAGCTGCAGGCACATTGAAGTGCCCACACTACTTTCAAGTGCCTTACTCCTTAAAATTTTGAGGAGTAAAGGTACTTCGAAGTACCATGACTTCACAGCATGCCGACACTTCAAAGTTTGACACTTCAAAGTTGCCGCGGGGGAGAATTTGCCTAATGAAGCTCTGCATATTCATCACAGCAGTCATTAGTGATCTTCCATCATCCGAATTAACATGTCCCCTTTGAAGCTGGGGGCAAGTGTACACATAGCCCTAGAGATTATCATACTTCACCTATTATGTAATTCTTAATGATTTTCAGCTTGCCTTTTGCTGTAGCAGGGAGATGCTTATTTACAGTACACATTTAAAAACAATACGTGAGATAGTATGGTAAAAATAATATATTTGAGAGTCATATGATTTGCCTTCTGGTGTTGCAGCCTTTTGGTTTTGTGTTTTCAAACTTTCCCCTGAAAAAAATGAAGGCTAGAAATATCATTTAAAAATAATTAAACCTGAGATTTTTACTTTGTCACATGACTCAAGACGAAGGGCTGTATTGCATGACTCAAGGAAATGAAGCTTTAAGAAATAATTAATACTGTGAGATTCAGAATAAATTTGCAGAAGTTGGCAACACTGGTACTATCAGTTGCAGGATTAATTAACAATCTGTTGCTGTAATTTCTTCGCCAACTATTTTTGATCATGTGCATAAGTTCAACTGCAATCTCTTCCAAACTTCACTTGGTTACCCTACATTAAGTCAGCTTGAATAATGTGTTGCTGAAAATAGGCAAAAATGGCCTTGTTTTAGTGTTTTAGTGACAAAGCTCCTTAAGAAGGTTTATTTATTAACAAATAATTTATTCAAACATATTTAGCTGTCTTTTGTGTTTATACATGGTCTGGAAGCAGCCTATGAATTTCTCAAGGGCTGGATCTACACGTACCTCTTCCTTTCAAAAGGGGTATGTTCATGAGCAGGTTTGAAAGATGCTAATGAGGCACTGCAATGAACATGCAGTGCCTCATTAGCATAATGGAGGCCTCAGCGATTTGAAAGTGAGGCTTTTCAAATCATGCGCTGCCCGTGGAGACAGGACCTTCAGAAAAAAGGACCCCTCCCAGTTTTCAAAAGCTCTTGTTCCTATCCGGTGATCAGAAGAAGGGCTTTTGAAAATTGGGGGTGGGCCTTTCGGAAGGTCCCATCTCCACAGGCGAAGCGCGATTCGAAAAGCCACACTTTTGAATTGCTGCAGCCACCATTATGCTAATGAGGTGCTGCATATTCATTTCAGTGCTTCGTTAGCATCTTTTGAACCCGCTCATTAACATGCCCCTTTCAAAAGGAAGGGGCACGTGTAGACACAGGGAAGATGTATCTATTTGAAATTACTTTCCAGTGAATATCAATGCTGGTCTGTTCATGATGTGTTCACTGTAGGCATTCAAGACCTAAAATTGTTCTGAGTTGGTTTATTTTTTCTGGAGACTTCACTTTTTATAGTGTGTGCTCCTTGAGGTGTAGTGTAATTGTTAGCATATTTTAATTCAGATTTCAACGTACATGCACAGTCTCATAGGAAATCTGAATCTGTTGCTGAAAAGCATCTTGCAAGTAAACTGGTGCATACAGTAAAGGTGTCAGAAACACAATGAAGGAAATTGAAATCTAAATCATGCAATATCCCTGACTTTTCTAGGAAAATACAATACATAAGAACATAAGAACATAAGAACGGCCATACTGGGTCAGACCAAAGGTCCATCAAGCCCAGCATCCCATCTGCCGACGGTGGCCAATGCCAGGTGCCCCAGAGAAGGAGAACAGAAGACAAGTGATTTATCTCCTGCCATCCATCTCCTGCCCTTGTTATGAAGGCTAGGGCACCATACTTTATCCCTGGCTAATAGCCATTTATGGACCTGACCTGCAAAAATTTATCAAGCTCTTTTTTAAACCCTAATAGAGTCCTGGCCTTCACAGCCTCCTCGGGCAAGGAGTTCCACAGGTTGACTGTGCGCTGTGTGAAGAAAAATTTCCTTTTATTAGTTTTGAACCTACTACCCATCAATTTCATTTGGTGTCCCCTAGTTCTTGTATTATGGGAAAAGGTAAATAATTTTTCTATATTCACTTTCTCCACACCATTCATGATTTTATATACCTCTATCATATCGCCCCTCAATCGCCTCTTTTCCAAACTGAAAAGTCCCAGTCTCTCTAGCCTCTCCCCATATGGGACCCTTTCCAAGCCCCTAATCATCTTAGTCGCTCTTTTCTGAACCTTTTCTAATGCCAATATATCTTTTTTGAGGTGAGGAGACCACATCTGCACGCAGTACTCGAGATGTGGGCGTACCATAGTTTTATATAGGGGAAGTATGATATCTTTTGTCTTATTATCGATCCCTTTTTTAATAATTCCTAACATCCTATTTGCCTTACTAACTGCCGCTGCACACTGCGTGGATGTCTTCAGAGAACTATCCACTATAACTCCAAGATCCCTTTCCTGATCTGTCGTAGCTAAATTTGACCCCATCATGTAGTACGTGTAATTTGGGTTATTTTTTCCAACATGCATTACCTTACACTTACCCACATTAAATTTCATTTGCCATTTTGCTGCCCAATCACTCAGTTTGCTGAGATCTTTTTGTAGTTCTTCACAATCCCTTTTGCTTTTGACTGTCCTGAACAACTTGGTGTCATCTGCAAACTTTGCCACCTCACTGCTTACCTCATTTTCTAGATCATTGATGAACAAGTTGAACAGGATCGGTCCCAGGACTGAGCCCTGGGGAACACCACTAGTTACCCCCCTCCATTGTGAAAATTTACCATTTATTCCAACCCTTTGTTTTCTGTCTTTTAACCAATTCCCGATCCATGAAAGGACCTTTCCTCCTATCCCATGACCACCTAATTTACATAAAAGCCTTTGGTGTGGGACCGTGTCAAAGGCTTTCTGGAAATCTAGGTATATTATGTCCACTGGGTGCCCCTTGTCCGCATGTTTATTAACCCCTTCAAAGAATTCTAATAGATTAGACAGACACGACTTCCCTCTGCAGAAACCATGTAAATACACCAAATAGTTACACTGAAAATGCCACTCAGATTCCACATTGTTTACTATTCACTACAGTTACCAGAATATGGCCACACCTGTGTCATTTTCAGCAACCTTATCACTTTTCTGAGGTGCAGCCTATCCAGATAGCAACCAGGATTATTTGTACATGTATGGATTTTGCTGAGTATATCCAGTGGTGCACACAAGTAGGTCAATGCACCTCACCTGGGGGGGAAGGGGGAGTGGAGAAGGAGAGAGAAAAGAGAGATGTTGGCCTGGCTTACCAGAGGAAAATAGTGCTTTATGATGGGGCAGGAAGTGGGAAAGACATGTTAGAAACTGCTGCAAAATAGATGGGTGGACAGCTTCCTGAAACTGACTCATCCCCGAGGAACATCCAGATGAAAGGCCCTGCACTAATAGCTCCTCTACTGGGGAGGTGGAGGGTGGGAAGGAATCGTTATCAAATGTCTTCTGTCCTTCTTTTAGAATAGCTGGATGAGGGCAATGTAGTGACCACAAAAACAAGGCTGTTCCCTGCTACTCTGTAAAGCCCAAGTTGTGTTTGGTAATACCAAGCCAAATCTATGGAGTCATCATTCCCCACTTTCTGACCCGCCTGGCATTTGCAAGTAAGCAGGCAGGGTGACCTATTCCGATGCTGAAGCTGGCTCCCTTGATATATCCAATTTGCTTTGGTGGTTGGTTCGAAGGGGTGTCTATTCTTCCAATCTTACTAAGCCCCCTGCATGTTTTTGCCTCCTACTGAGCAGCACTGAGAAAGCAGTGAACAGACAGCCACTTGGGCTGACCCTTAAGCAAATTGAGGAAATGGAAGGATCCTTGCAGCCTCTTGCATTCATGCACGGCCATGTGAGCACCAGCTACCCTCTGGCCAAATATTATTGCTAAATTCTGTACCTGAGTGTTAATGCAAACTATGTGCTCACATCTAAAGGGAGAATTTCATTCTTGTTCTTCCAACTCAAGATACAGACATCTTACCATATTTTAATGGGAATGATAACAGAATGGCCTATTTCTTTACATGTGAAACAAGCCCCAATCCCTATTCTTAGAATTAAAACCTTTCTATGTGCAGGCAGTTTAGTTGTGCTTTAAGAGTTTATCAATCTCATTATATTTAGTATATTTTCAGTAGTACACAGAGACAGGAAGTTGCTTTAGATCATAGAATAACTACCTCCAAAGATAGCAATCCGTCCCGTAGCACTTTCAAGACAAATAAATTTATTAGGTAATGAGCTTCTGTGAGCAGCACCCACTTCCTTTGATTCTGTCTCCAAAGACATTTCCTCATTACAGAGGACCATAATGCAGGAAAATATACAGCACCAGCACTACTTCACAATTACTATTTTATTCGTTATGATTTCCATTTTCAGGAGCTGTTTTGTCCTTTGGCTTTTTAAAATTCTCTCTCCTTTCAGGTCTCACTGCACTATATTTCTTTAGGGATTTCAGTTTCTAGGTTACAGAAAAGCACTCCCCTTTCCTTGGGATCTCAGGTCTATTTTTAAACCTAACCTCTTTCCAAATACCATATTTTTCTCCTTCTGATATGAAAAAGAAAGGAAACTTCCTTTAAGTGTAAGCAATGAATGACAAATCAAAGAGAATGTTCTCTCACCTTTTACTGGTGTTATGAGCAGAATCAAAGGTTATCTTAATCCTCAACTCTTTTATCTCAGAGAACACATTTTACAGCTTTTACAAAAACTGAAACTCATTCATGTAAGATTGCTTTTTAGTTTCCTGATTAACTTTACATTTCAGGGTATAGATAATATTCTCTTTTTTTTACTTGGATTCGTTCACTTGGGTCAAGTTCAGAAGTAATGTTAGTCTTGATGATATGGGGAATCATAATCAGTGTTTAAAAAGAGGGATTTACTGAAGAAAACTACTATGACTGTAGAGAAAATAAATCACCACAAAGCTGAGTTACATGTTTGTCTCATCTTTTCAAAATAAGGAAGTATTACAGTTTATAGCATAAACAGCAGACTTGTTGCATAACACAGCTGTTCATCGCACATAATACCAGATCAAGAACCTGAACTGGTGTCTTCCACATTCTAGATGAGTTCTTTAAGCACCACTTTGCAAAGTTTGAGATTGCTTGTGTTTCTGAGCACAAAGTCCTGTAATCAAAAAAAAGTCCCCTACACTCATCTAGTGAAAAGAATCAACATTTTCCAAAAGATAAGTTTTGCCTACATGATGTAGAATTTCATTCTTTTTAAATTAGTACTTGCCCTGTAATGGAGAGACATGATCTTTGGAGTGATGTTTCATCCTTCTGTGCTTGGGAAAGAACTTCATGAACAAATATTACTTAATAAATAAAAAGTAGGTTAGGGTTCTATTGAACACAAAATAAATCTCACATATTTACTCCTGATAAGAAAATTCTCCCTTAGGCCAGAGTAAAGACTGCAGCATTTCTTGTCTATCCATCCATCCATCCATCCATCTACAGAAAGTTGTATTTAGTTTTCTCAATGTTTTCGAACATGCTGCCATGCTCTGAGAAGAGATTTGTATGTGAATATTATTTCTATAATAATAAGAAAAAATATATAATACTTTCATAACAGTAGATCTCCACACGCTTTACAATTGGTCAGAAGACAATCAAATCCGATACAAGTATTACACTGCCATCTGTAACTGCTTGCCCCATTATTTGTTTCATGCTGCTATACACAGCAAATTCTCCATTTCACTTCACATTATAAATTGGACGGAAGTAAACAGTGACTTAGACAAAAGTTAAACCTTATTGTTCAAGGCTCTTCATTTTTGATAATTTCTGCTAAAGAAGCAATTAGTTTAAAGTGTAGTTTCTAAAATAATTATTAAGACTCATTAGAAATAGAGCTTACTTGGGTAGACCTGAAATAGCTATTTTAGAACGATGGATAATTAGCTCAGTGTGACCAAAGAGATGGCTTAGGTGTAACTTGATCATACTTTATAAATGCCCAGATAAACAAAATCTAACCCGTCCATTTAGCAGAGTAATGATGCAACTTAATCCAAGGATAGCATGCAGAAGCTAGACAAATTTAGATAGTTAACCATTGGCACACCTTCCAAAGGGGTTGCTTTAGACTCTACATCACTAGAAATTTTTAAATTACGGTTGGTGTCTTTCTACAAGTTATCTTCTAGTTCAAACAGCATTTAATGCAGGGAAATCCTATGGCCAGTGCCTTATAGGGGAGGACAGATTACTTAATCAAAATGGTCATTCTGGCCTTATCTATATAGTACTGTAGACACAATACAACATTTACTCACAACAGTCAATCTTATAGCATTATTTAGTTCAAATAGGTATATGTCAGAATTTTCAAAAGGGACTAAGTCTCACAATCTGACCCAGATGCTCATAAGAGCTGAGTACCAAATACAGAAATCCCCTGTTGGAATAATTCCATTGTCTTGAATGACATTATGCCAAAAAAGCATGTTCAGAGTTAAGTGTACTCAGAATGTTTGTCCAGATGGAAACATGGAAACAAGATTATATTTCTGGGTGAAGACCATATACTTTTTTTCTATTTGCATCAGATTCAGTAATGATGCGTTTGACAGTATTTTTTTTAGGTTTGCCTGGCTACTGGCTTTATTAGGCAAAGATTCATGGTGAATAGTAAAAGGCAACAGATAAGAGCAAACTTTCAGGGACATGAAGTGCCTGCTGGACTCATACTACTAACAGCTTTGCCCTGTAAAAAGGGAAATATGGATGTACCGAAATCTACACATTGCATCTTTTTTCACCCAGCCTCTCAGAGAGTTATGTAAGTCACTTCCCTACCTGTCAGTCAATCCTTCTGTACACAATGGATACAATCTAAGGGAAGGTAACTCGTTTTTCTATGGGTTTCATTGGCAGCTCATTAGGGATATACGGAATAAGCATATCTTGGTCAGATCTCCTTAGCTATACCTCCTTTCTGTGGGTTGCAGTGGCCCCTCATACATTCCCCAGTAGAAGGGAAATTGTGAATATAGGACATGGCTACACATACCCTCCCTTTTGGAGGGGGTATGAAAACCCATGGGATCCAAATTGCAGCTGAGGCAGGGATTTAAATATCCCATGCTTCATTTTTCATATTTCCACCAGATGTGGCCTTTGAAGTGGGGTCATTTTGAAAGTGGAAGTGCCATGTAGATGCCAGCACTTTGAAAGGAAACCCTGACTTTGAAATTCCCTTATGACCAAAACTAATTTGGAATAAAGGAATTTCAAAGTCAGGGTTTCCTTTCAAGGTGCTGGAGTCTACAGGGCACTTACACTTTCAAAATGACCCCACTTCAAAGGCCACATCTCACGGAAATATGCAAATGAGGCATGGATATTTAAATCTCCGCTTCAGCAGCAATTTTGATGCAGTGGATTTACATACCCCCTCCAAAAGGGAGAGGGTATGTAGACATGGCCTTACTGCAGCATTTTTCAAGACCCTCATCACTATAATGTCTTGGTTCTGTATTATAGTACTACCATCTTATCTTTTAAAGGACATTTGGGCTGTTTCCCTGACTAAATTGCCCCACAGCAAGCAAACACATTAGAGACAACACTGGTCTATCAGGAAAATGGAAATAAAAGCAGACTGCACCATTGTGACTTGAAACCTGTATAGGGTAATGCTATTTTGTGTATGCTTTACCAGTCTCTTGCTGATGTATTTGTTGACATATTTGAAGACACTAAAAAGTATGCAAAATACACAAATTCACCTAAGTTTGTGACTCCTTTAAAAGCAGAATAAATCTTTATTGTACAAATTCAGCGATAGAAATCCACAAGAGAGTTGAACAAAAGTGTTACTGATTTATTTCCACAATTCTAATATGAATAAAAATGTTAACATATATTAACTTACAAATTTAAGAATACTTTTATTGAGTTAGAATGTAGTACTAGATAAAGCTGAGAGATTGAAAATAGCCTGCAGCAACTGAAAAGGAGAATGCTTTACAAGGGAAGTCTGATTTGGGATTTTGTTTACTATGCTAAATGTGATTTTTGTGCTGCTATGTTCAGTTTTTTCCCCTATCACAATGAAAGCTCTGTCTTAGAAGTAAACTAAACCTAGCTTCCCAAATACATTCAGGAGGGAACAATAAACAAAGCTTATGAGATAAAATAATGGATATATGGCAAAACAACCTTATATTGATTTGAATATTGCTGGATCAGAGAAAGCGGCCTGTTTACACACATGTATTGCTCCTACCTATGTACAATTTATTTTAGGCCCAATCATACTCCTAATGGACTCAATAGAAACTTTGGAACCACTATGAATGGACATTAAGATTAGCTTCCTTGGATAATCCTGGGGTCTACAGCCGTAGAAGTGATATTGTATAATGCGGTAGCTTCTGTTGTGATTTTATCTCCCTCCAACAGAGCTCCTGAAGATGTGATGCAGTATAACCAGTGCTATCACATGGTGGCACAACTTAGAAAACCACATTTTTCTTTTTAAGTGCATGTATACACAGTTTTTAGATTATAGTGCAATATGGCATAAATTAAGCATTTAAGGATGGGGGAACAAGAAAATTAATCCTTATGGGACTGTCCAGTAATAAAGCAGTGCTTGTTTTAAAGAGGGGCTAGACCCTTAAGATAGTGTGGGAGAACTGTGAAGTTTGTCAAATGATCATGATTAACTTCTGGCCCTGGGAGGTTTCTCTCTCCTTCATGGCCCAAGTTTTCAGCTATTGAAAGCTCTCTCTGTTTGCATTTCCTGGATGCTCACAGGGTAGGAAAGTGGCAGAGACAATTTAGAAAAGGATGACAGCCGAGGTAGGATAATTTGTTATGCAGCACAAAATAGCTCCATATTCAGATGCACAAGCAGTTGGTAGGAGCCATCTTTCATGACTAAATTTATTCTCCATACAGGAGTGGGCAAGCATGGTGAAGAAAGAAACTGTGCTACTGAGAAAGGAAGTGATGAGCAAGAGGGGTAGAGCAAGGGAGGGAAAGAATGATATCCCCAGAAAGGGTAGTAGAGTGAGAAGAAGAGAACACACATTGGCCGTGTCTACACTAGCCCCAAACTTCAAAATGGCCACTCAAATGGCCATTTTGAAGTTTACTAATGAAGCCCTGAAATGCATATTCAGCACTTCATTAGCATGCGGGCGGCCGCGGCACTTCGAAATTGACGCGCCTCGTTGCTGCACGGCTTGTCCCAATGGGGCTCCTTTTCAAAACGACCCTGCTGACTTCGAAGTCCCCTTATTCCCATCAGCTCATAGGAATAAGGGGACTTCGAAGTAGGAGGGGTCCCTTTGAAAAGGAGCCCCGTTGGGATGAGCCGTGCGGCAGCTCGTCGTGTCAATTTCGAAGTGCAGCGGCCGCCCATTTCAAAGTTTGGGGCTATTGTAGACGTAGCCATTATGATGTTAGATAAAGATGTTGATGTTATTTAAATTAAAACATTACCTCGGTAGTATTTCTGAATGAATTATACTTCAGTGTTTGGAATTCCTAATACATTTTTGTTACCCTTTTATGACTAATACAGCTGGCCTTTTCTATCATGTCTATACAGCCTTCACTCTTGCTGGATTCTGTAAATAAAATATACCCTATATTTTTATTTGAGGTCCTCTACCTAACGGAAATTGGTCATCTGAATTAATACCAGTAAACTACATGAGTAAGATGGGAGTAATGGAGTTCAATAACACTGACTTTGATGCACACTATTCCTGTTGTCCTGTCCAGATGCAAGTTAGCAAGGCAGCTATCAGGATGTACATTCTGGAAGCTTTCTTAAAAGATGGAGTCAACTCACATGGGAATCTTTCTTTCCCTAGAATGTATTCCTCTGGTGAGAAGTTTGAGAGATTTATTACTTAGTTTGTACATTTACCCCCTGCCCTGCTTCTTTCCCAAAGGAAGTCTCACCTAAAGGATATGTCTGCGCTATGATATTAGGTCAAATAGATAAAGGTTGACTTTTTAACATCTGATTTTACAAAGTCAAGGGTGAATGTCCTCACTTGGCACACGAGGTCGATGGAGAGTATCCCCCATTGCATGGCTACTTTCAACTTTAACAGTGATGCGCTCAGAGGCTGTGTCTACACTATGAGATAAGTTGGAATTTGTGACAGTTATCTCGATATTACTTCATGACTGTCTTCACTATAAATGCCAATTAGTTCAATTTAGGGAGCTCTAATATCGAAATTACAATATCATTGGTACCTGATAGATATAGCATCAAGCTCAAACTCAAAAGTTTGATTACAAGACAGTGTGGAAGCACCATGTCTTAAAATCTAATTTATTAGCCTCCAGCGGTGTCCTGTATATAACCCAAAATGCCCCTCAGTGCTCCAGTCTGGCTGCTGCTTTCCAGGTTCACAGGAATTAGGTAACAGGAAGACTGTGAATTTCAAAATGGGACCAGGGGCTTGCTGCCGCGGGAGGGAAGTCTCCCCCCCCGGCCCCTCGCAGCTAAGATAGTCGCGGGGACTACTTCAACTACTTCAACATTTTAACTGGCTCTGCAGATGCAGACCGCAGCCCCCATCCCCCTGACACCAAGACTATTTTGGGGGGCTTGCTGCCCATTGTGGACACTTGCTGGTTTGATATTTCTGTCATATAATCTTTTTTCTCACATTTCCTATCTGTCTTCTTAGACCCCCACAAAAAACACAGGGTGGAGGGCCAGTTGAGATTCCTGCTTCTGTTGTAAGTTCAGTGTATGAGATTTCACTGCCATCCCCCATGTGCCAATGTCTGCGTAATGAAGAGGGAAGACAAAGATTTTTTTCCTAGATTTTTCTATCCTCTTTCTTCTAACATTGAGAATACAGTCTGTCCCTGTATTATTTTCAGGGATCAGATGCAATCATGGGAGTGGGGACAATCAGTGGGTGGCCAGTTGAGAACACAGCCTGTGCATAGAAGCCTTATAGTACACTGGAAAGCCAAAGACCCTACCCACAGCAACTCTCTATTTTCAAAAACTTTCCTGTCTTCTCTTTCTTCAAGCTTTTCAGGGTCCCTGTATTATTTTCAGGGATCAGATGCAATCATGGGTTGCGGGGGACAGTCATAGAATCATAGAATCATAGAAGAGTAGGAACTGGAAGGGACCTCGAGAGGCCATCGAGTCCAGCCCCCTGCCCTCATGGCAGGACCAAGCACTTTCTAGACCATCCCTGAAAGCCATCTATCTAACCTCTTCTTAAATATCTTCAGTGATGGAGATTCTACCACCTCCCTTGGCAATTTGTTCCAGTGTTTGATCACCCTGAGAGTTAGGAACTTTTTCCTAATGTCCAACCTGAACCTCCCCTGCTGCAATTTAAGTCCATTGACTCTTGTTCTATCCTCAGAGGCAAGGAAAAACAAGTTACCTCCTTCTGCCTTATGACACCCTTTTAGATACCAGAAAACTGCTATCATGTCCCCCTTCAATCTTCTCTTTTCCAAACTAAACAAGCCCAATTCTTTCAGCCTTTCTTCATAGGTCATGTTCTCTAGAACTTTGATCATTCTCGTTGCTCTCCTCTGGACCCTCTCCAATTTCTCCACATCCTTCCTGAAGTGTGGCGCCCAGAACTGGACACACTACTCCAGCTGAGGCCTAATCAGAGCAGAGTAGAGCGGGAGAATGACTTCTTGTGTCTTGTTCACAACACACCTGTTAATGCATGCTAGAATCATGTTTGCTTTTTTTGCAACAGCATCACACTGTTGACTCATATTTAGCTTGTGGTCCACTATAACCCCTAGATCCCTTTCTGCTGTACTCATTCCTAGGCAGTCCTTTCCCATTCTGTATGTGTGACACTCGTTGTTCCTTCCTAAGTGGAGCACTTTGCATTTATCCTTATTAAACTTCATCCTGTTTACCTCAGCCCATTTCTCCATTTTGTCCAGATCCTTTTGAATTATGACCCTATCCCCTAAAGAAGTTGCAACCCCTCCCAGCTTGGTATCATCTGCAAACTTAATAAGTGTACTTTCTATGTCAATATCTAAATCGTTAATGAAGATATTGAACAGAACCGGTCCTAAAACAGACCCCTGTGGAACCCCACTAGCTATACTTTTCCAGCAGGATTGAAAACCATTAATAACTACTCTCTGGGTACGGTTATCCAGCCAGTTGTTCACCCACCTTATAGTAGCCCCATCTAAGTTGTATTTGCGTAGTTTATTGGTAAGTATATTATGTGAGACTGTGTCAAATGCTTTACTGAAGTCTAGGTATACCATATCCGCCACTTCTCCCTTATCCACAAGGCTCGTTATTCTATCAAAGAAAGCTGTTAGATTGGTTTGACATGATCTGTTTTTAACAAAACCATACTGGCTATTCCCTATCATCTTACCACCTTCCAAATGCTTGCAGATGATTTCTTTAATGACCTGCTCCATTATCTTTCCTGGCACAGAAGTTAAGCTGACTGGCCTATAGTTTCCCGGGTTATTCTTGTTCCCCTTTTTATAAATGGATAGTATATTTGCCCTTTTCCAGTCTTCTGGAATCTCTCCCGTCTCCCATGATTTACCAAAAATGATTGCTAAAGGCTCAGATACCTCTTCTATCAGCTCCTTGAGGATTCTAGGATGCATTTCATCAGGCCCTGGTGATTTACAGACATCTAATTTTTCTAAGTAAATTTTAATTTGTTCTTTTTTTATTTCAACTTCCAAACCTACCCCTTTTTCACTAGCATTCTCTATGTCAGGCATTCCTTCAGATTTCTCAGTGAAGACTGAAACAAAGAAATCATTAAACATCTCTCCCCTTTCCAAATTCCCTGTTAGTGTTTCTCCCTCCTCACTGACCAATGGCCCTGCCCTCTCCTTGGTCTTCCTCTTGTTACCAATGTATTTGTAAAAAGCCTTCTTGTTTCCCTTTACACTTGTAGCTAGCTTGAGCTCATTTTCTGCCTTAGCCTTTCTAATCTTGCTCCTGCATGCTCGCGTTGTTTGCCTATATTTGTCCTTTGTAATTTGTCCTAGTTTCCATTTCTTATACGATTCCTTTTTTATTTTGAGATCATGCAAGATCTCCTAGTTAAGCCAAGGCAGTCTTTTGCCATGTTTTCTATCTTTCCTATGCAGCGGGATAGCTTGCTTTTGGGCCCTTAATAATGTCCCTTTGAAAAACTGCCAACTCTCCTCAGCCGTTTTTCCCCTCAGTTTAGCTTCCCATGGGACCTTGCCTACCAGCTGTCTGAGTTTACCAAAATCTGCCTTCCTGAAATCCATTATATCTATTGTACTGTTTTCCCTTCTGCCGTTCCTTAGAATTGTGAACTCTACGATTTCATGATCACTTTCACCCAAACATCCTTCCACTTTCAAATTCTCAATAATTTCCTCCCTATTTGTTAAAATTAAATCTAGAACAGCTTCTCCCCCCAGTAGCTTTTTCAACCTTTTGGAATAAAAAGTTGTCTGCAATGCAATCCAAGAATTTATTGGACAGTCTGTCCCCTGCTGTATTAGTTTCCCAACATATACCTGGATAGTTGAAGTCCCCCATCACCACCAAATTCTGGGCCCTGGATGATTTTGTTAGCTGTTTAAAGAAAGCCTCATCCACCTGCTCCACCTGGCTAGGGGGCCTGTAGTAGACTCCTAGTAGGACCTCATCCTTGTTTTTTACTCCTCTGAGTCTAACCCAGAGACTTTCAACCCATCCATCGCCTACGTCCATCTCCACCTCTGTCCAAGTGTGTACATTTTTAATATACAAGGCAACGCCTCCTCCCTTCTTTCCCTGTCTGTCCGTCCTAAGCAGGCTGTACCCTTCAATACCAACATTCCAATCATGAGTATTATCCCACCAAGTTTCTGTGATGCCAACGATATCATAGTTGTATTCATTTATTAGTACTTCCAATTCTTCTTGTTTATTTCCCATACTTCTTGCATTTGTATATAGGCATCTCAGACATTGATTCGCCTCCCAGTTTTGCCCTGGCCCTCTTTTTACTCTCCCAGTGTAGCCCATACTCCCTCCCATTTCAAGTTCATCTCCCAGGTATCCACGCTCTCCACTTACCTGCAGGCTTTGCTCCCCTGCCCCTGTTGAACCTAGTTTAAAGCCCTCCTCACTAGGTTAGCCAGCCTGTGTCCGACTATGGTCTTCCCCCTCCTCGAAAGGTGAACGCCATCTCTGCCTAGCAGTCCTTCCCAGGAAAGGATCCCGTGGTCAAAGAAACCAAAGCCTTCCTGGCGACACCATCTACGCAACCAAGCATTCACCTCCAGGATACAACTGTCTCTGCCTGGGCCCCTACCTCTGACAGGCAGGATTGAAGAGAATACCACCTGCGCCCCAAACTCTCTGACCCATGCCCCCAGAGCCCTGAAGTCACTCTTGACCTGCTCAGCATCACACCTGATAGTGGATAGCTGATTGAGAATTCAATTACAGAAGAAAGACATTTCTGTAAACTTTTTTTCCATCTGTGTGGACACCCTACTTTCCCTTCCTTCTGATAGGAAAAATGGATGTTTACTTACCACCGGAAGAGGGGAATGAAGAAGATGCAATGTGGGAAGATGATGTCAAAAGCCAGCGGGCATACCCAGAATGCTACAGGGATGAGGGAACTGTGGAGTAAGTTCTGACAATGCACTAATGCAACAGTCTGTGTTTGCCAATTGAGTGTGACAGCAGTGTGTTGACTTTGTGAGGAGCACGCGGGGACGTGATAGCCAAAATCAAATTTATAAATTCCAGAGTTACAAAATCACTATTAATAAATTAAATTTTATCTCATAGTGGGGATGCAGCCTAAGTAGCCAGCCTACAGTTCCTACCTCTGGATTCGGCTCACAATGCCTGATGGGACAAAAACATTGCAGCAGGTTGTTCTGGGTACATGTCATTAGCCTTCCATCATGCACTTATCTTCTTCCTCCCTCCCTGTTTCAAAGCAAAACCAAATAATTATTTTACATGGTTGTTCCCTGGTTATCTGTGCTGATGCCATAGCATGGCAAGCATGGATCCTGTTCAACTGCAAATTGCTGCAGCAAGAATTGTAAATGCTTCATACGTTATGCCGAAGTGTGTCCAGGACCTCATGAGGAGCCACAGGTGCAAGGAAGACTGTGAGGAGGCCATGAACACAGCCATCCTGGAACTCACTGAACTGGCATGTGCTGGCAGCATTTGGGCCTGTTGACAGAGTGAAATACTGATTCTAGTTCTGGGAGACAAGCGCAGACTGACTGGACCACATAGTTATGCAGCTCTCAGATGATGACTAGTGGCGGCAAAACTTTCACATTTGTTAGGCCACTTTCAAGGAACTTGTGGTTTTTTTTTGTCTGCCCTGAAGTGCAGTGCTACACAAATGAGACCCACTCTGATAGTCTGATAGCTGGGAAGCAACTGGCAATAGCTCTTTGGAAGCTTGCAATGCCAAACTGCTGCTGGTCAACTGGGAATCAATTCAAAGTCTACAGTGAGGGTGTAAATCTAATGTAGTTGCTGTGATCCAAGTAGTCAGAGCAATCGATACCCTTCTGCTAGGAAGGACAGTGTCTCTGGAAAATGTGCAGGATGTAATGGATAGCTTTGCTATGATGGGTTGCTTAACTGTAGTGGACTCATTCATTATAAAATCAACCTTACTTGGCTAACTTCAACCTCAACTCATAGTGTAGACTATTCCCTAGTCATGAGTGTCCTTAGATTGCAAGGGTTGCACTGGGGCAGAGACCCAAGTACTACTACAACAACAGTGCTTGGAAGAGAAGACAGAAATGCTCATAGGAATGTTGTCAATGTGAGGCATGAAAAGATGGGAATATATTTGGTGGCATGGAAGACACCTTTTAAAATCACAGCCACAGTTCAGAATCCTTTTTTAATGCCAAAGAATGAAGAAGCATGAACCAGACAGCATGTTTAGCTACCAGGCCAGTTCAACCCTTAACCTCTCATTATATCTACAGGCTGAAGCTCTCTAATCTGGAACTCTCTTATCTGGTAACATCTGTAATCTGATATGATTTCAGTTAGCCAGATGACCACTTATCATGGGTGTGGCCAAGTTTCCTGTGGTCCCACGAAGTTTGTTTGCAGACAACAGTCCTGGCTGACAGTGTTCTGTGATGTTATTTAGCTCTAATACATTCATCCCTAAATGCCTTCAAAGATAAGAGTATGATAAGCAGTGGAAGTGTTGGTAATGTGCTAGAAAATATTGACCTCCCATTACCTGGACAATGCTCTCATCCAGAACTGGATAGGTTCTGAGAGTGCCAAATGGGAGAGGTTCAACTTGTAGTTTTAATACTGAGGTTTTAATTGACTAACTCATCTGACATCTCCCAGGCTCATAAACAGAAATTTGAGTTTCTGAGGCACAGGAAGAAAAAAGCAAAGCAGCTGTCAATGCCACATCATCTATGTAACATCAGTGGTAGTATGTATTGGATACATGATGTACTTGATATCATTCTCAAAAGGTATCCCATTTCTCTGCAGTTGCCTTATACAAGCAAATTTCTACACAAATATTGAATGTTTGCAGAAATAAAGTTATTGCCAACTGAGGGTAAAGATGAAGACTTTGGAATGCATTCTTTAATAAAATGGCATATTGTTCAAGTTCAAACAGTGAAAAATCTTGAAATTCCTAGCAACAAAAAACATGAAATGGGAAAGCTACCCTTTCAAACATAATAGGGATTTTGCCTAGATGAAGTACAGAAAATAAATATTGCTTGAGTTTGAAAGCTGAGTCTTTGAAGTAAGCTGTAGATACTGGGAGTTACACAGAGGTATATTTTT
The DNA here is from genome assembly GCF_033958435.1 of Carettochelys insculpta. Taxonomy (NCBI): domain Eukaryota; kingdom Metazoa; phylum Chordata; order Testudines; family Carettochelyidae; genus Carettochelys; species Carettochelys insculpta. The sequence goes on from NC_134144.1 coordinate 18,109,266, forward strand.
AAGAATTTGCCATGAATTATTTCAGGGGTAGCTCCATTAATTTAACCAACAAGGAGCAGAGCACCACGGTCAGACAAGTTGATATAACAAATGAGAACATAAAACTTTAAAATACAGCAATTTATTTAATACCCAGCTCTGATCTGAACCTCAGCAGACTTCCCACACATCAGAGGTTACAAGAAGCAGTTTTCATCATTCAGTGTGTTGTCTGCAGTGGGGAAGAGTTTAGTTAGGGGATTTGAAGGGGTAAATAAAAATAAAGAGGTGGTAGATTTCTTCATGATAATTCAAAAGGCTCCAGTACATAGCTTTGGCTCATTCCTTACTTTTTGTATCTACTTCAATCCCTGTGGGTACAGGAGCTGAAATACACCCACATCTTGCACGTAATTGCTTGTTAGCTGAGAAGCCTGGATCTGCAAACAGTTCAAATCCATTCCTTCCCTCCCGCGTGCACCAGAAAGCTTACAAAAAATCTTGAATGCCTTAGAACTGGGGTGGGCAACTACAGCTCTCAGGCACCATCTGGCCCATTAGGGTTTTCAATCCAGCCTGCAGGATTACCAGTTCAGCAGCACAGTGGGGACAAAGGCAGGCTCCCTCCATTCTGCACCCCCTGCCACTCCAAGAAGTGGCCAGCATGTCCTGTGGCTCTTGGGGACAGCAGGGGCTGCCACATGTGCCCCTGCCTGCAGGCAGCACCCTCCACAGCTCCCATGGGCCAGGAATAAGGAACTACAGCCAATGAGACCTGTGCAGGTAGCAAATGTGGACAACAGCACTGCACAGAGCCACCTCACTCCTTACCCTCTTAAGGAGCCACTACCAGCCATGCTGGCACCTTCTCAGAGCTGACATAGCCTCCACTGCCATATTGGAGCCACTGATAAACTGCACTGAGCCAGAAACTACACCCTGCATCCCCTCCCACATCTTTTTCCTCTACCCGAGCCCTACATACTTGGCCTTCCATGTAATTTTCCTGTGCAGATGTGGCCTTCGTATGACCCTCAATCCCTGCCTTAGATGATCTGTGATATATAAGTACAAGTTTTTCGAAAGCTATGTTATTTCAAATAGAAATATTCAGTTTGCATGAAAGGTGAGAATTATAGGCCTGGCATCATTTTTAGCCACCTCTGGTTCAAGGTTGGAGTTCTCCTTTGCTTCTGTTAAGGCCTGTTTTAATGGCATCATTGGTCATCAGTGGGACAAGTAGCAAAGACCATAGCCAGTGGTCAATATTATTAATTGGTTTGTTGGGCACAAAGTATCATTTGTGTTTGTCTGTTATTGTGGGTCTGGAAACAAAACTCTTTCCTTTATAGGATCCTCAGCAGTCTTTTTGCCACACAAATGACACATACATATGAAGTGGGAAGGAAGCAGTTTAGGGCACCCATACCAAATCATACATCTAGTTACACTGTGGCTGTGTCTACACTAGCAAATCCTTCTGGCGAATCAGGCCCTCTTCCATAAGAGCAAGCGGAGAGTCCACACACCTAATGACCTTTTTCAGATTGCTTTTGCAAGAGCAGAGTGCTTCTTCGGTGTGCCCTTTTCCTCTCCCAAATGAGGAAAAGCACCTTCTTCCAAAAACTTCTTTCAGGAAAAAGCATGTGTCCACACTGCACGTGCCCTTTTCTCAAACGAGTGATCCTCATGGTGCCTGATTTTTGGGTCCCTGGCCTGTGCTTTCACAAGAGTGGGGGCTGTGTGCACACTGTCTTTCAAAAGAGCAGATTCTCTTTTGATCCACTCTCTGTGTGTGGACATGATCTTTCAAAGGAAGATCTTTTGCATGGCTACATCTGCACTTGCTTTCCTCTTTCGAAAGAGGAATGCAAATGAGGAAAATCAAAAATGCAAATGAGGCACTGATTTACATATCTCATGCTTCATTTGCACAATCTATTTTTGGAAGAGATTCTTTTGGAAAAAAAAAGCAGTGTCCCTCCTTCATATTTTGCCCATGTAATTTTACCTGGCTTTCAGTGGTTATCATTTGCTCTTTGCAATATGAAATTTGAATACTGACATCAAACCTGCAGAGCATTTTTTAAAAGAATGTTAGACTCATCTGAAAAAGCACTAATAAATGTCACTCCATGGTTTCCCTTACTAGACCTATTAAGAAGTGAAGACGATCAGCAAAAGCTTTCATGCCATACAGGTTGTGTGATAGGCAGCTGCATGGTGTACTCGTTCAGCATGCTTATCCAGCAGTTAGCACAAATATCTTCAAGTGTGGTGAGGAAGGAGGAGCATATGAGGTCAGATCTATTTTATCTAAACAGCCCAATCACAAAACATTTGTTCCATGCCAGAACATTAAACATTTCTTAGAAAGGCTAATTCATAACAGACAACACAGTATGGAATTTGTAATAAGTGCACTTCTCACATGCATAAAATTATTTCCTAGGAAGCTAGTATTCAATATAATGAAGAAAATAACTCTAAACCTGTCATCTGCACTAGCGATGCTGGCTCTGAAAGCAATCAAAATAAAATCTGATAACCTTAACTGTAGTTACCTGCCAGAGAACACCCTAATTGTGCAATTTAAGTGGTTCAATTTCAATTAATAATAATAATAATAATAATAATAATAATAATAACAATAATAATAATAATAATAATAGAATTAAGTACTTTCCCATTTGCAGTACTTGAATGAATACGATTTATGAAATCTAGACTAACACCTCATTAGCAATTCTCTGCCGAGGAACCACAGTGATTAAATCTGTGTGTGCATTGCTGGACTACATCCAATGAGAGCAAACCTTCTCATTGCTATTAGAAGCCTTGGTGGGATTTTAAACAATTAGAAGCATGAGCACATTTTATGGGCAGTAAAGATTTCTAAGACAGAAATGTTTTAAAAATGGGTTAAAACGCATGTAATGGTACTATATTTTTACCCTAATACGTTTCACTTCCTCCTTGGTTCATTAACCTTGATACCAATTACGCCCACTTTTAGTGATTAGATTTCAGTTCCGCAGTCTAGTTCTTCCAGCACTGGCCATTAATCTAGTCACATACAACCTTTCCCTCTTCCATCTACTTACCCCAAAGGGAGCATCCTTTTCAATAAGTGATTCCCACACTGATATCCGGAAACTCGTTCCTCATTACTATGGTTACATATCCCAAATGGACTGATAATCATATGAAAATTGTATGCGAGAGAAAAGAGACAGGCAAAGCAACCTTTCAGTTTTTCTGTTTTCTCTCCAGTTTGGCTAGTCACAACAAAAGAAAGTAACCTCCCCTCTACAAAGGCACAAAAGAATTACTAATATTCTCATAGCCATAGACATTTATGTAGAACTGTCCCCTTCTTTAACACTAACAGAATGATCACATAATAAAAGTTGGAGATTCATGAAACACCCAATATACTAAAGCCCTTTGCTCACTGGTCCAGGGGCTCACCCACAAAGAATCAAGGTTGGATCATGGCCAAAAGTTAAGCAATTAACTGAAAATGTTCATAACTGAATGTTAAAGTTAAAACTCTACTCTGGCTTGCAGCCACTGACCTACTTGAGTTATGTAGTGCAGAGATAATCGGGTAAGTTTGTGAACTACATATCCTGATCTGTAGGCACATTTACCTGTTTGCATACAGGCTTTCAAATGTTGCTTTTGCTGAATAGTAAAAATGGAGCAGTACTCCAGTGCAAAAAAAAAAAACACACAGGATAAAATGACAGTTGGTTCTCCAGGTGAGTAATAGTAATGTTTTATTATAAGGACTTGCCCTTGCAACAGAGAACCAACAAGAAAAAGTATTACAAGCAGAATGTTCCAGGAAGGGACTAGACATTGCAGCACATATGGTTTGGGGAAAATCTGAGGCTAAGGGATGTTGGGGGTCAACTTGCCAAGTGTAACCAAAACGTATGGAAACCTGCTTACAACTGCTTTATTGTGAGAGGCAAGCTGCTGATGTCAGAGCACTGGATCTGGCTTGCACAGCAGCTGGATGGAATGCAAGCTTACTGCTGACTGAGCTCCCCAGGCAGGAAGCTGCAGCCACAGCATTCTTAAAGCATGGAGGGTTACAAGGCAAATGCCAACACAATCACTCACTGGTCTGGTTAGTGCTCCAGAAGGTGACAAGTGTTCTGAAGGAAAAGGTACAAGTAGCTGTAGATAGATGAGTCAGAGGCAGAACTCAGCTTCCCCATATGTGGGGATTCAGCCTTAAATTTAAATGCCCGTACTTTGTTCACAATCTTAAACATTTCTACGATTGTAATTGTCTGTTGTAACTATTCACCAACTAGTCTGGATGCATGACTTTTAGCCAATGGTTTTGAGAAGAGCTTATTTTAACTTCACTATTTTCTGTTGGTCAGCTCAGTGACATAGCAAATTCTCTTCTTCATTACCCCGAGGGAAATCCTGAGTAATGGAGCTGAAAGAATTTGGCTCAAGATTCAGTATGAGTTTTCTAAAACAGCATATTTACCCCAGAACTAGTTTGAGGCTCTTTGGGAAAAAATGATACAATAATCTTCAACAGCTCCTGTGGTGCTATTATTGGCTTATATGTAAACCTTTCCTAGTTTATGCATCACTGACCTGAAAAAAAATTACAACAGAAACCTTAGCCGCTCTGGCATAAAGATGGTGCTATAATTTTAAAGATACTCTTCCAACTTCTTCACAGAGCACAGTAGTTTGAAAGACTTTGTACAAACAAAGAAGGGCTGGGAAAATCGGAGAGTTTTTCCCCTAAGAATGTAGGGGTGTTACAATTATACAAGATATGAAAGTGAGCATTTCTGGCTTTTCAACAATTTTACACAGATGTGTGGAGGAAAAATATTTTTATCACTGAAAACCAGGCTGTTCTTCAGAGAAAAGTTGATTTTCGATTAGTAAAAGGTGCTAGCCACCTGAGTCACTGAGCTGGGAAACTCAGGGCCAGCAGTGAAAAGGAACAGTCACAGCATTAAGGGAGAGAAACACTCTTGGAGGGACATGGGCTACGTCTACACGTGAAGCCTACATCGACGTAGCCTATTTCGATGTGGCGACATCGAAATAGTCTATTTTGATGAATAATGTCTACACGTCCTCCAGGGCTGGCAACGTCGATGTTCAACATCGACATTGTGCAGCACCACATCGAAATAGGCGCTGCGAGGGAACGTCTACACGCCAAAGTAGCACACGTCGAAATAAGGGTGCCAGGCACAGCTGCAGACACAGTCACAGGGCGGACTCAACAGCAAGCCGCTCCCTTAAAGGGCCCCTCCCAGACACAGTTGCACTAAAGAACACAAGATCCCCAAAGCCGACAACTGGTTGCAGACCCTGTGCATGCAGCATGGATCCCCAGCTGCTGCAGCAGCAGCCAGAAGCCCTGGGCTAAGGGCTGCTGCACACGGTGACCATAGAGCCCTGCAGGGGCTGGAGAGAGAGCGTCTCTCAACCCCTCAGCTGATGGCCGCCATGGTGGACCCCGCTATTTCGATGTTGCAGGACGCGCAACGACTACACGGTCCCTACTTTGACGTTCAACTTCGAAGTAGGGCGCTATTCCCATCCCCTCATGGGGTTAGCGGCTTCGACATCTCGCCGCCTAACGTCGATGTTAACATCGAAATAGCGCCCAACACGTGTAGCCATGACGGGCGCTATTTCGAAGTTAGTGCCACTACTTCGAAGTAGCGTGCACGTGTAGACACGGCTATGAAGTCACAACTTCTCCTCCTCGTTGGTTGTCTTTGGCACCCAACATCTCTGGATGATATAGTTATCATTGAGGAAGAGGAAAATGGTGCAGGTGCTAAAGGAGGAAGGGAAGCAGTACGGACTGATTATGAACATTGATAAAACAAAAATAATGGTATTTGGAGATAAGGAAATAGGAAGGGAGATCAGTGCAGATGATATTGTACTAGAGAATGCAGAGAAGTTCACATATCTTGGAAGCAACATAATGCATGATCTAGACTGGAAGAAGGAAATAGCAAATAGAATAGCGAAAGCAAGAGAGAGTTTGAAGACAATGGATAAGATCTGGAAAAACAAAGCAATTATCTTAGGAACAAAGCTGAGCATCTTAAAAATGTGTGTATTCAGCAGCATGTTGTAGGGATGTGAGACATTGGTGATAAAGAAAGATTTGAAGAGAAGGATATCGGCATTTGAGAAGTTCTATGGAAAGATCCTGAAAATAGGATGGAAGCAGAAGGTCACCAATGAGGAATTGCATAGGAAGATACTGCCAAAAGAGAACCTACTGCAGAAAGTTATACAATGGAAGTTACAGCTCTTCAGGCATATTTGCAGAATGAATGATGGACAAAAAATTAAGAACCCAGTATTTGGCATAATGGACGATTTGAATAGGAGAGGCAGACCCCACAAACAATGGGTAGATGATATAGTACATTGGTGTGGAGCTCGTCTACAGAAACTAAGCCACTCTGCACTGGACAGGGAAAGATGGAAGGAAATAGTGAGGGAGACATCAGGCACCGGTGGGAGCTGAGCTCATGGTTTTTGATGATGGCGATGATGATGACAGTAAAATGCTTTTGGACACACAGGCTAGGGAAAGACCTTATGATTTTTCCTGTCCGTCCTTGTGGTTTTTGCAGGTCCAAATTCTTCTGCACCTTCTGTCCACTTTGTGGAGTGAGGCACAAGGAATTCCCTCCTCTGCTGTAAATTGTATCTGCTTGTAACAGCCACAGAGGTTTCTTATGTCTTCCAGAGATCACCACACTGCTCCTTTTCTAGGCTGTCCCTCTCCTCCAGGGAGCAAGCAATGACAGAGCTGTACTGAGGATTCAGTCATGTCACTTAAACACTCAGCATCCCTCTCTTAGCTGCTTTTAGTTCCTTTTCCCCTGCCTCAGTGGAACAAGGGGAACTTACAGAAGTTAAGATCTGTCCCAGTGCCTCTAAAGAAATCAAAACAATTAACTCAAACTGTATAAATAAGCTCCCAACTGCAAGGTCTAAGTGGCCATGTCAGGCTGTCAGCCTTACTGAAATGCTGCATTCCTGACATTCTCACTAAGCATAACCACTGTCCTCTTATTTTGCACATGTATCCATTTACCACAAATAAATACAGATCAAAGATTCATCCAGCTTCTGCTTTTTTTGTGCTTTTTGTACGCAGGACACTTAGCAGTGCAGTTTCAATATTTTTTATGCTCAGATCACACCTGCCTCAATTTTCACCTTCTCTGTGTCTGACAAAGTCGTCAGTCTGGCCTCTTACACCTCTCATACCCAGACAGCATTAGATCATGATAAACTGCTCTCATTCTGAACATGACCTTAATGTTCCAGCAGAGAGGACTCCAGGGGTTTGAAAGTTTAACTGTACATGCATCTCAGCCTGAGAATTACCACTTTGCTTGCCCATTCACTTTTCATCATAAGACCAGTGTGTTCATTAGCACTTGCAACAAAAACAGACTCTACCAACTCCTGATGAGTGTCAGCAAGCTTATGAGCTAAATGTGGCTTCTTCATTCAAACAGTTTCAGCAATACATTTCCTTCATAAAAGCCTGCTCTGTCTGTGAAATGTTAACACTTTTCTGACTGAGCTACTTCAGTCCACTGTAAACTCTGTTTTTATAGCACTAAGCTCTCTGTAAACTTCAAAACATAAAAGCTGTCATGTAGCACTTTAAAGACAAACAAACTAATATATTAGGTGATGATTTTTCATGGGGCAGGCCCACTTCTTCAGATCTGGAGATGGTGCTCTACTGGAAATGGAGCTGAAAGTGAATTGGCATGACAGTTTTATAACAGAGAGATACAAACAAACAAAAAATTGCAATGAAAACTGACAAATCAGATGTATAGGACAGAAGGGGAGTGAAGGGTAGAGAGCAGGGAGGAGAGAAAATTACTTACTGCAAGGGTTAGTTAAGTTGAGTGACTTGTCTGAGCTCACTACAACTATCAAAGATGGGGAAGCTGTCTTTGTAATACGTAAGGTAGTTGCTATCTCTGTTGAGGCCAAGGTGCAAAGCATCACATTTGAGCATAAAATCTAGTTCATGTGTTTCCCTTTGTAATCTAGCTGTAAGGTCTCTTTGTTTTAAGATGCGTATACTCAGGTCTTTAACAGTATGGCCTATTCCATTGAAATGCTTACTGACAGGTTGATGTGTACCCAGATTCCTAATATCTGCTTTGTGCCCATTCATTCTTTGATGACGTGATTGTCCGGTCTGTCCAATGTGCACAGCAGAGGGGCATTGCTGGCACATGAAGGCATACATAACATTGGTTGAGGTACAGGAGTAGGAGCCCCTGATTCTTTAAGTGATGTGGTTAGGTTCAGAATGAATATAAATGTGGGCAAAGTTAGCAAAGGGGTTTGTTGCAAGGAAAAGTTCCAAAATTAGTATTTCTGTGGTATGGTCTGTGGTTCCTAATGAAATTTTTCCTGAGGATAGGTGGTTGTCTGTAGGAGAGAACAGGAGTCTCACCCAAAGCTTCTTGGAGTGGAGCATTATGTCCCATTGTAGGTTGTAGGTTTCTGATGATGAACTGCAGGTGTTTGAGCTGGGGGCAATAGGTAATGACAAGTGGTGTTCTGTAACTGACTTTCTTGGACCTATCTTGAAGTAGTTCATTTCTGGGTATTCTTCTGGCCCTGTCGATCTGCTTCAAAACATTTGTCTGTCATGAGGTGATTTATAGAGAAGTATTAGTGTAGAAAATATGCAGGTGGAAATAAAATAACTGGGAAACTGGTTACAGGGAGGTTTTTTGCTGTAGTTCTGGGAAATCATCTTAAAATCATCTTCTCAGGGAGAGACTAGCAATATTAATGAGTGCTAGTGCCTCCATTGTGTGATTTCAGCATTTGGTGAGTGAACAGCTTAATAGGTTCAATATATTAAGTAAATAAATGCCACTTTCTTTTGGCATTACCATTGTTTGTTCAATGAAACCAATGCATCTGGGAAAATTTTTAATGACTTTTGGGTGACAGCTTTTTGTACAGATTATACTCTTTCAGTCAAAAAGTGCACACTCAGACAGTGCAGCATCCCATCTGAAATTTAACAAATCCTGTGCATTTAGCCAGAGCAGACTGCAATATGTTTTTCTAGTTATGCAAGTAAAGAGCAATGGGGTTTTGGCAAGACTGGAATTCAGAAGCATTACAGACTGCAAAATTGCTCGGCGAATGCTAAATATTCTTCCATAGCTTCATTAGTGAGATGAATGAATTTTAAAAACTGTCACATTTTCAAAATATAGCTCAGATTGCAGGATGGTGATAGAAGTTGATAGAAAGATTTTCTTTTATACATAGAAGACAAACTGTTCCTAAAGTTAAGTACCTAAGTAAACATCCTCCCCCCTGCCCATGCACACATTTGCCCTGGCTTTCAGAGATGTGTTGAACTCTTACATCAGATGTCTGTGGGAGGCACAGCTTTTTGGATCTACTGCTGAGAGAGAGGTAAACCTCCAGGATCTGAAGACAAACTAGCTCTTGTTGGGGATTACTTTGCTGAGTTACCACCTTTTGCATAAACCCCACATATCCCATTAGGATTTACCATTATTTTCTATCATTCTCAAGAAGAACTCTGGCCCACGAGCACTGTGTGGTACTTAAAATACAGAAGAAGCTCAGTTATCTGGCATGTGGATAACAGGCACATTACGTTAACCATCATGCTCTGCATGGCCAGCTGCCTGGCCAGTGGCAGTGGAACTGTGGTCCCTCTCTAATTTCTGCAACATTTAAATGTTCAACATCCCCAGTTCCCCGGGAGTGCCAGATAATAGAGATTTTACTGTAATTCTTAAATATGAAAACTTTGGCAGTCAATAAATTCCAGGCAGTGGTTCCTGCTACTTTGGAGGCTAGTAAAGCAAATATTACCACATACTCACATAGGGACACTGGGAAAATTGATTTAAATTAAGTGTGAATTTACATTTATTTAACTAAACTGCATTAAAACTGTATATGGACAGACTCATTCAGTAGTCTTTAGTCAGATTAGTTTAATGAAAGGCTTTAATGGGCTTTAATTAATTCATTTTAAATTCACACCTTTAGCTAATTTGGATTAATTTTCCTCAGCGTTTCCATATAAAAAAGTGATGTTGGTTTTGAACATCAAGTAACACCTGAGAGATTCCTTCTTCTTTGCCCTAGAGCTGTGCATGTTCAGCAATCAGTATGTACCTGGTACTGCAACCTTCTAGTAGGAGAGATTGTCTGAAAGATATGTCCAGTAGTGGTTCCACCAGAACAGCCCCACCTTCAGAAATGCAGCCCAATTTCATGTGGCAAACATGTTGTGCTCAACCACGGACACACTGCTCTATGAAGGCTCCTGCTATTTTGTACCCATTTGATCCCATTGCATATGAGGACCTCACTCCCCAAAGGGTGGGTGGATGCTAGAGTTGCCACTATGTACAAAAATATCTAATCTCTAATTTATTTCTTCTTTAATTTTTACTGTCCACCATGTACTTACATTTCTTTACTCTACAGCAAATGCAACAGACTACCTCAATATGCATTACTTGAGCTTAGCATGGGACAAAAAATATGTAGAGTATAATCATCAGCAGTGGAAACCTACAATCAATTCTGCATGAATCCATTTTAAAAGTGATTGCAGATGCAGCAGCGTTCAAATGAAATGTAGATGAAACTTGAATAAACTGGAACTGTGAACCCAAGCACTGTACTTCACTTACTGCAAATCTCTCCCCTTAATGGGAAAGGGATAATGTATTATGGATGAACTCCCAACTGAAATAAATTTCCTCAAGCATTACTCTAAACAGGTATCTGCTTAAGTATGTGACTCCCTTTTTTAAAAGCATCAGGCTATTTTCATTAAGATACAAATCTACTGGAGTGCAAATATCTTTTTAAAAGGCCTCAGTGATTGCTGGTCATAAAATAATTCTGAAGATCAGAAGAGATTTTTTCAACTCAGAGTGGCACCTTTCCTTTATGCTGGTTCCTGCTGTTTGTTTTTGTTGTTGTTAGAGCCAAGTATTAAATATTTTGAAAGTGAACAGTGGCAAAGACCACAGAATTAAGTCTTGGGCGTGCAGGTTGATTCACACAAACTGAGACTAGATGATTTCAATGAACTGTAAGGGTCAACACTTATAATTAAGTTTCAAGACCTGAATGAACCATGGCAGTGAATCCTAGATCACTCTGGGCTGAATGGCACAAGGGCTGTGGCCACACTATCCCTCTCTTTCAGAAGGGGCATGTTAATGAGGCATTTCAGAAGATGCTAATGAGGCACTGACATGAATACGCAACACCTCATGAGCATAATGGTAGCCACATGCAAGTCGAAAGTGCCAGTTTCTATATGCATGCAGCCCATGTAGCTGGAGGCCTTTTGCCATGACCTCTGATTTTGAAAACCTCTTCTTCCTAAAACCAAATAAGAGAAGGGTCTTTTTAAGTCAGGGGGTCCTTTTGAAAGGCTCCTGGCTACACGGGCGGCAGCATTTCGAAAGCGGCACTTTTGAATCATGAATGGTTGCCATTATGCTAGTTAGGTGCTGCATATTCATGTCAGTGCCTCATTAGCATATTTCAAAATCCCTCATTAACATGCCCTTCTGAAAGGGAGGGGTAGTGTGGCCACAGCCAAGACCTTGGGCACTCAGTTCTCACACTAATAAAGCATATGTTTAAATTTTAGTAGCATATTCTCATAATGGTCAGTACAAGTACTGAAGTACTAACCATGTGCTTTATTTCTTTGCTGTCGGGAACCCAGCACTCCGCATCTGCAGAATTAAGCCCTTACACAGAAAATTGAGTAGCAAAATGGATTCATTAATTAGTGCTCAAAGTACATTAATATGCTGACCATTGAGGAAATATATGATTCTATTCACAGTTAATGTCTTAGAAGAAAATATTAAAGGTTCTTCTCTACATTAGATAATCCACATTGGTTGATATTATTTCACAACATTTAACAATATACACAAAGGGTTTCGAAAAGTTATAGGTTCAATTGTACCTGTTGTGTAAGGCTGAGGGACCCACGTCATCAGCAGGAGGGAATGAACCTGAACTCTTTGGGGTTAAAGCCACATGACTTTACAACAGGAGCTAAAAAGCAAGCTGAAGCTGTAAAGACTTCACTCTCCCTTGGTGGTGGTCTCAGTGCTTCTGGTGTTACATGTTGGAAAAGTAGCAAATGCCTGTACTATTAATATACTGGGAACATTAATTACTCAGATACAATAATTGTCATCAAGCACCAAATTATCATTTGTGTCTGAGTATGCGTTAGCTGAACAGACAGTTTCGTCTTTCTTAATATGATACAATAGATACAAATTAGTCTTTCAAATCCCAGCTGCAACATAACATGCAGGAACCAGAGGGGGAAATATGTTAGTTAAACCTGTTGAGTGTAATGTGGAGCTAAAATGAAAGACATATTGTGGCAGCTACAACCTGCCAATTACCAGTGAAGAGAGGTCTTTAAAAACCCCAATACATGAAGCCAAGCAAGACAAACATAGTGACTCAAAATACTTCTACAGAGAACACCCACCTGAATCTCACACTGACTGTATGAAGCAGATACAGAAAACAAACAAAATGTCACTCCATCCCTCTAGAAGCCACACTGATATAAGAGAGAAGCTAAGCGATTCTGTAATCACCATACTAGGAAAAAGGAAACTGGGTGACAGCACACAGCTTGGATGACTACTATGTACGGACAAAAGGAAGGATAACTAGGCACTTATAGTGCCTGGTGATGGGCAGAGTATAAAAATCTGAATAAAACAGAATGAGGAGGGTAAAGCTTCTTGGGATAAAATAAGCAGCAAACCATTTGCTCAGAAGTATCACAGAGGTATCCGTGTTGGTCTGTATCTTCGAGAACAACAATAAGTCCTGTGGCACCTTATAGACTAACATATATTTTGGAGCATAAGCTTCCGTGGGCAAAGACCCGCTTCATCAGATGCATGAGTCGGGGTGTGGTTTCAGAGGGGTATGTAAAGAGTGGAGTCCCAGTAAAAGAGAGGGCCAGAGCTGACAAGGTCTATTCAGTCAGGGTGGAAAAGGCCCATTATCAGTAGTATGTATCAAAAGAGGAAAAAACAGGTCAGATAAGACGGTGGGGTATGGACCATTGTCGGAGTCTAATGTGGAGATGTTAACACTGAGGACAGAGAAACTCTGTTTGTAAGGGGTGAGCCACTCCCCTCCCAGTCTGTGTTTAATCCCTGGTTAATGGAGTCAAATTTGCAAATAAATTACAGCTCAGAGATTTTTCTCTCCATTTGATTTTTGAAATTTCTTTGTTTTAGGACTGCTACTTTTGAACCTGTTACTGAGTGTCCAGGGAGATTGAAGTGCTCTCCCACAGGTTTCTGTACATTACCATTCCTTTTGTCTGATTTATTCTTTTACGTAGAGACTGTCCAATTTGGCCAATGTAAATTGCAGTGGGCTATTGCTGGCACATGATGGCATATATTACATTAGTAGATGTGCAAGTAAAGAAGCCCCTGATGGTATGGGTGATGTTAGGTCCTGTTATGATATCACTGGTGTACATATGTGAGCAGAGTTGGCAGTGAGATTTGTTGCAGGGATTGGTTCCAGGCTTAGAGTTACTGTTTTGTGATCTATAGTGGCTGGTGAGGATTTGTTTAAGGTTGGCAGACTCTCTGTAGGCGAGAACAGCCCTGCCTCCCCAGGTCTGTGAGAGTGAAAGTTCATTGTTCAGGTTGGGTTGCAGATCACTGATGATGTGTTAGAGAGGCCTTAGGTGGGGGCTGTATGTGATGGTCAGTGGTGTTCTCTTGCTTTCCTTGCAAGGCCTGTCTTGTAGCAGGTGGCTTCTGGGTACCTGTCTGGCTCTTTCAATCTGTTTCCTCACTTCCTTAGGTGGGTATTGTAGTTTGAGGAAAACTTGGTAAAGGCCTTGTAGATGTTTGTCTCTGCCTGATGGATCAGAGCAAATACGGTTGTACCTTAGCGCCTGGCTGTATACAATGGACCATGTAGTATGCCCTGGATGGAAGCTGGAGGTGTGTAGATAAGCATAGTGGTCCATGGGTTTTCAGTATAGGGTGGTATTTATGTGACCATTGCTCATCTGCACAGTAATGTCCAGGAAGTGACATTTGCTCAAAAGTTGACTTTAACCCACTGTTTAAATATTCCAAAAGTTATTCAAAAAACTATTCCATTTTCAGTAATCCTTGCACTTCTCATTCCTTCTAACATGTCAAAAATAATGGTGGGTAACCATAACGTTGAAAAACTTGGCCCATTTTCCTATCTATGTATTGTCATAAAGGAAGAGAGTTTGCAGATTTGTTCTAAGCTTCCATTTATTCAAAACATGATAATTTGCAGATTGTTATGAGAATTACCATGGGCACTAAATAGTGGCAGCTCTGTACTGGAGATGTGATTGGTCATCAAAGTCACATGGTAAGTTTTCTGTTATCTGATTGAATGACTGACCAGCCCCTGTAGGCAGAAGGAGGGCCTGAATATATTATTCGGCTTAGATTCTGTCATGAAGAGGGTGAAAACAAGCGCCATAACCTTTCCCCACCAAACCAGCACACAATCCCAGAACACAGTTGTAGATACTAGTCTGAATTCAGTGAGCCCAGGGCATTTGACAGCTCTCAAAATACTTGTCTTTGAAACCTGCCAAATCCTAAGGTGACATCTGCCACATTCTGCTGGTGTAGCCAGCAAAACTCAACTGACTTTAGTAAAAAAAACTTTAGTTCACACCAGTTGAGGATGTTATACTTTTACCATAATGCTTTTGATGTACTGGAATATGTAAAATATTCACTATTTGCTTAATGTAAATGTAGTAAAAAGGTGTGGTCTGGTTATGAAATCTTGTACGGTGTTCCTATATTGTGAAATACCACAAGAATTATAGACAATATAGTATCAGTGGGGTAGCCATCTTAGTCAGTATCTACAAAACCAATGAGAAGTCCTGTGGCACCTTATAGACTACAAGATATATTGGAGCATAAGTTTTCATGGGCAAAAACTCACCTCGTCACATGTGCATCTGATGAAGTGGGCCTTTGCCCATGAAAGCTTATGCTCCAATATACCTGTTAGCCTATAAGGTGCCACAGGGCTTCTCATAGACAATGTAGGTATTCACAGATTCGTAAGTAAGAAATATATATTTTTATGAAGGCTATATTTTAATGTATGTCATATCAAAATATCTGAAACTACCAATACATGGGAAATGTATGGCAATTTCTTCCTTGATAGTGAGAACAAAGAAAGAGGTTAAGACTGTGCTTCATTCCCCCCTCTCTCATCTTGTCTCAACCAGCTGAAGACTTCGCTTGCTTTTAATTACCATGGTGCTGGATGAAAAAACTGAAACAAGGCCAAAAAAAAAACAAAACCAACAAATCTGTCAAACTGCCAGAGAAGCAGCTACCACAGGGCTATGCAGACATTCACCCTTTAGGAAAGCATTGTCAACCTCAGGGGCTGATTTGGGATCAGTAAAATAATATTGCATCTTCACTAGCTGAAGGAAAGCAGTTATAGGGAGACTGGGGGGAGAAAACGACAGCAACAGTAAATTAAACCTGATACTATAAAGAAACATATAATCAGAGCAATACAAAAAAGTTTTGAACAAAAAGCACAGTAAGTGACTTGGAAGTAATAGTTATGTTTTGCAATAAGGTAAAAGAATGAAGCTTTTATTGAGTTCTACTGCTTTTTACTTTGTTACAATAAAACTTTATATTTATCTTTCAGAGCTCAAGTAACCAGGCATGACTTACTGCCAGGCACCTCCTGCTGATCATTTGGGAATCAGTTCTTTAGCCTCCAGAGTGCCCTTTTGTGGCCGGTGTCTTGCCCACTGTTACCTGCTTGTTCTCCACCACCTATGTCAGCACCCATGTCCCTCCCAAACCATGGTGTCTTCTCTCAAGCTACTACTCTAGTGCAGTGCCCCACTTTCTCATTGAGGTCTTCCCCTCCCAGGCAACCCTGTGTCCCAATACCAACCTTGCCTCAGTGACCTACTGCCAATTATCATCTAGCCCCTTACTTCAGCAGCAAACTGCAGTCTGAAATGGCCACTCATCATTGGTAAGGGGGTTTTGGACTTGCTAGCTTCACCTACCCTGGCTGTCTCCCTGCAGCCCTAGTACCCTCTGGTCTTGCCTCAGTCCCTGCAACCTGGGTCTTGCCTGGCCAGAACGTCCCCAGCTCTGCCTGCCTTTCCCCCATTCCTGCTCTGTATTAGGAAGCCCCTGTAACTTCCTTGGCAGCTAGGTCCCTCCTGCTCCACACCAAGAACCTCTTCTCCTCTCCTCCAGGAAGCATCATTTACAGAGCCATCAGCTAGGCCTTAATTGGCTGCAGCTCCATACTCTCAGCCCTCTCCCAGGGCTAGGTGTTACCCTGGCTAAGCCAATGTGGGGCAGACTCTCTATCACATGCTTTAAAAAAAAACAGAAGACCAATCAAAGATGCATATTTGACTTAATGCATAATTAGTTTGGGTCCTGAGTAGACCCAGGTGAGTAACAGGGTTATTTATTTATTTGCTGGCAAGTCCAAACAATAAAAATAAATCTATTTTGGATTAAATCAAAATTGAGTTTTTAAAAATATTATGGGAATTTGGAAACTTTAAAAAATTGTTTTGAGTCTCAGGCTATGCCTCCACTATAGTGATCTTTTGAAAGAAGCCCTTCCGGAAGATCTCTTCTGAAAGAACTTCTTTCAAAAGAGTCTGTCCACGCACACAAAAACAGATGAAAAGAGTGATCTGCTCTTTCAAAAGAGAGAGTCCACACAGCCCCCGCTCTTTTGAAAGAGCAGGCCAGGGATCAAAAATCAGGTACCATGAGGACTGCTCTTTCAAAAGGAGGGCCCTGAGAAGCGTCTACATACATTTTCATTCAAAAGAAGCTTTCTAAAGAAGGTGATCTTCTTGAAATGGGAGTGAAAGAGATCGTTCAAAAGGAGAACTGCATTCTTTCCATTTACTTTAGAAAGAGCACTATTTGGCCATTTCTACATATGCCACTTTTTCCGAAAGTGGCATGCTAAAAAACATCTCGAAACATGCTAATGAAGCACTGATGTAAATTTCCGGTGCCTCATTAGCATATGGTCACATGATTTGTCACATGTCCATATACTAATGGGGTACCAGAAATTTACATCCACACCTCATTAGCATTTTTGGGCTATTTGTTATCATGCCACTTTTTCCAAAAGTGGCATGTGTAGAAAAGGCCTTTACGTGTAGACGCTCCATGACATTTTTTTGAAAGAGCCCCGTTCTTTTGAAAAAACTTGCTGATGTAGATGCAGCCAAAGAAACTGTTTTCTTCAATCCAAAACTAAACCGATCATTTTGATTTTTAATATTTTTATTTAAAGTAATATAAAATTAAAGAAAAGTTCATATTGAAATGAAAATTTAAAATAGTTCATCTACAATGTCAGCAATTAAATATTTATATTTTTCAGGTTTTGCTTTTGTTTTCAGACCAAACCAAAATTCAGAGAAAGTGTCGGGAATTAACAAAAGGCTTTGGTGTTACCAAATACTCATTTTTCACTGATAAAATAAAGCTAAACTATGTCATCCAGCACTGGTCCCAAGACAAAAAGTGTAATATATTTGCTCGTGTGCAGAAAGGTGCTCAGAAAAGTTAGCTCATGTTTGTCAGCCACTATTTCATCACTAACACCATAAAACTCTCAGGCTGTGTCTACAGGTGCCCCAAACTTCGAAATGGCCATGCAAATGGCCATTTTGAAGTTTACTAATGAAGCGCTGAAATGCATATTCAGCGCTTCATTAGCATGCGGGCGGCAGCAGCGCTTCGAAATTCATGAGCCTTGCCGCCGCGCGACGCGTCCAGACGGGGCTCCTTTTCGAAAGGACGCCACCTTCTTCGAAGTCCCCTTATTCCCAGGGGACTTCGAAGAAGGTGGCGTCCTTTCGAAAAGGAGCCCCGTCTGGACGCGCCGCGCGGCGGCAAGGCTCGTCAATTTCAAAGCGCCGCTGCCGCCCGCATGCTAATGAAGCGCTGAATATGCATTTCAGCGCTTCATTAGTAAACTTCGAAATGGCCATTTGCATGGCCATTTCGAAGTTTGGGGCACGTGTAGACACAGCCTCAGTGTCACAATGTCACTCCACATCAGCAATTCTGACTAGTGTCATAGAAATCCAACTGAGAGCAGGCTATTGCTTTAAATCATATAATGATAGAAATAAAGGTCTGGAATGGACCTGGAGCAGTCCTCAGCAAGGTTCTCCCAAGCATCAACACCGATGTTGCATTTTTTTATGTGTGCCCTATATGACGTCTTCTGGCCCCCAACACTCTATCATCCTTCCCTCAGCTCACAAAACAGAATCAGTTTTGGGAGGTGCTGATCAGACATCTGAACCTCGTGACCAGTCCAACAAAGTTGTTAAACATATTAAAAAAGGGAAGTGCTTTGAGATCTACTGACAAAAAGCGCTGTATGAAAGATAGGGATTATAATTAAGTCATTCGCAAAATGGGAACTATTTGTAGATTATGCCTTTAAAAAAAAGATTATGAATTCTTCACATACATTTTGGAATCCATTGTTTCTAAAACTCTAAACCTCTCTTAAGTGTGTGGGAGGAAAGCAGAATTTGCCGAATCTGGCTCCTAATTTATAACAGCAGGTGTTCTACTGTAATTAAACGCACCTCCATTTTGTACAAGGTGACCTCTTGGAGTATGCATATAAACAAATATACTGTATTGCTTTCATATGAATTATGATGATCCACAACTTTTTTTGTAAAGCTAACTTATACAGTAATTGCTTTTAATAAAAATCTCTATTTCACTTCATATGGCTTTTTATTGTATTGCTTCAGTTTAGCTCCAAATAAATTCTTCTCGTTAGAATGTCTTGAATCTTTATGGGAAACTTTTCTCTTCAGTATAAAAAATGAACCAAAGACTTCTGAGATTAGTAACCAAATGAATTCACTGTAGGGTTGAGTAAAACATGCTTTGTAACAATGTACTGCATTGTTACACTTGTATAAGCAATTTCATGTAGTTAGAACTATGCAATTACTTTTAAAAATGTATTAGTGAAGCACTGTAAACACTGCAGAGTGCTAGTTTACACAGCCAAGGAAATATGCATTAAGTAAATCATTGTGTTCTGCTTCCCTGTCCTAACATTTACAATGACAAAGTCAACTTAAAGTCAAGCTAAAATAAGGACTGTATGATGTTTACAATTTGGAACCACTTGGATCATAGTACTGATTACAGAAACCTTAGATACAGATAAAATACAGGTGGGCAGGAGGAATTGTCAACCTCTGAATGTAAATGAACCAGTATTAGCTGAGCTAAAATGACTACAGAAGCTCAAAGGCAGTAGCAAACTTACAAACCTCTCTTTCGCTGTGTCTACACTACAGAAATAACTTGGAAGTTGCTTACTAAGTTGAGCTTCTAAGCTGATTGTCTACACTCACCCTACTCTGAAGTTAAACTTCGAAGTAGGGCACTACTCCATTCCTGGGAATGGAGTAAGGACTTCAAAGTTGGCTCCTTGTGTAGTTGCACACTTTGTGTTGTCGTCACTGGAGCAGGACAAAACCTCAACAGTATATTAGTTTAAACTGAGGTTACAGTAATAAAAATATTGTGTATTAGTTCATTACTTGTGTCTGAAGAAAATGTGAGCTGTTTAGTCATGGACCTTCCAAAATAATATTTAAAGATGAACTATGTTTGTTACTCCACAAACTTCATCAAGATGTTTCTTGCCTGATTTCACATCAGTCTGTCATTTAATTTCAGCTAGGAAAATGCACAAGGAGAATGGATGACATTAGTTTTTAGAGCTTAAAAGTACCTGCATGTCACTAAGGCTGTGGCCACACTTGGCAAAATTCCAAAAGGGCTGTGCTAATGGCCAAGTCGGAGAATACTAATGAGGCACTGAAATGAATAGTCAGCACTTCATTAACATGCTGCTGGCTGCGGCACTTCGACAGTGCCGCGTTTCAATCACGAAAGGACCCCGCAGACTTCAAAATCCCCTGATATCAGAGGATAGGAATAAGGGGATTTTGAGGTCTGAGGGGTCCTTTTGAAAAGGACCTGTGTAGCTGAGCAGCGTGCAATCAAAATGTGACAC